>NW_026125295.1:5322500-6522500 GCF_943737965.1 Phodopus roborovskii
TTTCAGAGCAGAAATGCCTACTGACAGACATCTCCAAACCACACACACACACACACACACACACACACACACACACACACACACACTACTGGCCTAGCGCCTGAATTGTGACAGGTTAGGTTAGGTACTTTATTTTAAATTCTCCCACAAACACAGTAAGTTGATCTTACCACTGTTATTCTGAGACAGGGTCTCTTGCAGCCCAGACTGTCCTGAACTTGCTATGTAATCAATGATGATCTTTAATTTCTCATCCACTGGCCTCCACCTCCTGAGGGCTAGAATTGCAGCTTTGGACCACCACACTGGGTTTCTGAGAAGCTGGGGACTAAGCCAGAATTCAGTGCATGTTTGGCAAGTACCCTACCCATGAGCAACAATCTCAGCTTTCACTCACATTGTTTTTAAAGATGAAAAAATTTAAATATGATACATTGGTTGCTTCCCCAAGTTCATATCACTCTTAAGTAGTGTTGCTTGTTTCTCTCTCCTTGATTTCATTGATCACTGACTAAGTCCAGATAAAATCTGTCCTTTGGCCAATCAAAGGTTGAATAACTATCTAAAGAACCCAAGTTCTTCAGAAAAATATATACCGGAACATGCCTCTGATTACTAGAGTTTACTTCTAAGGAAATAAATTTTCAAGAAAAATCGGGGCTTACGTGCAGCCCATTCTAGCACACTGAACATTTGACATGGGTTGAACACATAAGTTACCACAGTTTCACAAATAGCAGATACAGCAATTTAAGGAAGACATCAGTACTTGGTTTCTATAAATCATGTTATCATTTATAGGCTAAGCAGCCTTTACTACAGAACTCCACCTACTTTGCCAGGTACCTAGCATTTGGGAGCATTCCCAGGGCTTGGAGAACATTACTGTAGAATGCACCCTTTTGGTTAGACTGATTGTTTTGTCCTCTCAAAACTGGTACTCAGAAGCCTAGTATCTGGGTACTTAAGAGGTAGGGATGATGGGCAAAGCATTTGTCAATATTAATGTTCTCATAAAAATGCAGAGAGCTTTGCCAACCACCACTTGAACATACAGCCAGAAGAAGAGGCTATGAACATAGAGAAGTGCCCCACCAGACATGGAGTCTGCCATTGTCTTGATTTCAACTCCCCAGCCTATAGAACTATTTAAAGGCCATTCATTTGGTAGCATTTACCTATAGTCACCCAGATGGATCATGATGATTGGTGTGGCTGTATGTATTAACATGCATATGTCCTCAAAATTTCTACGTGATGCTAACAGAATGGTAGCTCCCAAGCCTGACATGAGTCCTTCAGCTTCATTCTTGCCTCTTCCAAGAAGGCTGCTATGACTGTTTGTTCTTCCTTGTAGCTCAAATGACATCTCTCTACCTTTCCTGTCTTCCCCAAGTAGGTAATGTATATTGTGTTTTAATCCAATGGGACAATGGACATCTATCTGGTCAACATTCCACTGGATCAAAAGCTGTGGTTTTAATAGCAAAATATGATATTTAGTCATTATTGTATTATACTTTTTGTGTCATTTCTTATCCTGACATTGATGACTTTAAGGGTATAGTGAGTACAAATCTTATGTTTTGTTATATAGAGCATGACATGTTCACTGAATGAATGAATAAAAACTGCATGCAGTGTACCAATCCCTTCAGTTCTGACAATTGGATCAGAAGACAAGGAGAGTCAGCTACATACAAAGATTGATTTCACATTTTACAAAGCAGCCAAAAGTATATTTTATCAATAGCAACATACTGCTTCCTCATATGTGACACTCAGCACATAACTTCTCTTTATCCAAGGACAGGGTGAGGGCTAATGCCACACAATACTCAGAGAGGGTTTTGCATATTTGTTCATTTTTAACATTTAGTTTTAACTTTGTTGAACTTGTGTATTTGTGCCTCTCTCTCTCTCTCCTCTCTCTCTCTCTCTCTCTCTCTCTCTCTCTCTCTCTGTGTGTGTGTGTGTGTGTGTGTGTGTGTGTGTGGTGGGGATGTGTGCTTGTTGGACATGTAGTGCAGATGTCCACGGAAGCCAGAAGGAGCTGTCTGATCTCCTAGAACTGGTGATACAAATAGCTGTGAGCCACCTGACAAGGGTTCTAGAAACAGAGCAGTAGAGAACTGACCTATCTCTCCAGCCCTCTGAGGAAGAGTTTCAAAGTAAAATGTTTTACAGGCTCATATTATGTTATGTCCACAAAATAAGCCAACATAGAAGGAGGGAGAAGGAGAAGGGAGAGAAATATACCACCTAACATATGGTGGCTACTTTAAGCTGGTTAGTGGACACACAGTTGTATTTCTGAAGTATGTGTCCAGTGCAGAGAACTCAGCATATCCCCAGGGAGATTTATGCATATGGGCTAGATACTCTGCTATCTGCTGCATCTTCCTGAGCTTTCTATCAAAACACAACTCTGTGATTAAATTACATAATGATGGAACTGTTTTGTTGAAAAATTCAGGACCCACAAAGGACAAAACAGAAAGCACCATACAACCAGAAAAGAAGTAGTTTCATAATGATGTTTTTTATTTTTCTTAAAGATGATACATGTAATAACCAGAAAGGATGAAATCAAGACCAGTTTCCTCAATTACAAATGTGTGTAAAACAGAGTCAGGAGAGATGACGTCATTGGTTAAAGTTCTGGCTGCACAGGCCTGAAACCTGACTTTGGATTTCCAGAACCCATATAGAAACCAAATGTGTGAGCAAGTAGATGTACTACAAGCACTCAGAGATAGTGGAAATGGGAAACTGAGCTGAGAGCAGTTCCATAAACTTAAGGGCCAACTGGTCTACCTAAGGCATTGGTGGAGAGATCCTGGAGAAAAGATGGGGCCAACATAAAAAGTTGTCCTCCAACCTCCACCATGTGTGCATGTTGTGACACATGAATGCCTGTACTCACACACACACACACACACACACACACACACATTCCAGTAGAAGAGAAGAGCATGAGCATTGTTTATAACATATCAGTCTTTTGGTATTAAATTTTTAGAAGCATATTGGATAAAGCCTTTGGTATATTGGGGTGAGCTCTGCCTCACTCCAAATAATGGGTAACTGTGGGACTATGCCAGGAAGCATGGGTTCTCTATATATTCAAATAAATTCTAATGGCATAAATCAATAATGTGGTTCAATCATCTCTGTGAAATGACCACTTTCATGGATTTTTTGTATTATACACAGAACATTTGGACTTGCAGGTAGAATATATGTAATTACCTTACTGGCAAGATGAAAAGGCTTAACAGGAGAGTGCTTGGGAAACGTTCTAGATAAACACAGGCTTCTCATGGTCATTCACCCAGAAAATGGAAGTTGCTGAGAAATGATACACATTGTCTGATGAAAACTCTTAATATAATATCCTTGCTCTCATAGCCCAATGATGGTATAATTTAATTCTGTGAAGTATAGTTAAGACAAAAAGTATAGAGGGCTGGAGAGATGGCTCAGTAGAGTGCTGCTGCACTCTACTGAGTTTGGCTGAGTTTGGCTTCAAAATGGGTATTTTGGAGAATTCACAACTGCTTATAACTCCAATGCTATGGAATCAGTTGCCTTCTAGCCTCTGAAGGCACTGGTAAACACAAGGCATACACACAAACATACAAAATACAATTGTACACAGACACACAGACATCTCTCTCTCTACACACATACACGCACACACACACACACACACACTATTTTAAATAGAAATGAGCCTGCAAACTGATGTAATGCTACCTCAGCTCCTGTATCAGCTACTTCTGCAACTTTATTTGCTTTAATCCTTGCACTGTGACTACAGGTGCCCACACACCACCCGCATATATTCCTTTCATTCCATGGGTATTCTGTGTGACAAAACACTCCCTAGATACTTACTTAGTTTATGCAGCCTGAGAGGGTCCTGGACAAGGGGATAAGTCAAGACAAACTCCACCTTTTCCCCCACATCAGGAAGAGCAGAAGGTTTTTCTCTTAGACTCTTTTCCCTGATCAACTCTTATTTATTCAATAGACTGTAGTATGGCTCTAACTTCCACCATGAGGCCCCTTAGGATGGTCTTGATATAATATCTTTGTTCTCACAACCCAAATCTCTGGTTTCATACTTTGTAAAAAACACATGTGACTATGACCCTTTCTAGTCAAGCACAGATCATATCCCATAATGCTTAAAGGGAAACTTCATGGCTGGTGTATATTTCTGGTATATACAGGAACCTGGGCAATATCTGATGATGTGATAATGTACCTCCTAGACCAGTAAGAACAGGTGTTAATATCTAGTGTTAATAAGAAAGGGGGAGAGTTATGTAAGCTAATTGCGGACTTACATATGCATTGTTCTTGGTTAATTATCATGACTGCCTCCCCACACACCTCTCTACTTAACTGTGCTCTCATTGTCATCGAAGGCGTGGTTTACAGAATGATAGGCTCTTCAGTATGGTGGGTATTGCATTGGTCATCTTGGTTACAACATCATTTCAATGAAGACTCTTGAGGGTATCTTTTGCCTTATTTAAACTATTTCTTTCAGGTGAGATGCTAAGGTCAGTTTCTCTTTCTGTTCTTTGTGTCCACCATCTTCCCCGATTCTAACCAAATCTGATTGCTTGAAGTTTCTCACAGTATCCCAGACTCTAGTGCAAAATCTATCAAGCCCAAACTTTCACCCTTGATTCCTGCCTCCCCTCTCCCCAGAGTCAGTTCTGTTGTTTGCTCTGGGTATGGTTGGCGCAGCCTGTCTCTCTTCCTCTCCCTCCCTGGCCCCCTTGGCTTTCTCTCAATGGAGTTGCTAGCTACAAGCACAAAATCTGAGAACTATTTGAAGTCATGGACGGCTTTCCTTGAGTGTGTTATTCAGTCATTACATAGAACACAACCTAGAATCAGCATCACAAAAGAAGTTGACCCAATGAGCAGGAGGAGGGTCATTCCATCAAAACAGAACTAGGTGGGCTGGCTCACCCTGGTAGTCTCTGATTGACAAAGCTAAAGCAAAATGTGAATTCAACAACACCCTATACTAGATAATAAATTCCAGGTCATCTTGAGAAACCTAAGGAGATCTTATGAAAGAAAAGGAAGAAACAGAGAGAAGGAGAACATAACCATGAAACATGGTATATCTACAACATGCAAACTTACTAAAGAAGCTAAGCAAATTTTCCTTGTATTATTGAGTTACAGTTTAAAAAAAAAAAAAAAAGATGTTCATCAGAAGTATAAAACTGCAAAATATACAAAAGTTTATTATAAAAAATGGGATGGGTAGATATAGTCCTATTTTGTTTACTATTGCTATGATAAACACCATGAACAAAGGGTTTTGGTTTATTATTTCAGTTTATAGTGCATAATGAAGGAAAGTCATGGAAGGAATTCAAGGTAGTTACCTGGCGTCAGGAGCTAAAGTAGAGGCCATGGAAGAGAGGTGTGTACTGAATGATTCCCTATAACTTGCTTATCCTGCTTTCTTATGACATCTGGAACCTCCTGTGCAGCGGTGGCATCACCAACCATGGGCCCTCCACATCAGTCATTAATCAAGACGGCCTTACCTAACATGTGTTGTTGATAGAAAACTAACCCAAGCAGATATATTGAGTAATTCAAATGATGAAACCGCAAACATACCATGATATGACAGCAAACCAGAGCTGCACAGTAAGTGAGTCTTCAGCAGGGCTCAACACGATGGATAAAACAATGGCTTGATTTATATAAATTAATTTATTAAATGGTAAGCTAGTAGCTACTTTTATAAGTGGTCACAAATTAGAAGGGGGCTAAGGGTTTGTTAGCATATGATCTCGTTTCTCCCATGGCTTGGCTGCTGGATATCTTCAGTTTGCAAAAACCTACCAAGCTGTACAGTGTTGAGTCCATGTCACCTGCTGTTTTCAAGGAAAACATGCTAATGATGACAATATGAAGGCTAATGATGACAATATGAAGACAGAAGCTAGCAATATATGTGCATGTGCCCTCTGGTGTGGTAATGCATGAATGTGTGCTTGGACATATCTTTCCCTTCCCATGTATATGAAAGGCAGAGGTCAGCTCTGGTATTGTGTCTTAGGAACCACAACCTTGCTCTTCCAAGACAGGATGTTCTAGTTTTACTTACGTTGTGATAAAATACAGTTATAAAAAACAACTGAGGGACAAAGGGGTTTGCTTACTTCACCTTATAATTCTAGGCTCTAGTCCATCATTGTGGGGGAATCCAGGAGGAGACATCAAACAGCTAGTCACATTATCTCCCCAGTCAAGAGCTGAAAGAAATGGATGCATGCTTGTTGCTTCTTGCTTGCTTGCTTGCTTGCTTGCTGCTTGCTCGCTTGCGCTTGCATTGCTTTTCCCATTTTTATACAATTAACAATTCCTGCCCAGGGATAGTTGCACCCACAAAGGGCTAGTGAATCCTCTTTTCAATTAATCCCTCACAGACATGCAGTAGGCCAGTCTTTCAGCTAATGGAGAACTTCAGGTTCAGTGAGATACTTTGTCTCAAAAGTAAGGTAGAGAAAAATAGATGAAAAACACTCAGTATCCCTCCTGACACCCACGCATGCATACACAAGCAGGTGCGCGCATGCACACACACACACACACACACAATGTTTGTGCAAGGGGGTGTGTGTGTTTGTGTGTGCTAAAAGTTAAATGCATTTTCAGTTGATACCTATCAATGTATTTAGTAATTGCTCCGTTTTTAAGTTAACTTTTTACATAGGTATGAAAATAATATGTTTTTATTTTGTTTTTCTTCAGAACAATATCATCAGAAAGAAGAGATTTCTTTGTATATCAGTGTACACATGGGTACACTGATCTCTGTAAACCTGGGTATTGGTCTTTCTAAAGCCACCATATCGATCTGTGTAAACTTGGGTATTGGTCTTCCTAAAGCCACCATACGGTAGTCACTAAGTGATTAGATTGCCCCTTTTCTGAGAATAACTAATATCTCTGTTCAAACTTGTTAAAATGCTAGATGGATCCAGTGAGTATACTGAAGAAAGCCACACCCTCTGGAAGGTGTCTGTGAAACTACAGAACTCCACTTTCATGTGAGATGGCTGCTGGGTGTTTTAATGTACTTACTGTCAAATGCCATTTGAAAAGCAGCCAGGTATTGAGAATTCTTAAAGTACGCATTGCATTGCTTTTCAAAATCATTTTTTTGTAGAACACACAAGCACCAAAACTTACAAAGTTCTTTGTGGAATTGTTTTCTATTTTAGCTTATTTATGTGTAACTACTGTCTTTATATTGTTTGCTTTTATTATACTTCAAGTTAAATATATTCTTATCATCTTAACTCTATATATGTTAATTATACTTTATATTACATATTATATGGGGGTGGAGAAATGACTCAACGGTAAAGATACCTGCTGTATATTGATGAGGTATAGAGTTTGGGCCCAGAACCTAGGTAACAAGCTGTGTATTCTATGCATGCCTGTGACCACAGATCTGGGGGAGTGGACACAGGAGGAGGGTGTCTTTCTGGCTTCCAACCCAGCCTAGAAGATGTGGGCCCCAGATTCACAGAGACTAGGTAAAGGGAGCCAGAGGAAGCTGTAAAATGCTCCCTTTGGGGCTCCACACATAAACCTGCACATACACTCAGTTGCAGACACACATACACATAAACCTGAACATACACTCAGATGCAGACACACACATATACACACACACACATATTTGCACATCTACTCAGATGCAGACACACACACACATAATTGTACATCTACTCAGATGCAGACACACACACATAATTGCACATCTACTCAGATGCAGACACACACACACATAATTGCATATCTACTCAGATGCAGACACGCACACACATAATTGCATATCTACTCAGATGCAGACACACACACATAATTGCACATCTACTCAGATGCAGACTCACACATATTTGCACATATACTCAGATGCAGACACACACACACACACACATAAACCTGCACATATACTCAGATGCAGATGCACACACAAGTACGTAAGTCAGTCTTTAAACATATATATATGTGTGTGTGTGTGTGTGTGTGTGTGTGTGTGTGTGTGTGTGTGTATTTTTATTGACACAAATCCTGAATGGGTGAAACATTCCCAACATATGTAAATTTTTAAGTGAACATAGAGTGTAAGAAGTGTACCATTTCGTAGTTACAAGCTGTCTTGCATACCTCTCTATCCAGCTCCTTTTCCTGTTTTAACTCCAGTGATCATCACCCTCCGCGCATTATATCATAAGAGTCCTTTTGCTTTCTCAGCTGTTCAGTCTGGGTGTATGCTATGTGCTGCTCTCTTTTACCCTTTTCGGCTCTTTCTTCAGATGTATCAGTGTGTATGTTTTCCCACAGCTTGTTTGTTTACTTAACATTTTAAAACACAAATGAATCATGATAAATGGTTGCCTGGCAACAGAAGCTTGGCTTCACCTCATCACTG
The DNA here is from genome assembly GCF_943737965.1 of Phodopus roborovskii. Lineage (NCBI taxonomy): Eukaryota > Metazoa > Chordata > Mammalia > Rodentia > Cricetidae > Phodopus > Phodopus roborovskii. The sequence goes on from NW_026125295.1 coordinate 5,330,998, forward strand.
CTCCTCCCTACTATGTATGAAAGTGTTGAACACTAATGATGGAGCCATTATCTAGTTTCAATTATGGTTTGAGTTTTAGTGTAGGCAAATATTTGGGGTGTAGTGTCTGGTGGTCTTTCCCTATTGCACCATGCTTAGAAGGAGAATCTTGAGTGTGTGTGTATCTTTGAATACACCAGACAAAACTACCAACTAAAAATGATGCTATCCAAAGAGCATCCCTGCAGTCCAGTTCTTGTTCCTTAGAAGGTCTGTCCCTGCAAGAGTCTGATCCATTCAAGGCAGTTTACATTATGTCTGGACAAAATGCTTCTAGCTTGGAAAACAGGCCTCACATGAAACAAACTTACTAAACAAGTGTTGATGTATTTAACATAAATATTTAACAAGAAAATAAAACTATTTTCTGGTATTCACACTAACAAAAATATCAGAAGACAAAGTAAACATCCATCTTAATTCAAGTTATTTCTTAACTACTGTGTAAGCTATATGAAACTTTATGCATGAGAAAGCCCCTCCCAAACTGAGTCCTACAAAGTTACTGTATTTTGCCAAGAAATCATGATAAGCCATGTAAGTTACTGCAGATGAGGCCAAAGCCAGATGTTATTTTTGTAAGAGAAATAGCTGCATTGAAACCAAGTCTTTCTTGGGTGACATCTGGCTATCCTGTGTTGTTACCTACACAAGCATAGATCCTATCTAATTGTGAGCCTTCTGGGGGATCCACAGCCACAGCAGTCAGAGGATACTTAGACCTGGTCCACCCTTCCTTTGGGGGGACAATTTGGCATGGAGATTGCTGGAAGACTCTTATGCTCACTTAAAAACCACAAAAATCAATGAAACCCCAACTTACAGAATTTTTTTCTGATGCTAAAGTCTGCAGTCATATATATTTCTGTATTATATAAAAAGTACATCACATTAATGTGGGGGAAACAAAGCAGAATAGATGCCAGCAGCATTCTTCAAATGCCTCAACTTTTGTCCCCTAAATAAGTCAAAGCTGTGTAATGATTTGATTAGAAACATGTCCTAACTCAGAGTCCACTCTCCATAGATCTTATGGTTTTTTTTTTTCAAAGTTAAATATTTCTATCAGTATCAGAAGTGGCATGCTTATATCTCATGTTTGGTAAGCTTGCTGCTCCAAGTGTGGTCTACAGGGCAGTAGCAATGACATCACCATTAGCTTCTAGAAAATCCCACACCTACTACATCACAGTCATATCTGAATCAAGATCACTGAGAATTTCCTACACATATCTCGGCTGAAAGGCACTGTTTTAAGATATTCATGTGTGCAATGAACACCCACTTATGTTGAGCCTAACAGCTAGAGCATGCCTGCGAAGATGGCTCCATCAACAAAGCAAGGGCATGCAAGCGTGAGGACCTGAGTTTGGGCCCCAGAACCCACGTGGAAAAGTAGTGATGCACACCCATAATCCTAGCCCACGTGGAAAAGTAGTGATGCACACCCATAATCCCAGTGCTGGCAGCACAGAGATGGATCCATGAGGCTTGCTGACCAGCTAGTCTCTAGTCTACTTGGTGAGCTCCAGGTAAAAGTGAAGCCTGAGAGAGAGAGAGAGAGAGAGAGAGAGAGAGAGAGAGAGAGAGAGAGAGAGAGAGAGGATGGGTGAGGGAAGGAGGGAGAGAGGGAGGGAGGGGAAGAAAGGAGAGGGAGGGAGAGAAAGACATAAGCACATAAGGAGACAGACAGACAGAGAGAGAGGAAGAGAGAGAGAGAGAGCTTCTGGGGAAGAAAGCTTGAGCTTTTCCTCTGAACTTCACACAGGAATATCCTCCAACAAATTCCATACACTTTTGTTGTAATTAGAGCTAGAAGAAAATTCCTTTTGTGTTAAAAATTGGATATAGTGTATATGAGTGTGTGTGTGTGTGTGTGTGTGTGTGTGTGTGTGTGTAAAGCATGCATGTACGTCACATGTCCCATGGTGAATGTGCAGAGGTCAGATAATAACTTTTGAGTCAGCCTCACCTTTGCCTTTCTTTTGAGGGAGGACTGCCTTTTGGTTGTTCTGTAGGTTTCTAGTAGCCTGGCTGACCTATGGGTGCTCAGGTGGCCCTCCTATTCCCACTCTCACCATAGGAGCTCTAGGACTCCAGATACGAACTGCTGTATTGTGTTTATGTGGGATCTGGGGATCTGAACTCGCACACCCTCTCACAGCAAGAGAGTTGCCTACTTCCCAACCCCAAATATAATTTCTTAAGTTAAATTTTTCATTTACACTATTCATAATACCCAGAAACTTGAAACAACCTAGATGCCACCCAACCGGAAAAAAAAAAAATGTGGTACATTTGCACAATGGAGTATTACTCAGCTGTAAAAAAAAAATGAAGACATCATGAAATTCGCAGGCAAATGGATGAAGCTAGAAAGAAATCATCACAGTGAGGGAGCCATTATGGGGTTAGGGAGAAACCTGGTACACTAGGGAAATTCCCAGGAACCCATGAGGATGACCTCAGCTAAGACTCCTAGTGGAGAGCGTGCCTGAACTGGCCTTTTCCTATAATTAGATTGGTGAGTTGTCCTCATAGAACCTTCACTCAGGAACTGATGGAAGCAGATGCAAAGATCCACAACCAAGCACTGGGCTGAGCTCTGGGAGTCCAGTTGTAGAGAGGGTGGAGGGATTGTACGAGCAAGGGGAGGGGATCCAGATCATGATGGGGAAACCCTCAGACACAGGTGACCTGAGCTTGTGGGAGCTCATGGACTCTGGACAGATAGCTAGGGAGCCAGCATGGGACCTACCTAGGCCCTCTGCATCTGGGTGACAATTATGAAGGTCCGTCTTCTGTGGTGCTCCTTCCTGATGCACCAGCTGGCTCCTTGGAACCTATTCCCTACGGTGGGATGGTGAGATGCCTTGTTCAGCCTGGGTGTGTGTTAGGGGTGGGTGGGGTTGGTTCTGTATCAGCTTGATGTGCCATGTCTTGTTGGCTCCCATGGGAGCCACTAAGTGCAGACGGAGGAGGAGTGGATGGGTAGAGGGAATGGGAGGAGAGGATGGTGAGTGTGGGGTGGATTAGTATGTAAAATAAATTAAAAAATGGAAAAAACTTACATTTACAAAGTCAAGGAGCTAAATAAAAAGTACATTTGCACTTCCTGTGAGAGTCGTGTTTTCCTCTCCTCCTGGAAGATTTTGATTGTCTTTCAACTGACCTATTTACACAGTTATTACTAACACATATAGACAGCTGTTGGTAGTATAAAAGTAAGCATAAGGCATTTTGATCTCATCTTGAGAATTCTATGAAAGGTATAAGGAAAAGCAAGGCCTAGCTTACTGAATAAGAGAACTCAGCCACAAATTTAGGCCTGACCTAAATTTCTCTGTAACATTTTGTCAGACAAATTGAAAGTAATCTGGTAGAAATGAAATACACATTCCAAAGACAAAATCCATGCCAGCAATTATGCAGACAAAGACTTGAGGACAGGGCTCCAAATCTCACCAGCACCTGCATCAATGTCCGGGAACGCAGTGATACTAGAACAATTAAGCAAACATTCCAGCTCTATAGGAGAAACTTGTACAGTGCAACGATTACCTAGATCCCTAGACCACAGAGTAAAGGAAAGGGAAAGGCCGACAGTGTCTGCACAGGACCAGCTCTTCATTTGTTAAAATGTTGGGTGCCCAGGGTGGATGACCTGTGGCTGGCACAACAGCCAGCCTCCTGCTTTCTTAAGCAGGAGCTCAGAACACGACATCACTCTCCCAGGTATTCAATCCCTTAACCATCCCATCTTTACCATGGAGCACTCCCACATGCAGTGTTGGCTCATGTTTTTTAAGTTTCTCTGAGAGTAGCTTTATTTCAAACTGATTTTAAAAAAGCCTGCACAGATGCGGGATCTAATTTTTTTATTATATAAATTTGTTGAAAGATTTTTTTTAAAATTTATAGGAACATGTGTGCCTGTGGGACTTTATGTGTGCCATGTATGTGCAGGGAATTAAGGAGGCCAGAGGGCATCAGACTTGCTGGCATCAGAGTTACAGACAGTTGTGAGATGCTACCTGGGTGCTGAGAACCAAACTTGGGCTCTTTGCAAGAACAGTAAGTGCTCTTAACCACTGAGCTATCTCTCCAGCTCCATCATTTAAACTGTGTGTATGTATAATTTATATATAATTTATAATCTTCTAGAGAAAACAAAAAAACCCATAAATGATCATTTCTGTGAATTCAAATTGATTTCTTTTTTAACTTAAAGCTTCTGAGGAGGTAACAAAGAAGGCATTTCTGGGTGAAACAGGAAGCAAGGGAAGCTTCTCTTGGAGAAATCACTGGCCTGTGGGCAAGGGCCTCAGCAGGTGCCATGATTTAGCTGCCTCTGCAATCCTGTGGCTTTCCTGCTTAGTGAATGTCTGAGGCCAAATTGGTATCAGTGTGCACACAGAAGCATAACGACTGATCAGAAACAGCCTTCTCTCCAGACCACCGAGTTTTATGGTTCATTAAGAGGGCTTCTTCAGAGCCTTTCAGACTGAGTGTGGACTTCCAGAATGACCACAAAGCAGCAGCAACAGGAAGCAAGAGATGTCCCACTGCAGAGCCACACTGGTCCTGAATTCTATCCAGAAGTCATCAGTATGCTATCCCAGAAAAGGCCGCTTACACAGCTGTTGAGAAGGCCTCTGGCTAACTATAACAGCCACTCTTTCTCTCCTCATCAATTCCACCCAGATAGACCCAGACCCAAATGACAAAGGGATGTAAGGAAACAACATGATGGAACCCTTCAAGTGATCTTGTAATTTACACCACAGAAAGAATATGCAGGGAACCTAAGATTTTAATAATATGAACTCGTTGGGGGAAGAAAATAAACCCCTAGAGCAGAGGACTTTTCTATTTTGGCAAGCACTTTTTTTTAAGGAACTTAATATAAAAATTCCAGCTAAAGAGATTTTCCTTCATATAGACATCTGAATCCATAAATACAGATTGTGTGCTTCTGCAAAACCTCCAGCTGGAAGAAGGTTTGAGCAGATAGACACACAGGGGGAAATTCTTTCAAAGGGAGAAGATAGCCCTCTTGATTTTGGCCCCAAATCATAAGACCTTTACAAAAGATAGAGACCATAAACTAGCCAGAGATAATAGAAGCCATGTTTCTGTGGAAATACCTCAATTATTTATTGTTAATTATTTAAGTGTTAGAGCACTGCCTTTTTAATGTACAATCATAGGTTAGATATAGGCATTCAAATGTACTGCCTAACTACTAATGTGCAAGCCTTACCCAGAGTCCAGAATAGTTAATAAATCGGGCAGATATGCATCGATCACATGACTTGCGGTGTGAATCGGCTTTCTTGAGTTAAGACCTATGGGACTCACACTTTCCACTTGGACTTTTGAAAACCCCTGGTGTAACCATCACTTACTTTCACCCTTGGAGAAATGAGATGGAGCTAGTTATTACAAATGAAAGTTTATCATTGCCAAATGTATTATTTACATCCATTTACATATACTGTAACTACGGATTGGCACCTCCTTGCTATAGTCTTCATCCTTGGGATATTGAGATGAATCAGACCTTAGTTCTGCCCCACCCCACCCCAGAGATGCTTCCCAACTGGTGCAGGTTCACAGGCATGGGAGGAAATCAGTCCAATCTGACACTAATGGTGTTAAGTGGCCATGATTCTTGTGCACTGGGTAAGACTTGTAGAGGAGTAAGGGCAAAAATCCTTAACCAAGGAAGAAGTAGGGTGACCTAGGAGAGAAATACCTTAAAGACCTTCCAGAGAAAACAGCCTTGATCTGAATCTTTAAGGTGTACATTGTTTCCCTCCTGATGGAAACACACATGACCTGGGATGTTTGACAACAGTGGCAATCTCTGTGCTTGACATAGAGAGCAAGCCATCTTCTGAATACTAATATGACACTTCCTAAGATACATGAAAATCTATCTATCTATCTATCTATCTATCATATATCTGTCTATCATCTATCTGTCTATATCTAGCTCTATGTATGTATGTATATGTAGCTATCATCTATCTACCTATTTATCTATCATCTATCTATGTATATACCTACCTATCTTCTGTAAATCTGTCAGTCTATTATTACCTTATGTAAATCATCTATTTACACAATAAGTAGAAGTAAATAGATGATTACTTATCCACATGCTAATCTGTCAATAATCATTAGTGTATGTCTAACACTTATCATCTATCCATCATCTCTTCATTGTACACCTGTTAATCTAGAATCATATACCATCTATCTAGCATCTATTACTCATTTATCATCCATCAATTAATCTATTATTTCCCACTATATATTCACTTATCATATATATATATAATCTGTAATCAATAATCTAGCTACTATCTGTTGATTAATCAATCATTTATCTATGTGTATCTATGTGTATAATGAGTATACATCAGAGAGAAAGAAACAGAGAGACAGAGAGAGAGAGATTATAAAGGAAGGGAGGGAGTCTTGAATTTGTAAGTTTCTGGTTTGGCTGAGTTATCTATACCCTGAACACTGCCTATGAAAGACCTTGTTGGCTATTGACTGCCTCTACTCTAACTCAACTTAGGCATTTTAAGGTGGAGATTGGGGTGTCTGGAGGAATGGTCGGTCTATAGTGTGCTTTCTGCAGGGCTGGGTAATGATTCTTGTGATAATTCTTAACAAAAATGAGCATACCAATGGTCCTTGGCCAAGCCATTCACTTCAGAAAGGGCTCGGGAAAGTCTCACTCCTGCATTGTCTTGGCCTCACTCCTGTCTCCCGCTCTCAGCTTCATCCCCAGGCCTACTCAGATTGTTCTGCATCTTCTTACAGATGATGGAACCCTGGGGCCCCCAGAGAGGGGCCAGATTAGCTTTCCACTAAGTTGTGGTAAGTATTCATACAAATTACGTGAGATTGCCAGGTACCCAATGAGAAACACAATCATCACAAATTCTGTTGGTTGCAAAGAACTTGAATATACCCTGTGCAGAAAATACCCAATTATTGGCCAATGCTGTAGCCTGGATGGCTGTCAATCCTGAGCTGACCTTGCAGTGTGCAAGGTAAGGCAGGCACCATCCTGTCATCCAAGATGGATGAGGCAGAAGGATGCTACTCCATCTTCTTACTTTGCATATGTAAGCTTTGTGAGTTAATGGGATGCAGTGCAGTGTGGGCTGTGTTAGGAGATATCAGAGGGAAACACACAGGACACTCAGCTCCAGTCACAGTGGGTTCCCCAGCAATGAGCATGCCCAGTGCAATGCATCTCCCTAACTTTGCACTTGGCTGGGTAAAATTAGATTAGCACCTTACTGCACTGCTCTCTGAGTAAAGGACATGTCTGCTTCCATAAGGCATATTAAGCACAATTCCAGCATCCTGGATTTTGATATCCTGCATTCTTTTTGGCAACCAAATGATCCCCCCCAAATCATTGTTGCACATGAACTCATCAAGTAAAGGAGTTTGAAGTGAGGCATCACACCCGCAAGCAGCTAACATAGCAGCTCTTCTCCAGAGCCCTCTTCATTTATTCTTTTCTCTGATCACCCTTTATACCTAATACCTATTGCAGGCTTTAAAATAATGAGCAATTAATAAGACTTTGCTAAATGAAGAGGAGACCAGTTGAATAAGTGTTTCTTGTGATGATAAGCATGAATGCCCAGGAAGCAGAAGGCAATTTACCAGAGAACAATCTGTCTTCGTGGCATCCTAAATGGGCAGATAATAAATAATGCCATTCTTAATTTTTTTAGATGATCATTATGTTCCTATGCCATTGTTCAACTGACAGTAGCACAAAAGAGAAAAACAAAAAGAGTTTTCAACATCTCCTTACATTCCACCTGATGCCACTGTTGAGGCTGAGTCCCTTATCTGTACCCGCAGGTCATGATACTCTCCACAAGTGACCGTGCGACTATGTGTGGCAGCATGGATCAGTAGGAAGACTATGCAAGCAATGTAAGCATGTCCACTTGCTTCAGAATGCTAAGAAATAGAAGATGTCATGTACTGACCCTTGTTTGGTTCTCTGAATCTTACAGGGGATGTCAATAGCACAGCTATGGGCTGAAGAGATGGCTCAGTAGTCAACAGCACTGGCTGCTCTTACAGGAGACCCAGGTTAAGTCCTCAGAACCCACGTGGTGACTCACAACCATCCATAACTCCAGTTTCAGGAGAGCTGATGCCCTTCTTCTGCTTTCTGCATGCAGTGCACACACATGGTATGCAGACATATATGCAGGCAAAATCTCATACACATAAAATAAAAATAATACTTAAAAGTAGCATATCTACTTCATTATTTAAAGACAGCTGACCCAGAGCAAAATATCCTGACAATTGTACTGTTACTCATGTCCCCACAAAGCCTCCTTGACATCACTATGAAGGAGGATCATAAATTAACCACAGGGGAAATGTCATATGAGATAATGAAAACAAAAATGTGGCTACAACTTCTACAAGAAGCTGCATAATAATAGTTTAGCTAAGACTATGTCACTAACCATCAACTCTATTTAAATACTGAAAGTAAATAGGCTGTGTGTGTGTTATAAGAAATTTAAAGATTTGCTAAACTATTTGTTCTTTGGGGAAATCTGGAATTCAGTTTGATTTGTATTTAATTAAGATAACCATGAATCAGCATAACTTGTGTTCACATAGAATTGTAATATATAAGCAAATAATGTTCATCTCTGGCTACTTATCTTGAGTACCACTCCTCTATGGAACAGTAACTAAGGGAAAAAATAAGAGTAACTAGAATAAGAAAAAATATCTTCTGGCCATATGGTCTTGCACCTACAACCAACAGGTAAAACAGTTAAGTATTACCTCTGATAATACAGAAAAATTCAAGGATCCCACACCTTATTCCTTATAGAACTTGAAGTATTAGGTAGCACAGTAAGTCTACAGAAATGTACATATGTACATACATAGGAAAGGAAAAAGTCAAATCATCCTGGCCTATCTTTAAAAGATCCCACATATTTCACCAGAAAACTGAAGGCCCAGTAACACCTTCAGCATCATCAATCAGTGTGTGAATTAGTTGTGTGTGTGTGTGTGTGTGTGTGTGTGTGTGTGTGAGAGAGAGAGAGAGAGAGAGTGTTGATGCTTACAGTTGATTGCTAACTTCTCTATTTCACAGTCTTTCTGTGACGTAAGCCTTTTTGGAAGGTGTGAAATGGAGAATTTAGGCCAGTAGTGTGCTAATATAAATCCAGAAGCAAAGTGAGTAGACCACAGTGTAACGAGTACGGTTTTTCCGCCTGCGGCCTCTCGGTCTTGTCCCGCAGCCGCGCCAGCCCCAAATAATACACAGAGACTCTGTATTTGATACAATGTTGTTGGCCCAGTTACTTGTTTCTTATCGGCTAGCTCTGCCTTAATTATTAACCCATTTCTGCTGATCTATGTATTTTTCTTACCGGGGAGCCGGCCGCATACTGCTTTCTTCAGACTCTCCATCAATTGTAGTGAGGTAGTCCTTCTGTAGCACTGACCACGCCCATTGGGGGGTGGAGCCATGGGCGGAAGTGACCTGTGGAAGGAGGTCGGAGGGGGCCAGGAAAGGCGCTCTCTTTCTGGCATGACTTGGACAGGAGAGGATCGGGTTGAATTTCCTGGTGTTCATCTGTCTAGGTTGTAAGTTATTTCTCCCTAAATAAACATCTATTTGGCCTATTTGTTTATCCTGATCCTTATTTACCGCAATACCACAGAGTTTTTGGAGTTAGAGCAAACACTGAAGCATGTCTCCCCCACCCACATATGAATCTTCAGTAGTTTATATGCCCATCACAGTATTATTTCTGATATAACTAGCAGTGCATAATGGGAAATGAGACATAAGTCTCATTTGTAGAGCCCTGGAGGAATCTGGCCTTGAGATGACATTATGTGACTGATGCAATAGGAAGCTTCCACTAGTTGAAATATGAAAAACAGATACAAGGGCCTTTGTGAGAGGCAGGAGGATGGTGAAGAGGGGCCCATACAGAGTAGAGCAGCAGGGACTTGAAAGGGAATGTGGGGGGGGGGGTGTAGAGCAAAGGATAAACAACCCCAGGAGACCAATATGGCCTGCGAAGATGGAGAGGGAGAGAAGTCAAAGACGTTCGCTCAGTGATTGACATGAGTCAGCTGCAGTGAGCTATTTACTCCGCCCGCACCTGTTGCCCTGAACACACCCATTGGGGGTGGAGACAGGTGTGGACATGACCAGGAGTCAGTGACCCCAGAGGCTAGCTCTTGCTTTCTGGTCGGGGACAGAGGGCATACAGAGGCATCCTTGGGACAGGAAACTGCTGGCAGTCGTCTGTCACTGTTTTAAGTGATCTCTCCCTGAATAAACACCTATCAGCCTATGTGTTTTTCCCCGGCCCTCATTTATTCCACGGTCAGCCAACACAACTACATGCTAAGTCATGCTAACTGCTTCAAACACTTGTGTCTGGACCGAATCTATGAGCACGTCCCTGGTCCCTGAACTGTCCTGATCACCACGGTTATACTTACGTTTTGCCTCATGTATAGGCAATTGCTCCTGCAAAAACCCCCTCAAAAAGACACAGCCACATGTTCTCACACCCAGTACACCTTCATCACAGTATTTTATGACCATAATCGCTGGTGGAAAAAAAAACGTTGCGTACATGTTGGATTAATCTATTTTTTTTATGTCTTCTGTTACCCTTGTACCATGAGGACTTATGCCTACACATACACTCTTACACATTCACTTGACTCTTTAATTTGACATATTTATTTAAAGATGAGAGTTTAATTTTTTGAGTTTTATCCAATATTTATGCACACATATTTGAATAATATCTTAGAAGTACCATACACAATTTTTCCTATTAGAAAAAAAAATCTATTACTGTAAAAGTGCCCATTAGTTTCCCATGTGTCTTGATAAATGGATCGTTCTGACTTTGTTCACAGTCCCACATAGGATGTATAAAAGCATGCATATGATATACCCAGTGGTACACAGTGGATTCGATAAATTGCAGAGAGAAGTTCCCCAGAGTGAATTAACATCAATAATGCATGCCTATTTAAATCCCAATCCCAGTCAAGTTCACTGCAGCTATTGCGAATGCAGTGTGCAGCCATTTGTGCCTATATATACCTTCATGCATTCCATACTATACTGTAATACAGCTGCACTAACCTCTACATTAGAATAATTAATAGGACAGTCAATTGTCTTCTGAGAAAGGTAAGCCTGCAACTGTCTCAATTTTTGGAATTAAACAGTTCAGGATAAGTTAGGAACTCATTAGTGGCCTGCGAGTTTCAAATAGAATCTGTCTCAAAGGAAAGCTACCTAACTGCTGTTTCCAAAATACCCCACTGGACTCAGTTCTCAGATTTCATTCTCGTTACCTACACAGCCGCGGTTAGATGGGATGGTGAGTGTCGCACAGATACTTTCTGGTCAAAATGCCCTTGATCTCCATTGTTAGCTGATGCTATATTTGCAGTTTTGACTACTTGCTAAACTTTGCCACTCCAGTACTTTCGACTCAGAGACATTTTCAGATACAGCACTCTGTGGAAACATTTGGCTGGTAAGACAGGCACACCAGCCGCCGAGCTGACATGAAACAGGCAGAGTCCCTCCATCTCAAGCTAGCTCTCTCTGGCCATTATGTGTGTGTCCTCTAGGAGATGGTCTGTTCAGGGCATAGTCTCTCTTATTTTTGTGGGAGGGAGATTGTTTAAAATATCCCCCAATGGAGTATTGAAGTGCTCCCCATTGCTCTCAATAGCAAGAAGACTGTGGTCTGTCTGCCTTTCAGGGAAAACAAACCTGTGAGGTAACCCTCATTTAGACACAATGCATAGTACTACTGCCCAGGTAATGAATTAATGTTAATGAATTAATACTTAATAGTAATGTTAATGAATTAATATGTGGAAAGCAGGTGTCTTAAGGACAGACACACATGGGGCTGGAGAAGAGGCTCAATGGTTAAGAGTATTGGCTGCTCTTACAGAGGACCCCAATTCGATTCCTAGAACCTACTCTGAGACTTACAACCATCTGTAGCTCCAGTCCCAGGGGACCTGATGCCCTTCTCTGGCTACTGCAGCGTCAGACGTACAGACATACATTCAGGCCAAACAGTCAGAGACATCAAATAGAAATAAATAAATCACAAATACAGTGAGACAGAAACACACATAAAATAAAAGTTACACACTGATCTGCTGATGATGCGACTGGGAATGCGACTGGCAAAGATTTAACCCTCCCTTTCCTTGACAGTTCTGCCTCAGTATTCACTACTTCAGGGTTCGTGGTGACTTTATGAAGATAATTCTCATGTACAGCTACTGCACTTCCAGATTAGGATACGAAAGAATCTCTTCCTGCAAATATTGTTAAATGGCCTTCGCTGTACAATTGTGTTTCCCCTCCACTGAAATTATAATATATACAAATATTTTACACATGGCAATGTCTTCTTTCAGGATGGTCATTAGGGTCTGGGCATGTGTATTCATTCTATCAAATCACTACTGGATTCTGCCATCTCCAATTGATCCTCAAGAGCCATGGTGTGGAGTTACAAGCACTAAGACAGCAGAAGTTTACAATTTTATGTTAGGCACATTCTTAGCTATACTGGATTGCACATAGCCCATGGGGCCCAGGTTAGCAATGTCTGAAAGGCAGGAGTAGGCAAAAGTGAACGAGAATACAAGTAAACATCTTTGAGCATTGAAATAAGGAACATACAAGTCTGAATGGGATCAGGGACTGATGGGGAGGCACATAGAATATGAGAAGCATTTTGTAGTGTGTGTGAGTTGCTTTCCTGGTGAGGAATGTGTGTTCCACATATAGACAGGGAGGGGCATGGAGCAATGAAGGCTCGGAGAGGAAGTATCTACCGTGCGTGATCCTCCAAATAAAAATACCAAATGTCAATGTGCTGTTTTTGTAACCGGAAGGCATCCCTGCACAATAAAACACAGATTGGGTCTAATCATTTAAGATTTACTTTTGAGTGAAATATCGATTAGTTAGACTATGGGAAGGTTTATCTTCCTGGCAGGATTCATGTGAGCCTGTGACCCACACAGCCAGGAGGGTTGTTACAATAGGGCACCTTAGATAAATGAGACCGTGGAGTCGGTGAAGGTCTAGGAGGAAAGAAAAAAGCGACATGGCATATGTGTAGTCTCGGCACATGGGAATTGGTAACACAGGGATCAAGAGTTTGAGGCCAGCCTTGGCTACAAGAGACCCTGCCGCGCGCACGTGCGTGTGCGCGCATGCACACATACAATCACCCACCCCTCCCCCACCCACCCCCACACGCTCTCACACGGAGCAAGGGAATATATTGCGTGGGTGCACAACAGGGTTGAAAACATATCTCTATTTTATTTATTTAACCTACATGAAGTAATGGACACGAGAGGCAAACACCCACTTCTAGAAAGGGACGGCATGTTAGGAATGAAAGACACATTTCATAGAAAGTATCCGGTTGCTGCTTGTACAGGGAGGTAGGAATCCCAGAACTGAAAACGGCACGTTTGTTGTTCCTTTGTGCCAATATTTTTAATAGATCCCCCATTGTAGTATGGTTCAACTTTCCCCAGGAGAAATTGCAGGCATTCTGTGAAAGATGGTAAGAATTGCCCGATGGCTGTGTTCAATTGCCAGCCTTCATTCGGAGGCCTTCTGAATCGCTTTCTACATTCCCGGGAACGGGCTTGGGGCACAGTGGCGCAAACTGCTGGTGTCTGTTAGGGAACAGTGGGAAATGATCTTACCAGCACTGCTCCCCCTCACTCCCATCCAATTAAAAAGGGGAGGGGCATGCATGCTTTCCAAACCTGCCTTGCCCAAAGCTGGCTGACTCAGTTTGAATTCATCAGCAGCTGAGGCCAACTTGCGCATGATGCCAGGTCCCAGGAGAAGGACACCTCAGGCAAGACCAGGCCTCTTCAAAAGTTGGATGCTACTCCAAAAGCCAAAGGTTAAACTTTTCTTAAGGTCTAAAAGTTGAAGCAAAAAAAAAAAAAAAGATGGGGGAGTTAAAAAATGTTTTTCCCACTTAAAAATTGTTTTAATATTGTTATTGTATGCATGATGTTGTGTGTGAGTGTGGAACACACCCTTCACAGGGAGGAGGTCAGAGGACAAAATTTAGGAGCAAGTTCTCACCCTCTCTCGTGGGATCTGCAATCAAACTCAAATTGTCAGGCTTTCAATGCAAGCAGTGTTACCTACAAGTTGTCTTGCCAGTGCATTCTCTAGCTTTTTAAAGAGACAATTTATGTAAGCCCTCCCCCCACCCACTCACCCATCACTAATAACATTATACTCATCAATTATGGGTCAGTTTCTCTTCCTTTACTACATTTCCTCTTGACAAATTCACTCTCTGGGCAGCCCCTCCTCCATCTCAGTACTTTTCACAAAGAAAGACACAGCGCAAAATCGATGCCAACAGGGACAAAGGCAGACGCCAGCAGGCCGTCACTCCTTTGCTCCTGGCTGGAGTGTAAAGCCAGAAGCCCATATGAATTCTGCTCTCTTCTGGACGGACTCTAGTGCAAGGCTGCCTGGCCAGCATCCCTACAGAGTCAGTCACAGTTGCCAAATAGTCCCTCAGTTTTAAGGGGGCCTCGAAACATCCATGAGCAGCCAGATGCCTCAGCGAAGGAGCAGGCAGGATGACCCTGCTAGACCACCCAACAAGGTGGGAAGGGAACTGAGCATCAAGACATCGGGGGTTTGGTAGCCAACCAGGCTGGAGGTTCTGGCACCAGAGACATGACCCCAAGTGTACTGCTGAGATCCACGGTAATAAGCAGATGCTTGTCTGGTCTTTGCTTGCCAAATAGCAACTTTGGCACCTGGTCACTGGGCTGGCACAATATCTTTAAGGCTACAGTTCAATGGTTTTTACATGTCTATGCCAACCCAGAGCCCCTGAGTGCTTCTCTGTCTCAAATCCAGTGCAGAGGTATCCATTTCCTGTGGAAGCCGTAAGTTGGAATGTTCTTCGACTACGTGGAATACAACCATCCCAAGGAAAAGGGCTGAAGGGTAAACGGTCATTATTAAAGCCACCCTTCCAAAAAGGTCCAGCATAAAACATGTGAGATTTACCACCTTCTGAACCCTGAGCCCATAACCCTTGTTCCACATGCTTCTAGAACATTCAGTAAGGATTCGGGAGCCTAGTATATCAGCGAGATGATGGCAAGATTTCTTCTCATTTAGTGACACATCAGTAATGGGATTAGCTATATGTGGTTGCTTTGTATCCATTTAAATTGACACTCTTTTTCAAAGGCTAAAGTTGAAACAGTGAGATGTACATTCAAGTCCAGTCAGGTAGCTCAGGGGGAGAAGGTACTTACACTCAAGCCTGATAACCTGAGTTCCATTGCCAAGTGGCACATGATAGAAAGAGAAAGCCAACACTACGAATTGCCCTTTGACCGTACATGAACCACAACACATTCGTGTATATACACATAAGAAATAAAATGTAATTTTAGGCTCCTAAATGTATTTTCACAGCTCTCATACGGTTCTAAGGGCTCTACAGACCCTTAGCCGAGGAGCTCCTTGTGCCCAAAGTAGACTAAACAGCACTGAGGTCTAAGCAGATAACTCAGCTGGTGAGAGTGTTGTCTGTGCTGACCTGATGGTGTGAGTTCAATCCCCAGAACCCACATAAATGTGGAAGGAGATACAAAACGCTGCAAAGTTGTCCTCTGGCATATACGTGTATACCATGCATTCTTGCCCACATTCATACACAACGGTAATATATTTTTAATTTAAGTAGGACTTGAAATCTACTCATTATCTGTGTTATTAATATAGGCTTAAGGGCATCCAAGCTTTCTGAACAAGCTAAGGGCTCATCTTGCTGGTATTTGGAACCGAAGAGTTCTCCTTTCCATTCTTTACAAGAGATCCAGTCTTTGGTGTAGGTTTTACTGTGGACCCCATGTCACAGAGTAAAACTCTTGAAGCTGACCATAATTTGACCGATGTAAAGGTCTCTAAGCAGGGTGTAGCTAATAAACTATTGACATAGCTCATCTTATTTATTTTCACTGGTCTAGAATTGCAAGATGGTTTCTGCCTATGCTCTCTTTAAAGCTGGTCTGTCCACACCTGGCTGCAATTGAGGTACAACAGGAAAGTAAGTAAACTGACCCTCGACTAGGGAGAAGACTCCCCAGGAGGAAAGTGAATGTGTACATTTGCAGTCAGAGGCTATGATGTCTTCACACGGGAAATTCCAATATCCGATGTCACGCTCTAATGCACAACTTGACATCCTGCAAACTTAATGAACACATCTGGATTCAGAAAACATCTGTTCTCGGAGACTCATGGCTCACTTTGTCTCTGAATTCCCCATCCATCCCTCAGGATGCTGACTATACAAATGGCTTTATTTTAATTTTTCTGGATAAACAAAGGAAATTAGGAAATTGCGTGACTGCACACAAGGTCAGTTACACTGGTGCTGGTTCATAACACAGACATGGGACATGTTAAAACAGAGTCCAGAGTTCCAGTGTACACTCCATGCTAGCTGTGGAGAAGCACAGGAAGCTTGTATGTTTGGCCATTTCAAATGAAGTGATGCCAGACAGTCCCAATTCCTGGGTGGGGCTGGGGGTGGGGAGTCTAGCACCCTTCCCTTTTCCAGAATGACTGCTGAATGAATGAAGTCTCTCATTGCTATTACTCTAACACGAGGCACATTAAGGGAGGAAGGGTTTATTCCGCATGTGATCCAAGAGTACAGTCCATCAAGGCAGCCCAGGCATGGTGCTAAGACATGAGGCACACCTAAGTGAATCAAGAAGCAGGTGTGAGGCAGGAAGTAGAGTTGAGCCATGAAACTCAAGCCTCCCATCCTCTAAGACCCCCATCCTTCCTCAAGACCTCATCAACCAAAGGTTCTTCAAACTTCCCAAACAGCTTCACCTATGAGGCACCAAGTGTTCAAACATGCCAGCCTGTGAGGAATATCACAGCCAAAGCAGAAGGGCTTCCTTTCAGAGTAAAGTGCCATAATGTGCTTCAATATCTAGACAGAAAAAAAAAATCAAAACCCGTAAGCGGAAAGAATCTGAGAACACTGTAGATGCCAGTGAATGACGCTTAACTTTGTTTTTGGGAGATACTGGAGTGCTGGTGGAGTGTGATTTCTCTGCAGATGCTTTCCCAGAATGCTGAAGGTTGGCTATTCTGTTAGTCCCTACTTCTGAAGTTCTTACTTCTGTTGACTGTGACCTCTTCACAGTACTAGTTTGTGATGGGAGAGACACTCCAGAACCAGTTCCCATGGCCAATAATATTTACTGACATGAACATGTGTGCAGGGAAATGAGGGGAAGAAAAAAATTTAAGAAGACACCAACTTTGTCATTGAGATTAGAGTGTTCAACTGTGGACCATTAACACATAGATTCAGTGTGTGTGTGTGCGTGTGCACACCTGGGAATTAACATCAGATCTCAGAATATCAAGTCAGGGTACTGGTGACCAGCGGGCCAGTGCAAGCTCCAGGTGTGGGGACATTTCTGAGCTGACAACTCTCTGCCCCTTAGGCATGGAAACCAGATGCTGCTATGGCCACTGAAGCGGATTCTCTTCTTAGCACCAGTCTGGGGACTGTGGTTGGCTTCTCTGAGTTTGCCTAAAAACCTCTCAGTTGCTTGAAATAGCATGAAACACACTTCTCCCATACCTGTCAACACATAGATGAGAACTGTGGCTTAAAGCAAAACAACACAACAACACACACATGCATACGCACACATACATAAGAATAAAAAAAAATCAGAGGAAGTAGAATGAGCCATGGGTTGTTACTTTACAGAACCTAGAACCCAGCAGCGCCGACCACTCTGTGAGGGCTGGGAACCCAGAGCAGTGGTGCAACTCCGAGGCCCCATCTACTTTATTTTATTTTTGCCACATAATCTCTGTCTTTGAAATATGTCATATGCTTTTTAACTTTCTTGTCCATGACACTAAAATGGTAGCTCTTGTGGTGCTAAAATAAACATAAAATAGCAAAGTGTTAGTGGTAGCAAATGCATGCTCTTTAGTCCGAAAGCTAATGAATACAATTTTCAGTGGTAATGTCATTGTTTTAAAAAAGAATTTAAAAGTTGGCCACACCACGTTGACTTCACCCCTTGATTTCACAATTGTTTTAGCCTTTCTCCACATGGATTCAATGTACCCATTTACCACCAAGATCACTAGGAATGGAAGCTTCCATCTAAAACATGGTTTCATGATTGCAGCTACTTCGCTATCTCTCTGAATAGTTTTGTTTTCTTTCCCTACTCTTATTTTATATAGAAGAAAGGATATGAACACACGCTAAACACATTTTGAGGAAGTATTTTTTCCTTCAATATAAACACTTGACACCTTGCTTCCTAACAAATTATAGTGTAAGGAACCACAACATCTGTGGATTATAGGCCCATTGTGGGGTCAGAATATTTCAATTAATTAGTTTTTCCATATGGATTGAAGGATATTCTTCCATGGCCACTGACAGGCAATTCTACAACAGGAGTTGTTTACTGTTGTTTACTGTCACTATTATTTACTGTCGTCAACAACTGCTCTGGTTTGACTGGGAATGGCCCCATGCACAAAGGCTTACTTGTTTCCACATTTGGTTCCCAGTTGGTGGTACTATTCTGGAAGGCTATGAAAACATTTTGAGATGCAGCCTCACAGTGGGGTGTGGTTGGCTGAGATTAGGCTTTAAAGTTTTATAATCCAACCTCACTCCTTTTCTCTCTGCTTCTTGACTCCAGATACAACGTGATCAGCTGCCTCGTACCCTACCTATCTGTCCCAATGGTTAGCTTTAATTGTTAACCTGGCACAGCCTAGAATCATTTGGAAACAGAAGCTCGGGCAGGAGTTGTCTGATTTGGGTTGGTCTATAGGCACGCCCTGCAAATCTAACACCATCTTTTGGCTTTAAACCAGGCATGCGTGTGGAGCTCAGACATACAGAAGGCAAAACACTCACATGAATAAAATGAAAATGCATAAGTTTTTTTTTAAACAGTAAAAATTTTCCATTGTGTATGGGAATATTTATTTATTTACTTACGTACTTATTAAACTAGCATTTATTAAAGGCCAAGCATATGCCACTCATTATTAGATTTACAAGGTTTGAGGCCTTAGCCAAGGTTCTCCAGCTAGTAAATGCTTAATGGGAGCCCATACGTGACTCACAATTAAGCCAACCTAATGGTATTAGCCTACCTCTTTGCTTTCATAGTTAGCGTGACTTTAGACTGGAAATTACTAGCATAAGCTTATGTTTGGAAGATAACCTCTTACATAGATGAGGAGATTTTCTGTCTTGATCTTGCAGTAGCTACACAGGTATATTTGTTTTCAAAACCAGCCAAGCCCTAAATCTGAAAGCTAACACTTTTCCTTTTACTCTTCAACAGTATTGATTTAAACTCTGAACCGATCAGCTCTCAGGACTCAGGAGCCTGAAGCAGGAGGATGGCAAGTTTGAAGCCACACTAAACTATATAATAAATTCAAGGTCAATTTGGCATATATTATGAGACTATCCAAACAAACAAGTGAGTAACAAATATCCCCTAGGGCAAGAAAATCAAAAATGTGTTTATTAATTTATCCACTTGGTCACTCATTTATGTGTTTATTAATTTATTTACCATGTGTCTGAAGAAAAGTACCCTCTGGGAAGCACATATACAGTGACAGCAGAGGTGAAGGGGTGTGTGAGGCCCTGCAATAGGAGTTACAGATGGCTCTGAGCCACCACCTGGGTCCTGGGACCTGAATCCAGGTCCTTGACAAGAACAGCAAGTGTTCTTAATCACTGGGCCATCTCTCCAGGTCCCCTAAAACATCCTCTGCTTCATAAAACTCTAGGGGGCCTTATATAGTACATCAAACAAAGTACTTCTATTTCTCAAGGAGTTACCAGTGTTGGAGATAATGAATATGACAGCAGATGAGAAGTGAAAACAGTTTTAAAAGAATGACTCGCACAGATCATCCATGCTCACTCCTACAATGAAACAATGTACGTAGGTCACATAGCTGCCAGATTTCAGAGTGGAGGTTATCACTTTCAGTGCATCAAATGCAGAGGATGTCTTGTGGGTCCTTCTGTCAATGTTCTCTGTAATCCACTGGTTTCCCAGAGAACCTGAAGGAAATCTGCAGCACCGGAGGACTCAGGAAACTTCCAAAGAGTCCTCATCAGTGTGCATCAGTTACAGAACCAGCAGTCAGCAGAGATGGAACCCTCTGACAGTGAAACCTGGTGGCTTCAGCAAAAATAAATGGTTATTTCTCATCTCGGCAGTCACAGTCACAGTGAGTGAGTGAGTGAGTGAGTGAGTGAGTGAGTGAGTGAGTGGGTGGGTGGGTGGGTGGGTGGGTGGGTGAGTGAGTGGGTGGGTGGGTGAGTGAGTGGGTGGGTGGGTGAGTGAGTGAGTGGGTGGGTGGGTGAGTGAGTGAGTGGGTGGGTGAGTGATGGACACGTTGATCTTTATATGGTTCTTTGAATAAATGTGACTCGGGGTACCCTGGGGCTTTCTTCCCAAACGCCTTGAGATCTACTCAGTGAAAGGGATTCACCTTCAATGTCTGTCTTCATTCGCCCTGGTAGAACTATGCCTGACATCAGATATATATATATTATAAGTAATGAACTTGGGCTTAGTTAAGTCATAAAATATTTCCCTGTTGTCACTTAAACACCTGACAGTGTGCTAGGACCTGGGGGGCCAGCAGTGACAGTGGTGGAGATCAACTGGGGAAGGTGTGAGGAGTGGCGGGATTAGAAGACACGTGTACAAAGAGAGAGACAGGAGAGAAAGGGCTACAGAGCAGGCAGAGTCAGCCACTGATGGAAAAGGAGACACACAGGGACAGACATGAGGACAGAAACCAGAAGGCCAGTCAATGAGAATAAAGCTAAAATATGAGAGGGCTTGAAGGTAGCTGAGCTCAACAGACAGGGGAGCATCTCTGCTCCAGCCATAGGACAATGAGCAACGTGACCACTTTCTGTCCTCGTTCCGTACGTCTGTGCATGCAGATCGTGTGAAAAGACAGACGTCTCTAAAGGTCTTTAGCCCTAGGGTGAATTGAATGCTGTGGTCCCCACACATAATCCCAGCACTTGGGAGGGGGAGACAGGAGAATTGGAAAGCCAAGGTCATCCATGCTCAGCTATACACCAAGCTTAAGACCAGCCTGGGCTACGTGACACCCTCTATTATAAATACATAAGCCTTATACTTGTCAAATTCCAGGCAGTTTATGTTAGGAAAGGCACTTGACTTTTTTTGATACATTGCTTTTTCATCTATAAAGTGAAGGTTTGAAGGGGTTAGGAAATTGAGTTCATATATGTACTATGATGTACTTACAAGCCAAATATTCAGAATACTGCCTAGTGTCTATTAGGAACTATATTGCTATCCCATCAGCATGGCTGGCTTAAAAGCCAATTATAATTGTTAGGATTCCAATTCCATATCTGTGACTGAAATCCAGTTTCCTATCACACCACTAATATGATATGAGTCATGTGACCATTGGAAATCACCCTCTTATTCATTAATTTTCACTGGTGGCATAGAAAACAATTTTTAGATGCCTAACAGTGTCTCAGAAAAAAATCTCAAGACTTGGAGAAGTTTTGATGTCTTTCTCCCCAAATTCCTCTTTCTACCATCCCCATTTAAGCCTCCTGTCCCACTGAACAAAATTACTCAGTTCATTCTGTTAAAGTAGTTCAAACATATACCCTGAACCCAACACACCTAACAGAGACTAAAAGGAACACGTGGGCTTGTGAACTTGGCAATCGCTGGGCAAAGTAAAAGCCAGGATCCACCGGAACTTGTCCCATGCCAGCCCTTTAACGCTACGCCCCTTAGTACATGCCCACAGTTCCACATCTCCTGCAGTGCCAATCTTTCACTTGGCACAAGCAGCGAGCGTCCTTGTCTTCTGCGGGCCACTGTCAACACACTCTCAAGATACCATTCTTATTTTCCCCTTCTTTACTCTTAACTAAACAGGAAAGAGCATTCATTATCAGCTCCAGGCCACTTAGTGAGCCATTCAAAATAGATTACAGGGAAGCATGCAGCAAAGCCAGAGCTGACTGGTGGCTCACAACGAGGTGGCTCATGTCTGCTATCTTCAGACCTGAGAGGCTTAGGCAGGAAGACTGCTGTGGTTTTGAGGCCAGCCTGGACTACATCCAAGAACCTATCCCTCTCCCCACCAAAAACTAAATAAACCAACCAAACAAAAACACAACCCAGAACTTGCTCGTCAAAGTAGTAAAAGTAACATTGGAAAATGATCTGTGACTGTGACCTCTAGCATGTCCCCGGAATTCTGAACAATGTGGATTTGCTTTTAGGGTCACCAGCCAAGGTGCACCAGACCAAGGTACACACAGAGAGCTTAACAGCTTCAGTCAAACAGAAGAGTGTGTGTGCGCTAGGGAGCTGGCTGTTGGGGTGATGAACTTACTGTGCCAGCATCAAGACCTGGGTTTGTCCAGCCACCACATAAAAAGCCGGGTGTGGCAGCCCTTGCCTGAAATTCTAGGGCAGAGAAGGTGGCATCGGGAGGATCTTGGGTACATCCTGGACATCCAGTCAAGTCTCAACAGCGAGCTCAAGGTCTAGGGAAAGACACTTGTCTTGCAAAATAAGGGGGAGGGAAATAGAGACACCCAACATTGACCTCTTGTCTCTCCACAGGCACAGATATGCAGCACATACATACATGTGACACAAAAATTATCTATGCACAAAAATTGAAAAAAGATGTTTTCTGCTACTGTGGGCATTACTGGCCCCAGGAGTGTCTGCTTTGCTAAACATTTGAATTACCAAGCCTTCTGCTTTCATAAATCTCAATGTCCGGACTGATCTCATACTTGCTGAGTCAGAATCCCACAGAGTGGCTTCATATCCTCTAGGCTTTCAAAGTCCCCTTGGAAGTCTCACATCAGTCAATGGAGACAAGAACTCACAAATTATGTTCTTAACTTACGAACGTTTTAAATGTTGTGAATAAAAGCTCTGAAGCAGGATCAGATGTTGAACCCCAGGGGCTGTAGGAGCCTGTTCAAGTCTCTGAACCTTTCTGAGTCTCTGCTGCTCAGAAATGATTTCTACAGTGGAGAGAGTTTCCTGAGCATTGTGCAATGTGATTTACAGACTTAGCAGAGTACAAGTCATGGCAGCCTCAAACAATTAATTTTCTCTTATTAGTGTGTGTACACATGCATATGCAGACATGGAACATGCATGTGTGTGTGTGTGTAGAGGTCAAAGGACAGCTTCAGGTACCTATTCCTTGATATTGAG
Organism: Phodopus roborovskii; assembly: GCF_943737965.1. Taxonomy (NCBI): domain Eukaryota; kingdom Metazoa; phylum Chordata; class Mammalia; order Rodentia; family Cricetidae; genus Phodopus; species Phodopus roborovskii. The sequence continues at coordinate 5,354,509 of NW_026125295.1, forward strand.
CAGGCTAGGCTTGCCAGTCAGAAAGCCCCTAGCATCCTCCTTCTTTGCCTATTTAGCAATGGTATCACAAGTGTGTGCCACCATGCTCAGCTATTTTACATGAATTCTAGGGATTGACTGAAAATGGTCCTCATGCTTACATTTTCCTGGCTGAGTTATTTCCTTAGCCCCGCAATTAATGTCCTTAATAGTATATATATAATTATAGCAATGCATTATTAATGTCAATTAGTTACTAAGCAATAATCAAATGCCATGTCTAGAATACAAGAAATTATTGTTAATTGTGCCTAAAGCAGAATATGAATGTAGTCATATGTCAGAGACAGGCAGACTCAAGGAACTCAGATACCCAGTTTGAGTCCTTGGGCCCTCTCCTTTAATAAGACACAGGCAAGGTTCAAAAACTCTAGAACTCACCATACTTGCCACCACACAGAATTATAGTGCCTCCCTGGCAGCTATGAAACTTGCTTGTGACTTGCTAAAGAAAGCTACTAATAAATTTCCTTGCATCCTATTAGAAGAGATTTTTGAATCTGCAGTGGCACAGGGAAACGGGAAGTGTGGAAATTTCCAGTCACTTGGTTTACTTGGTTGCTATGGAGCTTGAGATAGCTTGTATTCCTTTGGTTGTATCTGAGCTGTTTGACAGATTACGGTGACAAGGTCACTTTTAAATTGATAAAAGGTTTGATTGTGTCAGTGCATTTGTCAAGACTGCCTGGCATGGTGTGTAATGGACCCTGCCCGGGAACCGGACGGTACTGGAGCTGTTTTTACTATTCAGTCTTCAGCACACACAATATGGGGACATCGGAGGGCGGGGTAGAAGTCAGGGAGATTAGCTCCCTGGGACCCTTCAGCTCTGAGCACACACTTATTTTGTTCGGTTGGAATTTAAGGTAGTTCTTTCTCCTTTCTTGTTAAATGTGAACGTGGCATTCACAATCTCGTTTGTAAAGGGGACAATTTTAGGGTACTGGAACTTGAGCAAGGAGAGCATTTGCTGGAAGAATTGAAGGGCGGATAGCTGAGTCTTCTCAGCAGTAGCCTGCCCGCATCTCGGCAGAGTCATCCATGAAGCTTCACCTAAAACCAGCCAAGCAAATCACGACCCAGTAACAACTATCCAGGGTTCTTCTTCCTCCTCCTCCTCCTCCTCTTCTCCTTCTCTTCCTCCTCCTCCCCCTCCTCCTCTTCCTCCTCCGTCTTCCTTTTTCTGTGAGATAAGGCCTCACTATGTAGCTTCGGCTAGTCTCGAACTGCAGGTGATCCTTCTGCCTCAGATTCTCAGCTATGCGTCACCACATCTTCCTCTCGGTCAAAACTTCCTGAAATCGTTGTTTTAAATCAAACGTATAAGCTACTTTCATGATCAGATAAAAGATATGAGAGACACGGGAAATGTAAATAGATCTGTGATTTTTCCACCATGGTGAATGTTTAATCCTATTTTTCAGACGGGTTTCAGAAATGTAGCTGTGGTTACACAGCAAAAAGTTGGCAATTGCAGGGCTGGGGCATAGCTCTGGGATTGACTGATTGTGGAGTCCAACCAGCTTCAGTGCAGGGTCCATTACACCGCCACACAGTTTTGACAAAAGCAGAAAGAAAATAGGAAGGAAGGGGAAAGAGGGAAAGAGAGAGGGGGGAAGAGGAGAGAGAGAGAGAGAGAGAGAGAGAGAGAGAGAGAGAGAGAGAGAGAGAGAGAGAGAGAGAGAGAATAAATAAGAAAGAGGGAGACAGGAAAAGAAAAGAAGGTTACCCATTTGGGGGATTTAACTTAAGGATGAAAACTCATATTAGCACCAAGCATCTAGTTAGCTCAAAAGCCTTTCAAACTTTTCACTTTATTAAACGGTCATGCCTCACACCAAATTGTTCCTCTAGTGATAAGCAGAGGACGTGAAGTATCCACCTACGATCTGTACCTTCCTCACTCGACCTCATATTTATCAGAACCTACATCCAGTGCCAGGACCACCACAAAAGCCTGCACCATGCAATACATCCTGCCCTACACACAGTGGATCCTCCATCACAATTTTCATTCCCATGCCTTCCCTGGATGCTGGTCAGTTCTGCTTCCAAACTAACTTTTTTCTCTGTCTGTCCTGGAACTCACTCTGCAGACCAGGCTGGCCTCAAACTCACAGAGATCCGCCTGCCTCTGCCTCCCGAGTGCTGGGATTAAGGGTGTGTGCCACCACCGCCTGGTTCTAACTGACCTTTCAATCACACCTGTTGTAATCTGTCACCAGTTTCTAGGGACCTCTCCCCTGAACGCTGCTCCAGTTACCTTTATCCAGACTGAAATGTGACTGTCTCTTTAGGACAGTTCTGTGGCTTCCTTTACAAAAAGGTCATCTGTGGCCCTCTACGCCCATTTCACTCTGCTCTGAGGGCAGCCTGCCCTTTGCTGTAGCCACAATGACCTTTTCAGGCTCTCCTCCTTGCAGGGCTCCAGACGGACAGTTTCTGCCCAGGATGCCCCTCCTTCCTTCCACATCAAATGTGTCCATCCTTCTGATTATAACTCCATCGTCATTTCCTCAGAGATAACAGGTTGGAAGGCATGTTATAAACTAAGACATGTCCTGCTTCATTTCTGAACTTATGGTTACACTTTTATTTCAAGCCAAATTCTTATTAAAGCCCGGTTTCTCTTCCCCAGCAGAAGAAAAACTGAGTTCAAGGAACAGCCTTTCTCTACGTTTCTGTCACTACCCGTATGCTGGAAGTGTCATGGAAATGCTTTGATTGCTTTGAATGCTCTGTGTCTTACTGTCGTTGCTGTTGTTCAGGTCTCGTGGAGACTGGCATTCAACTTTCTGTGCCCAGGATGACCCCGATCCTCCTGCCTCCTCCTTCCTCCTCCCAAGTGCTGAGATTATGGGGATGCACAACCATGTCTGTCTTGTAAGTATTTCTTGATGGAGATGCCAGTTAAGAGTGGACAATATTTTCAGTTTTCTAAGGAGATATAAAGGATCCCTAACTATCCCATTTCCTACTACACTTGCACAATGCCATGCATTTATCAAAGATACAGCTATAACTAGAGATTTCCATAGAGTAAAATCATTCTTCGTGTTAATTATCCTTCAATTTTGACTTCTTTTCCATGATCTTTACTGTCATCTGAACACCCGGGAGGGAGGTGTTAAGGATTGGTTTTCACATTAGACAATGAGGCATAATTCATTTATTTTTCCTTTATACCACCATCTTGCTGTACATTAGCATTCATGTGGCTGGCATATTCTAATACTAGAAAATTCAATATATTTATGACAATTTTGAAAGTCTGTTTTCTCTTATTTTATTACCACAGACATTAGTAATCATTATACTTCCTGTCCTGTTAGGCACATTAACTTTGGAAGTATTTATGATTTCACGGGAGTTAACAAGCAAAGGGTGCACAGCAAGTTTTCATAGCCCTGCAAATGCTGACTGGCACACACCTTGGCTGGCACGCTTTTCTAGCGTGGGTTTGATCCCTGGCACCACAGAAACCAGATGGGGTGGCACACACCTGTAATCAGGCCCATCTCTTGTGAGGTGGAGGCAGGGGAATCAGGGAAATTCAAGGTCATCTTGGGCTACACAGTGCCTTTGAGGACAGCCCGGAATTTGTGGGACACTGTCTCAAAACAGACAACAAAGTCTCGAAAATACTTCCATTTTCAGGTGAAAGCATTTTTAAATGTTGGATCCCTGATAGCAATGTAAAATTAGAAATTCACAAATCCAAATAACAAGTACTGTAAGAAACTGGTGATTGAGAATGAACAAGAATTTCCAAATGAGCTGTGCCGGTCCCTTTGGAGAAGCACCCCCTGCTCCCTGGCCAGTGCGGTGAGCCACTTGCCGGGTAGGGGGACAGGAGAAGGACATGGGATGGACAAGGGAAGGTTCCAAATGAGAACCTCACCCACTGAATTGTAGAGTGAAAGAAGTGTAACAGCTGCAGAGTTCAAATCCATTCATTGCAACATGGGCAAAAACTAAGCTAAGAGTGAATCCATCATTTGTCTGAGGCCACAGAGGCCGTGGCTAACACACACAGGACTAAAAGCCAGATACCTTCACACACTATTACTTCCACTATACCATGGTGTCCGTTCATATCTATTCTTTCAGATTCTATATGAAGAATATTTCGAGCAGTCCCAGGTCTTGATCAGTTCAGTGACTAGAGAATCCAACAATGTTGTTACAGCAATCTGACCATTGGCTGAGTCTCATTATAGTGCCACACTTCACACCTATGGTCAACAGTTCCTCCCCGTCTCTGTCCCATACTTGATATTTCTTGAACACACATCAGAAACATCAACAAGACTTCTATGCTCCAGTACATTTGTGGGCATCACATCGTTCCAGCCAACACCGGCCTTTAGGTAATGCTCTCCATCTATAAAATAATTGGTAATGCTTTACAGAGATAGAAGTAGACAGAGAGATCTTTGCTATGATGCTGCCACAGTGCTGTGTTCTTAAACCAAGGTATTCAGTAAAACAAAACTTCCAGAAAGCTCTCATGTGTGGGGTTCGCTGGTTCTACATTATATAAATCCCTAGCCATGGCTGAGTCTAAGCCACCAAATCTGTAGGAGAGTTGTCCCAGAATTCTGGACTGTTTAACAATGGGTTCTATGACATGTTCAGAGGCAGCTTCAGCACATCTCAGTACTACAAGGAAAAATCTAGAAAAAGAAAAACTCAACTCACTTTTGTGTGTTTGCATGGTGGGGGTATATATGTATATGCTCATATGTGTGCATGTATGTTTGTTGTAAGGTGTATGTTCACATGTGTATACATCTGTGTAGAAGCCAGAAGGTTAAGTTCAGGTATAATTCCTCAGGTACCATCATAGTGCTGTCAAGTGGGCTACTCTGGCTGGTCCTGGGGATCCTCTTGTTTTGATCTACCTGGAACTGGATTATAAGTGTGAACCATAATGTATGACCTATTGCACAGGTTCTAGATGGGGGGAGCCTAGCTCTCCATGCTCACAGCACAAAGCACTCTGCTGACTTAGCCACATCCCTTGTTTTCAGCTCACTCTTCGTAAGGAGGAAACTGAGATTGCACAGGGAGACGTGATCACAAACCAGCTAAGGAAGTGAGTGGCCAAGCATCCACTCTTATGTGTCCTCATCAGCACAGTGAAGCTTTGTCAACAGGGAATCAGTGGCCCTGCTGTGTCCATGACAGAAAGTTTCTGTCACAGTAGACAGCATGTGGGAAATGGTCACTTCTGTACCTCTCCAGACCCAGGTAAGCAGAGGCTTTCACACTCAGAACACAGGCTCACACACATCAATTACAAAGAATCTTCACTCGATACCCACAAATGTGCCTGGTGAGTATCCCTCAAGTCTGAACCAAAGATAACAGGTATTTATCTACAACTCCAATCACAAAGGAAACATTTTTCATATTTCCAAAGACCTCAATTTCCAGAATAGCTCAGATTTTTTCTAACAAGCTATCTACCTTCTGATTCTCAACCCCTGTATGTTTTATGAAACAAAACTTAACAAATGTCAAATGTCTGTATGCATCAACCATGGCAGTTTTAACATTAGGAAAACAAAACTAATATCTTCTAAGTAAATATTTTTCTTGCACACTTCCATCCTGCACAAACCAAGGCAGACAGCAGCAACATGGGATCTTTATCCCAACCTGCCTACTGTTTTGTTAGCTGATTATCTAGTTATAACTTTTGTATGTTTGCTTTTACTGTCTGTCACTCTCTGTTGTCTAGATATGAACTCCAAATTTTTGACTTCATAATGAAAGCAAATAAATGCCACCTGTTGTATTCTAAAAAAGAAGGGAAGCGTCTGAGTAATAGGTCTCTCCCAGAATTTAAAACGCCCAGCTATGGGGAAATCAAACCATATATATATATATATATATATATATATATATATATGTGTGTGTGTGTGTGTGTGTGTGTGTGTGTGTGTGTGTGTGTGTGTGCGCACGCGCACGCGCGCACGCGTATGTGTATATATGTGTATATGTGTATATATGTATATATGCATCAATGATATTTTGATAATAGAATGGAAGTCTAAAAACACAAGCCTGTGATTCTTAACTCATGATTTGTTACTGAGTTTATTCGTAGGGTAAACGCATGCAGTGTTAGCATATTTGCACAGACAGGAGAGTGGTCGATAAGGGATGAATGAAAACATTTCTGGAAGAAAATTCAGTTATTCCCATCTTCCTTGGGAAATGCAGAAAGACTCATCAGAGGATTCTTGGCTTGGATGGGAAACAGAATCTCAGGGCTTGGGAGAAGATACTTCTAAGGAAATAGAGGGCCAATTATGCTGGTTAAACCTCCTTTGCCAAGTACGGGCAGAGAAGCTGTGGTACCCACAGGGCATGAGAGCATCCTCCATGCACAGCATCAGCAGCAGCTCTCTAAAAGGCAGCTCCTCTGGTGAGCATGACCACCCATTTTCCCCAGCTACATTGACTGAGAACATGGCTCTCTTGTCTCTCTCTCTCTCCTACTTTCTGGCCAATACACATGATTCAGCCAGCATGCCCCGCCCCCAGCCATCTATCTGCTCAGGGAATTCCACCTCCAGAGCCATGCACCAACCTTCTTCCTGAAAGGCGCTGAAGCGAAACCACAAGTCTTACCCCCCCCCACTTATGCACAAGAGGGTCCCTCATTGAGTCTGTAGTGGGCCCAGCCCATGGGCCGCCCCCACGGGTGATGTGTGCATCAGAGCAGACCTGACAGGCTTCAGGACACTTACGGTTGACATAGCTTGATGAGGTCCTGGTCGGTGGTGCCCGGTGGAAGGCCTCGGATGTACAGGTTCGTCTTACTCAACTGCTCTCCACTGCTGTTGCTGCTGCTGTTCGTGCTGGGGCTGGGAGGAGCCATGGGGTGGGGAGCTGGTGCATAGGACTGCTGCAAACAGGGAGAGGAAAAAAAAAAAAAAAAAACGTGTTACTGGGCAAACAGAAGCCAGTACCTATTCATAGACGACGGGCAGTATTTACTGACGACGGCAGAAGCTCCTTGCCCTCTCCAGTGTACACAGACATGTGTGTAGGTATGCACACACACACACACACACACACACACACACACACACACACCAATGCCATGTTCTGTGCTGCTTTTGAGAACACCAACATCACTAGCTTTCCCTCTCCCTGGCCCAGCATTAGGATCAACACAGCCATGAATGGCAGACAAGGAAGCTATCAGGAGCTCCTAACAGAAACTCGCAGATTTGGACTTTGTCTCTCCCCAGACTGGTTCTCCTTATGCCACCCAGACATGTCACCTCCTTGTCTGTTAAAAAAAAAAAATAGCCCAGCCCTGGCGTTCTGTCTTCTCCTAGCAGCCAGGTATCTTTATCTTCCTTGTTCTTTGGTCCGCTCCTTTTCTCCAATGAGACTTCCAAATGCTGATTCCCTCACCCCCCGTGGCGAAGCATAGTTCTAGGTGTGCAGAACCCATTCCGGGCAACCTGCTTCTATGAATGAATGGATGAATGTATCTGCTCAGCTCCTTTTCCTGCTCTCATACCTGCTTTCCATCATGACCTGCTCCAAGAGATCTTAACTGGTTATAAAAACTAGGGTCTCCACCTGAATCCCCTCGAGAGACTCTGAACTCAGGAATCACACATCACAACTGTCTGTTCCCTGAAGGAGGTAAATTAGCAAGCAGTCTTTGTCCACCCAGTTCTAATGGCAGCTATTCATTGCATGTGAGAGCTAAAAATGTCCACAGATATTGTTGATGCCCCTTTGCCCTTGATTTCAGAACCACTATTTTAGTCAGTCAAACCATTTTGTGTCAAAATTAAAACAATAAGATTACTGCCTGAAGCTTAGAATGCACACATAAAAGTAATTACAGTTATACAGATCAAAATTAGGAAACATATCCCTCATTTTACTTTATCCCTTTTCACGTAGACCTTCAGAGGATCTCAAAATATACAGAGCGTCTTAACAGCCGTGTGACCTTTAGATGGTGACTTAACCTCTCTAAACAACAACAATCGCATTAATGTGAAAAATATAATAATAGAGCTCTCTTGGTCACAGGGTCTTTTAAAGACCATAGTGAGTTGACATAGATGGCTGTTGTAAGTTACCAGATGGAGTCATATGTTAAAAAATTGTGATTAGAAGACCACCACAGATAATGCTGAGTCCCAGATTTTTCATTTTGTGTTTAGAATATCACTAGAAAGCAAAGGCAAGCACATTCTTCAAACTAATGGATGGGTAGAGAGGGTCTTAGCAGGCAAGATAATTCTCTGCTCTTGCAGACCCAGGCTCAGTTTCCAGCACCCACATAGTGAGTAACAGCGATCTATAAATTGCTCTAGGGAATCCAATGCCCTCTTCTGGACTCTGCTAGCAACTGCACACACATGGTGTACATTGACTAATACAGGCACATACAACGCTCATCAATAAGAAATAAACAAATTTTTAAAATTATTCTACTGGAAAAATTAGCTGGATTCTTTCTTAGAGACTTAGTTATTGGGTTGAGGGATTAATAATTACTGAATAGTAAGCTTGGGACTCGGAAGCAGAAATTAATTTATTCAGATACTGTGATAGCTAATATTGATTGTTAACTCAACAGGATCAATGCTGACCTGGAAGATAAGCATCCCACATGTCTCTGGGGAAGTTTGTAAACTGGGTTAATTGAGGTGAAAAGCCCAACAAAGACTGGAACTCAGGACAGAATGAAAAGGAGAAAGTGAGCTGAATACCAGCGTTCATCTGCTTCCTGACTGCGGATACCATGTGACCCACTGCCTTAAGCTGTTTCTGTTGGGTATCTTGTTACAGCAATGGGAACAGTAACTAATTCAGATGGTACCAAACTACTCAGTATTTGAGCCATGGAAAATCACGAATTCAGCTGGTACCAAACGACACGGTATTTGAGCCATGGAAGATATCTGAGGGCTAATTTGATGCTATGATGGGGAAAGAAAATGAAGCTATAAACAAAACGCTGTAATCAACATGCCGAAATGGACAGGTATGCTGGCCCGTGTAAGCGGAGGACATCCAATAACCAGAACTGCACTCGGCCTTGACCACAGTGACATGGAATCATGGGGATCCAACTGAAGTTACTTGCACTGAACTGAGGCCAAACCTGTCCTTCACTAAGTCACCATGAAAGCTGGTCTTCCTCTTCTCCAGTCACTTCCTGAAGCAGACTCCATGACTCTGGGGAGCCCCCTCCATCTCTGCTCCTGGCCCTGCCTGATTGGTTCTTACTGATGGTTTTCATTTCAAAGGAAGCACCATGCAGCCATTCCCCTTCCTAGCATTCACAATTTGGTTCTTATTTGTGCCTTGGGCTTAGTAACTTCATGCCAAGCCAACCTCCTAATTGAATCTGCTGGCAGAAATCACCTGGCCTGGGTCAGGGTAACCAGAAAGTGCTTATCAATCTTGTGCCTAAATGAACAACCATACTGAAGTTATGGAGACAGAGGGTGTGCTAACAGGAATTAGCTTTGTTTCCTGTTATAGTAAATGCTCACGCCTCTCTAGGTTTCAGACTGGCCCCAGGCCATACTTCCAAGTCTATAAGATAATGTTTCTATAAGATTCAGGACTTCGATGTGCTTCTCAGGCAGGCACTGTTTCCCACACACTTCCCCAGCTCCGCAAACCTGAAACCTGTCATTCAGGGCTCCTTGGTTTTAGCATAGCCCTTCATTCTCTACACACCAGCATTCCTAGTCTTTGTCCCCGCCAGGGTGTGCGCCCTCTGGCACTGTGTCCTGTCCTCTAGCTTCCTTCTAGTTGTTCCCCTCTCCTGCTCCCATGGACCGCCTCTGTTTCACTGGATAGAGGAGGAGCACCCAAAGGATATGATGGAATCAGAATCGATGGCATCCTGCCTTCTCAGAAGGGCACAACAGGGAAGAATGGAGACAGGGAGTGAGCCAGCAAACACCAGGGGAGCAGAGGTCAGAGCTCCCCTTTCCAAGAAGGAACACTTCCCCAACCATTTCCTTAGCTCTGCATAAATGCAAGATCGGCGTTATTAATGTAGACTTTCATTTTTCCCCCATTTTTCATGTAGACCTACACAGGGGTATACTTTGTGCATTTGCATTCCATGAACTATATCTATTGCCTTTTAGAAGGTATAATGTGCATAAAACTGGAGCATTTTTGAAACATAAAAAAGTCAGCTTGGGTTCTGAATTAATTGTGCTGTATCCCTCCTTAAACCCCCCTTCCCAATTAAGCTTTTCCCCTTGTATAAGCACTGCACACAGTGAGTGCCATGGCGCTCACCAGAGTGGGCTCCCGGGGCGGGGGCTCCAGCTCACAGTAGGTCCAATCACATTCATCTTTCACTGGTCTTATCAAGTGCTTCTTTGTCTAACAATTACCAGGCAGAACTGTTTTCAAAGCTGTCTGCTATCACTTACCTCCTCCTCTCCAGATTCTTTGAATTCCATCCCCTACTGGGGGTTTCTTTTAAAATGAGACTTTGTTTAAAGCATTTCCCGCCATTACTTAAGCTTTAAAACCAGGGAGGAGCCTAAAGAATGTCCCCAGATTTCTGTGTTGCAGATTGAGAGAGACTAGACAGAGTGCTGGACTGGTCTAAATAAGAAAAGCAGCAGATATCTCATGATCAATACGTGTTTACTTAATTCTTTTGTTCCCTCGGGGCTCTTTGCAGGCATTTCCATAAGTAGAACACCATTTAGCAAATTGCATAGTGCCTACCACAATCAATGTGGCCTCCAATAAGACCAAGGTGCTCAGTGGAATGACAAAACCGAACCTGAGATGGGACAGGGAAACCGTAAGCGGGGAGGAGAAGACGCAGGTGTACACTACTTGTGCAAATGTGTGCATGTGTCTCTGTGTACGTGTGCATGTGTCTGTGTGTCTCTGTGTGCCTGTGCGTCTCTGTACTGTGGGTGTGTGTGTCTTTATCTAAGTGTGTGTGTGTGTCTCTGTGTGTGTATATCTGTGTGCTTGTATGTGTGTGTCTGTGTGTGTATCTGTGTGTGTATGTATGTGTCTGTGTGTGTGTGTCTCTGTGTGTATGTGTCTCTGTGTGTGTGTCTGTGTGTGTGTGTGTCTTTGTGTGTGTGTGTGTGCTAGGTGTACTTGTTAGTGTAGTTGTAGGCATGTGTGCATGCTGGTGCCTGTGTACCATGGTGGTTGCATGTGGAAACTAGAGATCCATTCCCCAGTGTTTTCCCTAATTGCTCTCCACCTTAAGACAAAGTCTCTTACTGAAACCAAAGCGCTCACTATTCAGGTAGGTTGGCTGGCCAATGAGCTTCAGGGATCTGTTTGCCTTTGTCCCTTAGCCCTGAGCACTGAGGTTGCAGCTCAGATAGGGTGCCAAGCTTAACATTTTCTCTGGTTTCTGGGGACCTGACTGCCAGGTTTATCTGACAGGTACCTTACCAACCAAACCTTCTCATCAGCCAGATATGTACTTGTTTCTTAAAAATGAGTGTGAGGGTTCAGGGTCATGGGGAAATCATGGAATAGTAAAGGCGATTTTCTTCTAAATTCCTGTTTAACTCTTCCAAAAATTCTGCCCAGAGAGGAGTCATTCTGTGTGGGACCGGTAGATCCACAGATCTTTGTGACCAACAGAGAGTCTCTTCCTAGTCACTAGGTTTCGTTTACCTTTGGGGAATGCCCCATGATTCAAACAGCCATGAGAATTATACATTGTTCTTTGTGTTCAAGAATTATAAAATCGTTCCTCTCCACCCTTTTCAAAATAACATTCCTTTATCAACATCAAGTTGCAGAAGGTTCCAGGAATGCCTGATAAATGAGCAGCCTGAATGAATTAATTTGTGAAAACCAAGTGCAATTTTGCATGCTCTGGCTGCCAGATACAGATAACAAAACCACAGCATCTAGAAAGAAATGGGGAAGGGGTGTCAATAATCCCCAGGGTTAATGGATCCTGGTAGCCATTTTCCTGATTAAAGTGGCTAGCTGTGTTTTATCCTTCATTCTTTGTCTCCTACTGGATTTGGAATTTTATCATTGATTAGATTTTAAATCATCCCAAGCCACCACGAAGGGGTTTTTTAAGTGTTAGTAAAATAATATTTTCCTTCAGATAAAATTGACTTTGCCATATTGTTCAAAGACGAAGTCTATAAATCACATTTAGGGGTTTGGAGAACTCATGGTCTGGGGTTACCGAGCAGTAGATCATGTCCTGAGACCTGGTGCTGGGGGGGGGGGTAATTTGCAGAGTCAGCATGGTTAGAAGCAGAAGTAGGAGACGTTCGGGTGTGGGGATTTGGGTGGCAGAGTGAGGAAGAGATGGGAAGTCTGTTGTGTGCAGGGATCCACAGGCTTTTCCTTGCACCAGTAAGGGAGCCATTAGGGCGTCTGAATGACGGCTCCCACCACATACTGGGGCTGACAACTACAGTGACCCCACCAGCTTCTTCAGAATTCTTTAAAGGACAATGCAGATACTTGCTTTGTGTGGTGGTTAAGCCCTTGGTATGTCATAGGCCTACTGAGATAAATTAAAAAAATAAAAAATAAAAGTAATAACTAAAATGAAAAAAATAATAAATTAAACCAGTTTTACAAAGAAAAATAATAATAATATCCCTCTCATTTTGCCGAGGAGGAAACAGGCAGTAGAGAAGGGTCACCAGTTGGGACCCAGATTTCACCCTAAGGAGCCTGATGTCAGAAGTTCTGCAAGCAGATTAAACCTCAGCTCTTCCTTGATGCTTGCACCAAGGAACGTGGGCCCTTCCTGGAAGTCAGCCGTGGAGGAGAAGGGAGCAGGCATGAGCTCTGATGCAGCCAGGTGTGAGCAGAGGTGCAGAGGATGGCCAACAGTCAAGAGACGGTGCACCAACCCTCCCCATCAGAATAGAAATGAAGTCCATCTTGACATTTAATTTCTAAAGGCGACTTCGCCATCAGAAACAGGCATGGTATGCGTTTTTCATATGATGTCAGACAAGTGAGTTCATTTGTCAAGATTCAGTTGTTTAACAAGGTGAAAATGAACTGGCCGGTGGCTCATCCTCAGGAATTGACTCGTTTAGCAAGCATTGTTCACATGCCTCATTTTTCAAGTTTGGAAACTGCTGCACCCGCCCCAGGCCCTCCCACATTCTTCTAGGATGCCTGGCTGTGTGAGGAGTGCAGACAGGGTTCCTCACTGTGTTTTGGTTGTAGAGAATGACATGAGGTGTCCCTGTCTGAAAGAAAGTGATAGATGTTATCTAAGGAATGCTGCCCACACATCCAGTCAAGAAAGCAGTGGGAGGGGGGAGCTTCTTTTGGGTAAAGTCCCCATATCTCTTGAAAACTTTAAAAAGCAAGAGCCTGTAACATATTTTAATTAAGGGCCTCTCAACTCTGCCACCACAAATATTGTAGGAATGGCATTGCTTTGGTGGCCCTGTGCATTGTTGGAAATTCAATGGCATCCCTGCCCCACACTTATTAAGAGCCAGATAGATCATTCTCTGCACAAAGCTATAGCAATCAAAAATATCTGCTGGTATTACCAGATGTGCTCTGCCTAGAAAAGACAAACCAGGACTTTAAGCAAACACAGCCCCTTTCTTGCAATGCAGTGTAACTTCTTCACGGAAGGAGGAGGAGGAGAAGGAGAAGGAGAAGGAGAAGGAGAAGGAGAAGGAGAAGGAGAAGGAGAAGGAGAAGGAGAAGGAGAAGGAGAAGGAGAAGAAGATGCTAATTACCTAGGCTAACTAAAACTCATTTTGTGGAAGTCTGCTCCAAAACAAAACTCAGCCTCTTACCCATAAGACCATATAGACTCCCGTTTCCCCCACGCCTCTACCCTCTGAAACCATGATGGAAGAGAACCAACCACACTGGATCTGTGGCACACTGGGTCTGAAACGCCCTCCTCCCACCAGATTGCCAGCGTAAATCTTCTGCAAAGAGAATGTTAAATATCTTTTCATGCAATTCCCCTTGGCTTGCAAGCTGGGGCTCTGGTGCCAATCTGCCGTCAGCTCCACGGCCGGCATCTGGTCGCTGGCAGAGCCCCCGGTGGCAGTGTGTCCGGTGGTTTGGAGAAGCCAAGGACTCCATCACACAGCAGTCTGTTCTGCGGATGGTCTGCCCAATTTGTTCTTATTCATCTCCAGCACTAGAGAATTTGTAGTCTTTTATCCACTCAAGGGTAAAGCCCTGGATAAGGTCTCCCATGGGATTGACACGCCAACTCTTTTCCTCTCCAAACATGAATGCAGACCACATTCCTGTCTTAAACTGTACATTATTTAGCAGGCATGCACAAGCTATGCATTGCTGGAGAAGAATGCTGGCTGTTGGATCCCTCCCCCAGACAGGGCTAATTTCCATATAACCTTGCCTCTGCACACCTTCCCATGAGTGTGGACACAACACGAGAGAAGGGACACGATGGGAGGGGTGGCAGTCACTAGTATAATCTGTAATAGCCCCCAATGAGGGTACGAGTGTGAATCCAGTGCACGCAAGCCATAACAAAAGGAGCTAAATGAATATCTAAGGCCAGTCACGCAATTCCAGCCATGTTTTCAGGAACTATGTGCATTACGGCTTTTCGATTTCAGGACAGGCAATTGCCTCTCCGTTACGCGGAATAGGGTGACTCAAAACAATGGTCTCAGTTATGCCAGTGATAATAGAGTTTGGTGGAAAGCTGCCCCTCTTCTCCCTGCCCACAGCACAGATATGGAAATGAGCAATAAAGGAGGAAACTGCTCACAAAAGGCAATCATGTGAGCATCCCCTGCCCACTGGCCCAGGTAATAGCTGCTGTCAAGAGTGGGAACGCGATGCTTAAGAACTCCTGGCAGCCTGCTGCACCTCTGCCTGCAGCCCCACTAACCAGGCACTTCAACCTTGTGCCATGAGAAGAGGAGGGACTGTGCTCATCATAGGACAACAATTCATGGGATTATTGTCAACCTAAAATACAAATAAAAGATGTGCGCTACTGAGCAGGGCACCAGGCATAAGCCAGCACTTAGCCTTATATATACATACATATACGTGTGTGTGTGCGCGCGCGCACGCGCATGCACACTTGTATAACTGCATATATTTATGCTGTATAATTATGTTTTGTTTATAAAATACAGTGTAAAATGTTTTTTTTAATTATCATTAAAAACACACCCTCTTGTTTTCAGGTGGAATCATCAACTTGAAGGGGGTAATGAAGGGCTAGTTAATTTTTGAAACCTAGGAACCACTCTTCTTGAAGTAAGCTACCTGAAGTCAGCTTTTCTGTTCTGATCAAGACCCAGAATGTGGTAATGGAGCAGTAATGAAACAATGGCATCTCCTGGAATGGCTAATTAGTTTCAAGGTATTCACAAATGACTACTTAGCTATTTTCTAATCATAATTCTGTTAGGATGAAAGTCGGTTTTGCTTACATATTAGTTTTTTTTTTTTTTTTAACCGTGGCAGACTGCATAATTGCACAGTATTCTTTTCTGTTGACAAATAGACATCATCAACAGTCATTGAATTCTGTTTAGAGGATTAGATATTAAGTGACATTTGAAAATCCATGGTACTTTAGAACACAAGTAAACTAGTTAGTGTGCAGTTCAAGGACCACTCAACAAATTTCATCAGAGCATTTACCAGCTAGGGAAACGGGGCTATTGTAAACATCCTGGGAGTCGCTTATAAACACTGTGCCATGGCCCCAAGGTCCAATGGCACCGAGTCTTTACCTAAGTCCTTCCTTTCTGCTGCTGACCAACTCCTGATTCCTTCGACGGAAAAACAAATAGAATTAGCACCCACTTCAACATCTGTGGTGCTATGGCATGAATGGAAAGGGCCGTGTCTGTGCATGGAGAATATCACTCTATCCCTAGCTTCTAATGCTGCTCGTGGAAAAATGAGCCATGACTGTGCAGATTACAATTACCTGCCACAAGTGTCAGACTGAGCGCATTCTCTAGGCATATTGACAGTAGCCACATCTTTGTTATTTGTCAAAGGAACACTCTGGAAGTGAGTCTAGAATATGACCTATAAAATATCCTTCGGCTGACATGATTCCTGGCCAGAGAGAATGCCACGGAAAAAGACTTGCAGGAAATAAAATTCAATTCATAGGAAGAATAAGAAGTATTTGATTTGTTTGTAACCAATAACTAGTTTTTTTTTTCATCTTGACTTAAAGTTCTCAAATAGTGGAGGCTAGAGAGTGGTTAAGACCATACACAATCTCAGAGAGAACCCAGGGACACTTCTCAGCACTCACATTAGGTAGTTCAGAACTATGTTTAACTCCAGCTCTAGGAAATCCAGAGTTCTCACCCTCCTCTGGTCTCCAGAGTCACTCCCCCCCTCTTTCTCCCTCCTCTGAATAAAATAGGGAGATTTTCAAATATTTCTAAATTATTTTTTTTTAATGTTAAGTAACTGTATTTTAAAATCATGTCCTATCATCTAATACTTTCTGCATTTCCCTGGCATTAGAAATGGCAAAAACGCCAACCCCTGATCCCAGCGGTATTATGTATGCCCCCCCATGTCTAAAGAATGAAGATTGACAAATAGGGTTGAAGACAACAGGCTGAGTCAACACTTTGTTACTACTAAGTTAACGTGTTCCACATCCCCCCCCCCCCCAGTCAAGAGCACCGTGGCTACAGAAAATAGGAGTCATTTCCTCAATCAGCCAACTAATTTTCACATTAAAATCTCATATATCTGATCTGGCTACTGATGGTTAGTGAGTTATAAAAAAAAAATCAGTGTGTTAAATTAAAGATAAAAGAGGACTAGGGAGAAGAAAACAGGGAGGGCTTGGGAAAGGAGATGAAGGGGAAAGGGGAGAGAGTAAAGGGGGATTGACAGGAACCATTGGTACTGAATTAACGTCTGTCCCCACGGCAGGCCAGACCTTTACCTGGACCATTCTACATTTTCACTTGAAATCAATTGCTTCACGGGACTCCCCACCTCCCCCTTTCACACAACATGCCATCCTAGTAGTTTTCTTCTTTCTAAGTAGTCAAAGCCTTACTGCGAGCCAACAGAGAGCATCTACAGACCCATAAACAGCAAGCTAAGTTCTGTGACATAAAAGAGCTCTGTTGCTTTATTAGCCTATTTATTTGCATTTTAATGATGGAGCAAAATTAAATGTGAGCAGAAACTAAGCCTTTAAAAGTCCTAAATCTAAGAAATTTGGACTATAAAACATAACAAAATTCCATGCAGAAGACAATATTAGAACACACATCAAACCTGTGACAGCAAGCAGGGCCTGCTTCGAGCAGACTCATGACACTAGCTATTGAGGTAGGACGGTCACAAGGTCAAGGTCACATAGGTGACAGGATAATTTAAGGGTAGCATAGGTAACATAGTGAGACACTTTCTAAAAATAAAATGTTATAAAGAGAGAGCTAAGGATGTAGCTGATTGGTGAAGAGCTTGGCTAGCACCCAGGAAGCCCTCCTGGGTTCAATCCCCAGTACTAACCAAATACAGATAATGAGATCAACAACTAACTTATCCACCATCATGGAGCCCTCACCTAGTACCTGTTGGAAACAGAAGCCGACACCCATAACTAAACACTGAATCTAACTAGAATCCAGATGCAGAGGGAGAGGACAAGACCAGGTTGCAGAAACACATAGAGACAGCTGACCTGAACAAGGAGGAGCTAATGTGCCCCCAGACTGATAGCTGGGAATCCAGCATGGGACTGACTCAGGCTCCCCTGAACATGGGTCTCAGCTAGAAGACCTGAGCAGTCTAAGGGACCTCAGACAGTGGAACCAGGATGTATCCCTGGTGCACAAAAGGACCTTGCAGCACATCCCTCATGGAGGGATAACTGCCTTAACCTAGAGACAGGAGAGAAGTCCTAGTTCCTACGTCAAATGACTTCACAGATTTAGATGACTCCTTCTGAATGGCATCACCCTACATGTAGAGTGGGGGGGTAGTGGGAGGGGAGGATGGCCAGGGTTCATGTGGGGGGGGGAGGGAAAAAGGGAAGGAGGGAGGAATGGAGGGAGGGAGAGGGAACTGGGATCGATATGTAAAATAAAAATTAAAAAAAAATACAGGAGAATCACTTCATCCTAAAAATTCAAAGAGGGCTGGAGATGGAGATGGGTCTCTGTTGGTAATCCAACATACATGAAGTCCTGTACCTGATCCCCAGCCTGACATTACCAAGCACAGCAGTGCCGAGCCGTAACCCTGGCATTCCGGAGCAGGAGGGATGGAGATCAGGAGCTCAAGCTCACCTTTGGCTACACAGCAACTTTAAAGTTAGCCAAGCATACATGAGATCTTGTTCTTGAATCACTAAGTAACCAACTAAGTAAACAAATGCGAAAAAAAAAAAATTAAACAAAACTTGGAAGTAGTGCTTACTAGATAATTTTGCATAAAAACCATTTTCAACATTTATTACTATCAGGCAATGAGACTATAAAATATCTATTGGGCATTTAATCTTATTGCCAAATTTATTACAAACTTTGATGTAATCAAATGCCTATCAAATATTGAAACATTTAAGCTTCTCTTTCTTTATAAACTGGGAAGATTTCCATTGTTTCCC
This sequence comes from Phodopus roborovskii, assembly GCF_943737965.1. Taxonomy (NCBI): domain Eukaryota; kingdom Metazoa; phylum Chordata; class Mammalia; order Rodentia; family Cricetidae; genus Phodopus; species Phodopus roborovskii. The sequence goes on from NW_026125295.1 coordinate 5,373,164, forward strand.
GTGTATTATAAGTTAACCCACCCTGTGCTTCAGACAGTTCTCTGAATAATGTAGACAAACACAATTCCCAGGGAATCCTTTCTTCATATTGGATATGATCTTTTGACCTGGAGCATAAACTACAGTCAGAAGTAAATGGTTCTACTTTTCACTTTCCAAAACAGTCTTATTATTTACCAAAGTGACCGAAGGTATGAGGCTGGCACACAACAAGCATTTGCCCTCAATTGACTTATTTCCTGAAAATTAGAGAACGGGGGGGGGGTCATCATTGTCACTGCCAGGGGACTACAAACACAGATCACAAGGATATGTTGCCCAGGCCCAGATTGTATCCTTACACCTTATTGCCCAACAGAAATAACTGCTCCCTCCCACCCCAGCCAGGATCCTCATCTGTAACAGTAGGCACAGTGGGTTGAATATGAAAGGCATCCTACCCACCTCTGCGACCGCCAATAAATTCTTGTGTTTAATCCTTGGTCCCCAGCTGGCAACACTGTTGAGGTTTTATAGCATAGGCTCACTTCTCATTCATATGTGTCTCTCCCGTTTCTCTCTCTTCGTCTCTCTCTGTGCCTGTGTGTGTGTGTGTGTGTGTGTGTGTGTGTGTGTGTGTGTGTTTCCCCTTTCCTTCCTATTTGCAGATACACAGATGAAATGCTATCACCTGGATGCCAGGCCAGAGCAGTGCCATTCCTTTCCTGCTGTAGACCTTAGCCCCTTTGGAACTGGGAGCCAACCTCGGCCCTTCGTTCTCTAACTTAACTTTCTGTCAAAGTATTTTATCATGGCATCAGAAAAGTAACCCCGTAAGTCCCCTCTTCACTGTACTGTGACTGCTATGAAAACCCTGAGACACTTTCTCAGAGAACATCAGTATTCCCTTGAAGCAAGGGCCCTCTGCCTATCTGCCATCCAGCTCAACCCTCAGTTTCCCGACAAGATGATTAACCTTTTCTGTCGAAGTGACTGCATTTAGAATCTCTATAGAAATACACTTTGGGTGTCTATAAGGGGTTTGCACACAGATCTAATGAAGAGATAAGACACAGGTTGTAATTCATGGTCTGGGGTCCAGGACTGAATAAATGAGGAATGTGAGTTGAACACAGAGTCGGTTTTTCTGACTTTTCGGATGATGGATGCAAGGTGATGTCTCTCTCACACCCAGGCTGCCATCCTCCTCTGTCATAGTGAACTGCACCCTCAAACTGTGAGGCAGAATAAACCCTGTCACAAAAGTAACAAATGCACATGCTGTAAAGTCTTATCCAAAGCCACCAATGTTTGCCAAAGTGACATTCTCTACCAGGCATGTCCAATGTTTTACACTAAAGAAACGATATTATTGTGTGCAGAGTTCACACTTAAGGATTATACAGTCAATCACTGCCCACCCCCCCAAAGTCACAAAAGGCATCTTAAACTTTAAATAGTTTTGCATTGGATCCATTGGATCCCATAGTGTTCCGAATGAGGACGGTTCCATAGCTCATCTGTATAACTATTTGGTCTACGAATGATTGAGCTGTTTGGGAATGACTAGGATGTGTGGCTTTGTTGGAGGAGATGTGTCATAGGGAAGGTTCTGAGGTTTCCCCCACTAATCCCCTCTCTGCCTCCTGCTTGCACACTGAGATGTGAGCTCTTGGCTACTCATGTCTTTGCTCTGTCATCATGGACTCTACCCCTCTGAAACCATAAAGCAATTAAATGCTTTCTTTCACAAGTTACCCTGGTCGCGGTGTTTTACAACAGGTACAGAAAAGTAATTAATGTAGATGACATGCATGGTTATCTTCTAGACTTCACAGCAAGAAATGTCCTAATGAATGAGATCTTAGAGTTGTTCATCTTTATTCTAGCCACTGAGTCTAACTTTTCCTGAAGTGAATGAATAACAAGACACTCTCAGGAAGGACTTAAAATGAATGTAAACTCTCATATGGAGCAGTATTGTTAGAATATACAGGTTCTAGGAGAACATCTATAGATTGTTAAAGGAGTCAATAAAACCAGACATATTTTATTGCCAGAAGGTGCACCACAGGTTATGTAATTTACCAGATAATGGTCCATGACCTCAACTAGAAGTTCTTATATCCCCCCAAAACTGGAAATGTGCATAGCTTCTAACACTAAAAATAATGAGAGTTTTAAAAATTGCTCATCTGAATGGCTACTTTGTGAATAAACAGTGTATTTGACTACTTATTTCAGTATAATTATCTACCTAATTTTAAACAGAAATATATGTGCCCTGGGGTAGTCGAAACAAAGTATGTACTGTATTGACGTGGGATGATGATGATAAGCTATCTCTGCATTCCAATACATTGCTGTACATGTCTAGTATTTTAGAGGGTGCTTTGCTTTGTGTGGAACTTGGAAACTGTGGCAACAGCCATTTCTGAAAAGCAGTCACCAAAGGAATATCTTGAATTTTGATCTATCTCCAAACTTGTATGATGACACAGGACATGGCAAGAGAAGTATGATTGCCACTTTCTTTCACTTGATAAGAATGCAAGCAGGTGTATCGTAGAATATGTTTCCTTTCTTTGACCTATTGATGAATGAAATGAAAAGGGTATTTTGTATGTAGTTAGTATGCTTATTCTCATGACCAACTGATGCTTCCATACCTTAATGCAAACTAATATTACAGGTTTTCTTTATTGACAACACCTTAGAACTGGGCTGGCAGGGCATTTCATTTGGAAAGCCTTTGCCACGCAGGCATGGAGAGCCAAGTTCAATGACCACAGCCACTGCAGAAGCTGGTCACAGTAGCACACACCTACAGTCCCAGCACTGGGGAGGCAGACAAGCAACAGATTCCCAGAGAATGAACATGCTGACAGTTGATGCAAGAAAGTAGGTGTTAAGAAGACTAAAGTTCATATACTGTGGATTACTACAGGCTATTTCTTAAGGAGAAGAATATAAAAATGACAATGTAGGGTTAGTTGTATGATCATGGAAGGAGATGCAGAAAAGGGAGTCCCCTAACACACAGATTTTCGTCAGCTCCCAGGTAAACCGCCACTTTGACTCCTTCGGCCCCATGTCCACCTTCCATCTCTGCTCTTCCAGGGACAGGCAATCCCTTTTCCCTTTTACAATGCCACTTACTCTTTGCAGTGTCCTTCAGATCATTACCCAAGTGTCCTCTTCTTGGGCAATTCCTGATGATCTATATATTAATGGAAACCACTAAGGGTTGTCCAGGATATAGGAAATTTTCCCTGTACTGTGTCTTAAGTTCAACTCAAATTCCTAGTTCAGCTTGAATTCTGCAACTTACTTCCACAGACCAGCTGTGTACTGGTGACTTAGCAGCTGGACACATCTGCCTCTGCAGTCCATGCTAGTGTCTCCTCCAGATGCCAGGCTCTGCGGATGCTACCCTTCTCACTCCCTGACACATTTACCATCTGCGTTCCTTGCACATTTCTCTCTCTGCCTAAGTGCGTGTTGTTTCTCACACAGACTAACTTTCTTCACATCCTTTCCTATTCCCCAGTTTCAGGGTTTCCTGCTCCCAATCCCAGGGGCTGTAATCTATCCTACACACAGCTGTAAGTTGCATCTACTTAAAGCAAAAATTCCCTTTCACAATCTTCACCCCTACCTTAAAAATAAAAACCCCGAGACACTCTTCACATTCTTCAGGCTCAGCTTCCTCAACCTGACGTTCAAGGGCTCAAAACAATTTTCACAGTCTCTTTGACCATTAGCACACAAAAATAAATTTCTATTTCCAAGTGGCTATAAAATTTACTGCCTTGAATCTGCAAGCCATTCCATTTATTATTGCAAATTTACAATAATGCGATGCTTTTGGCTGAAAAAAAAAATACGAAGTATTACTTCCTGCCACACGTCATAGTGCCTATTACTCACTGAAGGATTTAATTTCTAAATTGCTGGTGTCTATGATTTGCTTGTTTCCCATCTGAAAATCCAACACGACTGGACATTTATGAGGGCCCGGCTGAGTTATAGAATCCCAAAGGGCAGAAATGTATTTACCTAATTCGTATTTACAAAAAGGCAAGAGTTACACAAATCTTCATTACACAGGGAGAACTTGCCAAGGTGACAGCACACATCAAAATGGTCTGAGAACTGTCCTCAGAACTCATCTGCCACATGGCATCCTCATTTGATTCTATCACACGGGAAAATGGAGCAACACCATGGATCAATGTGCTAGGAGATCGTGTGTGTGTGCGTGTGTGTGTGTGTGTGTGTGTGTGTGTGTGTCTGTGTCTGTGTGTGTGTGTGTGTGTGTGTGTGTGTGTGTGTGTGTCTGTGTGTGTCTGTGTGTGTCTGTGTGTGTGTGTGTGTGTGTGTGTGTTTCAGAAACACCAAGTTCCGAGGAGTTACCAAAATGGAAGGGAAATTCACTACTCCCGTGCTGTAGTGTAAGGGTGTCCCCAACACAACACACTCTTGCTTTATTTATGCCCAATGCTTGATGGATAGTCTTTCTCATATTTTGCCTCACTTTTGAAGGTACAGATTCTCTTGCCTTATCGATCTCTTTATACCCTTATCATTTTTCCCCCTGAGTTATTTGGCACGATGACAGCGGTGTATTGCCAAGGCTGATTTAACATCATCTCCCAAGTATGCAGCCCAGGGCTCAGAGTGGAATATTTTCAGAATGAAGCATGTAACACATCTGACAGGCAATGTTACAAATGCGGTCCCTTGTCAGGACTAATGAATGAGGTAATCCAGAGCATGGATAAATAGCAGGAAGATGGAAGACGCTAGTGACTAGGCTTCGCCAAAAAGCATTTCATAGTAATTAAATTATTTGGTGGAGAATAATGCTCCTTTTGGGGGAGGGTCATAACTCTTTTTTTTTTTTTTTTCACAGAAAGTCTTTGATGGTTATATTTATAGGATGGAAGCTCCTACACGGCAGAAAGTGAGCTGCACCTTACTGGTCTTTTGATTGGAGTCTTAGAACTTATAGGGTTTTTAAAAGTATATTTCTTTATAGGGGGTGGGTACTCGATAATGTGTGTGTGTGGAGGTCAGAGGAAAGTCTGGAGGAGGCAGGTTTCCCCTACAGTCACATAGTCTCAGTCCTTCCTTTCCCCTCCCCGTGAGTCTAACACCGGTTACCAGGGGCTCACAGACAGAGCACCCACAGACGGCTACCAGGGGGCTCACAGACAGAGCATCACACAGCTACCTGGCTGGGGAAGTGCATCTACTCAGTACTGATGAGAAACATCCTGACTCGTTTCGAGCTAGGCCAGCTATACAGGTCTGTCAAAAACAGAACATAGTGGACATCGCATTTTGAATTTTACACCATATGAGATGCTGATGTACAGACAACTCTAGAGATTTGGGCAAGGCACATCAGTGAGGGTCTTCCTGTTTATGCCACTGAACAGTACAGTTTCCTGATTTTTAAGTAGTAACTCTTCCACAAGGAGAAAGAAATAATAATACAATGTCCACACAAGGCCAGCAAGTGTATTCAAACCTGACAGCAGCAGTTAATCATTAAAGGTGTTTCCAGTGAAGGGTCCACTGCCTCCTTTAGAGGTGCTTTTAGTCAAAAGTGATGCCTCTGCAGGCGATGATGAGCTCCTGCCACACAGCTGATTTCCTGTGTTTGGTTCTCCGGACTCACACAAAACTTTGGATGTGGCTGTGTAACTCCGGCACTCCTGCAGTGAGATGGGAGAGGTGGTAGAATCGCCCAGACCTTTCTAGGCCAGCTACCCCAGAGTACCAGTGTGATAGAAACAAGACAGGCCCCACCTCAAGACAAGGTGTAAGGACAGAAATGATTCTAAAAATGTGCCCTTTGACTTTCACACACAGTCAAACATACATATCCATGTTCTGTCTGTCTGTCTGTCTCTCTCTCTCACACACACACACAGATGATAAAGATAAATACATGTTTTGGTTACCTATTAAAATTTAAATTTTAAGTGTTGCTTTAAATGAGTCAAACTGGTTCTTTTTTTTTTTTTTTTTTTTTTTTTTTTTTTTGAGAAAACATGTCTTGAGAAAATATAAAAACCTGTCCACTGTTGTCACATCTTTGACTGACACGGGAAAGTCATACCCACCTCTCACACCTCTCCCTACTTCTTAGGAATCTAGATGAGTGTCTGAAAACAAAACACCAGCAAAGTCAGTTGATCCTTCTGGGCAATGGTGGAAAAGAAGCTCTCTACTCCAACGCACGTGTCCATAACAGACAGCCTTCAACATCAGTGGGGGAAATTATCTGCACACTCAATGGTGGGCGTGCCAAGACACATTCAGAACACCTGCTGTGGACAAGGTTGCTCATCCAAACTCTGCTGGGTCTGGAAGCTCCTCTCCCTATCCCTCTTACAGAGGAGGTGCTCTGTTCTGACTTCTCATACAACAGCATTAGCAATTGATGGCTACTTTGAAAGTCCTGTCAATAATGCCCATAGATCGTTTGAATTTGCTCTTGGAAAATGGCAAATAGGCTCTTGGATCAGATAGATGGATCAGTGATGAGACCTAAGTTCAGCCCTAAGGACCCAGGAGGTCAAATAATAGAGGTAACTCCAACAAGTTGCCCTCTGATTTCCATATGTATGTCATGGCACACATACACCAAAAAAACAGCAAACAAACAAACAAATGGACGTCATTTAGTTTAACCCAGAATCCCTTAGATCTGAACATACTCCCTATCTTATCTGAAAACTTTCACACTGCTTGGCATATACCTGAATAACGTATTCTTTAAACTTTGTATTTATGTGTATGTGCATTTGCCTACTTGCCTGTATGTACACCATGCAGATGATATCCATGGAAGCCATAAGAGGCTATTGGATCAGCTGGAACTAAGTTATAGATGGCTGTGAGATGGATAATGTCGGTGCTTGGAACTGAACCTGAGTCCTTTGTAAGAGCAGCCAGTGCTCTTAACCACCGAGCTATCTCTAGACACACAACTGAATTATCCATTGAGGTAGCACTCTCTCTTTCTGATCCTAGACCGCAATATATTGTATAGTTATTTCTAGAAGCTGTATTTGGAACTTCTCACTTTCTTGTAGGAGTGGAACACGCATGGACACAGGTTGGGAGGAGCAGATGGAAAGGTCTACTCATCATAAGGAATGTCAATTATCAAAGACACAGCTGTGGTGGTTTAGTCCTAACTGGTGTCTGTGGATTTCAATGTGAGCCGGACGAGAAGCTTCGGTCTTCTGGGAACACCATGAGAAAGAGGGGGAGCAATGTTGGACGTCGTTCCTGTTAGCTTTAAGTGTCATCTTGACCCAGTTAGGATCACCTCTAAAAATGTCCTAACCGAGCCATTGTCTTTCTCAGATTGACCTGGGGACATTGTGAGCACTGTTTGATTGTTAATTGACCTATGAGGGTCCGGTCCCTAGGGCACCATTCCCTGGGCAGGTGGTCCCGGGCTGCATAAGAATGCTAGCTAAGCATGGACCTGTAAGTGAGCCAGCCAGCCAATAACCAGCAGTCTTCCATAGTCCCTGCTTCTTTGCGGCTACCTTGGCATCCTTCCAAATGAACTATGACTTGAAAATATAAGTCAAACATACCAGATAACGCTGCAAGATGGCTCTTCAGAGTTTGTCACAGTAACAGAAAGAAAACAGGGACAAACTTTCTTTTCTATTCTCTCTTTCTCTCTCCCTCTTTCTCTGGAGAAAAAAATTATAAAGTCTTTTTTATTTGACATCCGTAATAATCAGGATTATTAAAAATATCCCATGGCTTCCTACAGTTTCCAACTAGCACCACCAACAGCAGACAAGAGCCAGGTAGTCTCCAATCATGTTCCCTGTCTTCTACTGTGTCTCACGCTGGACAGAAAACTCCCCAGGAGTACAATGTTTTTTCCAGGAGGCTTTTCCGAATCTATTTTTTTGTATGCAAAAAATAATGCCTCTTTTTACTTAAAATAAAAAATGGCTTATGGGCCACTTAATTCTTTATCTTAAATTTTTATTATATGAGAGGAGGGGAAAAAAGAGGTCATCAAATTATCTAAGTTGATAAAGGGAAGCAGAAGTGAGAATCCCCAGAGGTGAGTAGGGCCAGACACAAGCACGCAGCATCTCAAGGACATTTGCCCACCCGAGAATTCAAGAGGGGAGGTGACAGAGACCCAATAGATGGGCTTTTCTGACCGAGACACGCCTAATGGAGCTTCTAAGCAATTTGCATAGTGGCAGTCAGTGACACAGGTGTGTGTCAAGGACTCCAGAAGCACCAGGCACGTGAAGCCTTATGTAAGACACAGCTGGGTAGAGGTCCTGCAGCCTCACGGCTGCGCAGCGGAACCCTTTGTCTTCCCCTGAGCTCCAGGCTACAGTGCTTGAGCATAGAGTATAGTGTGGGTATCTCCAACCTCATAAAGAAATGATGCTTCAGTTTTGCTCGTTATTACCGAATCATTTCCAAACTGATTTCACACAACTTCACTCCTTGTGACTGAAGACTCTGGCTTCCTTTTTGTCTTATGGCTGGAGATTTGAACTTTAATGTATTGAGAACGGCAAGAAAATCTCTACAGTGGCTGCTGAGACCCATGTGCACACTCTTGTTGGTCATCAAATTCTGAAGACGTTGAATTGTTGCCCTGCCCTGCAGTCTACCCACACATCTCACTGTGCTCAGAGAAGTGAAAACTAAATAAATAAATAAGCAAATAAATTATAAAAAAAAAAACAGTCAATTAATTCAAGTAGCCTGCCATTATGAGTCATATATGCAAGCTCTTGCCACGGGGCGCTTTTGGCCTTGACTATGTAAATAGCCTGGTCCCCGAGTAATGAGCAATATCTTTTGTACTCATATTCTGCCCCTTGAGCTCCTGACCTTACTTTTCAAGACGAGCAAAGGCATATAGTAGGACACTCGCACGGGCTGGATCTGCATTCAAGCAAGGTGTAGCTTGTACCCTTCTGAGATGCGCCCTGATGGAACTTAGCTATGGGGCTGGAAGTAATTCATCTTCCTGACAAGCTTTGCGGGACATTGCAGGTGTAGAGACTGGCCTGAACATGCACTGCCCCCTTTCCAAAGAAAGAGTGCACAGAGAGAGACCCTGGGGGATAAGACTGCATGAGGTACGGAGGACTGATGCGCCCCAAACCAGGGTTCCCCATCATGGTCTCATAATGCTTGCACTGTAGACATAACCCCAGCTGGGCTAGAGCATGTGCAAGGCCCAGTGTGAGACCCTCAACACCACAAACACAGAAATAATTAGAACCAAATCTATGACCCATGGTACTGTAAAATAGTATGTGAAGAAGTTGGCAGAGGGTTTAGTGGAGAAAGCACTTGCTAAGCAAGTTTGAAGGTCAGAGTCTGTATTCCCAGAGTGCAAGTGAAAACTGGGCAGGTGTAGGAGCCACCTGCAATCCCAGATTTCAGGAAGGAAGAGATTTCCTGGGCAAGTACAGCAAACTCAGTGTTCATGAGAGACCCTGCCTCAGTAAACACAGCAGACTGAGTAGGGAAAACATTGGTGTGCATCTGCACCCATGTAAACACCCACACATGCGTACATAGGTACATACATACATAGATACATGCACGCATAAATACATAGAAACCACACATGCAGACACACAAGAAAACAAACAAAACTAGCTGATATCACCTGGCAGCAAGGCCTGCTGAGTCCATAAAAGATCACCAGAGGAAAAGAAACCATTGTTTTTTGCAACTCTGTTACTTACAATCATTGCTTTACTTATGACTGAAACAGTGATTTATTTAAATGTTCAACCTTTTCCCGAGGCCCTGATAGACAGGGAACTTGCCCTGTGGCATTTCATCTGCTTGTAGCTGAGCAGGTGCAACTAGAGGGTCTCAAAGTGTCCTTGCAGTTCCAAGTGCCTGTCTCATTCTGCTCTAGAATTACAGTAACAATTGCCTTGCCTGTGCCCAACCACAACAGCAAGCTCATTATGCAACATTGCATCTTTAAAAGACAGGAGATTTGAGCTGCAGCCGGAGACTCAGGAGCAGACATAGAAAACATTCCAGCTCAGCCTTTTGACGAAGTTGACTTGGACTCCGAACTGGGTATTCTAGAGAAACTGTCGGGTTAGTGATAGGATATTATGGGTAGTTTGCAAAAGGACCTGGGCTATGAATGGCAAGATGCTGCCTAGACTGGCCAAGAGCTTGATCTCTGCAGCTCTCATGGTGGAAGGAGAGAAGCGACTTGCACAAACTGTTCTCTGACCATAAGCACATATGGCAGGCAGGCACACACTCATCCACATATGTGCACACATACACATACAATGTCAAATAAGTAAATATATTGAAATCTAGGATCTACTTATGTAAGTTAATTACTTAATTTAGAAAGAAAAGATACTGTAAGGCAATGTCATTAAAGATGTGAATATCTTCACTATTTACATATGTGAATCCCTCCAAAGTTACATGGCAAGTTATACCAGAATCACGTGTTTATTTTCCATAAATTAAATATAAAGAACAAGATATTTTTTTATTGATGCAAAAACAACTGAGTCTGGTGTTTTCAAACATTTGGCTACCCCAAGACCCCCGCCCCACATCTGGCTTTGCATTTATGATAGACAATATACTGTTTTGCATATTTTTCAGGGTTGAGCAAGGGAGGCTTGGAGATGAATTGTGGAACTGGCATTTAGCAGGGCCAGCCTGATCATTAAACCACTGGCTGAAGAGTCAGCATTCTTCACACACTTTTTAAACCCATGTTGGAAATAAACCTGGAATCCTCCTGTTACTGGAGGCTAATTCTGAGCACCTGAGCTAAGGAATGTGGCAGTTACATTCAGAGTTAAAGAACTGCATTGGGAGATGTCATCACCAAGAGAAAAGTCTGTGACTAACTCCAGTCAAAGGGAATCTCTCTTCCTGATGAACACCAAACAGAAAGCTTTGCCACGCTTGGTTTCCCAAGTCACCAGTTAGCATGACTTCCCCCTAACTCTTAATGATATGTCATAAGATGCTAATATCTCTCATTCATTTTATTTCCACTAGTAAGATTTGGCTATCTGATTATTTCCCAAGTTAGAGTACAGATGTAAATACATTCCACCCAAATGATCTCCCTTACTTTGATTCTGTGCTTGTGTATGTGTAGGTGGTCATGTGAGGAAGCACCTGTGGATGTGGGTGCAGGTGTGTGCGCATGCCTGTAGAGGTCATAGGCCAGGTCAGGAGTCTTCTTTCTCCTCCTTAATTTTTGAGACAGGGTCTCTCACTGATGATCCTAGAGCCATGAAACTTGCTGATTGGCTGGACTGTCTGGCCAGTGAACCCCTAGGAGCCACCTGTGGCCTGTGTCTGCCTTCCCAGAACTGGGATTGCAGTCGTGTGACATGATGCCTGGATTTTACATGGGTGGGAGGAAGCCAAACTCCAGTCCTCATATTTTCTAGCAATCTTCTGACTGAGTCACCTACCCTGCCCCATGGCAGAGTTTCTTAGCAACGATTTAGTGGAGTAAGTTTAGGAGTCTAGGCAAGTCTGTGCTACGAGTCAAAACAGAAATGGAAGTTGTCACTAGCAAAGAAAGAGCGAGCTCAAAGCTCAGCTCTCTGTCAGGAAGAATGAAGAGGAAATATGAAAGCATGTCATCTCTGGGTAGGTTTTGGCCACCTAAAGTCTTCCTACTCTACAATTCTTTCAGCTCACGTGATTTGATCACATTATGAGACGGGCACATTGCTTCTGTCTGTACTTAGATACTTGTACTTCACATATTAAAATCAAGTTAGAAGCATATTACGTCTGATTATGATAAGATGTGGCTATATTTTTAATCAGTGTGACACATATATAACAAGTGATTAGAGTTGCCCCAATGTTGCCATATCATATGACCTTACAAAGGGGTGCTTTATTGCTTTGGGTTCGGGCCTCTTTCTGAATCAGAATCTCACAGTTTCATCTTGGCTGGCTGGCCAAAGACCTTTCAGAATGTGCCTGTCTCTACCTCACCCAGCACTGGCATTACACTCCCAGCTTTCTATATAAATGCTGGAGGTCTGAACTCATGTGCTCATGATCACAAGTGCTCTTACCCATAGAGCCAACTATCCAATCAAACACATGCATTTTTTTAAAAACACAGTAAAAAGTATATTTATCAACACAGGGATTACAAGAAATCATTTCTATTTTGAACATGGTACCATGCATGATATAGGCACTATAAATATTTTTTAATGGAATGAAAAGAAAAAAATATTTAACAAAGAAATATTCATCTTAGCTATTCAGGGGGATTACATGTGGCTGAATGAACCAGGACACTTTCAATAAGACGTAAAGGATGGGACAAGCACTGTCATTTTTAGAGTGATTTGAAATAAATACAATGCTCTGTCACATTTTTAAAAATTTAATAATCTCCTTCAACATCACTAAACACGTCACCCACCGTGCAATTTCTTCTCTCACCCAGCTCAGCTCTCACTCTCACTGTTTAAAGCTAATTGCTTTTTTTTTTTTTAACATTATCTTAAGGTCATCCTCAACAGAATGAATCTGGAGATAGTGTAGCTGGGAGCCACTGCGCTCTAACTCACCAGCAATGGGCCAGGATACTTAAGGCATGTTTCCTTCAGAAAGGCACCAAAGACACACTCTCTACGTCACAGTGGCTGGCCCTACAGCCTGAAAGATGGCTGAAGGACACTTACTTGCATCTTTCTGGAAGACATCCTAAAAGTTATATTCATTTTTCAAATTTAATTGTATCATATGTTTGTATTTACGTTGGGGGGGGACGCATATACACATGTGTATGGATGGGTGTGTCTGTATTGCATGGAGATGAAGAAGCTAAAAGAGAATGCCAGTATTCACTCTGACTTCTCTTACTGAATCTGGGGCTATGAATGTAGCCACAAAATCTCAACAACCCTCTTGTCCCCACTCCAAAGGAGCTGGGGTCACAGGCAAGCCTGCAGCCACACCCGACATCTCATACGGATTCTAGGAGTTTGAAGCTAAGTTCCCATGCCTGCACACAGCAGACACCTTCACCCACAGGGCCATCACCCCATTGCCACATTCATCCTTAATTCAAAACTTAGGAAACAGAGCAGGAAATAAATCTAGGTTTGACTGGAGTTCGGTTGTGTTATTCCACGTCTGTCTGGATCTCTCTAAGGCACTGCACCTCTTTTAGAATGGCAAATCCAAACAGGAGCTCCTAGGGGCCTCAACTCACCCAAGAGCAACTAAGCTGCAAAGCCAAAGCCACGAGGTCTCTCTCCCAAATCAATTTTGAGGACATTAAGTTCACCCTGAGTGGAAATGTTGCTGAAGTGGCTTGATTTTTCCCATTGCTGTGACAAATGAAACAGGTGGTTGAAAAATTGCCATGTGCTTTGCTGATGAGTAAATAAAGTGTGTGTATGTGTGTGTGAGAGAGAGGGGGGAGGGATGGAGAGAGAGAGAGGGAGAGAGAGACCTACCTTACCTAAGACACACACTAGCCACACTTACAGTGATGGCAATTTCTAAGCACATGCTCACCGTGAAAATAATGAACCTTGATTTGACACCAAAACAAGTAAAAATAGACATGGGTATCAAAGTATTAAGTTTTGATAGAAAAAACAAATAAAACAAAAACACAGCAGTGCATGATTTCTTTGCTCAGAAGCGGTTAAGGACAAAGACTTCCCAACAGTTACAATTGGCAAGGCCGTTCTGCATCCATTTGTTCTTAACCTAACTGAACACAGGACAAGAGAAAGTCTGGGATCATCTACCAAAGGTGTCAACATGGCTTACCCATCCGCAGCAAGTGTGTGTTCTTGGAGGACATACTGAGTTTTAGATTTTCAGAGGACATGGAATCTTCCATACAACCCTTTCCACGGCAACAGCCACCTCTCCACTCATTTTCTTTTGAGAATGTTTTATGACCTAAGAAATATGAGATTGACCCAGAATCTAATACTAATACACACTTGGCCTTCACCCACCGTGTGTGTGTGTGTGTGTGTGTGTGTGTGTGTGTGTGTGTATACAATCCTGTGCTTGGTGCTTGGATTATTTGTATGTGTGTGAGTACATGCATGTACATGTCCTCGTGTAGGTATATCATCAATAATAAGAACCCAGAGACAGATATTGGGGTTCAAGCTGAAGGGCAGAGAAGCAGTGCAGCCAGCCAGTAGCTCTTACATCTGCCAAGGCTGAAGTAGAGATCCTGTCTTCCCTGACTGGAAACTGAATCCCCCATAAGACCCTTTGCTTCTTCCTCATATTCTCTCTATCTAGTGCTGGGATTGAAGGTGTGAGATCTGCTCCTCTTTAGACTGATTCATTCTCATGTAGCCCAGGGTGGTCCTGAGCAAAGGTGTGGCCACCACTGCCCAGCTCCTATGGCTTTGCATTCAGATCCCAGGCAAGCTGTATTAAATCATAGACAATGTACCACCACAGGTATATGTAAGTGAGAGGACAATCTGGAGGTGTGGCTGGTCCCTTCTCCGGCCCTTTGTTGGAGGGAGGGCTGCTCATTGGTACGGCACTTCCCCATGTTGACTAGGCGTGCTGGCATCTTCCAGAGACCTGCCTGTCTTCACCACTCCTCTCGCATTCCTGGGATTTCAGACACATACCTCCATGCTCAGATGTTTATATGGGGTCTGGAAATTCAAACTAGTTCCTCATGCCTGAAAGGCAAGCGTGTTACCGGCTGAGCCGTGTCCCAGCCCTATTGACTTTTACCTCAAGGTAAATGTTTCCTGCCATTCTCGGTTTCATTATCATTCAGTAAAATTCAGAGGAAGCAAAAGGACCATCCAGTTTTATACTCTTTCCATGGTTCAACACTTATGAAGGCGTGTTTTATTTGATGATTTTACAGTTATATTTTGCTACCACCTTTCAGGTATACATTTCTTCCCACCAGGAGTATCTGGAGAGAAGAGGAACTAATGTGTTCCATTGGCAAGTACTTGGCCATGCTCAGAAACGACCTAGCTGTAACTCAAAATTCACACCTGTGTGAGCAGAACAAATTGAAGATTTATCACTCAAGAATGACCTGCCAACCCATCATCATTCACTCCTACAGAAGGGTAGTATGGGTCAGGAATGCTGTGGAGAGTTCAGAGCCACGCATCCAGGGAGTCCCCTCCTCAGAGTTGCGGTTGGGAGAAATGTAGTAATGGCCCAGTTAAGTGGTAGGTGTAAAAAGCAGCCTATGGACTTGCAGCTAAAGCATTCTCTTCATTCCTGTATAAAAGGAAGGAGGACAGGGCAGCAATACTTAGATGGCAGGTTAGACACAGCCTGTCTCCTAACCAGGGAAAAGACGGTGTTATATACAAATAAAAGGTCCACAGACTTTCAAGTCAATGAGTGTGCCCCCACTTCACTCCGTGAGTAAGGAAAGACAATGAGTAGTTGTCCTAAGAGTTAATAAACATTCAAGTCCTCCTACAAATGGGGACTTGTCTGCAACAAGATCACATATAGAGATCTGGGGCAGAGTGGCCACTCGGTCAGTCAAGGGTTTGTCTTGCAAGCACAAGGATCTGAGTTCCGAGAAGCCATGGGGAATACAAACAGGCTCTTGTGGTACAGGCTTGCAGCCCAATGCTAGGGAGGCAGAGACAGGCAGATCCCTGGTGCTCTATAGCTGGCCAGCCTGCCAAGCTTCCTCAGTGAATCCCAGGCCAGGAAGAGAGGTTGTCTCAAAAAACCATGGTGGAAAACTCTTGAGGAATAACCCCTGAAGTTGACCTCTGGCCTACACACACACATACACACACACATTCACACTTCTAAACATGGTTCCTATGAGAAACCTCTCTGTTGGGCCCAGCCCTCTGTACTCACAAAATGTCAAGAGCCCTCATGCCGAATTAGACATGGGCCCTCTACATTGCTTTTTCCTTCAGCCACACTTCAACTAATAACAAGGGGAGCTCCGTATATGCTCAGCCCTAAAAGTGCTCATTGGGCTGGCAAGATGACTCCATCAGCCTGCCACGCCTGATGACCTGAGTTTGATCCCCGGAACCCACAAGTTGTCCTCCGATGTATCCATGACACATACACATCTTTCTAGTAAATACATATGACTTTTAGAAAGTTACAAGCTCCTTTATTGAGTGAGATGAGGCAGACAAACACCCCATCTGTACCATCTCCTCTTTGGACCTCTCCCTGACCCCCAGGGTGAGCATCATGGGGAAGTGTGCCCAATACAGCCACAATTCTTGCCCACAGAAAGTAGTGGGCACGTTGAGTTCTCAGTGATTACGTCTAAATGTGTAATACTAATGACAGAAGACAGGAGGGATGGATGGGTGCACTGCCATATTCTGTATTATAAAGACACACTTGTACTCCATGTTGTCCAAAGGGTGATCAATGGGTACATACCATTATTGTTTGCCATGGACATGCTGTTAATAATGGCTTGTTTGCTTTGAATTAGCCCCCTGCCTCCAGCCCAGATGCCCCTGGAGAAGCACAAGATTGATGCCAGCAGAAAGTAACTTGGCTCAGTGATTCAAGAAGTGCATGAGCCCAGACACCCACAGAATGACTCAAGAGAGTGAGGGATGGCAAGAGAGGCACGGAATCACTACAATCAAAATGTGTTGACCACCTGACCGGAATGGCAAGGCTGTGCTCCGGAATGAGTGCCCGCCTTTACTCTCTGCATCATCTGCCTGGTTCAGACTTCTAGGATTCTATCCCACAGCTTAGAGGCACAGGAAGAAGATTCAATTCCTGCCTCTACTCATTGGCATCTACAAGTGGCAGATAACAATGGATTCTGTGTGTGTTCCAGTTGCGTATTCACTCGGCTTGAAAATGGGCCATACTTGATTCATTTACGACCCATTGCTTAATCCCTTTCCTTTTTAACTCTCTTACTTCAAAAAATCCAAAGATCATATACTTCGCTTTTTTAGGGCAAAACTACTATGCAGGTGAAATTGATTATGAACAACAGTCAGCCATCATAAGCCTCTGTGCCCATGTCTCCCCCCAGGAATTGTTATTTTGGGCAAACAAAATACAGTTCATCTCTCTCTCTCAACCTGAACTCTTCTTTATCAGTATAAGGTCTGTGGCACAGGACTGCACACATGGTACAGCCAGCAAGCACCATCCCTTGCAAAAGCTCAGGACTTCCGGGTCCAAGAAAATTCTAGTCTGGATGGTATAATGCAGGAAAGGTCTTAAAATTCATCAGACTTTTGACAGGTCATCTTTCTAATCAAGCAGACTCAGTACCCACTTGCGGGAACATTTCCAAGATCCTTAAAAAAAAAAATCAATACAGCTAACTCACCGCCATCTCCATTAGAAAGAAAATGTAGGACAGCAAGAGTGCATATGACAGCCACTAAAGGGTTTCACTCCCAGTTTTGGCTTCTGATATTGTAAAACCCACTCAACTCCTTGTTCGTTTCTTTTAAGGAACATCTATTGAGTACAGACTGCCGGGAATACAAATAAGGCATACTGGCTTGAAGTCTGCTGACTGATCCCACAAATGGGCTACCCAACACGTATATTTGGCATCCTGCACTGTCCTGGTGGTACTTAAGGAGTACTTTGAGTATTAGCTACACATAATCCAGATAACTTCAACTTCTTCCTTCTTTAGAATGTCCCTGAACACTTGTGATCTGAAACTTAGAGTGGTCATTATGTTAGAAAAAAAAAGACTACTTTATTATTTATTTGTGTGCGTTTGTGCATGTATGTGTGCCATATGCATCCACGTGCCACAGCAATGTAGAAGAGGGTGCCAGGTTCTCTGGGGCTGGAGTTCTAATGAGATGCCTGGCATGGGTGCTGGGAACTGAACTTTGTTCTGTCTTCTGCAAGAACAGCCAGAGCTTTTGACCACTGAGTCGTCCATCCCTCCAGCCCAGCGTTTACCATATCAGCAGCATATATCTAGAAGCCTAGTTTTCAGTATACTACTAAGGTTTCCTCTCTCACTTTTGGTGTAAAACACCAACAGGATGGCATCTGTCATCCAAATCTCAACATCTAACACACCCTAAGTAATAAAACAAGCATTTTAATATTTTTAAGTTAATATGGGTTAATTCTTTTTTTAAGGTGTTTTTGAGACAGGTTCTCACTTTTACTAGCCCAGGCTTCCTTCACACTCAGAGTGATCCTCCTGACTCAGCTTCCCAACTGCTGGGATTACAGGCATGAGTCATCATGCTGGACTAATGTGGACTACTTTTTGACAGTGAGTGATAGACATTTCTAGAAGCTACACATTGGTTGATTCATTTACCACCTTGTTGATTTATTACTAGCTGATATTACCATTGAGAGAACACAAACCAGCCATTGTCATTTGGGTTCAATTTTGACTTACGGTTGAACTTCACTCCATTTAATCCACTTACACCAGCAGTTCAAATCAAAAGCTGCAATCATATCATCTTATTATCAATTCTCTCCTGTCACTCACACCACTCCACTTAAACTCAGAGAAAACTTAATGGTGTCGAAATCTTATATCTAACCTTCAAGGGCATCCAATCATATAGCAAATTCCATAGATCTCTATCTCAGAAGTACGTGACTAGGGAATCCACTTTCCTCCTTTTACAAACCATCCTCTAGAGGCTATGGGGACCCCTCACTCATCTTGGGAAATATTCGTGAACTCCTGTGTCTGCTAACAGAATGTCCATTCATATTGTAACCTAAGTCACACTTCCTTTGCTACCAGTTCAACTCTCTCCAACAGTTGAGAATCCCAAATTGCTCCTTGAGTTGGACTCAGTTGCCTGTCTTGCAATGATGTAAAGTCATCATGTAACTGCATTCATGAACTGTATCTCCTCTAACAGGACAGACCACAGACATTTAAACCATGCAGTGAACACTGCAGCCAGGTGTCTTGTTTTACAAGACTTTACTATACTTCCCATGCTCCATGTCCTTGGATGTCACCTGAGTTAACAACCTAGAACATAATCATGACCTGTCCCCTACACATTCTTTCCTGCCCATAACCCACTCACTTATGCTCCATTCTAACTTAAGCAAGGCTTAATATTCTCTTGGGATTCAGCAAACACATTTAGCTCACCAATTTGGCTAATATCCTTCATTTCACTTCTCTTCTAGTCCAGCAGTTAAGGCAACAGCGCATCATTGGATACTGGCTCAGTGCATGCTTGGGAGGGGGACTGATTTTGGACTCAGCTGGGAGATGCCTTTGTTTTGTGTCGTTTGGGACTTCATTGTGACTTTTAACATACATAACATATGGGACCCTGATGAAACCAGGGCATGATGCTGGAGATTCTGCAACTGTTTTGAGATGATGAGGCTATTGTGCTTTGGGTTTCTGAAACTACTTCATAGAGGTTCGACCCTGGAATATTTAAGTCAGTCTTCTTTCATAGGTGCCTTCAAGTGTTTGAGTACCTCACAGACTAAATTTTACTTGTGGTTAAGAGCACATATTTCTCAGTCAAAAGTTTTGGTTTCTATGGATAAGGAAGGGTTACTGTAGGGCTGGAAGAAGAGAAGAGGCTACATGCAGCCAGGAGCTTTGCCTAGTGCTTCCCAGCACAGGAGACAGAAATGCTTTCCTGTAGTGCAGTGCTCAACATGATCAACACTCTTAACAAGAGCTTCTCAGATGTTCAGCAGATTTACTGAAAGAGACCCACCAAACTCCAGCTCTTCAAATCCAAGTCCAGAGAGTATAAATCAGATTCTCCCCTCCCTAAGGGACAGTGCTCTGTGTATCAACACACCATAATAGAACCTGCTGCTGGCAGCCAGTTCCAGGCTTCAATGTGCCATAGAAATGTTGGTTTGGTCACTTCACAAGGGACATTCTTGGAAGATGGATTCTTATGAGTTTCCAGCCCATACCCACAGTGTTTTTAGAGGCCCCTCTCATGAGCGGTTAGGACAGGCAGCAGCCATATGTTCCGCTTGAAACTCTGCCTGTGGGCATGAGCAGACAAAGACTTCATCTCTTATCCAGAAAAATTTCAAACTATGAAAACATATTCTCACTTTTGCCAACAAAGTATCTGGTTATCAGCAGCTAAAAGACTATTTTACTCACTTGATAGTTGGCACATATTTCTACAAATTGCGCTCGATGACACACACTAGTCAGGGAGCTCTTGAGGACAAGAATTCAAGAGAGGAATACATTTTATCTGTCCCTTGAGCTCCTCACCACATACTTTAGCCAACACAGAAAGACCTAGAAAGACCATCCTGGAATAAAAGAGGTGAACTGTCCATATTGGAAGATGCTGCTGCTGAAGAAACTAGTGATATAAAAAGTATATCAGGCAGCACGTTACTCTCACAAGTGCTTTTTCTAAACTGGTGATATCCTTTCCCTCTCCGGCACAATGAGGAGCCTGTGGTGTACCATGTGCTTTACGATGCTAGCACAGCTAGGAAGCAATGAAGAAAGGAACAGGTCCGCTTGGGTTTAGACTTTTTACAATCAGGAACAGCAATGAGGGCATCTCTGCCTTTGTTCTGCAAAGGTCATGGGAAGATTTAAATACAGGATGTTGCACATTCCTCATCACAGTTGAAACAGAGTTGTCATGAAAACATTACTTATGCCTATCCTGTCACTCATCCTACAGCAAGATCTGTGGTTACAGTCCAGTGACTTGAAGTGTTTTGTGGATAACCCTTGAAAGACAGAACCAAAGAGAGGAAGAGTGAATAGAGGGTTGGAAAAGACTAGGAGAGATGAGAAGAAAACAGGACCTTTGGGGACATGACTCCTTTACACATCCTCGTCCTTCTCTTGACAGTTAAGTAAGTTTCATTTCTTCTTCCCAAACTAGTCAAGGACAGACCTCGCATTGCATGTCCTAAGGGAATTTATGTGAGTAACAGCTGGGTAGATATTTAAGATCAAGACCAACGGGAGAGGGTACCATCAAAAATGAAAAACTAAGCCTGCCATTGGTGGTACATGCCTTTAATCCTAGCACACAGGAGGCAGAGGCAGGCAGATGTCTGTGAGTTTGAGGCCCGCCTGGTCTACAGAGTTCCAGGACAGGCTCCAAAGCAACACAGAGAAACTCTGTAATATTAATATATATATATATATATGTATATATATATATATGTGTGTGTGTGTGTGTGTGTGTGTGTATGTGTGTATATATATATATATATATATGCAAACATATTTATTTTGTCCTGTGTATATATGAGTATCTGAGTCTATGTGTGTACCACGTGTGTAGGTGACCACAGAGTTCAGGAGAGCACATGAGATCCTTTAAAACTGATGTTACACACAGTTGTGAGCTGCAGTGTGGATGCTGGGAACTGAACTGAACCTAGGTCCCATGGAGCCATCTCTCCAGCACAAGGGTTGATTTATTCTAATCTACATGAAGAACTCAAGGATCTACAGAAATATAATATAACCATACCAAATGTTGCAAGTAAATTTGCTCAACTGTGGACCTCAATAAACACGTACAGCACATGACTTCAGAAGCTACCAAGCCAAAGAAGCAATGGGGCATATCAGCATGAATTTATAGTGTCAGTTGGCTGACACATCTGAGGTTCTTCTTTATGAAATTACTTGAAGAGCATATTGAATTTGTGTTTCTAACACATATGGGACACAGGCATTTGGAAACGAATAATGTACAATTCCATTATTAAACACTCAGCAGGATTCAAAGACAACTGCATCTCATTAATAATAAATAATAAAAAATGAAGACACAGTAAAATATTAACATATCAAACACCTCTGTATTGCTATTTTTATGCACAAAACATCTTAGTTCCCAGGAGACTAAGTGCCTGCCTGATTATAAGTTAGGTATTTACTAAAGAAAACAAATTCTTTCAGATGAGGCATATAAAACAAATCCATCACATACTGAGCCCCATTTAAAAATATTTTGTGCAGAAATAATTTCAAACACAAAAAAATTGCAAGAACAATGGGAACATATATGGGAAACTCTCTACTCTGCCTAGAGGTTGTTTTTGTCTGAACTACCTAAGCAATTGATACAACATGCTTCTTTGTGTCTTAAAACTTCAGTGTACGTTTTATAAAACTGAGTACAGTCTCTAAGATAATTGTAGTTTAACAACATCAGCAAACCTAACATTGATACAGTCATCTGGAGTCAGTAAACCAATACACAAGGATTTTATACTATGTATTTCTCAAGGCATCATATCCACAGGTTCAGAACACCTACCTGCCATGATTAGTGATGATGATCACTTGAAGAAACACTGTCTAATCCTTCCGTTGCATAGCTTTTAGCTTACAACTCATAAGCAAATCCTACTGGCATGGACCACCACAACTGACCACAACTCATAAGCTATGTGCAGGAAGGCACTCGAAAGTATTACAAAGATATTCTCCCTCATCACAATTTCTCTTCTTCGATTTCTAGTCAATTGATGTCTCTTGACTTGGACTTAAGTATGATGATGCACAGAATGAGTCTGCTAGAGGAGCACTGCATTCATTGTCATCAGAGACCACCTTATTGCTTAGCACCGATTGAACCATAGACAGATCCCGGACTGTCTCAGAATCTAACTTTGACTATGAATAATAGTATATTTATGGTCTTTTTTTTTTTTAAGAAAATATCGAAACAGACGTTGATTTGAGATCAATGATTTCTTATTCACACTTTTGATGTGATGTTTTGTAAGACCATAAGCCACTACTAAGCATGAATTTAAGTGTTTCTACTGCCACACAGTAATGGAAAATGTTATGTTACTCTCCAGTGTTAAGAACACTGTGACATTCATTGGCATATATTTCCCAAATAAGAAAGCTGTGAGCCAGGGAGAAGAGCTATCTTTATTGGACAGATGGAATTTGTCTCAGTAGTTCTGAAGTCTGCTGGTCCTGTATTTTTCTAACACCCTAGTTACTTTTAGTGACTTTCCTATTGCTGGGACATAGCACCAGGACTAAGGCAACTTATAAAATAATAAAGGGTTTAGTTGGGCTTACGGTTCAGAGGGCTAGGGTCTATGAAGCAGAACAAAGGCGTGGAAGAAAGAATGGCTGGGAGTTCAATACTGATTTCAAAAGCAGGAAGCAGAGAGAAGATGGAGCATTGGGGACATGAGAAGTCTCAAAACACATCCTTGAGACACATCTCCTCCAACAAGACCACACCTCCTAATCCTTCCCAAACAGTTCCACCAACTGGGGACTAAGAATTCAAACATAAGAGCTCATGAGGGCCATTCTTACTCAAATTGCCATTCTTATATTTATTTTCATTCTGTATGTATGTGTGTCTGTATGTGGACGTATGAGTAGTGGGCATCCCTATATGCATACAAAGGCATCTGGTGTTCTCTATCATTCTACACCTATTCCCTTGAGGCAGGGTCTCTCCATGAAACTGACATCCACTTTCTCAGACAGGCTGGAATCCAGCAATCCCAGAAATCCCAGCAATTCTATTCCTGTATCATCCCTGGAGCTGATACATGTGGGCACACAGCTTGTGCTAGAATCTGAACTCATCCTCATGAGTGTGCGGCAAGTGCTCTTAACTCTCTTAACATTGAGCCATCTCTCCAGCCCTCTATTCTCTTACATGCATAATATGGCACACATAATCAAGTGTTCATCTATGCGTTGATTCTCAGTATACACACTAATAAATAATTACAGAGCTAGTTTCAATGATCAGATTAGGACTAGGACTAGGACAAACCTGTGGAATCACAGCCAACAATAACCAATGCTTACATGCTCAAGCTAGGAACCAGTTCAGACATAAGAGGATGACATACATACATACATACATACATACATACATACATACATACATGCATACATACGTGCATACATACTTTCAACACAATGGACAATAAGAACAACATTGGGAGTGTGGGGAGTGGCGGGTGGTGGAGCAGGTGGGAAGGGAAGTTAATCTGAGGTACAGTGCTGAGGCAGAATTCATTCAAAAGGCAGCATTCAAAAGATTGAAGCCCATGTATCTACATGGGACTTGATTTCCCACATAAGAAACCACAGCAAGACTCAATATGAGAGGTCCCACTTTATCTGTTGCAGGATGGTCTAGGGACTTGGGAGATGCCATCAGAGAGGTAAGGGAAGTCAGGGCTTGGAGGAATCTCACTCCAAGGCTTGGGATTCAGTAGTCATGTGGCCTGGCTTATATTTTCACACCGGCAAAGTAGATGTTTACATTTTATGCAACAAGGAACGTTTGGCCAAAGAGTACACTGTTAAATGGTATCTGGGCAAGTCATTCATCTACTGCTTGTTCTTAGTGTCTCTTCTAATTAATTGGATGTGCATATCATTTGAGATCTGTACCTCCTAAATCACTCTGAATTCTTTAATCCAATTTTCTTGTGACTGGATTAGCAATTAAGAGCACTTGCTGCTCTTTAAGAGAACCCAAATTCAGGCCCTAGCACCCACAACAGGTGGCTCATAACTAGCTATAACTCACAAGTTCCAGGAGATTTATCTAATACCTTCCTTTGGCTTCCAAATATACCTGAACACACATGTGCAGAGTGAGAGAGAGAAATTCATATACATTGATGTAAGTAATAAAAGTAAAATTAAAAACTCCTGTCTACTTATTCAAAATAATATCAAAGGCTCATTTCTCTCTTTCATTTACTGTACTATAACTATTCATATAGTGATACTTTATCATGGACCATGTGTTCCTTTATAGGACAATCAAACATGTCTTAATTCTCAGAATCCCAAATGATTTCTGTGTTAGAGAATCCATCTGCACAATATTGATAGAGATGGGAATAAATGCGTATGTGGCTATGCAGTATATTATGATATTATGTTGTCATATGAAAGAGTCTGTTCTGCTGGAAGTTTAATAAAAATACTCCAATGTCATAAAAAAAAAGGCAAACCAAGTTTCTCTGAAGATTTTCTCTGAAAAAAAAAATGCATAATTTTAAATCGACTTTCAGGTTTCATATAAAGGAGGGAAATGTCCCCAATACAACATTTTTTTTTTAAGTTAGCTTCTTCTGAAGCAGTATTAAAATGAAAAGTGACAAAACACAAAATGTGTCCCCTTGTTTGCGTCCTCACATAAATGTATTTTGCAAGGCTACAATTCAAAGTTTCAGGATAAAAGACCGTAACAACCTGGCCCATGTCTTTGAGAGCTGAGACATCCCTTCATCCTCCTCTGAGCTTTAGTTTTCAAAGATGTGGCTTTACCTTATGAGACAGTTGCCATATAGAAGCCAACAGAAGTTTATTCATGCTTAGAATCTGTGGTGGATTTGTTTTCTTTTTCACAAATGTAGAAAAAAAAATCAGTTGATGAACCCCACAGTGAGCTTTGGAGAAAACTTATAACAAGAAGAAAAGCATCTTAGTTTCCATTACCAACTCCACAACCCCTAGAGCTGCCTGAAAAGGGGTCTCAGTTGAGGGTTGTTCTGGATCGACTGGCCTATGGACATATCTTGAGGGAAGATTGTTTCAATTATTAATCAATGTGGTAGGGCTTAACCCACGCTGGGCAACACCATTCCCTAGGCAGGCGATTCTGGACTGTAGAAGGAAGTCCACTAGCGTGAATCTCTGGGAGAGTCTGTAAGCAGTGTCCCTCCATGGTTTCTGCTTTGAGTTCCTGCCCTAATTTCTCTTAATGATGGAATGTGTCTTGAAAGTTTAAGTCAAATAAATAGTTTTATCCAAGAAGCTCTGGGCCAGACTCTTTTGTCACAGCAACAGAATGAAACTAGGACAAGAAAAGACAAGGTGGCACCTTGTCACCTTAGGGAACACAGATTGTCACCATAAGGAACACAGAATACCCCACACCTCATTCTCTAACTGCCTGCTCATATACCACCACCTGCTTGATTTGTAATCTTCCATTTATTTATTGTGTGGACTGAACTCAGCCTTGAGCATGCTGGCTATCCATGTTGTCTAAGGAGCTATATCCCAAGCCTTCACAGTGTGTGCTTCAAGAAAGAAAAGCCGATGAGGTGTGTTAAACGCTGCTAGGATTTAAGAACAAATGAGGGTGGTATGAGCAACATAAAGTCGCTTGCAGTCCCTGGTGGGAACATCTGTTTGCTCGAAAGCAACCAGAGTGGTCTGGCCAGAGACCAGGAAGAGGGAGAAAGAAGGGGAGGGAAGTGCCTGCAGAGGGAAGACAGGCCAGGCAGTCTGGAAAAGCAGACAAAGCCCTCCCCTCTGTCCCAGCTGCTATTATCTATTCACTAACTATCCCAATGGGCTGCGTGTTACTTTTCTCACTGCAAAAACTAAGTATCTGAAAAAAAGAAACCCAACAACATCATAATGAAGGGAGGGTGTGTTTGGCTCATAGTTTGATTGTACAGTTAGTCCATGGGTGGTGGGCATTCATGGCGGCGAGAGCCTGAGGCATCTGGTCACATTGCGTCCACAGTAAGGAATGCTGGGACTCCACAGGCTTCTCCTTTTTACCTCCCATTTTAATTCTGATACCCGCAGATGAGGAGTACCACTTACACTCAGGGTAGAGGGCCCACCTCACCCAAACCTAAAAACTCTCCTCCAAATATACCTGGGCCCTTGTCTCTGGTGATCGGAGGCTCTGTCGAGTTGACAGCCAATAGTAAGCATGACAGAAGGGACCAGATGTTTGGGCGTTGATGAGAGCAATTCACATGGAAGTGGGGAGGCTAGCTGAGGGCTGGGTGCCTTGTGAAGGGCAGGGTGGGACTCGAGGCATGGGTGGTAATGAGTCACCTACAGTAAGTAACAAAGGAGCTTGGAAGAGAACACGAGCACAGAGGGGGTGGCTTGGAAGGGTTGGAAGCTATTCTACGGGAAGCCTTTTGAAGTTCTCATTGGATAGCTTTCACATTTCCAGTGAAATAGCACACGGAGTTAGCTGGAGGAGAGAAAATGCAGCAATTAGTCATCCTAGGTGAACAGGAACACGAACAGACCATGGAAACAGAACACCCTGTGTGGCAGCAAAGAGGAGCCGCCCCAGGTGAGTGGGAGGGAATTGGAGAGACCGATGAAGCCTGATCTCCAATGTGCCTGAGGTACATGCTTAAAGGACAAAGAAGGATGCGGCTGGAATTAGAATTTCCCCACAGTAATGAGAGGGAGAGCCGTGGTTATACGAGTCTATGTGACAGAATTATGGTTTTCTGCGGAACACACCAGTGGAGCATGAGGAGGAAACACAATGAAGAGCAGGTAATAGAAACAATCCTAGTGCCATCACAATTAGTTTAATAAGCACTGGTGTCAGGAGAACCGCGGGGTAAGCTCGAGAGGTAACAGGGTCTGACTCACAACAGGTCTGGAACTGGGACGATGGGGCAACGGTTCAGCAATTAGTAATGACAGACTGTGGGACAGTGCCACTGGGTGGGTGGCTGAGGTCCAATAAAGAAGAAAGCACGGGAGGGGAAGAGGTTAAAAAAAAGATAGACTACCTACCGAGAGTGTGGCAGAATGACGTACAAGACCATGAGTCACCATAGAAACAGTGGTCGAGTGTGTCTGTGGCTCCTTGTTTCATTGCTGTGTGTCTGACTAGAGATTAGTTTGGCTCACAGTTCAAGTGCACCGTTCATTATGTGGGGAAGGCATGGAGTACCGGGCAGCTTGGTACATTACATCCTCAGCCAGGGAAGCACAGAGCAACAAAAGCCAGAGCTCGGTTGGTTCCACATCTCCTCTTTATTTAGTTCGAGACCCCGGGTCCGAGGGATGGTGCCATTCGCATGCTGAGTGGATCTCCCCACCTCACAGACACGCCCAGAGCGTTGGGTCCAGGTTATTCTAAATCCTGACAGTGTTAACCATCATGAGGCTCATAAGTGGAGTTCTAAGGGAGAGGTAGTGAAACGAGGACACACATGTGGGCACCAGTAGAATCCACTTCCCCAGGATGGGATGGCCTGGAAGGAAACCGCATCTCTGCGGCATTTAAGTTTGAGTTGGAGACTGGTGCAAGAGAGGCTTAAAAGTGTGAAGATTAAGGAAACTTTTGTATTAGACTTTACAACTTCCAGGGTCCCCAGAAAAGTGCTTGGGTGTAAAGTCATAGAGTAGACACAGCAGACTCTGAATGTTTGCCAGAGAATTCTATGACTCCATGTTAATCATAATGATGTCACCTCGGATGGACATGGCATACCCCAAAGCTCTGTCTCCTTTTCCTCCTGCTGCGGCTGCTTTCCATTCAGCATCTCTCGGAGTGGCATGCCCTACCCTACCTCCCTCACATTAAGCATCTATGATTCACACTTGGCCTTTTCACCCTTCTCCGTACAAGAGACCAGAATCAAGGTCAGAGATGGGGGCAGTCCATGATTGCAACACAAGTGTCACTGAACCCATAACTCAAACAAAAGCACCTACTATTTTTAAGTATGAATTATTGTACAAAAACTAACTAACTAAATCTTGTAGGAAGCTACCATTGGTGGTATACTCTGAAAAAACTGAAGAGCACAAATCTGCTTTAAGGTTAATGGGTACCTGTCTATTATCTCTGTTATGAAGTAAATAAATCAATAAACATATCGGCAGTAGATAATGCTTGTCTATAACTATGCCATTGTGTAATGCCTGGGACAGTTATATTATAACTGAGCAGAATCTTTAAGAACAACTTCAGCTTAGACACTAGAACTAAATTAAACATAAAAGGACAGCAGAAGGGAGAGAGAATGCAGAAATTAATGTCAGCTGTGCTTAGACTAGTAGTTTTAAATCTGAGAGCCCTAGTAATATGACTTGAGAGCCTATAAAAATAGAGAAATAGGAACCTATGTCTCTTTTCCTCCTCACACCTGAGCAACATGCTTCCCTGGAGTTCTCAAGCTCTAACAATCTCTGCTCTTAAAAAGGAGTTGCTCATTCGATCAGCTACACAATAGAGCAACTCAGCTTAGATACTATGGAAACCAGATAGCCAACGGAAGAGCTGGTTTCAGCACACAGCGATCTACTTAACATGCTGCATCTTTTAGACCACTTCTGAAAATGCTGGTATCCCCACCCTGATACAGCTTTATAAGAAGGTGGGAGGACCTGCCACTGCCACCACAGAGGTCACAGCACTAGGTGGCTACTGAGACGTAAGCAGGCTTGAAGGTAGCTGAGGATGCCCCCCTCTCTCCAAATCAGAGCTTGGAAAGACAGGGACGAAAGAACGGGGATGCCTATTATTTGTCAGAAGAGTAGAATTCAAGACTCAGCTCTGGCTCTGGGTGCATACGAGAAGTTATATAGTGTCTGGAGAGTCGTGAGGTCACTATCTGGGAAGATGTTCTCTAGGCATACCCAATCTCCTCCCTGAAGAGTTAATCTAAATTACCTGTCCATCGCCTTGACAGAAAGCTATCCTTCAGTGAATTTACAATTCCATTTTGTCAAACCTCTCACTATTCTCTGTCTCTCCTCTTGGATTCTTTTGCTACCCATCACAAGGACCAAGGAACCAGGGGTGACATCCTCCAGTGTCTCTACCCAGTTGCCATAGGATTCCTTTCATCTTCATTTTGGTAAATCATTCACTCCCCTCCATGGGTTGAGACCATGGAATTCCCAGCTTCCTTCAGCACACAGCATCCCTCCATGCATGCCTGTCTAAGAGACTGCCATGTGTGCACCCCACTCCTGGCTAAAGAATCATCTCAAGTCACATCTTAGTCTACTTTTACTCTTGTCCCCTGAGTCCATGCCAACCTAACTCAGGTGCCTTTTTGGAGCGGAAGGTGATTACCCTCACGTGGTGTTTTCTAGCTTCCCCTGCTGCCATAGATAAGGTCAATGCTTTCCCCAACAACACTGGAATCAGACAACCAGTGCTATCCCTGATTCCTAGGGTGCTTGTGGTATTTAACCCACACCAGTGAAGCAACGTGGCCTCCACTCTTCATGGTAACTCCAAAATTGGACGAGGTGTGATTCCCCAGACTCCCCAGCAAAAGTAGGGCATGCCTCTCGTAGCCTGGTATCTTAGTAAGGGTTTCAGCACTTCTCAGAGTGTTAACTCCCCATTCCCTGCTTTTCCATATAACCAAGTCAAGTTTCATCTCCTCAGACACGCACTCAGAAATCAGATAGGTGACTATCACAAATGCATCCTCTCTTCTAAATGTTGTTTGTCAATTATGTGTAGTGGGCGGTGGTGTACGCACATGACTGAATGCAGGTTTATGTGAAGGCCAGAAGAGGGTGTTGGGCCTCCAGCAGCTGAAGTTAGAGGTGTGGTGAACCGCATGGATGCTGGGAACTGAACT
Organism: Phodopus roborovskii; assembly: GCF_943737965.1. NCBI lineage: Eukaryota > Metazoa > Chordata > Mammalia > Rodentia > Cricetidae > Phodopus > Phodopus roborovskii. The sequence goes on from NW_026125295.1 coordinate 5,403,521, forward strand.
CAGGTCCTCAGCAATGCAGTGTTTTCCTAACCACCGAGCCACCTCTGCAGCCCTCCAAATTGCCTTCCAAAGGGATGCCTCCCTCCGGGACTCATCACTTACCACTTCTCTGCTTGGTTTGTGTGTTGACATTCCTTCCCAGTTTCTAGTGCAAGTAGAAAGGACATTGGCCATGGACAGCAGCCTGCAGGCTGTGGGAGTGGCCATTGCCCTGCTGTGACCAACACCGAGGGCTTGCTTCCCAGGGCTGGGGACAAGGCTGGGGACAAGGCAGGCTGATGACTCCTTGTTTCCTTTTCGCATTCTTTAGTTAATTGTTTCAATTTGTTCCTTTCCTGCTCACTTTCTTTTGTTACATTGCATCTCTCACAGTGCAGGGGGAAAAGGTTACAGGGATCACTCCTCACTGTTCCTGAGAGTGGGATTTTAGGAGGTTTTTCATTGAGAAGATCTAACAGTTTGCTATCTTCCCTCCCTCCTCTCTCCCTCCCTCCTTCCCTCTCTCTCTTCATCCCTCCCTCCCTCTGCCTCTTTCTCCCCCATTCTATTTCTACCTGTCCCTCTCTCCTCCTCCTTCCATCTTTATTTTCACATACATATGTTAATGTGTTTGACTGGACTAAACCTGCCACGTAGTGGAGAGATGACCTTGAACTTCTGATGTCCTGCCTCCCCCACCCCCACCTCAGAAGTGCTGCAATTACAGGCATGTGCCACTCCACTCAGGTGATGCTGGGAGTCAAACCTAGGCCTTCATGAATGCTAGGCAAGCCTGAGGGACCCCATCTGCCCATATTGATTGACTGACTGACTGACTGATTTGAACATCTTCTCAAGTTACTGCTACTCAAAGTACTGGGCCTGATAATTCACTGGGCTGTCCAAGATCCCTGAGTTCTGTAGCAAACCAAGAGAAGGAACTAGAGATGAGCATAAAAAGATGTATCCACACCCTGAGCAAGTTGACTGCCCCCCCCCTAAAGTAGGAGAAGCCCATGTAATGATCCAGGAGGTAAAGCCATGCCCCCTTATTTATGGAATAGAAAATAGAGAAAAGCATGCATGATGGCGCACGCCTATAAGCCCAGCACACAGAGAGCTGTGACAGGAAGCCTGATAGTGGCAGGCTAGCCTAGGCTACAGAGAAAGATCAAGTCTAACAACAACACGAAGCTCAAACAATTTGTGTGCGGCAGAGTCTTAAATTTTTTCTTTTAAACGTTGCATTTACGTTTCAAGAGCTAATAGGACAGAACTCCCCACAGCCCAGACACCGCTGTAAAGGCTCCACACACTTTGCCCCCTTATTGAAACATCACAGTGAGACTGTTTGGAAGGTTGTACGGACTTTCCCCCCTTTTTAGATAAGCAAATATGGAAACAAATCTCTGTGTTCTCCTCATCCCGATGGTAATGTCAGGCACAGGAGACATCTCGATGCTTTTTCATTTTCCTAGTCCAGAAGAGGTGGCTTGCTCTCTCGTAACTATTCATTATGAATGGAACACAGTCAAGTTGTACATGAGATAGAGAAGTCTATTACTGAAAGAACACTGTGATTAAAAGCTAAAAAGCAAAATCGTTTTGGTGCTTGTGGTGTTATCTCGGAAGGGCATCTGATTCTTCAAAACAAAACCACATTATTTTTTTTCTTACAAAGCTCCCAACTTAAATCCTTCAGATATTCCTATTTGATCTCCCACCTCCTCAGACTCATTGGTTGGGTCTCTTACTGGAGACAAACGCAGCCAGTTACTATTATAATTCTTTTTAAGACATCATAAACAAAATCAATGCAACATTTTGAGGACTTTATTAACTAATATTTTAAAATTTTATTTCAATTAAATTTGACTCTGTGTGTGTGTGTGTGTGCCTACACGTGTCTTTGCAAATGTGTATGCATATATAGAGGCCAAAGGTCAACCTTGATATTGTTTTGCAGGAGCTGTCTACCTCATTTTGGTGCATAAGTTCGCTCACTAGGACTGGGGGCTCACTAACTAAACTAGGTTGGTGAATACGTGCCTCTGCCTCCTAGTGTTGGGATTAGAAGTTAAGTGCACACTTACCCTCTCCTGGCACTTGACCAATTGAGCTATCTCCTAACCCTTTAGCTCTTTAATTGAATTATATTTGCACATCAGTGATAGTCAATTGAAACACAGAAAAGTTCTGTATGCCTCTGTGGTTCCCCTCTCTCTTTAACTGGGCATTTTCTTTGTCTCCATCCATTATTCTTTTATGTAAAGCAATTGTCATTGAATTCCACTCACCTAAAGGAACAAGGAAGCATCCTTATTACTTTTAAAATTTTCTCAAGGGAAAAAAAAGTGCATGAGTGAGTGAATGAATGAATGAATGAATGAATGAATACACACAGGAATCTTCTAAAGGTGACAGGAATATGGCAAAATAATTTTAAAATTCATTTTGTATATGGAACAGTCTGGAACACCACCAGGCTCTCCAAACTCTGCGGTGACTGAGTGGCTAGGGTGACTTCCTCCTCCTGAGACTATCATCTCATATTCACTATGTGCTTTTCTGGGAAAGCCAGAGCATAGGCGATGCCTCCCTTCATCTCCAGAAACCATCTGCTTACAGTAGCCCATGCCTCCCATCATTGTAACAGTCACCTGCTTTCACACGTATTTATTCACACAAACAAAAATGTCACAGCCATGTTCCACATGGTTCTGTGTGTCTGCTGTTTCTTTGTTCTCTGAGAGCAATGATCATGTCTCTCACTTAGCAGGCTGCAAGTATCTGGGTCCTTAAGTCAGATTCATTGAAGTGAATGAACTAATCTGGCCCACCAAGAACTCACTTAACAGGGATTGCTCCAATCCTTTGGAAACCATCCAATGCCTCTCTTTACATTCCAAAGATCTATTTACATTTGCACCTTGTAGCTCCCTCTGCCCTGCCTGCCTTCTCCCAGACCATCCAAGTAAAGTCTGGGAATCCCCCCAAACACAGGCATGTCATTGAATTCTTAGGTGGGGAGCAGGAAATCAGGCATGGGCACATAGGAACATTAGTTTTAAAAATTATCCCATCTTCCCAAGGAACTTTAAAAGTCTAACATCTTGAGCATGCTGATTGTTGCCAGAGGGCTGAGCAAAAGACAGATGATAAACAGAATCACCAAGCTAGCCTCTACCATCATGACATTGAGCCATGTTTCTAGCTGTCCTGTGAAATGTCAGCTCCCCCTGACAGCTGGCTCTGGCCACTGGAGGTAAGTGATGCCTCTCTCTAAGTCTTTCTACATAGTATGACTTCAAATAGCCACCAGTAAACAGCACCCTTACAGGTCCATCCCAGGCTGAATTCTAATCAAGGGCTTGCAAATGCCATTGAGCAAATCCATACACTATGGATTGTTTTTTGCGTGCCTCTGGCCAAATGCTATTCAGTGGGTCATTTATTATTTTTAGAAAAGCGAAAACAATCCACACTAATCGTATAAATTATTGCACATCTTGAAGCAAGACTCAAGCCTTCTTGTTGATTTAAGGAAGGAGCAGAAAGGGGCCTCTGGTAGTCACACCCCTCCCTGGTGATTTATTAGACACCCTGATGCAGAAATCAGAGGAGAGGAAGGGGGTTCATAACACATCATCAAAGAGGAAGAGGGGGTTCATATCATACCACCCAGCAGGGAGCGTGGGTCCTAAATATGTCCTAAATACCAATATGACAATACCGTTGTTAAGTAGCTAGTTAGGTATCAGTAGATTTGGGCCAGCACAATGACTTAATGAGCAAAGGCATCTGCTGCCAAGCCTGAGGACCTGAGTTCAATCCCTGGAACCCACATCTGTGGGTCAAAACTCCTGCAACTTGCTCTCTGACCTCCGCAGGTGTGCAGTGGCACATGTGTCTTCCCCATAAATTCATTTTAAGAATTAGATAGCAGCAGGCTTAAAGAACATTGAAGACAGACCCTTCTTTCATGACCAGGAGTATATAAAAGCAGCCAGGGAAACTGAAGGAATCTGGTTGCTTGTCAAAGGGGCAGGGTCTGAGTCACATGCCTTGTCCTAAGTGAAAACTTGACATTATAAGCTGCCAGAAGCTCCTAGGCTACCATACAGCTGGAGATTTTCTAGTAGAGATCAAGGATAGGCCATTGGCTCTTCACATGAGTTAATCCAAGTACCTCCGTGAGTTACCTGAGCCAAATAATAATAATAAAAACAACAACTGCTTTGTACAGAGCTGGCTTCAAATGTAGGTTGCCCCAGTGGCCGCTCTGGTCACTATCCACTCTCATCCCTGGAGAGAGCTCCCTTCCCTGTATAATTAATTCTTTACTATCTTTACCCTAGGCTGTACTGGTCTCTTCTGAATTCATTGTGTTGGTTTGGTTTGGTTTGGTTGGGTTTGGTTTGGTTTGGTTTAAGATCAGGTCTCCCACAGCTCTGGTTAGCCTCCGACGCTAAGTAGCCAAGTATGGTCTTGAACTCAGATCCTCCTGTCTCTACCACATGGACACCTGAACGCTTGCCACAGAGATCTCAAGGGCCAGGGCCTAAAGACAGTTTTGTTTACCTAAATCCGATGCCATGGGATATGGCAGAACACTCCTGTTCCTCAAACCCATGCATGGGCTCAGCGAAAGCCAACAGAAATCAGGAGGCAATGTTATTAAAGCACCCTGCTCCTTAGGTCCCCTTTCAACCACTCCTCAGCACCTGAGAAGCAGGCTCTGTATGCCTGAGGTCACAGGTCACACAGTGCTTCTTGGAGGAGCAAGACCTGAGAGTCCCCTCCTCAGAAACCTTTAAGAGTGACACCTTGCCTGTTCTAGTGAGATTGAGACTCTTGCTTAGGATCCCTGCTAGACCCCCATGGTGCACTGCCTACTGTGGCAGTGATAATAAATCTAGAGCCCAAGGACAGCTCAACCCCCAGGGTTCTTTCTCCACACCCCTCCCCCACCTTCCTCCTCTCCTTCCCTAAGCCCATTAAGTAGTCTAGCCCTCTAGTCTGGGGGAGAAAGGTCCATAGAGAAGTAGAGGGGGAAATGGCAGACAGCCTGGCTGTTGGAGCTCTCTGTGTCCCCTGGAGTCTTCCCCGAACTCCACATCATCAGCTCTATCTGTCCATCAGCCCAGAATACAAGGCAGGAAAACCACAAGGCCATTGCTTTGGGCTGTTTGTCAGACAATTAAGACTTAGGGCTTCAAGAGGATGACTGGTGCCTGCAGCCAATCTTCCCACTAATGGGGGCGGAGCACAGTGCGGGGGCCAGGGAGAGGTTGCCAATGAAGCTTGTGAACTGCGTGTTTTCTGAGCAGTTTACCTATAAATCAGGGGTTAGAATTAGAGAATGAATCAGCAAGGGCAGTGACTAATAATCTTCAGTAACAACATTTGAGGGCTGTTTTCCAAGACTGCACAAGTTCAAACCATTCCAAATCACAGCGTGGAGAAGGGGAAGTATGCATTGAGAGGTTTTTTCTTGTTACTGTTCTGTTTCGTCTTAGTTTGTTTTTAACGGACCCTCCTAGGTTCTCCTCTTAAATCAGACCCGTGAAAGCTGAGGTTGAGATCATTCAACAGATGCCACTGAACACATAGAACTAGCAGACAATGTGCTAGTCTGGAGAAGAAGAGTCAACGCTGCCCCACAACCCCATGACAAATGTAGGTCCAGCTGCTGCACTTTGGCCCATCCACATCTCCATAAGGACAAGTCCACCTTCTCAGCTCAAGAGTCCAATGCTTGGCAAGAATTCCTGGTCCACCAGCCTGCTTTACCCTTACTGCATAGGCCATGGTTGCCTTTTCCATCAAACCCTGCCATCTTAGACTCCTTCCTCACTTGTATGCAGCGGGCATGAGGTGTGTGTGTGTGTTCCCATGCATGTGTGCGAGAACTCACTCACCAGTTTGCCAGTGTACCCATTCTGGTCCATGTGGAGGCTAGAGGAGAGCTTTGTGCATCTTCCTCTAGCACTCTCTAATATATACATTAGGAAGGATCTTTCACTGAACTTGAAGTTCACTATTTCAAACAGGTTGGCTGGCCAGTGAGCTCCTAGTATCTGCCTGTCTGTGCCACCTTCATCCCCAGGCTCTGGCATACATAGCCATGTCCAGCCTTCACTTGGATCCTGAGAATTCAAACTCACATCCTTCTGAGGTAGAGAAAGGGCTCTGACCCACTGAGCCACCCTCACCCCTCCTGAGCCATCACACACACACACACACACACACACACACACACACACACACACACACACACACACTGAGCCATCTCCCAGTCCTCACTCCTAACTGCTAGTGGTAAATGAGATCAGGTGGAAATTGCTCTGCTCTGACAGATAGTCACCCAAATTGGGGGCCTTTTAAATGTCCCGGATCCATGTATGAGGAGCTACATTGCAATTCTCATACTAACAAAGAGCGTGTAAAGTGCTCTTTCAAAGAACAGGCAGCAATTGCTCACTTCCTTTCTTCGGGACACAAATCCTGGGCGTTGCTTTATGGACTGTTGGACATACTGCACTCAGTATTTCCTTTCATTTATTGGCTTAGGGCAGAGTAGGAAAGCATAATGAAATAAAATACAGCAGAGCCCTTCCTGATTAGTAATAATCTATGTGGAGGGAAAGTGAATTACTGCCTTTTGTTTTTCTAGCTGCTTCAAAACATTTGATTTAGCACAGGAGACTATCCTGCGTCCCTCCCCGGGTTTTGTAAAGTGTCATATCTCTTCACAGGAAAATCAGGAGGCCTCTGCAGAGTGTTCTCTGTCCTAAATGGGATGTCCTTACCACAGGGGGTCTAAGTGGTAGGAGAGCCAGAAGCGCTGGAGGACTCTGGGGTGGCAGACAACTTCAACAGTGCTTCCCAGACACCACCAGGCAGGTGCATGTATCAACCCATGCAGACTGGACAAGGTCTATAAAACTTGGGCCAAAAGGAAATCCCAACATGGAAGATGGGAAGTGGGCACAAGTCCCATCTTTATCCAAGAAGCTATTTGCAATTGGTATTTTCTGGGTCAGGGAGGTAAGTTCTCCTCAGTACAGTGACTCTGGGTACCACCAACCACACTCTAGGGCAGGCCTCATACTAAGGAGTAGCTGTCCACCACAAGCAGACCCCATGTTTTAGGGCCCTGTGGGGTTTCTTTCCTTTTCTTTCTTTTTTCTTCCTTCCTTTCTTTTTTTCTTTTTGTACATATTATTTTATTTCTAATTTTTTAAAATAAATTTTATTTAAATTAGAAACAATCTTATTTTACATATCAATCCCAGTTCCCTCTCCCTTCCATCTTCCCATGCCCCCCACTGACCACTCCATCCATTCACCAGGCAGGGTGAGGCCTTCTATGAGAATCTGTCACGTCCTTAAAGAAGATACCAGAAAATGGAAAGATTCCCCATGCTCTTGGATAAGTGACATTATTTAAAAGCAGAAAAGAATATGAACTTGAGTGTGAAGGGAGATAGGAAAAATCCTATCACAGTTGGGGGAAGGCAAAGAAATATGATGAGATATGTTGTATAATATTCTAAAAAGTAGATAAAATATTAACTATATGAATTCATAAACAAAGGAAATTATGCTCCAACTCGTAACTATTTTTTAAAAATGTTTATGATACTTCTTAACCTTGACCACACTTTTTTATAAAAATGTAATGATCATATTTTCCTACTTACACAAATACTAGATATCAATGACAGAATGTTTAGAGTATGGAAAACGAGTAAAGGAAGGCTTAAAATTTCTATAACACAAATAGTGATATTTTGAATTTGTTGACCACTAGAAATCAAAACCCTGGGAAACAAAGCTACCAAAAATAGGAAGTAACTGGATTCAACTCAGCTGTGATCTTTGCACACAGTTCACTGAACTACCCTGCACACACACACAAACACACACACACACACACGCACGCACACACGCACTCACGCACACCACACACCACGCACAGTCCTTTCCTGTTTTATATTTCCCATTCTGTTACCAAATACGATTTTATCTATTATATCTTTCCTTTACTGTTAGACATCTGGGTTGCCAATCAAACTTTATGAACTACTTGACCAAAGGTTGCCAAGTAAGGCCCAAGTTGCATTGCCACTTCTGGATTTGTAGACAGAAAACAGTGGCAGAGAAGTCATCTACCTATGGCACAGTTCCTACACAGAAAGAACCTACCACAGCGAGGGGGCATTCTCACTGGCTTTTTACTGAAGTAGCTGGCATTTTCTCTGAGATGGTTTCGGAAGCTAGTGATTGGAGGCCTGCACACCACAGACCTCTGATTCAAAGAGAACAAAGCTGGAGGCAGTTTTCATTAGGGTCAGAATTTCCTTTTATATTCCCCAAATAGAGCAATACAGACAGATCTATGGGATTGAGTAAGGTCTACAGAACAATTTTGTGGTTTTCATTGTCATTTTGTTTGTTTGTTTGTTTGTTTTAATTTGGGCACTGGGAATTAAACTCAGGGTCTCCCACATGTCAGGTAAATACTTGATTTGTAATTCTTGGCCTTTTGTATTTTTCTTTTATTTTTGAGACATGGTTTTATTAAGGTGCTCTGGTAGGCCTTGGAACTCCCTTTCCTCCTGCCTGATCTCCTCAAGTAGCTAGGATTACAGACCTGTGATACCAGGTCTGGCATTGATTATTGTTATTTTTCAATGGGGTGGTGTGCATTCCAGGCTCGTCTCAGACTCCCTGCCTAGCCAAAAATCAAGCTGAACTTCTTTCTGATCCTCCTGCCTCCGTCCCATGAGAACTAGGATTACAGGTGTGTGCCAGCAGACCAGGTTTATGTGGTGCTAGGGACTAAACCCGGGGCCTCCTCGATGCTGGACAAGCTGTCTACCAGCTGAGCTACACTTCCAGCCCTGTGCCCTACCTCCTAGATTCCTTCTTAATGGAAAAATTAATGATGCAGTCATCCTGCTGGTGTTGCTATTATTTTATATTCTCTCCCCTAAAATTACAATATGTAATCTATTCCAGTCAAAACAGAGAGGATACAAGAGTGGAGCTTTGTAAGCCAATCCTGAAGCGTTGGCGGGAGGGTGATACAGCCTGCCACAGCCCAGTGAGGTTGGAGAACTCGGAGGAGGTCTTGGCAAATACCAGGATGGAGATATGCAACAAATGGCAGGCTATGGGCAAGAAGTGTGAGAGAAATAGCCCCTAAATGGACTTGATTTCTTTTTTCCATCTGGGACAGAGGAAGCAGGGCTGGTACATTTAGATAGGGAAGAAGGGTTGGGAGGAAGCTAAGGCAGTGGGTAACTCCCTGGGAGGAATTAAAGGGGCGATGCAGAGAGATCTGCAGGAAAGGGGTCTTGAGATTTCCTGGTCGAGGGGGAGAGCACACAGCTCAACGCAGAAAAGTACTATGCTATTTGTGTTGTGTTCATTACATTTAGATGCCACATTTTTTTTTTCTCACTCCAGTATCACTATAGATGATCCTGACTTTGACTGGCATTTATACAACATAGCGCTGCTTAGGACAGGTGTGGTGGCGCACACCTTTAGTCCCAGTGTTTCTGAGGCAGAGGCTGGAGGATCTATGTTAATTCAAGGCCAGCCTGGTCTTCATAGTGAGTTGTAAGGAAGCCAGGGCTATATATGGAGACCCTGTTTCCAAACAAACAAACAAACAAAAACCTTGGACGGAATGCCCGGCTTTTCTAACCCCTTTACCCACTTGCTTTAAAAGGGCAATGCTTTGTGTTCAATGTACACAAGCTGCTTTGAGAAATTTTTCACAGAAATATCTTTCCATGTTTCGATCTAGTGTGGCTGGAGCCTTTTCTCAAAACGTATCTGGTGGAATGTATAACTAAATCATTTCCATGTACCTATGAGTTAGTGTTTGGGGGTTAGATTGATACTGAAGGTCCAGTCTCCACAACAAAAAACTAAAAATGGCTCCTATCTGTGACTTCCCCCTCTGACCTTGTTAAGCCACTTTCTGTTCATTAAATGCTCACCTTGGCTACTAGATGTTGGGGTGAGGGAGGGGTTGCCTGGGAGCTTCAGCCATCATCCAAACTCCTCAAATTATGCCAAGCATTGGTGACTTTATGAACTCATTAGGCTGGTAAAACTTGGGAGGAAGGACTAAGACAGTCCCCATACCTCAAGCTACAGGAACAAGGCAGAAGCTTAAAAGGAAAATGAACACAGGGCTTTAAAAGCTTGAGCAGGGAGCTTTAATTCATTATTCTAATGACTTTGCCAGCAGGAGACTCTCCCCAGGAAACAAGGTCTCTGCTTCTAATAAGGCTGCTGGGACTGGGCTAGTCCAGAAGGACTCTCAGAGCTGTCTCTAAAACATCTTTTTATAGATGAGAATACAGAAACTGGGGGGGGGACCCAGAAATTAGGGACTGATCCATTTCCCAGCTCTGCTGTGATCTACCTGGAGGCATAATCAGCCACTATGAGGGTGATTAGGTGGCAAGGTTTTATTACAAACATTTGATTGTTATTGTTTGTTTGCTTGGTTGGTTTTGTTTCTGCTTTATTCTAGGTGCATGCAAACTTTTATTCCACTCCAACTACACACAGAACCCTAAGTAAGACACTATGGTGAGGATAAGCCATCATGGATGCCCTGCTTGGTTTACAAGTGCATCTGGGGTCAGGAGTATAGTTTAATGGAATGCCTAGTGTGAGATCCTGTTACCCCAACATCAGCACAAAGCAAGCAAGCAGACAGCTGGGATGAGCCACAAGCAGGTCCCTCAAAGTCTTCTATTCTTTTCTCAGACTCCTACTTCCTCTGGTGTTCAGAGACACATCTGCTACACAATTGAGTACATTTAGAAGCATTTACCCACCTCCCTGTTGTTTTTAACTAACTCGGTTGTTCTATAGACTGTCTTCTGCAGGGTTGTCTCAATTAACCACAAGCTGGCTTTTCAATACAAGTGTACTGCTGTTCCATATCTAACCATCCTATCCTCAATTTTGGGTAGTTAGTGCTTGTCAATGTGTCCCTCATGGACATTCCTGTAGATGTATGATTCCGTATATATGCACATAATGACTATACATGGACAGGTTGGAACTAAGGATCATGACTATTTAAAATATTTCCAAATCATAATACAAAGGAAGAGGAAGGTGAGCATGAAACCCCACCACTAGGGAGAAGCTGCTGGTATTGAAGTAAACCTTGTGGAGAGGGAGAGTGGGTTTCCTGTAATATTGTTATCTCTGGAAGGTTGACCACACACTGAGGCAGTCCACACACAACCGTAATTGGGCCTGGACCCTATAAGGGGAGAAGGAGAAAGAGAAGGGCAAAGATCTGGGAGGAGTTAGGGGAGAGGGGTAAATATGAGAAAATGTGATCAATATTCAAGTATTTTTAAAGAACATGTATACAGACACTCTCTCCTTACTTTGTCGCATAGCATGGTCCAGATTTTACATTTTCAGATGTTTGATAACAAAGAGATTTATTGTTGTCATTTTTAGTGTGAATTCACTTTGGAGCAGAGGGTGTGGCTCAGCTGATAGAGTGTTTGACAAGTGTGGGGGGTGGCTCGGGAGGGGGTTTCAGCTGCAGCACCACACAAGTCAGATAGATTGTCTCACATCTCTTAAACCAAGCACTGAATGGAGGAGGAGGAGGATCAGGAGTTCAAACCCATCCTTGGCTGCACAGTGAGTTTGAGGACAGTTTTCACTATCATGACTCTGTCTTAAAACCAAACATAAATAAAATAAATTACCTTCATATTACTATGTAAATATTTTCACATGAAAGTGAAGCCCTGGGTGATCTTTTTCAGGTCACCTCACTTGGAGCCCCGGGTATTTACATTCCATGACAGCTGGGTTTTTGCTAATATCATCTCATCATTTGCAGCGAGGACACTTGTCTATAGATGAAGTCAATCGAAATAAGAATAATCTCTTCTCATTCTTTTAAGGTGCATCTCTGCTCAAACGTCTCCTTATAAAAACTTCATGAAGAGTGCTCCATTCTTCCTAAATAAAGTGGAAATTATCTGGGGGACACTTAAGGGCTCCAGAAAGGAGAGAGCAGACTTAACTAAAAAGGTCCTCAGGTGAGGATTAAGAGAAAGCCTGGACAATTAAGCCATGATCTGGTGTTTGAGACAGATTTGCATTTAGGAAAAGCAGTCTCAAGAGCAGATAACAGGGAAGATATCTACATCACACAGAGTTTTAAGAGTGAGGCAACCATTGAGCCATTTCTTTGTACACAGTAGTAGCTCCAATACAAGAAGGATCTATGCTCAGATAGTTATCTTCTCTGAAACGAAAAGTCTTTTCTGAAAAAAAAGAGGAAGGCTCATAAGGTTCAGGGAGCAAAGGAAACTTAGAAGGCTCAGGAAGCTCCTGAAGCTCACAGAATTCACAAGCACCTGCCCTCCCAAATTATACAACACAATTTTATACAACTGTTAAAGACAAGTGATTCTTCAACTAGCAAATATGCCTGAAACCTGTACAGAAAGCTCCATGGAAGGGAGGAACGCCAATAAATTTAAATTGATAGATTTTTGAGCTAGACTTGGGTCATTGTGTCCCTACCTGGAAAGGAGAGGTGTTTGTCCACATGTTCCCAAGAAAAGTCACACAGTTCTACATATATATATATATATATATATATATATATATATATATATATATATATATTTACATACAAATTATGAAGTAGCATCCCAAATGGAACTGTAAAACAATGTATGTGACCTTAACCAGGAAGTAGATCCCAAGTCAGCGCTCATTAGCTTGACTTTATAATTCAGAATACTTTAACCCATTTGTTGAGTTTGCATTTCAATCTAAAATGAAAGCAGATGGTCTCGAGACATGGCTCAACAGTTAAAGGCACTGGCTGCCATTTTAGAGGACCCTGGATAGGTTCCAAGTATCTACATTATGACTCAGAACCATCTGAAGCCCTTGTTCCAGGAAATCCAACACATTCTTTTGACTTGCAAGGATACTTACTGCACACAGTGGTGAACAGACATAACATGCAGGCAAAACAGCCATACAAATAAAATTTAAAGTTTATGAATGTAAGCTGTAGCATTTCAGAAGAAACAATAGCAAGCCCAACTTTGACTGCAACTGCTTTCTACCCAGTTTTTATTAAAAGGCTTTTTTGTTGTATTGTTAATTTTTTGTGTAAAGGTGTTTTGCTTGTCTGTATGACCATGTAGCACATGTGTGCCTTGCCTGAGGAAATCAGAAAAAAGGCACCATCTGCCCTGTGACTGGAGTAACAGACAAATGTGAGCTGCCATGTGAATGCTGGCACACAGCACATAGTTCCCAGTAAATATTATTCATCTTGAAAACTGAAGATTAATCACGTGAGTATGTACATGTTACCAACTGTTTAAAGATACACAGTCCTTGAGAAAAAATGACTCATGCGTCAATTACAGTGGCCATACTATTTTCATATGCCTTCTTGGCAAGAATAATGGACTGAATCATAATGACTTATTTAGTAAGGTAGAAGTCACTAAGCTCTCCTTTTGGCTAGTCTTTGGCAAGCAAAAATAGGTTAACCAGCCTCTCTGAAACTATCACACCATTACTTCTTCCCAGGGTTCATTGGCCCAATAAATATTCTCTTGAAGGATTACCATAATCTAATTGTTGGGCACCATGGCATTGACTACTAGGTCAACAGAAGATAAAGTAAATGTATTTTCCCATCACTGCTAATTGAGAAGATTGGGAAATGGCAGTGCACAGCATCATGCAATGAAAAAGGACAATACGACATAGCTAAGAGAAATTGCTAGCATGAGACCTGCGTATTCCAGGAAGCCTTGGAACATCTTCTAAGCTTGCCTTCGGTATTGCCTATGAATTCCACCCCATTGGCTTGTGCTGCATCTCACCTACCATCAATTCTAGATCTCCTGTGTAACCAATAAGTACCCCCTCCAAAAGATAAAAAGAAAAAGAAAGAAAAGAAAAAGGAAACAGGTGGTTGAAATCCACCTTACAGGTACTCTTGGTTTTGTAGAAGATTCATGCCAGTTTACTTTGTGAAGATCAATAAAAATACATTTTGACTCATTGTGATGGTCTAGCAATCTGATTTGGGGAACAAGGCACACATTGTAAAGGCACTGACATGGTAGACAACTGAATATATACCGAATATATTTTGGCTGAAGGACACAATACACATGTGACTGGGCTTCCAAATTGGACAAATGTCACAGACTATGAGCCTACCATTTGTCTTCTTTCTTTTAACATTGTTTCACACTGAGTATATATCCCCATATGTCATTTTGGTTGGCTAAAGAGCCAGTGATATGCCAGAAAACTCTAAGACATTAAACATGAGCATTTTCCAGAGCTTCTAGAATGCTTTGGTGGAAAATGGGAAATAACAATAAGCCAAATGAGCCTTATGCTATAGAAATTTGGATAGGCTTTCTTACATTATCTTACTTTTAGGCAATTTGTCTTTTCAACATTGATTATACCATCATTAAGTCAGCTACGAAAAGAAAACCTTTGCCATTCCGGGCACCGCAATGACTTGAGATGGAAAGGTAAGTTGGCTTCTTGTCCACAGCACATCCCACACAGTAGGGCCCCACCATCACCATTTTCTACATAGTAGGAAGGGTGGTCTACTGATGGCGATGGAATCAGATGTCAGGCTCAAACCTAGCTGGGATTTAAGAGCTGTTCACTCTATAACAGGTTGCTAAAATGCCTTGTGCCTCAGTTCCTCATGTGAAAATGAAATAGATAAACAATGAAACTATCTCAAAAATGTTTGTGAAGGTTCTGGGAGGAACACAGTTTGACCCAGAGTGAGTGCCCCTTGAGTAAACAAGGCCACAAGTAGCCTTCAAGGACAAACATGGACGGCCAGCACTGATATTACTTAAACCATCTCCGACAAGGCAAAAGTACTTCCTTTTAGGTTGCACTTGGCCGGATGTCCTACTGTTGACAAGGAGTGAATCTCATTTGTAGGGCTTAATACAATTCAGAATAGTAAAATCTCCTTTGTTCTGTTTGACTTTCCTGGAAGTCCCTGAAAACAACTCAGTATATTCTGTTCTGTGTGTCTATGCATGAGTGAAGACTGTAACTGAGGACGTGTGTGTGTGTGTGTGTGTGTGTGTGTGTGTGAGAGAGAGAGAGAGAGAGAGTGAGTGAGTGTGTGTGTGTGTGTGAGTGTGTGAGAGAGTAAGTGTTAGTGTATGAGTAAAAGACATCATCAGAAGCAAAGATGATCAGCTTCAGATCTCACATCACACATGAACAAAGGTGTGAAACACATACACCAATAAACACACACAAGTTCTACACACCAATGAGCATCATGCATACATAGGACGAGAGATGAACAAGCAAAAGTTCAAATATTTGAGTGTTTTCTGATTTTAAGGTTTGAGTGGAAAAAACAAACAAGAAAAGTGGAAAACGTCAATGATTAATCAACAAACTATGATTTAAGGGCCGTCTTGAAACACAATAACAATAACAACAAACCCAACCTTCACCATTAAATATTAATCCGAAAGGAGAGCCAATCAGCCTACAAACAAGAAGAAAGCTCCTCTCTCCAGCTGGAGCCTTGCAGTGCTGTTGGTCCTAACTGGAAAGCACAAATGTGATTTCTAGAATATTAAGGTCCAGATAAAGAAGCCAGAGGCTACTAAAGGGTGCTGGGTGAGGACACAAAATAACCGTGTGTATGCCTATTGAAAAGCATTGGTGGGGGGGGGGTCGAAGGGCACCAAGAAGGACTGTCTACTGGGTCAGAGGTTTATTACATGAGTTATTAATGCTGTGGACAGGCAGACGCCAGCAGAGGCTCTGAGGAGATGTGGGTCCCTTCTTAGACATTTCAGAAGAAGGAAAGGTCTAGTCCACATGAGTGATGCATAGCCCTTAGCACATGTCCAAGGCTGTCACTGAGCTGGCTACAGGGATGGAAAGAATGCAGACAAGCATGTTACTTTACCAAATTCCTGTTCTTCGAGGAATGACCACAGTTTCAGCTAGAATGAAGAAGCTTTACAAAATGACTTGGCCCTGGCTAACAGTAACCAATGAGACCTAGGAGCTTTGTGATGGGCGTGGCCCTGGCTAACACACACCAATGATATTTAGCTAAGAGGAGGCTGAATATATATTAATCTACAAACGTTGATCTATAATTTGTCTCATAGAAGTCCACATGCTCTTTGACAGAAATGTCCAAGCGACAATAAATTGCATTACTTAGGTTAAAAAAAAAACAATCACTGGATAGCTGCGGTGTTTAAAGTTCTGAATAAGAAAATGACAGTCAGTAAGTTCACCAAGAGGAAAACGCACAGCTATCTGATCTGCTGTGTAGAGATAACATGATGAATAATTAAAACATCCCCATCTGTGTTCCGGGTTCAGAAGGTGGAATGTCGCATGATTACCAAATCTTCCTCTCCACAAAATGAATCATGAATGAGCAAGCTTAGCTTTGGAGCAGCTGAGAGAGCCTGGCTCTGCGGTTTGGAGCACTTAAAGCTCCTGCAGAGGACCTAGGTTCAGTTCTCACTACCTCCACGGTGGCTCACGGCTCCCTGTAGCTCCAGTTCCAGAAATCCCACGCCCTCTGACCTCTATGAGTCCTACACACGTTACATGGCTCACAAACTCAGACAGGCACATAGATATATACATATAAAACGGATTATCAAAAGAAGCAAATCAATAAAGATTTGCAACAAGTTTTATAAATGAAGTGAGAATAGTATTACAATATATTATTGCTAGTTATATTTTTTAAATTAAGCTGTTTTGGGGGGATAAATTTATAAAATGAAACAAATACAAAAAATTTAGAAGTTTACCAAAAAGCATGTGGAGATTAAATTCATGACAGAAATAAATTTTAAATCGTTTAAAAAGATAAATTACTCAGTAACTAATATTGGAATTACAAGCCCAGGGATTGGATCAAAAACTCTACAAATGTGTATATGTTTCTAAGTGCAAAAAGATATTTCAATTATGTGTGTTGTATATTTCCCTCCACAGTAAAGAATAAAGATAATGGCAAAATATGATAGTCTGAGTAGGAGAACTGTATTAGGTCAAATCAAAACCTAGAAAACTCAAAAGAAAAAAAATAAGAGTTGGTTACCTAAATATTTTACATTTCTGTATGACAAAAAAGAGACAAAATTAACTTGGAGAAAAAGTATATATATGTGTGTGTGTGTGTGTGTGTGTGTGTGTGTGTGTATACACATATATCATGTTATGTTAAATAGATATGTAATTTCTATAAAAGATTTCTTTTAGATGGCAATACAAAATAAAAAACATTTAAATTACAGGAAATTTCTGGTAAAATATTCAAATGATAGATACATTTAAAAACAAAGAGATTTCCTTTTTCAGTGTTTACCTTAGGAAAAAATTAAGTTTGATGATCATAGGCAAAAGAGGCCATGAAGAAACACAGACTAAGTATACTTGTCAAAGATAAAGGCGTGATTTATGTCCGTATGGGCACTTTAAAGAGAGCTCAGGGGTCCTTTGATGTGGTCTTACAACCCTTAGGGATTTAACCTCCGAGCACATTCTTACAGTCCATCAGCACAGAAGGTCTATCTGCTATTTGTTGGCATTTACAGTGAAAACATCCATCACGATTGGACTGACCTCAATCAAAATATGTGTACCATAAGGGAGGCAGTGTTTCTACTCGAGAGAATGAGATAAGGTTGAGAAGAAGGCTCAGTGGGCAAAGACCCTGCTGCATAATCGTGAAATCGTGAATTCAGACCCATAGAACCACATAAAGCCTGATAGGACAGCACGCAGGGGGGATGGGAGGCAGACACAAGATACTTCCTGGGAGCTCGTAGGCCACTTATCCTGGCATGTGCAGCCTTGTATGAAATGACAGCCTGTTTCAAATAAGGTCAAGACCAAGGTGTGAGGCAGTCCTCTGACTTCTACATGTATGCCCTGGTGTGTGTGCAAGCCCTTGCTCAACATATATATGTCCATGCTCACATGCGTGCATACACACACACACACACACACACACACACACGCACACACACGCACACACACGCACTATTCATCATTTACCAGTCTGTCATACATGTATCTAGAGAGCTGCATGTGATTTGCTCAAATGAAGACATGTTAAGAGGGAGTTAAGTCTTCACAATTTTTACATGTGGCAAATCAATTGAAATTAACTTGTATAAATTTCTGCTCCATGCATATGAATCCAGATCTGGAAACACAAATAATCTCACACTCTCTAGTATGAAACATTGCCTTGTGAGTGGAGACATGGTTCTGAGGTTAAGAACACTGGGTGCTCTTGCAGAGGACCAGGGCTTGGTTTCCAACACCCATGTGGCCTTGTGAATGCTCACAACCAACTGTAATACTAATTCCAAGGAATTTTATGTCTTCTGGTCTCCATGGACTCTTCATGAACATGGCACACACACATACATACACACACACACACACACACACACACACACACACACACACACAGGAAAAAAAATCTCATACACACAAATAAAAATATACAAGTCTTAAAGACCACACTAAAACAAAGCATTCTTCACTCTGATGATTCAATTTACCAAAAACGAAAAGAATAACAACAACAAATCCCAAACAACACTCTTAGCCACACTGTAGTAATAATTTTCTGTTATTTATCCTTAGGAATATTTTAAGTAAGCACAAATTACATGAATCAATAGAGATTCATTGGGAGGGTTTGTCAAGGAAAAATATTAAATTCTGACAGATGTTAGAATGGATGCCAATGGCAACAATACGTTACACTGGATTCTTACCTGAGGCATCAACACAAAACATGGAGAGAGGTTAAGTTAGACACACAACTTAGAGCACTTGCAAAGTGTGTGCTCAGGGGGCAGGTTGCTAGTTAAAGGGCTTAAAATCTGCATCTGGGTTGAACTTCAATGTAGGACAACTCAATCCAGAAGAGGAGTTATCCGAAAATCTGTTTGACAAAAACGTTCTGTGTTTCCTCCTCAAGCTAACAGTGAAGAGCCTCTAGGGCTCGCTCAACAGCACATCTCCTTCTAATCAAGAAGGCTAACAGGGTGGGAAGCAGCCCCAGCATAGGCACTCAGAGGCCACGCTAAAAGCCAAGGAGGTGCTCAGAACAAGGGGCTCCCTCTGCTCTGTTCTGATATAACCAAACTGACAAAATGGAGAGACTGTGTCCCTGCCTCCCTCCCCTTGGCTATAGAATATTGAATTAACAGAGCCCAAAAGCCAGGCATTCTTCCAGGAATCTCATGCTGGGCAAAGATAAAGGCTAAAGTCTGGTGCCAGCCAGGGGGGAGACCTGGTTTCTAGGAAAGATTTAGGACTTATCACACCACCTTTGGGGAGAGACTGGAGCCTAGACACTGAGGTGGAAATGATGGGCAGGACCACACCTTGTTAGTCATAGTAACTCTGGCTTCTACTTAGACCTGAACCGTATGACAGGACCCCAGAGTGAATCTGGTTCGTCCCTCTTTCCAATATGGCCACGTTGGCTGAATCTTTTCCTTTCTGTTTTTCACTGTTTCGTGTGTCTTTAATTGGTGTATTACAGATGGGTTGCCAAACCCATCATACTGGAGCTATCAGGACGTGGGACCTGACGCTGATAATGCCAGTCCCCCTGAGCCTGTGTCTGAGCCAGGAGTAGACGACAACCTTCTGTACCGGGTGATGGTAACAGAAGTGACAAAGACCACATGGCTGGAAGAGTGTACTGTATCTTGACCAGGAAAATGCTAGAAAGCTAGAAAACAACCCTTGAAAGTATTCCCAGAGGGGGTAAGGAGGGAACAGAGAGCTGGAGGGAAAAGAAAACAAAATACACGATCCTCACTGTCAGCTCCCAGCACTCACAGCGGAGAGGCCTTCTAGGAGCTAAAGAATGCTCCATCTTGAGATAAGTATGGGTAAGGATGCCTCTGCTGGCTCCCCTTTCCTGCTCTTTTTTTCTGGGCTACTGGCTGGGTCAGAAGTGAGAGTTCTTAGTCTAGGTGGGGGGGAGGCCTAAGAGAAGAATCTCCCCTCCATTGGAAGAGCAGTTTGGATAGACTACATCAGGAGAAAGACTTGACCTACTATGCATCTATAGTTTTATTAAAGATTGATTAGTGAACAGGAGCCACATGGTCTACTTTCTTAATGGAGCCTCCCTTTGCATCTCAAAATAGATCCTGGCCTGCTTTATGGGGAGAATTGGTGCTCTGAGATGTCAAGGTTCGGGCGTGTATCATCTGGCAAGTCAACCACTGAGTAAAATACTGAGCCCATAGTCCATCATTGGCCTGTATCTCCTTCAGAATACAAGGAATGGTTTCCTTCCTTCCTTCTTTTCTTCTTTCTTTCTTTTTTCTCTTTTTTAAAGAAAGAGAGTCAAGAGCAAAAAGTTCTCATGGCCTTATACCTCCCACACATATGTGGCACAGTATAAAAGGATGCTGATGAATAGTGCAAATTAGTTTTCATTTTCTGGAGACAGTGAGGGCACTGGTTCGCCTCTCCATACGCATCAGGAACAGGATAGCATTTCAGAGCATCCCTTTTATGCATAGTCCCAATTGTGTATTAGTAATATTTCCTGACTTGATTGAAAAAAAAATCACAGATATGATCTCACCTGAAATGTTTTCATGCTATGTCCCTTTGGGGAATTACGCTCAGCTTTAGTTAGCTTCGTCGACAAGGCAGCCTAGAGACTTTAGTAAGGAAGCAATAACAATGTAAAGAAAACATATTATTTCATCATGATAAAGAGTTCCAGGAACTAGATAATTGCCAGTGTAACTGGGCTGGCAGAAATGAAGATAACTAAAGAGATGCTAATTAAGGTCTCTCAATATGACTATCAGACTAGTTGAAAGAATGCACTGCAAAGAAATGGGAATTTCCCAAGAAACTCCTGCTGAGAAAGAAAAGACCCAGACACAGGGGAAGCATCTGCTACCATGAGATTTCACCTAGAACTTACACCCACTCTACAGGAGGGAACAGTGATGGCTTCCTGGAGGACTAGACCTCATGACTGAGACTGCTTAGATGTACATATCCCTGGCCCTCTTCAAACCTCAGTTTCACTTCAGTTGAAAGGACTTGGGGGCCGTCCTGGATCTTAGTCCGTCCTCCCGGTGTGGCTGCATCGAATCACCCTCCTTTTCCTGCTTTCCGCTATTCATTTGGCTCTTTTGATTGGCTTACCGGGGACAGGTGGCTGAACCTAGCTTGGAGCCCAGGCTGTGACCTACAACTTTGCTAACAGCCCGGTGAGTTGCTTACTGTTTATCTCATTAACACTCCATGGGCACAGCCAAACACACTCAGCTCAGCTGTGTTCCTTTCCAAAACGTTTCAGGCAGGTTCTTATTACAGGAGCACTCTCAACACCACTGAGGGCAGAATCATCTCGGCTGCTAGGGGGTTTCATACAACTGTGGAATTATGGTGGAAATTGCTGAGTGAGGGTTGCAGAGATGGTCCGGTGATTTAGGGCCCTGGCGGCTCTTGGGTGGGACCTGAGCTTGGCTCCCAGCACCTACAGGGCAGCTCACAACTGTCTGTAGCTCCAGTTTAAGAGGATCAGACATCCTTTTCTGGTATCTATGGACACTGGCAATGTGTGAGGTATACACTCAAACACAGCATTATTGTTTTTAACTTTAAAAATATTTTCAAGAGGATAAGCCAGCACTCCCTCCTTCCTGTCTAACACAGGAGCTTTGTGCTTTCTCTCCCTACTCTACACCCCCCCCCCAAGCAACTCACCGAAGCTGTAACCCCATCTAAACCCTCCAGGACCTTAATTTCTGAATTTCAGGGGTAGGAATTTTGTCACAGCCTTGGGAACTTCATAGAACCCACATAATTTACTCTTTCCTGCAATTCCTCAAAATGGCATTCTTCCCGAAAATGATGTGCCCGTCCTGAACACTCCCCCCCATAGATAATAACTTTAATTAGCAAGAATACACAAAGTAGGCTATAATTTAGCAGGATTAAAGGCATGATTAGTTTTATTAAATTAAAACAAATGGGTCCTGAGTTTACTCTTTTGCCTCTCAAGTTCAGTCTGCCTTCTGTATAGAATTAAAAGGACCTATTTATTAAACATCTTTAAAAATTAAAAACCTAAAAATAGTACCTGTAACTAACATCTGTGTGCCACTTACAGACTACTGACTTGCCTCTAGCTTCAGAATGGTGGGAAGTTAGCATGATGTTTTTGCAACATTTCTTAAAGCAAATTCAGAGCTGATGTTAAGAAGAACACGAAGTCAAATTGCAGGAATTGGCAGGACTATTTGCAGCTCCCCGAGCTTCCCCAGTACCCCTCCCCATCAGCGTTCACAGCCCTAGTATTTCCTTTGGGGGCACCAAAGGAATTCCCAGCATTCTTGGTAAAACTCCTTTTTCGTGTCACCCGAGGCATCAAATGAAAACCCACCACCAAGCTTTACAGAGCATAAATAAGAGGAAAACCTCAAATCTGGCAAGAACCCGCTGTTCATACCTCTCTTAGCTTGAAAGTTACTGAGATGCTATGCTTTAGGGCCAAAGGAGTTCTCTTATCGGATATTTTCTTTGTACCCTGAGAGTTCCCACCTAGCGACATCAAACCTCCACCTTCATGGGAACGAAGAAACACACAAGTTGTGTGAGCAGAAGCCTGAGCTATGCCCCTGCTGATTGTCCTAACAGCTTCACATGCAGCCGACTGGCCCAGGCTAATTTAGGTGTTCTGAGCTTGTAAGATTTAATGCCTGTATTGCTTATTTTTCTGTTGCTGTGATAAAGCACCATTTCAAAGGCAACGCAGAGAAGAAAGAGTTCCTTTGGGTTTGTGGTACCAGAAGGTTCAAGTAGGGATGGCGGAGTAGCAGGCAGAGTGTCCTAAATGGCAAGTTGAGGGTCTACACCTCAAACCCTGAGCAAGAATCAGAGAGAGCCAAGTGGGAATAGAGTAAGTCTTAAGCTCATCAAGCCAGCTCCGGGTGACACTTCTTCCAACAAGGCCACGTGGCCTGAGCCTCCCCAAACTGTGCCACCAACTAGGGACCAGGCATTCAAATGCCTGAGAGTATGGGTGACATCTTGTTCAAACATAAGGTCTTTCCTATAATTCACATTATACCAGAAATTAGATGGAAAACTAAGGTGGAAATAAAACTACAAAGCTGTATCTTCCTCTCATTTGGACAACCAAGGAGCACTCTTTTAGTTGCTTACACACACACACACACACACACACACACACACACACACGAGTCATATTGTATTCTATGGTATCTCCTGTTTGTCTGTGTCCATCTTTCTAACACAGTAGAGAGCAAGGCTTTCCAATGGACAAAAGCACTAACACACACCAGCTCTGGTGTGTACAAGAATTCTGTTTCTCTCCAGTGTGTCTTTTCAGCACCCCATCCTAGCTAGAAGTCTCATGAGAGGGCTGGAATAAAAGGCTCGGGTTCACAGATAAATCATTAACATCAAAGTCACATGGCCTGTGTGTGGGGGGTATCTGCTACTGACGCTTTGCTTTATGACTACTTACATATGTATTCATAGATTAGTACAGGTCCCGGCCTTTGTCTGAGAAACTTCTATTGGCAGCAGTGACAGTCAAAGTGGGGACCTTATAACTGGTCATATGGCCGAAAATGGGTGACTGCTGAGTCCTTGGTCTCAAACAAGACAGACATCTGTGTCAGTCCCTGTGAAGCCCAGGCAATGTCTTGGAAGGGTTGTGGAGCCACAGGATGTGGAGGGACGTACTGGGCCACTGTCTTCTGTATGTAACATGGCCAGTGTGATCATCCACACACACAGCAGTGATGAACTCCTGCACAGGGCACGAGAGAAAAAGACAGGAAGAGATGTGGGAGGTGAAAGAAAAAAGAATGATAAAAGTAAAGAGAGATGGGAGGAAAAGGAAGAGAATGGAAGAAGAGAGGGAGGGAGGGAGGGAGGGGAAGTGTGAGCAGGAGCAGGGCTTCTTTGAAGAATAAAGTTATAGGTGTGAGTGGAAGGGAGTGACAGAGGTTTGCAGGAGTGGCTGTAATCACTGTGCATTGTTTACACGTACAATAATGTCAAAATTTCTCACAAAACTGAAAAACAAATAATTTCCTTATTATTCCCCCCTTGCAACCCCCTTTCAGGGTAGGAATGGGATGTTTGTAACAATTTCAGTTCTCCCTTTTCTATATCAAACCCAGGGGTTTCCCGTGGCCACATGGGCATCCTAGGGGTATGACCAAAGACACTTTCCCAATTAGTTTGAAAGGTCCCCCTAGCTGCAAATGAACTACTGTAATGAGGACAGCATATGCGACAAGATATCTATCATAACCATTTCCTTAATGGTACCCTTCAGACATCCCACACTCGTGTAAGCCTGAGAGTACTGTGCAAGACTCTTCTAAGTTGCATCCTGATGTGGGCATCATGCCGGAGGAGAAAGTCATATGCAAGGCAAGGGAAATGTATGGGTGGAAAGAGCTATGTCCTCCAACAAGACTCCCATTTGTTCCTTAAGCCTAAGAGGGGGCAGCAAGAAATGCAGGCTAGATTAAAAGGACACAGGGCTGGAGAGAGGACCAGCTGGTAGAGGACTTGATTTTGATTCACCTGTATCCCTGTAAAAACCAGCGGAGGACTGTAATTCCAGTACTGGAGAGATACGGACAAGTGGATCCCTGGAGCTCACTGGCTAGTCGGCCTAGCTGAATCAATGATCTTCAAGTTCAATGAGAGGTACCATCTTGAAAACTAGGGTTGGGAGTAATTGAGAAAGACACCTGACATTTCCATGTGCAACATTCATACACCTAGCACACACACACACACACACACACACACACAGAAGAGTAACATCAAAAATATTTCTCTTGCTCCAATACTGCTAAGACTACAAGGCTCCATCAAGACCATTAAAATCTAGAGCTTTTTTTTTGTACAGAAGTAGATAAAGCCATGAGTTTTCAAGAGACAATTTACTCATTTGCAGATGTTCTGTTCTCTTCCCAAGAAAAAGTATAGACAGAACTATCAGGTAGAATTCATTGAACAAGGCATGCAAATTGCTGCCCTGTAGCCTAGTGAGATCATTTAAAATAATAAAGGAAGTCTAGAGGAATGAGAAGACCCGGTCAATAGCTCTCTTCCACCATAACTAGCAAGTGAGCCTTGAAGAAAAACAGAGAGGCAGTAATTTAACATCAGGGTCTTTAACAAGACAAATAGGGCTGCCATGGAAGTGGTCTAAATGGTGTCTATAGGAAACCTGGGATCAGACATTTGATCATTAAGATTCCTGCAGTCCATGGGGAGGGGGGTGACAACTTCTTGTGGCTCTTGAAAAGTTCCTCAGAGAGTTCTGCAGAGCTGGGCTAGGGCCAGTGATGACAGGCAGCAGAGTCATCTGTCTGATCATTCCTGAAGTAGACTTTACAGATAAATGACAAGAAAATCTGTTGTGATCACCTATGAGATTACATATTGAAAATGTAACTAATGTTTTTTCTGGGGGTGGAGGGAAACATGTGTGAAAATGGCTAGCTTTGGTTATTCCAAAATGTCTCCATTTTTTGCCTGAGGTCTGGGTGCCAGATACTGAGGATCAGATGCACAAGAGAACATTCACCTTGCTAATGCACAGCCTTGTAGCGCATAATAGCTAATTGATTTTGGACTGCATTTAAGACATTAGCCTGCACAGAGGGGTGCCATTTATAGACACAGGAACCCTTAAGACACTAAAAATAGAAACTACGATTGGGAACCCGCACTCGACCAGCAATTCCGGAAAGGAGAGCCTGAATCCGTCTGCTGAAGCAGAACCAGGGACAGTTTCAGTTTGCCCTTGGATAATTCAGGGGAATGTGAGTCTTATCTGTTATCCTTTTCAAGAACACATTGACTGTTGTCATGGGATGAGCTTTTACAGACCATATGGCCCTCCTATATGCATGATACTGTCACAGTATTCATAATATTTCAAGAGCAATAGACGGATGACAGGAATGATAGAAATGACTTTCCTTTACAAATGTGAATGGGTTCTGTTTTTCTGCTTTGACCTAGGAAAAGCAGAAAAGTGTTTTCGTTTGCTTTGGATTACTGTAATAATACACTGACCAAGAAGACCTCAGGAGAGGAAAGGGTTATCTGGCTTCCACTTTCACAGGCCGTCATTAAGGGAAGTCAGAACAGGAAGGCAAAATTGCTGTCTGTCCCATGCAAGGTCACCATGAAGCAAGGAATTTAGTCACAGCCAAA
Organism: Phodopus roborovskii; assembly: GCF_943737965.1. NCBI lineage: Eukaryota > Metazoa > Chordata > Mammalia > Rodentia > Cricetidae > Phodopus > Phodopus roborovskii. Next base: position 5,429,879 of record NW_026125295.1, read on the forward strand.
GGAACCATGGAGGTCGGCAGACTGATGGCTTAGGTTTAGCTAGCTTTCTTCTGCAGCCTGGAACCACCTGCCTAAGGTGGGCTGAAGCCACATCTTAGCTTACTGTCTACTGAGGTGCTAAACACTGTGACCCAAAGCAACCTGTTGAGAAAAGGGAATACGTCACATTACAGAGAACATTTCATCATGAAGGAAGGCAGGCCAGGAATGAATGCAGGAACATGGAGGCAGGAGCTGATGCAGAGGCCATGGGGGAGCACTGCTTGCTGGCTTCTCATGAGTTTCTCAGCCTCAAGTCTCATCCCTATGCAGGAGACAGCAACGCCCTATGCAGGAGAGGGCTGGACTCTCCTCCATCTATCATTAATCAGGAAAAAATGTTTCTGAAGACTTGCTTGCGGGCCATTCTGATGGGGGCACTTTCTCATTTGAAGCTCCCTCCTCTCAGATGGCCCTATCTTGTCAAGTTGACAAATAACTAACAAGCATACCACCTTACATCATCAACAACCAAAACAATCTCTCATAGACATGCCCACAGGGCAGGCTGATTGCGGTAATCCTTCAGTTTAAACTCCCTTCTCAGATGACATTAGGCTACATCAAGTTGATGGTCAAAGCTAACTAGATTGCAAGGGGATGCGATTTCTTCTGCCTGGCCTGGGCCACTATACCCTACAACACAGACATAAGAATGAGTTATGGCCTTAGCTATTGTGTGACATGCAGTTGAGATGGAAGCACGGGACACAGATCTGGAGGAAGTTGGAGGGAGAAAACGGGGAGTGGATATGACCGTATTTCATTGTATATATGAATGAAATGTTTTAAGTTCAAAACTCAACTTTGCATAACCCCATTATTGTGTGAGCTCACTTCCTTATTGATAAAATGTAAACACCACTGTTTAAGTCTGCAGAACATTACCTTAATTAAGATCAAGAACAATGTAGATAAAAGGACCAGGGAATTACCCAGTGCCCTGAATACATCAAAGTAGGAACAGGGAGAATGTCCTTAGCTCAAATCAAGGTCAACGTGACCTACTAGCCTTATTGACACAGCAGCATGGAAGTTCAATTATGCCCATATGTTTGGTTAACTATTTCATAACATCTTCTCATAAAAAGAAGAGCTTCAAGGAGCAGAGACTGATTGGGACCCAATGTCCTCAGTGCCTTCCTTCTTCACTATTCTCTGTATTCTAAAGAGAGGGACGCTATCTTCTGCCTTCGAAGCACGGAAGCTCTTTTTGTGATTGGATAGCACATTATTCTTATCAGAGGGAAATATTAGAGCCCCACTGGAGAGAAACTATGGCACACTTAGTAGGTAAATACATAAACTGATTTCTCAAGTAGCAAAATTAATTTTGAAAATTGCCCAAATCATTTATACATAGACTGGAACATTTCAGTGTTAAACTGCACTCACTGTTCAGTGTCAATCATGAGGACTCATTTAAGCCTGGCCACCCTATGGCCTGTGCATACATACATACATGCATGTGCATACACACACACACACACATACTAAATAAGTAACTAAATAAAATGTAATAAAAATAATGGACATGAATATAGCAACAAAGTTATTTATACCAACAAATGTACCAGCATTTCAGAAATCATTGTAGTTAGTAGCAGCCGGTTGCTCTAAAAGTCTTTCCTAGTAGCTAAACCTTTAGAGTCACTCGAGTATATAATATATGTAATATATATGTTCAGAATTTCAATCTCTAAGAAGAGCCAGGCACTTAGTTCAATAAAAATGCTTAGCTGGCTTTTGGGTGTGAACTTTTTGTCCACATTACAAATTTAGAAACAAACATTTGTAGTGAGAAAGAAGCCATGATCTCTATTCCATCTTCAACTACACAAACTGCGTGATGCACAAAAACAAAAAAAATATCATCTGACACACAACACAATTTATCGGTTTTAAAATAACTGGTCGAAATGGAACTAGAATATGATGTTGGAGGTAACTACGTTCTTGGCAACTAGAAAAACACCTCACTCACCCCCTTGATGATATTTCAGGGACATAAGTAGGTAGTGCTGTGTGATCTGTTATGTCCCCATGGCCTACATTAGCTATTTCTATACTCCAAATCCCCAGAGTCAGCCTTTAAGAGACAGTTTTGGTTTTTCAGTGGTTCTAAACTTTCAATACTTCATGTAAGCAGAAACGAGAAGCTTGGGTAATAAAGAATAGCAGTAAGTTGAGGCAAGCCTCAAAGAAGTCAATTGTTATTGTATTCCAAATCCAGAAAAGCAGCCAGCTACGAATAAACCCATACCAATAAATAATTCGCATTCTCTCTTCACTTGAGGTTGGTTTCTGTGGTGTCTTGAATAAGAAGTGTCCCTCCTAAGCTCAGGCATTTGAACCCCTGCTATCCAGGTGGTGGCACTGTTTGGGGAGGTTATGGAACCTTTAGGAGGTCGAGCCTTGTTGAAGGAAGTAAGTCCCTGGGGTGGCTTTGGGGAGATCAAGGCCTCTGCACTTCTCGCTGTGTGGCTGAAGATGTGATCTCTCAGCTGCCCATTCCCCATTAACTATTGCCACGCCTCCCCCACAATGTGGTCTCAATCCCTCTGGAACCATAAGCAAAACAAGCTCTTTCTCCCTAGATGCTTCTGGTCATGGTGCTTCACCACAGCAATAGTAAAGAAAAGTAACCACTACAGTATCCATGCTGGTTTCACAACTGGTCTGTTCTCACCACAGCTGCGGAACGCTTGAACTCCATCTGGAGCCTCACAGATTACCACTAAGTCATCTGCCAGGAAACAAGGTGGCTCTCCGTTCACATGGGAGGTGCCCATTCCTGGCTGTAACTCAGAACTTCCCACTGTCCTTCATCTATCCCCACAGTCCCGGTTTGAAAACTGTATATCCCAACACACCAGGATTCGTTATGTGCTTCTCTAACTCTCCTCTCTGGCTACACTATCTTTGTCCCTGAAGATGGATCTTAGCAAACACACAATGCTTTGAGAAGGCCAAGCCATAGAGTGAAGTTACAGTCAAGATAAAAATGCACCTCCCTGGCTTTAATTCAGTCAAGCACAATCCAATTAGCAAGGGTTTGTCATGGTCCCTAAAGTGTAGAGAACAGCTCTATTCTCTCATAATGGAAATGTCTTTGTGTGAGGGTAATTATTTTTTTTAGATGGTGAAAGATGGAAAATGATAACAGCTCTACAAATGATAAATAGGTGATGCCTCTTAGAGGGATTACAAGTTGTGGGGATAAATATGTGCTGTTATTTGATAGCAGAGAAAGCTACAGAAGCCAAGCAGGAACAATGTGTTGGGGTTGGGGGGGGGGCAAAAAGGCAGCCAGGTCATTAGAGCAGAGCAAACTCCCCTTGGCTTCTCCAGGGCTTTAAAAACCACCTTGGTCAAGTTGACTATTAATTGCATGACTTATTCAATGTGAGAGAGCCGGACGATAAAGAGATTGTCCAATGTGTTACTGAAAAGAGTTAAAAATGTTTCAAGTGAAGGTGCTGGACAGTAGGAAAGAGTGTGGATTTTAGAAGTGCTGGAGACCAGTGTCGGGGATTTTCAGGGTGGAGCAAAGGGCAACATAACTAACATCCCCAGAATCTTTTTTGAACTGAAAAGTGGGTGATGAGATCCCCATATCCAAATCGACCATCAGGAAATGAGAGAACATAAGAAAAAAGTTGGTTCAGTGACCTCTAACTTTTTGTGAAACTACCATTCTAAGTTCGGTTGAGTGCATTCCAAGATTAGTATTCATTCTTTATATTGGTGTGTGTGTGTGTGTGTGTGTGTGAGAGAGAGAGAGAGAGAGAGAGAGAGAGAGAGAGAGAGAGAGAGAGAGAGAGAGAGAGAGAGTTCCCTGAGAGGCCAGAAGTGGGCTTGGGGGCCTCTGTGGTTAGAGTTACCAGTGAGAATACAGCTGTGTGAGGAACCAAACTCTAGTCCCCTGGAAGACAGGAAGTGCTCTTACCTGCTGAGTCATCTCTCCAGCGCACAAACCTCGCTGCTCACTTATTTACTTCATAAATGCATTTTACAAGAGCATCACATATGTATGGCCTTGTTCTCCCCAAAGGCAAAAGGGTCATTGCTAGTGGCTGTCTCTGTACTCTGGGAATGATGTAGCACTTATGAAAATAACCTCTCATATGCTGGGATACTAAAACCTAAGAATATATAAGAAAGGCCATTTTAAATGAATTAAAAATAGATATAACTCACTCTAAACTTTTCACATGCATAAATACACATATATATGTACACATGTGTATATATATATATATATATATATATATATATATATATATATTCATATATATGTAAAGTGTGGGAATTAAGATTCACTGGACTCAGTATTGGATAAAGTGTGGTTTATTTGTGGAGAATTCACTTACACATGAAACAGATGACCACCACAGTTTCCCGCTCCAAGGATGCCCTCTGTATGTAACCTGACCAGAAACAAGAGAGTGAGCTAGGGTCGTTGGGGTCTGGGACCCCAACCTAACCTTGCCTGTCACATCCACACCTGTGCCCTCACCCTAATGGGCGTGGTCAGTGTAATAGGTGCTGGTGGGGTGGATATTTCCCTACACACACACACACACACACACACACACACACACACACATATTTCTATGTGTGAAAGGGTTACAGACTACATTGTACGTCATTTGCTATCTATCAGCTGTGGCCCCTGGAACACTATGATATAGTTATCTTGTCCAACGACACAGAAGAATCAACGATATTTGACATCTCCTAAAGTGCTATATTCCTTTCAGGGAATCGTAGCAGACTGACTTTGCTTCTTGCTGTAATGGATTCCGGCAACAGACATTCTGGAATCTCCTGTAAGGATTCTTGACTGTTGAACATGAGGAACGATTTGGCATTTTGCCAAGGCTGGTTAATACTAACCTGAAGCCAATGTTACGGGCTTGATAAATGGGGTAGATACAAGTGATTTTGAGACACATTTACTTTCAATTTATTTGGCCAGCAGAGAAAGTACTGCTCCATTCTCACAATCCCCCAGTATGAGTAGAGATAGAGTGTGCAGACATCTACATCAGACTGCATTCTGCCAGGAGACAGCTTGCTCCTGCTGCTGTGGACTGGGCAAAGAGAAAAAGTCTATTGAATGAGTTGCCAGGGGGAGACAGTGCCAGTTTGTGGGTACTGGGTTCATACAAGGGACTTTTACTTAGAAGTTCTTTCTTAATTTAATCACCTCCTCTCACCATCTGGAAGTTTTTCACATTCAGAATGTACATGTGTGCTCATGTACTTACGTGTGTGTGTGTGTGTGTGTGTGTGCACTGAGTATGCATGTGTATCTCGGCATGACAGACTTGGATTTCTATTCTCAGAGAGCTCCAGCCTACTCAGTAGGGTCTCGGGATCACTGATGGTCTGCCTCTGCCTCTCCAGGGCTGATAGATGAAGGCTTTTACTTGTGCTGTTGTTTTTGTTTTGCATGGGTTCTGCTGATCTGAGCCCAGTTCCTCGCGCTACAACAAATCGTTTCATTGGTAGAGCCATCTTCCCAGCCCAATGATGCTCTTTAAAAGACAATTTCAAAGGATTAAGTCATGTTCATGATGTCTCCCCCTTTGTGGTGCTGCTAGGAGTTGGGCAACAGCCTCGAGGCTCTCCTATTTTCTTGCTTAATAATCATGATTAATGTTTGCAACATAACACTTTCCAGATATTTTTGGACAACAAAAGATGGGAATTCAGATGAGAAACTCACTTATGTGAAGTCCTGCAGCCACATGCTGATGCTCACACCAGCATAAGCCACATGCTGATGCTCACACTGGCATAAGCCACGTCCTGATGCTCACACCAGCGCACAAAACACCACCAGAGAACTCAGCAGGTTTCCTACTGGGCACACTCCACAGTGCCTGCTCCCAAGATTCCTTTCTTCTTTTTCTTATCTCCATGCGCCTTTTGTCTTCCCTTTTCCCCAATCAGACAAGGATAATAAGATGAAATTAGTGATGGTGAAAAGGGGATTGAGAGTCAGAGCTCGAGGAAGGGGAATGATAAGCAGAAGAATTACAGCCTGGGTCCTCGAGACAGCAGGCTTCCCCATGCTAACCATGCCTCTCAAGGATGTAACCCAGGAATCATCACATGCAGGAGTAATTCAACAGTGGGAGCATGGAGCCCGCCTTCCAGTGGCTGAGCACCGAGTGAGGTCCGCTAACAAACAAGCCGATTTGTAACCAGTGAAGCACACGCAAAAAGCCAGGTCATTGTTTGAAATTAGTAAAAGATACTTGCCAAGGATCATACCAAAAATGTCTGTTTGCTCATCTTGGGCCACTGGTCCACATAGGCAGGGCAAACTTGATCCTAAACACTGTCAGATGTCCCAAATAACAGCTGACATAGTGACAGTGTAATAACTTAGATACTATAAAGACATTGATTGTGTGGAACAAAGAAGCTGAAGTATTTATGGAATAGAAATAATATTAGGGAAGAATTAAATTATTAGGGAAGAATAAAAGAAAGAAAGAGAGGGAGGCAGAAAGGGAGGAAATAAAACCTCTCTTGTATAATAGGTGGAATGGCAGTTCTTATATATTGTGTTCAGCAGAATTATCTGAAAGGTGTGTGTGTGTGTATATGTGTGTGTAAGAGTTTGAATATGTGTGTGCACAAGTGCATGTGTGAGTATATATAAGTGTACATGTATGTATATGTATGTGTAAACATGTACCCATGTGTGTCAATGTGCATGTTTGTACATGTTTGTATCAGTGTGTGCAGGTGAATATGAGTGCCTTTGAATGTACTGGCCAGAAGTACACTTTGTTATTTCTCAGAAGCAGCCCACAGTAGTTTTTTTGTTTTGTTTTGTTTTTTTAATGCAGGGTCTCCCCCTGCCCCCATTCTGGAGCTCATCATATAAACAAGGAAGGCTGTGGAGTAGCTAAGCCTACCCAGCTCTGAGATTATGAGCTCATGCCACCACACCAGTTTTGTTTGTTTTTCTTTTCGTTATGGGTTCTAAGGAGTCAAACTCTAGTCATCATGCTTACAAGACACTTTACCGACAGAGTTATCACCCAGGCCCGGAGAGTTTGGAAAGTACAGAACTTAAACTCCACTCACATATTCTGACCCAGCTGGCCAAGGTCGGCATCTGAATTTATACATTAATTCTATGTTCCCAGGAGGTATTACAGTTGCTACCTAAGGGGCCACACTTTGAAAATTCATTGAGCTAAACCTCTGCAAGAGAGATTCTAGTCTATTGTCAACAAGGGCAATGATTAGAGAGCTGAAAGAAAGCCAGCTTACTCTCTGTTCCGGTGGCTCTCGGCAGACGTCAATCTGGAGAGTATGAAGCATCTCACTTGCTGTTATATAACTCACTGATGAAGTATAAAATACATGCTAAGCCTCATTTATGGTCTCTAGGATGCTGGAATTGATATTTTATAGTTGGCACATAAAACGAATACAAATCCAATACAAAATAGATGTGGCTTTAGTCAAAGAAGAGAGAGAGAGAGGGGGAGAGGGAGGGGGAAAGAGAGGGAGAGAGGGAGGGAGGGAGAGAGGAAGGGAGGGAGAGAGGAAGGGAGGGAGAGAGGAAGGGAGGGAGAGAGGGAGAGGAAGGGAGGGAGAGGGAGAGGGAGAGAGAGAGATATAAAATACCCATGGGCTTCCTGAGGGCCATTCCAAGTAAAGAAGAACGTGCACAGCCTGGGGTACATAGACATGTAGTCATGTAGTTACGGAGACATGTAGATTGGGTGCAGACCTTCCTATTATGAGCTGGCCTTAGGTGTGGGCCTGAGTTTGCTTCTGGGTGCTCTTGAACCTTTGTTTAAAAAGGGGAATGTTGAGACAGAGGATCCGGGACTACTCCAGGCAATCTGGACCTTGATGGAGTTGTTTCCCCAATAGTTCACTCTTGTAAAATGCAGTCACTAGATGATGCTTTGTACTGTAACCTACAGAGATCCACATCACTACTGCTGTGCACCTGGAAGTCCAGGCATTCACTCACGGAAACAAGGAGCTTTGTCAATGTCGGGATTGTCGTTTTCGCTGTTTAAGGTGCGCTGAAGGTTGTAAGGTAGCTTAACCTTTCCCTCCAGCCCGGGTTCACAAGCTTCATCTGACATTGGATGTGTATCTGTGATGGGAGATGTCATTCTGTAAATATGTTTCTCATACTGGTTAATGAATAAAGCACTGTTGGCCAATAGGGAAGCAAGATAGGCGGGACTAGGAGACAAGGAGGAGACAGGAAGTAGGAAGGAGGAGTCAGCATGGAGAGACTGGGGAGACGAGACGCTGGCGCCTTTCCCCGGTAAGAAGACCACGTGGAAATACATAGAAATGGGTTAATACTTAAGACAGAGCTAGCCAATAAGAAACTAGTACCTGGCCAACAGAATTATATCAAATACAGAGTCTCTGTGTTAATTGGGGCTGGTGGCGGGTGGAAAAACCGTACTCCTTACAAATGGCGCCCATGTGGCTAATAAGAACTTCCACTTAAAATTTAACAAAAGCTGAAAAAAGGGTTTTAGAAACAAAAGAAGAGAGACAAACAAGGTTTCTTGGTAGCAGTATTTTTCTCGGTTGAACTCTGCTTTGCGAGAGACAAGCAGATATTCGCGTGGCTCCTTTAAGGGAAGGTTCCTGACTAAGCATAAGCGACAAAAAAAAAAAAAAAGCAAGGCTTTAAAAAAGCACTGATAACAATTTATTGGTGTGCATGAGAGATGGCAATGGCAGTGACCACATCTCCAAGCTGGCAACCTGCTGCTAGCTGCCTGTAGACCAGGGCAGTGACCACAGCTTTCATTGCTGGTGGTAAAAGTACCCGCCGCCATCTTTGGTAAACCTCAGCTAACACAGCTATGACTTTCATTTTAGCAATGTTGTTGTTTACCTGATAAAAGATTCATGGCCAGAAAAAGATAAAGATTTACAATAAAGACAGATTCACATTAAGAAAAAACGCTAAAGGTTTACAGTATGTTCTAAAATATATGTAGACTTGGGAAAGAAAAGAAATAAAATGGTTTTAAAAAGACAGAGAACAGCTGGGTGTGGTAGCACACGCCTTTAATCCCAGCACTCGAGAGACAGAGGCAAGCAGATCTTGTGATTTCAAAGTAAACCTGGTATGCAGAGTAAATTCCAGGACAGATAAGAGTTACATGGAGAAACCCTGTCTCAAAAAATAGAAAAGAAACAGAATAATAAAAAAAAGCGGTAAAGATGGAGAGAATCTGGATACTGTATGGTATTATATTGTCTTTGTATTGTTTGACTGCGGAGGAAACAACTGTTAAAACAAATGCTGCTGAATTAATTCAATTTATATATTTTAAAAATGCTTTGACTCCAAAATTTAAGTTCAAGGACAAGTTACTGGGGAAAAGGACTTCTATTTTTGTTTCCACAGAAAATGAAAAGCTGTGGATTCCTTCCAGAGTAATATGGTTTAAGCAAGCCAGACCCCCTGAAACAGCATTCCTGGTGATCCAACATTCAAAACAGCTTCAACAAGGCAGCCTTACAGACTACAGCCAGGATTTCTGCGGCTTCTTAGGCTCCCCATGACAGTGCCCCCTATCAGCAGGAAATAGTTTGGAAAGAACGATGCCCAAATTCCCAAATAGTGTTTATAAATGTTTTTTTTTTTTCATTTAAATGGACTTAGTTATAAATGGTTAATGATCACAACCAATATCATTTTAAAAGTAAAAGGGGGATTATGATATAGATGTGAATACTTCATTTTGGAATGGATTTTCATTTATTGATACAATTTAAGGTCAATTTTATGATTATGTATATTCTCCTTTTGTTTAGGTGTTGTGTTTATATAGCTCATTTAAAAATGTAATGTATAATTTAGTACAGATTTTAGATAGTTACCTATAATAGTCAAAACTTATAGCTAGGTGAGTTAGGTTTTCTAGATATGCAGAGATGTATTTGAGATAGATAGGAATTCTTTTTCAAAGACTTACAGAATATGGCATTTAAAATGGTTTAGGGTTTTTCTTGACAAAGAGGCACAATTGCTCCTAGCAACACCACCTGTGTCAGAAAGGAAGATGGACATTGAAGAAACTTGCCTCCAATGTGGCAAGACTAGCTATTTGGACAAGATACTGCTCTTGTCTGGACTGACTTTATGCTGTATAAACTGGACATGCAGGACCCACAGAAAAGTGACTGCTGATTCAAGATGGACATTGCTACAGAGTTCCTGCTTCATGGAAGAGTCTGCCAGACAGTCTGCAGGACACAGAGAAAAGTGACTGACAAACTGCCAATACAAGAAGACAGTTTAAAGTTTCCTGCTTTGCTGAAGAGTATGCCAGACACACTATGGCCTAGGGGCTGAAGATGGAAGATTACAAAAGAACTTCAGGTACCAGGCAGTGAGTTGTCTCTGTCATTTCTAGAGTTTATATATTATCCTTCTGTGGTCTTTGAAGGAGTTGAAGACAGATAGTTATGGTTATAGTTTTCCTTAGTTAGGCTTAAAGATAAGTTACATATAGGTCTTTAGACTCACAAATATAGGATAGATGATAGAATATTTTAATCTTGCTAAATGTTAATGGACTAAATATTGTTAACTGTAATTCTTATTTGATAACTGTTGTGGTATATATTTTGCTATGTTAAGCTTAAAACCCTTCTTTTTATTTAGACAGAAATGGGAGATGGTGGGAGATGTCATTATGTATATGTTTCTCATACTGGTTAATGAATAAAGCACTGTTGGCCAATAGGAAAGGAAGATAGGAGGGACTAGGAGACAAGGAAGAAAGAGGAAGTAAGGAGGAGTCAAGATGGAGATTCTGGAGAAGGTAGAACCGCCAGCCGCCTCTCGCTGGTAAGACCACGTGGAAATACACAGAAATGGGTTAATAATTAAGGCAGAGCTAGCCGATAAGAAACAAGTAACTGGCCAACAGAATTATATCAAATACAGAGTCTCAGTTTGTTATTTGGGGCTGGCGCGGTGGCGGGACAAGACTCAGCGGCGGGAGGAAAAAAACTTACTCGTTACATATCTGCATCTGAACGGTGCTCATATTTTGTGATCTTAGGACTCATTCGTCCACACAGACACTGTTTTTGTTACAGGAAGAACAGGTTTGACCAACTAAGGGAATTTTCAAACACTTTAAACATAGCTAGGACATGTCACCAACTAGTAGCTAATTCTATGTTAGCCATATTTTTAATAATCAATAAACACTTCTCTAAGTCTCAATCAATTTTAAGTTGCAACAATTTCCCTGATTTTATAGAGAACTATGAAATAACAAAATGAAACAAGGACACTTCAATATCATTAGAATCCAGTCCTGGGTTTGCTAAATCTCTACACATTAGGGAGGGCATCAAAGAGTATTTGAGAGCTAAGAAAAAGGAGAATATTCACTGAATCTGAATTTGACTTTCTCTAATCATTTAAATACTGCTACCATAAAGATGAATACATCATCTGTTTTGTCTGTCCTAGAAGGGGATGTAAAGTCAGGAAAGAGAGTGTGAGGCTTGCCTTGCCTCTCTTTCTCCATTAAATACCCTGGTTGGTTGTCTGGTAAGTTATTTGCTTAATCTCGTGAGCTTCAGTTTTCCACCATAGAATTCAAGACTCATAGGATTCAATTAAAGCATGTGACCCTATATATGTTTCAGATTTCATAAATGTGTATATGTAATCCCTTTCATGATATATAACACATAGTAGCTGATTATTCAATAAATGATGGGAGGTATTCTGCTTTTATTGAATTTTAAAACATTTATTGGCTCTCTAATAGGAGATGTTTTATTTTTTTGTTTCAAAGTGTGTATGTGTGTGTGTGTGCATCCAGTGCCCACAGAAGCCAGAAGAAGGCATCACATCTCCTAGAGCTGGTGTTTAAGCAGTTGTGAGCTACCTGAAATGGACATGGGGAACCAAACTCAGCTCTTTTGCAAGAGCAGGAAATGCTCTAAACTGCTGAGCCCACCTTGTAGGCTTTTGTTTTGTTTTGTTTTGTTTTTTGAACGTATCACTGTGTAGCCCAGGCTGGCCTTCTAGTTATAATTCTGTGTCAAAATCTCAGGGGCAAATATGTACCAGAGCTTCCTGTGCTTAAAAGGGCAACCCATCATTTGGAATGAAAGTCAGTAAAATTAGTATGATTTGTGGTGTAGGTTGTAAGGACAACTTCATAAGGTAGCTATGCTTTTCTTCATGCAAAAGTAAGTTTTTTTTTTTTTTTTAAATAAATCAATACTGTCATATGTCAGTAGAACTCAATTGAACATTTCACTTTGGGTACTTGTAACCTGAATTCTATATGAGAGCCAGCTGTGATAAAAGCAGAGCCTTTCTAACAAGCGCAATTGCTATGCTATGTTTTGAATCAGAAATCACCCTGGAGAAAAATACACTGTGCATGCCGACAGAAAAAGTACATCGACTCTTACACGTGTGAAAATTAACAGAGAGCCCGTTTCAAACTGTGCTTACCCCACGAAACACACAGAAAACGTCAAAATATTTTTGTCTGATTTGCTTGAGCACTATTTTTAGATGGTTTTTGAAGAGAGAACACATATTTGTTAAAGATGCCGAATTCGTTCCAGATGGAGCTTTGCAGTGAACTTATGGGGCGCAGAAGAATTGATTTTCTTTTGCCAAGAAACAAAAAAAAAAAAAAAAGGAGAAGGAGAAGAAAGGTTGAAAGAGCGGGAAATTGGGGTTTGCCCAGTCCACACTTGAGAAAGAGGCGCCCGCCATGGGAATTTTATAATCATTTCAAAGCATACAAAGCAGATCTTCCTTCAGAAAGAAAAGAATTCAGGAGAGGAATGAATGGAAGGAGAAAGGAGGGAGGGAGAGGAGGGACAGACGGGGAGGGAGAGAGCGTGTGCTTATCAAGATACACTCTTCAGCATTTTCACACTTGGTCTGTCCAGGGCCCTGTTGGGTTTTTAGCTGGGTGGCTCTGAGGCCTGGCAAGCTCTAGTCAGGACAGACATTGCTGATGGGCAGTCCCAGAGTTAAAGCTCCTCCCACATTCCAAGGCGCAAAGCAGGCAGGAGAGTACTTAGAAGAGTCCTGGAGGGCAGCCCACTCTGTAACAGGAACCTGCTCGGCAAGGGCTGCCTGAAGCACTTGGGTTGTGTGCATTTTTGAAGCCAACCTTTTCCCCATTTAGCCCCTTCAAGCAGCCATTGGTAGGCCAGTTTCTTGAGAAACTGAGGAAAATAAGGTAAAGAGAACCAGATTTTTCACTTGGGCTATATGCACCATTTGTGCCGCTGCACAGCAGGAACAATGCATTGCACACCACTTGCACTTCTGAGAAGGACACTTCATGCGTATGGGCAGGCATTACCTTTGGAGAGCTAACCAAACCAAGGAATCAGATAAGTACTACCTCCTAACTTACCAGAATAGTTTGGGCAGTACGAGTAAGACTACAATTCTAATTGTGTATAATTATGAAGTTAATTGTTTTTAAGCATCCAGAATAAAGGTCTGGGAAGATGGCTCAGTGGGTTAGATATCATCCTGAGTTCAGATCCCACAACCGTGCAAAAAGCTGGCCAATGTAACCCCAGCATGCAATCAGAGACAAGGGGCTCTCTGGTGCTTGCAAGCTAGCCTGTCTGTCTCTAGGTTCACTGAGAGGTGCTGTCAGAATGATAGACGCCCTCCCCTGGCCTCCTCAAGCGCGCATGGTCAGTCATACTCACATACGCACACATCACACGCAGATGGGAACTCATACTCTCTCATGCACACACACACACACACACACACACACACAACATGCAGATGGGCGCTCATTTCACACCCACATACATGCACATCACACGCAGTCAGACATAACCAACAGCAGGTTCGTCTTCCTATATGTAAACAGCAACAACAATAACAACAACGAAGGCAGACCTACGGTCAGAGTTATGCTGCACCAACATAACCGATAAACTCTACAAAAGGAGTATCTGTCCTCAAACAACGCGTCTGTTGTAAAGCGATTTTCAACCCATGCCTGAAAGATTCCAAAGGCCAGCGCTGCTTTCAATTTGATACTGGGGTTACATCGCATGATTTCATGCAAAGAAGAATTATAGACTCAATCTGCCTGACAGCTTTGCCTATAAAGAACATTGTCTGCATGACAAATGTGACAAGCCTATGAAGTCACCAATATGTTGCCAAGCCATATTGTCCCAGCAACAGCAGACCCAAATGTTTCCAAATGACACTGTAAGGGGCAGCGCAGAGAGCCCAGACAACCCTGTGTCCTGACTGTAGCAGAAGGCACAACTTAGTACACATTTACCTTATACCTAATTAGAACCCATCAGCCATGGGCCTCATTTAGCCTATTTTAATCTATCGCAGGCTCTTATTTTTTGAGGTGGTTGGAAATATTAGTTTTTGATTTATCTTCCCTGGCTTCAGAGCTACAGGATGGGGGGAAAAGCCATTAAACTGAATATAAAAACAGAACATTGTTTCCTAAAAAAATATAGAGTGATCAGAGTCTTCGAAAACTCTCTGTGTGACTGCAGAAAACAAACCATAAACAAAGAATGTGAAACATCGCTTTAAGAAAATATTGAACCAAAACTAGAAACAGAAAATTATTCAGTATAACCCTTTTCTTCAAATCCTGGCTCAAGTTTTCTATTAACTTTATTTATTCATCTATTCATTCATTCATTTGTAATTGTGTGTGTGTGTGTGTGTGTGTGTGTGTGTGTGTGTGTGTTAATTTGCTTGGTATTTCTGCGATAAAACCCTGACCAAAAGCAGCTTGGAGAGGAAAGGGTTGACTTGGTTTCCACATCCCAATCATAGTTGGTTACACAGGGAAGTCAGGGCAGGAACTCAAACTGGAGTAGAGGCAGGAACCATGGAGGAACTCTGCTTACTGCTTCCCTCCAAGCTCCTTTTCAGTTACCTATCTTTTGTCTCCTGGGCCCATCTGACTCCCACATCGAAGGACTGGGTCCTCCCTTGTCAACCAACAAGCAGGAAAAAGCCACACAGTCATGACTTCCTACAGAGCAGTCTGATGAAGGCATTCGAAAAATGAGGTTTCTTCCTCCCAGATGACTCTAGTCTGCACCAGGTTCCAGCATGGCGCACACGTGCCACAGAGGTCAGAGGACAACCTGTGAGAGCTGGTTCTGTACTTTCACCATGTGGGTCCCCAGATGATCCATCAAATTCAGGGCATCAGACTTTGTACCAAGCGCCTTTATCCACTGTGCCATCACACTGACCCTCCGAGTGTTCAAAGACACTTTTCTTTACACTCTCAAATTTGGACAGAGGCCCCCGAACAAGTCATATTTGTTTTATACATGGGAACTGTGAAAAGCTCAAAGTATAATCGTGCAAGCCACAGACAAAAAGATAACGTTACAAGCATGATTTTGCTCTTAATATTAACTAGATTTCCCGCGTGCCCTATGCTAAGCAGGATACACATCACTGTCATAGTTTTCACTTTCCTAACAACTGACTAATATAATCCCACTGAACGGATGGGGAAGACAACCGAAACCCAGAGCTGGGCAGCTTGTCCATCATAGGGCTGGGGGCAACCCCAGTCCGTCTGATCGCGCAGAAATGCTAAACACAGCCTTGTTGACGTGTGGAGGCTTTTCTTCCTGTAATGATGAACTAATCAGGGCTCTGAGGCCGCCATATTAAACCATAGCCTAATCCACTTAGCGAAGGAGGCGTCTCATTCCTGCCCACACAACAGAGAGGTAATAAAGGCAAAACTTCAGCATGTATAAGAACCTTTGCTAAATATTTCAAGCCTCAGCCATCCGGTAGAAGCCATCATGGCGGCGGGCTTTTTGTTTGTCTTGGTTTATATATTTATTTATTATTGCGTTTTTGTTTTTTGTTGTTTGTTTTGGTTTCTCAAGATAGGTTTTCTCTGTGTGGTCTTGGGCATCCTGGAACTCCCTCTGTAGAACGCCTTTGATTCTTTGTTTCTCTCTGAAAGAACACCAATCCATGCAAAAAGATATCCACACACAAACCACATATTCACATACGTGGCTAAGAAGGCGCCCATTAAACAGAAACATTATATACTTATGGAACGAAAGGTTAGGTACTGCTGTGCTCCAAATGTTTCAATATGTGCTTTCTGTTTGTTGAGCTCCCTCTGTGTCTCCGTGTGGCTGAGAAAGTAATAACTGGTCAATCTACCACAGGTTATGCACTCATCATCCTAGAACACTGTCCTGACTTAATTAGACTCTGAATTCTCATTGCCAAGGCAGCCTGCTAATGATTGCAGAAACATGCTACATAAATGCAATTTCCTTGCTTATTTTTCAGTGTTATCAATTATGTATTTGGGACAGGGCCTCGGGAAATTGCTTTGAGAGCACACAAGAAATAGAGTCCCAAGTCATCTGAAACCACGTGTGGGACAGCACCTGTGTGCAAGGCGTTCTCAGAAAGGGAGGGCATGACTGGGCCTTCCAGCTATTCGTTTAAGGACTTGGTGCTAAAGGAAACAGCCACGCCACAATGAGTATGCTGTTCTGATTGCAACAATAGCTTTTGGAACATTCATGACCAGGCAAGTTGTCTTGGGTGCCCTAGGCTAATTCATGGTATATTCAGGTCTGCTTTCATTTAAAAAAAAAAAAAAAAAAAAGGCCTCTGGAGCTTAGGACACACACACACACACATACACACACACACACACACACACACACACACACACACACACGGGACAAGAGTACTGACAGACTAGAACTGTCCTCCCCACGGCTGTTCTGGAAGCAGAACCGGCTGTGAGAGTCACATGAGAAGAACCCTCCCTCTCCATGTTGCATTCTTCTGCGGCTGGCTCTGTGCCCTATATTTTATTTGTAGACAAAGATTCTGGGGAGGAAAATAAAATGGTGAGATCTTCATTCGCCGTGTGTCCAAACACATCAGTTCCTAACGAGCCATCACTCTTTGACTTTCCTGAGACATTCCTATCAACTGGGCTGGGTGTACACATTTTGCCAGAGTTAAAGGAGAGAGATAGACAGTGTTGAAGAACGGAGCAAAAACCAACCTGGGGCAGAGGTGAGCGGGCAGACCACTGCCTGCCCCAGGAACGAGGGTCTTCAATAGTGATAAATCAGGACAGGCTGTTTGAGCTCCTTCCTGCACAGCAGCTCAGCTGGCCAGGAGCTCACAAAGAATCATGGTCCACTTGAAAGTCAGAGCCTTCTAGTCTATCTGGAGTGTGCCATTCACATTCTAATAGATGGACGCATCAGTTTCAGAACAGACACTTCACCCAAAGCTAACCCCCGATCAGGGACCTTTGCTCTGTCTGAAAATGCAGTGACTTCTGTGACCTCAGCAAACTTAAAGCAAATGGCAGTTGATCCTCGGAATAAGGTGTCCTCTCTTCAGATGAGGGATCCAATGTGTTTACCCTGAGAGAAATGTCTGCAGAAACCAAGTCAGCTAACGCAGGTTAGGTGGATCACAGAGTGTGACCCGGTGTCTGGAGTCTGGCTTTCTAGAAGAGGATTTCACAGGCTCATGGGATAAAGTGCTTATGCTCCTCTGCCTCTGGCATCAGAGAAATGGGTAAGTGGAGGCTGCTAGTTAGATGTTAGAATTTGTCTCTAGACACGGGCAGAGACTTCATGTGGACCAGAGGAGACTGGTCCCGAACTCTGCAGCTGTCCTGGGAAGTCCTCCAAAGAAAGCCACTAACACCAGCCAGCAGGAGCCACAGCCAGAAGCTTGGGAGAGGAGCACAGAGAAAGGGAAGAGGGGGAGTTGGTGCAATGCCAGCTTCCAGAAGGAGACTACTAAAACCACAGGTCAGGGTGCTTCCTTCTTGCCCAACCTCCATATCAGTTCTGTTTTAAAGAACAACTTTTGTGAGTTAATGAGATGGCTCCATGAGTAAAGACATTGGACTTTGTGTGTGTGTGTGTGTGTGTGTGTGTGTGTGCGCACACACACACACACACACACGTGAAAAGAAATAATAAAAAAGTTTAAAAAGACACTGTGTGTATGTCTATGTGTATGTTCACATGAGTGTGTGTGTGTGTGTGTGTGTGTGTGTGTAGATACACACTGCATAGGAGGGTGGGCAGCCCAAAGATAAACTTGCATGCTACTGCTTAGACACTGCCTACCTTGTTGTCCCAGTCATGCCCCCCCCCCCTGTTCTGGAGCTCACAAAGTAGACTAAGCCGCCTGGCCCTGGCCCGCCAGCCCTAGGGAGCTGCCCATGGCTGCCTCTGCAGTGCTGAGATTGTATGTGTGCACCTCCATACCCAGCTCTTTCAAATGGATTGCGAAGCTTGAACTCAGGATCTCGTGGAAGCAGAGCAAGTGCTTCACCAATTGATCGTTTCCCCAGCCCCTTCCTGTAATCAATTCCATTGGCAGAACAATCTGTGGACCAGACCCTCCTAGGACAGGTCCAGTTGATGCTCTTGTCCTGAAACCAGCACAGACAAACCAGTAATAGCCTCTAAATCATCACATTAATCTAACACCACCATTAACGTGCACGAGGAGGGATGAACACTCCTGGCTGCAAAATTCATATGTCTGCAGAGCAATTTCATCTCATGGCACGAGCCATTCAATCACCACCCTGGTGCTGCAGATTTAATGGCTTAATTTTCTATGGACTGACAACGTCCATCCTAACAAGCCCCTTGCAGAATGCCTCGGGACAAGAGGAGATAGCATGTCACCTGGTGCTGTGTTCTCACACGATCGGACACATATGCACAACACACACACATGCACCTAGCAGAAGCATTTCAGAGGGTGGGTGGGCAGGGAGGAATGAGTTAGCAGGGGAGACTTCAGCATTGCCTCAATATTTGGAGAACATAAGGTATTATTACAGGATTAATAAGCAAGGCTAGCTCAGCAATAGGGAAGGCTGCCAGGGGAGGCTGTGGAATCGCTAACACTAGAGATAATGAAGGCTGAGAATAGATACCCACCCAGAATGGATTTTATAGACAATAAAATCTCTCCCACTATGCTAGGAAAGGGGGGATGAGCTATGTGGTTCGCAGTAGGGCTCTTCCAGCCCAAATGGTTTCATAAATTAGACCAAGCCATTTGGTTTAAAATATGACTTACTAAGTATCACTTATTCCAAAGTATATCCAGTACAGGGGTGGGCAATGCAAAAGCTATTGAATAACAAATATAACTCGAATTACAAATGCAGGGCTAGGATGTATAAACAAACACCTGCTCTAAAAATAGGATAAAAGCGGGAATCCGTTTTATAGTACAAACAAATAGAGACCAAAACATCGCACTATTCAGTGATGTCTTCTCTTCGTTTTATTTTATTTTGTTTTGAGACAGGCTCACAGGTGGCTGAGGCTATCCTCAAAGTTTGAGCCGAGTCTGGCCTCAAATTCCTGATCCTTTCGCCTCTGCCTGTCAAGTACAAGCCTGCATCATCACAGTTCAGAGTGATATAGTGTGATTAGTTATTGGCAGCAATTGCCTTGACCAAACACCAAGTCTATGGTGTTAGACACACAGTTCTGGCCACCTACTTTGAGCACGATGCTAAGGCATGTCATAAGAATGAGATGTGAGCTTACAAATACTTAAACGGGAAGTTAAAGGACTGAGTAAGACTCAAAGGCATTTTAGGAATGTGTCAAGGGCTTCAAAATTTCCCACATTGGATTGTGAGCTCTTAAGATTAGGATGATGGGAGTTTTAAATCCCATGAGGTGGGGTTAGGGTTGTGTGCATATCAGTTATTAGAGTACTTTCCTAGCAAGGAACCAGGAAGCCCTTGGTTTCAGTGCTACGTAAACTGGGCATGGTAACACATGCCTGTAATCCCAATACTGGGGAGGTTGAGGCATCAGAATCAAAAGTGCACAGCAATCCTCAAAAATATAGCAAGTTTGAGGTCTAATACCATCCTGTCTCAGGAAAACCCAAACATTTTCATTAAGGAATAGAGGTGCCAGGTTCTGGGTTCATGTTTAACTGTGGTGCCAGGCTCACTGCATGGCACATGGATTCTTGAACTTTTCTTGAACGAATGACCCAAATTAACACATCAATAACTTATTTATCAGTATCCTAGATTGAGAGTGATATGATAAGTTATTAGCAATTCTGAGCTACCTGCCTTTCCAAATGTTGCTCAATACGTGCCAGAGAAGTGTGTGTATGTACATTATAATTCATATACTTACACTATATTTAGTTCCTTTTGGTCCATATCCAAACATGGATGTTGGTATTCCCTGAACAAAAACGGGTTAATATATATATATATACTCAAGAACTCTTTCAATGCATTTGAAGGCATAAAGGACAGGATGGACTGGGCAGTAATTATGCCCACCACTATGCTAACACACACAAAAGGTACCCTGAAACAAAAAACCCAAATGTGTATGCTGCTTATATAGTGCCACTGAACACTCAACATTAATTTGCTTCCCCAAATGAAGAAATGGCTTCGACTTGGACTTTCGAAAACAGATAAAATCTTAACAGCACATCTTTGATAGAGATTTACAAAATGATAAACTTATAGCCAAAACTATTTTTCAAAATATCTCCTGGTTTCCTTTCTCTGTTACTCTGATGAAGTCACTCTGACAAAAGCAAAGTATTCTGGCTCACAGTCTAAGGTTCAGGCAACCATGGTGTAAGTAAGAGGGCAGGGGCTTGAAGCAGCTGCTCACACTGCCTCCACAGCAGGAGGCAGAGAGTGAAGGACATTCGCCACTGCTCCCTTCTCTTCTCCATCCTATACAGTGCAGAGTCTCAGACAGGGATGGCATCACTGAGCTGGCTTTTCCCACATAATTCATGACCATCTGGAAAAAAAATCCCCTGACAGGCACAGAAAGAGGCTCGTCTACCAGTGATTTTAAGTCTTATAAAATTGAAAATTGAGATTAGTCATCATGGAATCCAATCACTTTTTCATTAAAAATATTTACATGGTAATTATTAGTCTAAAAACAATGCTTGGGGGCTGAGGGTGTGGCTCAGCTGGTAAAATGCTTGTTTGGCATGCATGAAATCCTCAGCTCTATGTGTGGACCTACATAAACTGGTGGAGGCACAGGCCTGTAACCCTAGCACTCACAGAGGAGAGGCAGGAGGAACAAAGTTCAAGTTAACACCAGTGACTTAGCAGCTCAAGGCCAGCCTAGAATACATGAAAGCTTGTCTCCAGAAAAGCAAATAGACCCCTCAAAACAACCAACCAAACAAATCCACTACTTGGAACTAAAGATGAAATCAATAATGAGCTAAAGCCTCAGCCTTGTAGGGTCTCTGGACTAATAGGGAGGGAATTAGTAAAACACAATATAAGTACATGTGTATTTGAAGAGATATCAGAGATTAGAAAGAGAAGTGTGATCTGAGGGGTGTATGGAGGATCTGACCCAACAAAGGAAAGTCAAATAGCCAGGAACTCAAGAAAAGAAGAGAACATTCCAGAATGCTGACACTGACCATTCCATGTAATCTATGAAAAGCCACAGGGCAACCCTAATT
This sequence comes from Phodopus roborovskii, assembly GCF_943737965.1. Classification (NCBI taxonomy): domain Eukaryota; kingdom Metazoa; phylum Chordata; class Mammalia; order Rodentia; family Cricetidae; genus Phodopus; species Phodopus roborovskii. The sequence goes on from NW_026125295.1 coordinate 5,451,498, forward strand.
CTGGGGAGGAATGTTGTATTCTAGAGGATGGGAGAACTCATGGGTGGTTGTGTAATATGGAATAATCCTTCTTTGAGCACTAAAAACTTTAAAATTGTTATTTATATTAACAGGGAGCTAATGGGGAAGGTTCTTCTGTGTGTATGTTTATCTTATTGGTTGATGAATAAAACACTGTTGGCCAATAGGGCAGCAAGATAGGTGGGGCTAGGAAATGAGGAGGATTCTGGGAAGTGTAGGCAGAGAGAGGTCATCATGTGATCCCAGGAAATGATGTAACAGCAGAAAACTGCTGTGATCTAACCATAGAGGTGTGGAGGTCTGTACAGACAGGCAGGAAGTGACATAGCTGGGCAGAAGCAGAATATAAGCAGGGACAAACAGGAAATTGCTCTGTCTCTTCCCTGTGGAGACACGGAGCAGTCATGATGTAGCAGGCAAAGGAGTTGCAAGCCCGGCATACACCTGTAAGGTAAAACCATGTGAAAATACAAAGATTATGGGTAATAATTAAGAAAGAGCTAGCCAATAAGAAATGCTAGTCACCAGCCAACAGCTTTATAACTAATATAGTGTCTCTGTGCTCCTGTGGGGGCTAAAGCAGCAATGGGACCCAGGCAGGACAGAAGGACAAAATAACAAGGAACTCTTTGGTTTTGGAGACAAGGTCTCTTGTAGCCCAGGCTGACTCAAACTTGCTATACTGCTGAGGCTACCAATGAACTCTTGATCCTTTTATCACCCTTTCTCTGTTGCTGGGATTACAGGCATGTACCAACATACCCAACCGACATAAAATATATTTATCACATGAACAGATAATTGCCATCTCGCCACCCTAAAGGACTTAGCATTTCAACACTAACGGTCGAACATGTATTTCTGGCTTTCATGAAAACTTAATGCTCATTTTACAAAATTGAATGTACCATGAACCAAACAATATATCATCCTGGTAAACCGTTTAAATATGTTTCATTGTTTGAATGGAAGAACAATGAAGGGTAGCATAGCACATGGTGACATTGGCAAGACATTTCAGTACTAACAGAGGTAGGCCAGACTCTGTCCCACCTGGTTGAGCTCATGGCTAAACAGTCATGGACTATTTTCCTTCTGATAGATGGAAATGAGCCATCTAGTGATAGCATATACCCTAAAACCGAAAGTCCAGGCTATACTTGCCTCGTTTCCTGCTCTCAAACTTTCAGCAGTATTTCTCCAGTGCCAGTGAGAGATCATGGTTCTTCGGTAATGTTTTGATAAAACCAAAAGGCAATGGTAAGTTACATAAGAGTGCTAGATTTTATGAGAACTCATGAAACAAGGAAACTGATCCTTGAATAAGATCAAGATAGTAGAAGTAAACATCCCCATGTGTTAAAACCCACACTGAGATGCACCTATGCAAAGAAAGGGCCCACTTATCATCCAAGAATTCACAATTGAAGAATTAGGAGGAACCATCAATTAAGCCAATAATACCAAACACCAGGAAGAAGATGGACAAAAGAGGAAGTGGAGCAATAGAAGAGGTGTCGTGAGATGGACGGGACAGGGTTTCACGTGGAAATTTATTCTCCAACCTGAGGTATTAATAATGGAATCAATCTATTGAGAAATCAAGCTATAGGGTAATTAGAAATACCTGGAACCTTTAGGAGACTAGAATTGGAGAGGACCTCAAGGTGGGCGGGCACCTGTGCTGGGTAGCTCTAATGGCCCACTTGATGACTCAGAATCATCGTTAAAGAGAGTCTTAATAGAGGATCGTTTACATTTGGTTGGCTTGTGGAAGACTGTCTTAACGTTAATTCATGTGGGAAGATACAGCCCACCAGTCCCCAGCAAGGGTCCCGAATTGCATAAGGATAGAGGAATCAGACACACCCAAGCTGGCAAGAAGGTGAGCATGCGCACATTCATTTCTCTCTGCTCTTGACTATAGACGCCATGTGACTGGCTGTAGAAGCTCCATCCTTGACTCCTCCATCATGATGAACTGTAATCTATAAATGTAGGCTGAAGTAACCCTCTCTGACAAAGAAGCAACTCAGGGGAGAGAGAGCAACAGAACAGAAACAGGGCAGACACCCATGACTAAATCCTAGTAGCTGTTTTTATAGGAGACAAGCATTTGATCTCCCCATCTTTGGCTATGTGACACCCTATGTCACTTGTAGATGGCCAGCAAGAAGACCATCACTAAATGCAGGTTCTCAACCTCGGACCAGAACTGAGCCAAAAGACACCTCTTTCCTTTGTAACTTAACCAGAATGTGGTACTGTATTATGGACAATAACAGAGGGAACAATGTGAAAACAAAATCTCTTCCATTCAGAATTTCTACATTTATATCTTTGGAAAACAATCAACTCTGTTTACTAGAAAGAAATAGCCAGAACTTCCAGAATTGAATGTAAACATGGAATTTCAGAACACCAAGACGGATGAAGATTTTTAAGTCATATATAAAAATGTTTAGCATTATACACATCATGTTATAAAATTTAACATAATTCATACTGGTGTTATTGCCACAGTCACCTCAAAATTCACATAGATGGAAAACAAAGGAAAACTTTCAAATATTCCCTTTAAAAATGATTTTATTCTTTATGATTGTGTCTGTGCAAATGGATGGGGTTACCCAGGGAGGCCAGAAGAGGGCATTGTCGAATCAGCTAAGCTGAAGTTACAAGGGGTTGTGTGACACCTGCCATGGGTGCTGGGATCAGAGCCCCTGTCCCAAGCAAGAGCAGTATGTGCTCTTAACCACTGAGCCATCTCTCCAGAAACCAAGAATATTTTCAACAATAAATCGTGTTTGCCTGGTAAACAATGAAAACACTGAAGAGTTTTCATTCTCCCAAACTCCCAAAGCTTTCCTCTGTCTATAAAACAAGCAAACAACAACAACAAACTTTTAAAAACCTTCCTTCTGCATAGAAAAGGGGCCCATTAGTGAGGCTGAAGCATTACTCAGCATGCCAACATCTACTAAATCCAAAAGAACATTCCAGACCCTGAGCTCAGCATGAGGAATATGAGGGCAACTGAGACCCTGAGTTCATTAGCTCAGCTGCCAGGGACTCACCCTCTAGCAGGGAGGGACAGCTAAAGAAACAAAAATTTGCAATGCAGCATAGTAAGTTAGTGACAGGGGCAAACATGTAGAACCATGGAAATCTAAGCAAGAAATAAATTGTGCATGGTTGGGGATTGGAGTTAATGAAAACATTCATTTTGGTAGTCTCTTTAAGTGGTAATAAAATTATGATAAACCACCAAAGGTCCAGAAGTTTAGTTTTGGTAAACAAAGTCATTAGCAAGGCAATGGAGGATTATTAGGGAGAACATTTTGGGGGGGGAGGGGATAGGTCTAGTGTTTGCAAAATGAGTGTGACTCCGCTGGGATTTTTGGCTCAGTCAGTGAAGTCTCCCCAGCAATTGTGAGGACTTGAGTTTGGATCCCCATTACCCAGTCAGAAGGCTGGCATGGCAGTATATGTGTGTAATTCCTGTGCTGGGGTGGGATGAAGGAGGTATATTCCTGAAGCTCATTGGCTTGCTAGCAATGTTTCAGTGAGTCTGCCTGAAAAAAAAAAAAAAAAAAAAAAAAAAAACAACAACACAACAAAAACAAAAAAAAAAAAAAACCTAAATAAATAAATACAATAAAAAACAAAAATAAGGCTGAGAGAGATCCAAGGGGCCACTCCACTGATGCTGATTTCTGGCCACCACTTATGTACACATGCACACCCACACAGATGTGCACATGCCCACATGAACACGTACATGCATGGCACACACAGGCAACAATTCAGTGGCTCTGGATGCGAATGGGGGCTGAGTTACATGTGCCCATCCGTCAGTCACTTGTGGGGTTGCTGTGTGTGACCACATACTTGACAAGGAACAACCTAAGGGAAGGAGGTCACCAAGCTCTCCACTTGAAAGGACACAGCCCACCGTGGATGGGGGGAAAGCAGGGCAGGAAATGGTTTCGTGGTGAGGGAAACGCATGTCATCTGCCTGCTCACTTCTCAACAGAGCAGGGTGGGACAGGAAGCCAGGTTAAGTCAAGGCCCGCCCCCCTCAGAAATCTACTTCCTTTAGCTAGAACCCCGGCCTCCTGGAAGTTCTATCACCTTAGAATAACCATCCCCTTCTAGGGAACTAAGTGTTCAAGCAGAGGAGGCAGTGGGAGGTGTCTGATGTGCAGAGTATAACACGTATCAAGGAATTCAGATCACATTTACTCTGTAATGTAACAAAGAGAGATGCGATGCATTTACCCAGAACAAACGCCTTGGTGTCAGCGGGAAAAGATCAGTCTGAGGGCTGCATGTGCAGTTTTGATCACTAGGACCAAGGAACATGATGGCATAGCATACAGAAGAATTGACTTGGCTCCTATTTCAGGAGGCTTAGTCTGTGGTTGTTGGCCCTGGGCACTTGGCTGAACATTAAGGCAGCCCAAGCACGTGGGAGAAGAAACTCCTCAGCTCATGTCAGGCACCAAAGCAAGAAGGCAGACACAGGAACAGTCAGGGCGACGTTCTAGCCCCAGAGAAGAACCCTCAGTGACGACACACCTTCGTCAGCTAAGCCCTGTCTCTCAATAATGCCGCCATAGTTATAAAGCTACAGTCCATTCAGAGCACTCATGGTCTGTTTCAGGCCACACCCTCAAACAGACACCCGCATGTGAGCTTTACTAATCCTCTAGGCTTTTCTTTATAGTCAAGGCTGCCTTTAAAACAGTACTGAGCATATCAGCCCCTCCAATGGCACTTGGAGATCTCACAGATAAGCCATAATCCGCAGCAACATACAAAGAGTTAATAAATCCTGGAGAGAATGGTGGCCCTCAGTAGAATTTCTGCATCACACAGCACTACCTCGGCAGCCCAGGAAAATGAGAAAAGTGAGATTCTATAGGGATGAAAAGTACTGGAGTGAAACTTTAAAGGCACAATGGCTCAGGAAACCAAAGTAAAGGATTCTGAAACAAGAAAATAGAATAATGAGGGAGGGATGAAGGAAGGAAGGAAGGAAGGAAGGAAGGAAGGAAGGAAGGAAGAAGGGAGGAAGGAGGGAAGGAAGGAGGGAAGAAAGGAAGGAAGGAGGGAGAAAGGGAGGGAAGGAAGGAGGGAAGGAAGGAGGGAAGGAAGGAAGGAGGGAAGGAAGGAAGGAGGGAGAAAGGGCAGAAAAGAGACCTGAGTGAGGGCAGACTTAGCCCTTCTCTGAAATTCGTTACAAGGGAAGTGGTCAGATCCTCAGGGCAGTGTGTGTGGGGAGAGGGCTGTGGGTAGGGTTCACAGACAGGCACATGGCAAACATCACAGATGTTTGCTATACAGAGTTAGGAATAGCATAACAAGGAAGTGACTCTTCCTGTGTAAGCAGCCCTTCCTACTGCCACAGTACAAAATAAGGAGATTTCAAGTGCAGAAACCCGAAGGAGCGGAGGGCAGACGTCTCTGAGCAAAGTTCAGGACAGCCAGCGCCGCCGTTCGAGGAACCACCCAGATGGAGACCACATGTTCTGAGAAAGGAACGGAAACCCAGCAGGTAATGATGTGGCTGCAGAGGCAGATCCTCATCAAATTAACCCAAACTCTGCAAAATCTACAAGGAGCCTTGGGAAGCAAAGGGAACACCAGAAGCTTCCAGGTGCTTCAAAGAGGATACAGAGTAGAGACTTGAGGAGCAAGGAAGGGCCCTGACCAGGTCAGAACCTTGCCTCTGCCTCAGCTAGTGACCAAAGAGAGCAGCCTGCACCACCCCGCCCCCCAGCAACGGAAACTCTGAAGGCTGTGGGTTTCCCTTCACCTTACAGTGGGATCTGCATTGTTTACAATCCAGAGAGGTCCTTTGTGCTCTTAATAAAGTCCGCAGTTAAACATAAAAGCAAGATCTGAACTGTCTAGATATTTTCCTGGCCAGTGAGTGAGTGGCCTGTGCTTCAATCCTCACCGCTCCCCCTTCCAAACAGCCACAAAATCTAAGAAAAAGTCCCGTTTCCCAGCTCTGAACAGAGCAGACGAGCAAGGATGTTGGTCCTGTCAACATCTTCAGCGCTTTTGAAGCTTTCTGTAACAGTACAATATCTTTTTAAAACATTACCTCATGCCTGACTCTACACCTGAACAGAAACCACTGGGAAGGGCTGGAGAGAGCGCATGGACTAAGAGCACTTGAGGAGGACCTGAGTTTGGTTCCTAACACCCATGTCAGGCAGCTCCAGGAGATCCAGTGCCCTCTTCTGGTCTTTCAGGGCATTGCATTCATGCACACACACACACACACACACACACACACACACACACACACACACACACACACACACTAAAAAGAAAAAGAAAATCTACCCCCTCACACACACACAGAAATGGTAACAGATACTTTCAATAATAAAGACTACCAAAAAGCCATTTTTAAAATTCCAACTACAACTCTATCCAGCTAAAGGATGTGTGTGTATACACACACACAATGTATACACACAGACATACAGTTAGCCCAGTTAGTCCCGTGTGAAACTTTCCACCAGTGATGGCTGCAAATGTGACAACAGTCCATAAAACTGCGCCACCTAGCAGCATTGCAACTGTCGTGAGTATGTAAGCATACACGATGTTCACACAACAGAAAACACTTAGCTGTCCTTTGCTCAATGTATCCCTGTCATTAAGCCATTCATGAGTCTGTGTGTTTAACTCCACCTCTCAGAAGGAAAGACAGAAAGAGGAAAGAAAGGCTCACAACAAAACAGACTGCACTCGGTCTGTGACTTCCATTATAAACGTATTAAGTGTGTTGGAGTTGGACATGAAATTTCAGCTATGAAAAGATCAAACTGTGCAAATAATTTACCTCAGCTGCAAGATTCCCAAATTGTTAATACTGCTGTATACAAAATTTTAAAGGATGTTCTGTGCGGTTGCCCAAGCTTACAATCCCAGTGCCCGGAATTCTGAGAGGGGAGGGGCACAAGACTGAGGCGGTACGTGGCGAGAACTTGTGTCAAACACACATACACACACACACACACACACACACATATGTTTAAAGAGAAATCTGAGGAATCTGGCACTAGGAAATTGTACAGAGATCCACAAGGATAAGCTCAGCTAGGAATCTAAGCAATAGTGGAGAGTCTACCTTAAATGCCCTTCCCCTATGATGAGATTGATGACTACCTTCTATCCCATCCTAGAGCCTTCATCCAGTAGCTGATTGAAGCAGAAGCAGACACCCATAGCTAAGCTCTGAGCTGAGCTCCTGGGATCCAGTTGCAGAGAGGGAGGAGTGATGAGCAAAGGGGTCAAGACCAGGCTGGGTAAACACATAGAATCAGCTGACCTGAACAAGGGGGAGTTCATGGACCCTAGTCTGACAGCTGGGGAACCAACATGGGACCACACCAGGTTCCCTGAATATGGTTGTCCACTAGGAGGACTGGGCAGTCCATGGGAACTCTGGCAGTGGCACCAGAATGTGTCCCTAGTGCATGAACAGACTTTGGGAGCCCATTTCCCATAGAGGGATATTCCCTTAGCTTAGGTACATGGGGGAGGGCCTAAGCCTTGCCCAAAATGATGAGACAGACTTTGATGATCCCCCATGGAAGGACTCACCCTCCCTGGCGAGTGGATGGGGGACTGGGAGGGGAAATGGGAGGTTGGGAGGGAAAGGGTATTGGGATTGATATGTAATATAAGATAGTTTCTAACTTAAATAAAATTTACTTTTAAAAAAAGGCAACCAAGAAATTGATAAATTGATTGGAAAATATAAGCTACTTAACAACTTTGTTTCTCTACTATACTGTTGATCATTTCCTAACACTATCAGTCCTATTGTGGAGTGCATGCTGGGTAAAAAGTTACTCTTGGGTCTAGAGAGACAGTTTAATGATTAAAGGTACTGGCTGTTCTTTCACAGGATGTGGGTTTAATTCCTAACCATCACATGGTGGTCCATAACCCTCTGTAACTCCAGTTCCAGAAAACCTTCTGGCCTTTGTAGGCACCAGGCATGCATATATGCACAGATATAGAAGGAGTCAAACACCTATACACATGTTGTGTGGAAAATAGATTTCTGCTTTTATGTAGGGAAAACAGTGTGCATAAGTATAAAAATAATGTCTGACTGTTTCCTTGACACATATGTAAGATATATCTATACATAAACAAAATATAGTTTTGTCGCAGTTAGGGTTTCTACTGCTGTGAATAGGCATCATGATCATGACAACTCTTATAAGGAAACTTTTAATTGGGGCTGGCTTAGTCCAAGGATTAGTCCATTGCTGTCATGGAGGTACCCAGGCAGACATGTTGCTGGAGACGTAGCTCAGAGTTCCACACTCAGGTGGGTAGGCAGCAGGAAAAAAAGAGCAACACCAGATCTGGCTTGAGCTCTCTAGTGACACTCTTTCTCCAAGTCCACACCTACCTCAATAAGGCCACACCTCCAATATTGTAACAGCACTACCTTGTCTGGTTTTAAGTATGACACTAGAATTTATCAGTTTCTATGGCGATGATGCCAAGGCCAGTTGCTGGCAGCCTCCATCATCTAACTAAAGCTCACTAGAGGAGCGAATGACATTTAGTGATAAAAGCCAAAGGCACAGTCGCCCAACAGTGAGTTTCTCTGAGTTCTAGGCATCACCACAGTCCTGCAGAGGGGTACTGTTAAGTGCCGGTTGTTTAAAATTTCCAGCAATTGTTTACAGACCCTCCCTGTACCTTGGGGTTTAAGTTCCCCAAAGCACATGAAAATCAACTGCGAGGAGCCATCCACAAAGCCTTTGCTATAGTGGTATTCCCTTACACGAATCTTTCCTGCTGGAGAAGGGCCAGTGAGGGGAGCGTGGACATTTCCTCTCACAGAGGAAAAATAATTAGACTGGACAGTGATTTGACCTCAGTTAGGTAGTTTGCAGGAATCATAGCCTGGAACAGGAGACCTAAGCATTTCCACTCACAGATGCATGCCTCCTGTTGTGTTTATCATTCCTACTCAGGGTAAAAGTGGCATCTAGGGTGTGTGGCAGGTCACATGAGGTAGTGTGGGTTCCATGTGGAGCTACATAATAAAGCACCTTGGGAGATTAAGGGTAGTTACAGCTCAGGTGTGTGTGTGTGTGTGTGTGTGTGTGTGTGCATAACAAACTCTAGAATTAATTAGAAGTGAAAAATGTGACTTTTTTTTCTAGAAGTCAGTTTCTTAAATTCTTGGTTCCTTGCGTAATTCACTTGTAATATATAGGAAAATATGACAGACTTCTATAAGGAAGAGGGGGAAAAGGAAGGGAGGGGAAAGGAAGTTTGAAAGAGACGCAAGGCGAGAGAGGAAAGAGGAAGAAAGCAGGGAGAGGTTCCTGCAGGGGAGAGGGTGGAAGGGACAGGCAGAGGGGAGGGAGGGAGGGAGGGAGGGAGGGAGGAGGAAGGGGGGAGTGAGGGAGGGAGGGAGGGAGCTAAGGAGGGGGCATCTTGTGGGAGGCTCTCTCTAACTGAGCTCAGTGCCCAGTAAGAGTCTTTTCCCACATTTCCACGATGGGCTTCAAGGAATTCTCGTTATTAAAGCCGCAACTGGGATCCATTAGAATATTTAATTTGCAAAAAATCAATAAGCAAAATAATGCTTTAAGCATGTTTTCCTTTTTAAAAGGAAACCATTTAGAGACACTTAGTGTACACTGAGTGAGGGATCTCAGCACTTAGAGAGAGAGAGAGAGAGAGAGAAAGAGAGAGAGAGAGAGAAATAGGGAACTAGGAGCTCATGACTCCAGCCAGCATGGTGCCTCTGACCCAAACATAGCAAACTTATTAGATCCCTGCATTTAGAGTCTTGTAGCTCACTGTCGTTATTGACGAGGGGGTTCATGTTGGATGTGGGGAACGTGAACGATGACACTACTACACGTGAAACAAGGTGATTCCAGGATTTCATGCTTCTAACCTCACCTAAGGACACCTCAGCAATATGTAAGAACTCGAGAATTTGCACATTAAATTTCTCATAATCGAGGAGAATTACACAATTTGCTCAGGTTACACAGAAGCTAGCAGGATGGCTCAGAGGTAAAAGCACCTGATATGCATGCACAATGAGCTGAGTTCAGACCCTCTGCACTCATGGTAGAAGACGGAATCACCTTCCTAAAGTAGACCTCCGACCTCCACATGCATGCTGGTGAAAGTGCAAACATATCATCATAATCTATAATTATTTTATTATCATTGTAATTAATTTTTTTTAAATTAATAGGGACTGGAAAGCTGAGTCAGTGGTTAAAGTGTTTGGCCCACAAATGTTAGGAAAGGAGTTCAGATCCCCACAACCTAAGTATGCTTGTAGGCCTGGCAGTAATTCTAGTTTGAGAATGCAGAGACAGGAGATCCCTGGAGCAAGCCAGCTAGCATGCCACATTAGCGACTTCTGGGTTGGACTGAGAGTTGCTGCCTCCATGACTAAGGTGAAGGAAAATGACTTCTGACATGGACCTCAGGCCTCCACATGCATGCACATGCCTGCTTATACACATACCCAGACATGTACCCATATATATACAAAACATGCATTCACACACACAGGAAAAAGAAAAATAAAACAAAATAAGGAAGAACTTAAGCACACAGCATATATTTCTGTCTGAAAACTTTGAGGCCAAACAATCCTAGGATTCTCTCTCTCTCTCTCTCTCTCTCTCTCTCTCTCTCTCTCTCTCTCTCTCTCTCTCTCTCTCTCTCTCTCTCTCTCTCTCTCTCTCTCTCTCTCTCTCTCTCCTTCCCTCCCTCACTCCCTCTCCCTATTACTTCATCCTAGATTTAACTTTGAAGTAACCGACTGAGGCTAATCATTTGTCAAATAGGAAGTAATAAGTCTTTGTCTTGTTATTATATTTGCTACTTGGTAATGAAATAAAATTATTATTCTTGCTAATCCCCTGGTATGTTTCTAGGAATATGTATTTCAAAGACAAAGAAAAAAGGCTAATATACCATAAAACTTTTTGAAGCATGGGTCTGGTATGATGAAGTATGTCAAGGGAGACCAGTGTCTGAGTCATGTGTTTGTTCATTGAGAGGAAACTGAGCTCTTTGAAATCCACCTGCAGATCCCTGCACCATGACTTGAAGTGGAGAGTCCTGCAGCCAGGCGTCTGTGCTGACTAAGCACTTTACATCTTCTTCTTTTCCTGCAAATATACTCATTTCATAGAAAAACACAAGAAAACTGAAAGCTTTCCTCAGTGTCTCCGAGACCAAAAGCAAGGCTCCTCGGCTGATGGCCTGTTCTCTGACTTCCAAGCTCAGTGGGGTTGTTTGTTTGCTCGTTTTTCTCATTATATTTACCTGACATTTGCAATAAAGGCGGTGTTTATCCTGAATTTCAGTACCTATTAAGCACTTCTCATTTAGAATAGCAATGGCTATTAATGTGTGTTCTTAATCAATAACTAAAACCAATACCCCTTTCCATCATAGCAAGCTCATAACCTATTAATAAATTGTTGAAACAACAGAAAATCAACCTACAAACGCCCTTTTTTTAAAAAAAAAAAAAAATTAAGCTGCGAGTAGCTATAATTTTCTTTACTATTTCCAGGTACCAAGGTCCACCACTCATCTGACATCATGTTTACACATTTCACATTCTTCTCTTTGAGAATATAAATTTGTCCATTCATACTCCATAGGATGTTTCCGCAAAGTGATAAAAGAATAAATGCTCTCCTCTGCCTCTGGGATAGCATTTTTCATGAAACTCTATAAAGTATCGATAAGGAGTTTGAAATTTAAAAGTTAAAATGAAAACAGGCCTTCCAAGAGCAGTGCTGGCAACAGTCCTCAGTTTGGTAGGATCTCGTCTGTCTTTGTGGTCACAGTCAACAGTCAACATCTTGAGATTGAGATTAACTCCTTGATACCCACAGGTGGCCCAGGAGTTTTTCCTCAGGGCAGACTACAAAGGGTGATCATGTCTTGCCGGTGTAAACAGAACCCAGAGGCTGGGAGTGAGAGGCTTAGAGTAAGTCATCTTCCCGCTTTGGGTAGCGGGAGTTGAAACCCAGAGAGTGAATCTCTGATGGCTGATGCTCATGATCATCACAAGTTTAATAGTCCAATCCCCAGAATCCCCAACATTCTGGACTCCAGGATGTGAGCGTAGACCAGTCAAAGGGACAGAATGCTACATGTCATATGTCTTCACCAGCATGCACATGGACCAACATAACTAATTTGAATAGGCATAGAGCTAGCTAAGATGTTAAACATACTTTCTCATCTAAGGACTCCACATTCGGGTTCAGAAGGATCCTCCTCAGACTGGATGGTATTAAAACGTGCAAAGCACTGGACATTAGATAGAGCAAGCTCAGCCACAACCTGAAATGTACCTATATATACTTGAAATGAAGCAAGGTATTTACTTAACATACAAGAGCAATGGAGGTGAGGGTAACGTTGATAGATGGGCTGAAATAGAGTAAGGTACCCCGTAAGTAGCCTGGCCCAGGGCCCAGCCTCCTGCAGGTACCAACTGACTTCTTATTATGTCTTATATCTCCCCTGACAGCATCTCTGGCCCTTTTTATATTAAGCTAAACTAGTATAAACAAAGGGAAATTGCTTGCAAGAACTAGGCAGGCTGATCAGGCCTCCGGAGCTTAAGGGAACTACAACTGAAAATGGACAAGTAATATACTCTTTGCTGCTAGTATATAAATTCCATTAAGGGAGGAGAGAGACGTGTGTTTATTTTGCAGATCATATTCTAACCCTTATGGAAACCCTTTTACTGAAAACAAGGGAAATGTCTAAGGCTGTGACAAGATGTTGGCTTGCTTCTGGAATGCCACCGAACAGGCAAGCTGTCTTCTTCCCCAATCCCACACTACCCTCTTCCAAGTGATAGCACCTCACCCATCCTCTAGTCTAATATCCAGACTCCCCTGTTTTACATAAGCAGTAATTTTTAAACGTGTGTGTGTGTGTATGTGTGTGTGTGTGTGTGTGTGTGTGTGTGTGTGTGTGTAAGCGCGTGCACGCCCACGCACTTAAGTATAGAGTTCTGGGAGGCCAGAAGAGGATATCAGATCCCCCTGAGCTAAAGTTACAGGTGGCTGTGAGCTATATCATGTAGGAGCTGAGAATCAAACTCAAGTCCTTAGCAAGAACAGTACATACTTATAACCACAGAGTTATCACTCTGGCCCTTTCGGCTGCATCTTATTTATCTTGTGTGTTTAATCACCTAGCTACAAGCTGCCATTGTTCAGGTCATGCAGAAGCATTAGTCATTCTAAAAGCCTGATACTGGCTCATGTGTCTCTGAATTGTTCACATGTTCTAATGCAGTCTCATTATTACAGTTTTTCTTAAAATTCTATGTCTCCATGGTGTTCTTTCCATGAATCCACCATAACACTGATTTTAAGGAAAAAAAAAAAAAGTGAATCTTTTCTTATTCCCATCTCATGAGGCTCTATATATGTTCTCACTCAATTCTGTGCCATCAACATGTATCACAATGCCTGGCTCATGGCAGTTAATGATGAGAGTGTTCATGAATTAATGAAATGTCAAATCAAGGGGAAATTCCGGGACCGCCTGTCTTGGTTGGAACACTGGACACATTACAAACTTGACACAGTCATCCAAAGGTAACCAGTTACTCAGAACTATTTGCTAATTGTCATGAGGGGACGATGTGTCTCCTGAAAGAATATTTTATGCTCAGTGAGTTGGGGCAGGGCTGTGCATTCTAAGACCGTTGGAGATGCTCACATCAGTCAGTTGCCACGGGGGAGGGGGCTGCACACTGGGCTTAGTCGGTGTATCATGCCCCCCTCTTCTGCTACTCAAAGTCCCTGGGTCACAACTTTGTGAGTCATCATTTTGACCTGAAACTGACATCCAGAACATCTAAGTCTCTACATGTCTAGCTTGCAGCCTAGTGTTTCAGTTTACAAGGTTAAACAAATGAGTCTGTGACAGATTATTTTAAGATGGGTGTTACCTCACATAGAATATTTTCTTTGAAATATTCAGGAGAGACCATAGTATTATTAGTGTTAGAATGACTCACTTTGCTTGCAGAATTGACAGGGACTGATGAAGAAGCAGGAAATTAATGCTGAAAACTTGGAGAACAGTAGAAGTGTTCAACATGGTCCCTAACGAGGTTACTTGAGTTTTACCTTTATTATCATCTATATACCTACAAATCAGAACAGGAAAAGGAATTCTTGGAGGTTGGGGGACAGCTATGATGAAATGAGATCTGCATCGATTACTGAAATTCAGAGGTTAAATCTACTCTGAAGCTCCAGATAACGGGCTTATGACTCATTACTACTGGAGGGTGGTGAGCCAAGCTGTTCTTTCCATGAATGGGTGGAACAAGCATATTCTTGCAAGGTGAAATCTGAAGGCGACATAAAACCCATCTCCTGTACTACTGGGAGACATACTAAAACCCATGATGCTTAGAGGGTGGGACATGACTGGATTCTTTGTCTTCCTGTGCTCATTAGGGACACATATTCCAACTCAAAGTTCGCCTGTGTAATTACACAAACTTTTTCACGCTTCTGAATGTGTGTGTCCATGCATGTGTGTTTGTGCAGATGCATACATGTGTTGGTGACTACGCATGTGTGGATGACTATGCATGCGTACACAGAAGACAGCTGCTGCTCTTCAGGAAGCTATCTTCTCTGGGCTTTGTTACCATTATTTATTTATTCATCTTACTCATGTGCATGTGTGAATTTATATACACCATGTGCATTTATGTGCCCTCAGAAGCCAGAAGAGGGTGTTACATCCCCATGGAACTGGGCCTAATGGGTGGTTATGAGCTGCCTGATGTGGGAGCTGGGAACTGAGCCAGGATCTTCTGCAAACACAGTAAGTGTTTTTGACCTGTTGGCCCCACTCTCCAGTACCCACCTTGCTCTGAGAGAGGGTCTCTCAATGGCTTTTAACTCACCAAGTTACAGGCTGTCTGGCCAGCTAGCTCTAGGCATCTGCCTGTCTCCATTCCACCAGTGGTAGCTAGAATTAAGCATGCATCACTGTGCCTGGCAGTTTTTTTTTTTTTCTTTAATTTAAGAGATGTATGTTTTAAGGATCAAACTGAGGTTTCAGTATTTGCAAGGCAAGCGTTTTACTAACTGAGCCATCATCTCTTTCATATTTTATAAGATTTTATACTCTTTAATTACTTATGTGTAGTTTATTTTCCTGTATTTCTCCACATGTGTTTGTATGATATATATTTATTGACTCTTTTTATTCTGCCCAATTCACTTTATTTATGTGCATATGTGTGAATGCCCAATTATTAATGGATTTTATAGCTCATATCCTTACACGGTTTCTATAGCTTAATAGTTTCTATAGCCCGTGGCTTCTAAATGACTGGATTCATTCCATATTCCTCTTAGTGCCATATTAACCATAGAATCAATGAGGCTTTCTACTCACACATTAGTAAAGCCTTAGATTCAGATAAGGCTTATAAGGGAGACAAGCACACTGAATAAGACTCAATGCGCTTTCACAATCCCTCTAAATAACACCCGCCAAGACATGAAACAAAATACAAAAGTTTAAAAAAAATCCCACTATGTCAGTCATCCATCGTGTTTGTTCTCTGAATCTATCATTGTTCATATCTGTGTTTGCTGGGTTTAGTTAATCTCTAAACTAGTCAGCCCCCACATAACCCTTCCCAGATGGGAACAAATACCAGAGGACTCAGTATACTTTTACAACTGTCATATTTTGAATCAGGGATTTTTGAGATGCTATACTGAGGTGGGTTCTCTCTCTCTCTCTCTCTCTCTCTCTCTCTCTCTCTCTCTCTCTCTCAACTGAAGAGGGTTCTCTGGCTCTAATTTCCCTGTATTTTTGAAAATATTTTGGTAACAGAAGCTTTCAAAGAATACACTAAACCTAGCCCATTAGCAACTAAGTAATGTAAGTCTATATTAGATGCCAAATTAGTTTGAGTCAAATCGTACATGATAGGCCAGTAATCCAATAGTATTAGCTTATATTACAATTACTAATATTTCTAGTAATTGTGATATTAGGACATTTTAATTGTAACTCCTGGATACGTAGGAAGTATGTATCAAGCCACAACGCCACTTATTCAAGCCTTATCTTCTTATCTTTAAGAAATACATAGACCAGAATTAGAGGAAAGCTCACAGTAGCTAGATGTAGTTAGAGCTACAGGGATCTGTGAAAGCCAGTTCACAGGCTATCCAACTGTTTCTGCAAATATACTTCTATCAGAACTCCATCATGCCCATGTGTTTGAGTATCATCTCTGGCTGCTTTCACGTTCTGTACAGCAGAGTTGAATGCAATTAAGAGAGCATGCCCAGTACCTGCAAACTATCCATCGTCTGGTCCTCTAAGGTAAAGTTTCTTGCACACTTATGCAAATGACAGTAACTACAATACTGTGTGCACACATTATGGCGATGGAGGTCACAGAGGTGAGTGGGCTAGGGAGATCACTCTGTAGGTGAAGTGCCTGCCCTGAAAGCACAAGGATGTGAGTTTGATTCCCCTTGCAAGAAAATGCCAGGCATGGTGGTGCACGTTTGCAAACCCGATGCTGGGGAGGCAGAGACAGGTGGATTCCTGGGGCACACTGGGCAACCAGGATAGTCAAATGTGTGAAGTTCAAGCCAGTGAGAGATCCTGTCTCAAAATAAGGTCAAGAAAATTTCTCAAAAATGTGATGCCTGAGCTTGTTTGCTGGCCTCCATACACATGTACACCAATGAGTACACACACACACACACACACACACACACACACACACTTCATAGAAGGATGGCTTCCTCACCAGGAAGGGTATCTTTAAAATGAGCCACTAATTATGAGTAAGGAGATTATACAAAAAGTTTCACAGAGGGTTGGAACCCCAGCAAAGAAAAATGTCAGGTCAAAGGACGTGCACAAGGAGATAGCAGGCTGTACAGTTTGCTTAGGGAAAGGCTTGCAGGATGGAAGATTTGGTGCAAACCACAGATCTGATAACAAGCTGTTTCTAACAGCATGGCCATGCCAACGGCATGTGGCTGGAGTGTATGATCATGGGAACCTTTAATGATATGGTTGCCAATCAGTTGTGTGTGTGTGTGTGTGTGTGTGTGTGTGTGTGTGTGTGTGTGTGAATAAGTGTTTGTGCATAAGAAAGGAAGAGAGATATAGGGATGATAGGTTAGGAGGTGCATACCACACTGAACTCTGAATAATAGATGTGGAATAAGAACCATCTACATAGACTATAAATAGTTATCTTGAATATCTTTTCAACCACAATCTCAGTTGACTAAATAATAAACATAATGATAAGTGAAGCCGTACCAAGCATCTCTAGATATATACTCTCCATACAAAGATAATTTAAGGATATGAATAGTTATCGCCAAATGGCTTCCCAATGGAATAAGTGGCATTTAGCTTATATATTTTATTTTGTAGATAACATAAAAGTATTCAAGTTGAGTTTTAGCAAGAGCAATGATTAGATAGGAGATGGCCATCCTCTCAGGCCTCAAGCTCTGATTTCTGGCTGCATTTAGAGCACATCCAAATACTGGATTCCCCAAAGCTAAATCTCATGCTCTTTTGGCAAACGCCTCACTAAATTCATGTGCCGTACACTGGCATTGCATCGCTAAGCGAAAGCTCACTTTTTGTGGTACATTAAGAAAGAGCATCTTAATTGAGAAAAACACAGTTTAGTCAGCACTCATATTTCACACATGAAGTCACACTTAAAAGAATCCCATCAGCTCACAGACCCACTCTGAGGTACAACCTGAAACTCAAAGTCAAGGTCTGCTGATAAACCAAGCGTCCACTCCCCAGAGGCCTGGAGTGTTCCATGCCCCTCTACTCCATGCACCCAGAGAAAAAGAAGTAAAACACAACACTGCAACACAGAGTGTTGTAACTGAAGCAGAGCCAGTGCTAAAGTCCCCAGGCTTGAGCAAGTGTCACCCTCCCCTTGGAATACTTTTTGTAGGGCTGGGGAGATAGCTCAGGTAATAAAGCATTTGTCACAAGCCTGAGTTCTTTGTTCACATTCCCCGAACCCAGGTGCCACTGTACATACTTATAATCCATAAAATGGCAATACTCAAGGTGACAGGAAGGTACACTGGCTTCTAGCCTGTCCCATGTGGTGAAATTCCAGGCCAATGAGAGAGCCGTCTCAATGAGGAAGGTAGCAGAAGACCAATATCCATGGCCAATATCTCTGATCCTATGCAGACATGTATACACTCGCATGCACGCACACACACATAAACACACACACACACACACAAGATCTTAAAAGCTTTATAAAGAACATTAGTTGTAAACCTCTGCTTATTCATACTTGAAGAACTCTTCATAGCCATGAGGAATCTCAGGAAAAGTAGTAAAGCATTCTATAACTCAAACTCAACTGCCTACTCTATAAAATGAAACAAATACTACTAAAAATCCATGCTGTTATTTTCAAATGTAATCTTAAAAAGTCAGTACCTTCACTACCACAAAGAAAGAATAAATTTCCTGGTCCTACTGACCATCCCCCACTCATCCCAGCATTTCCCTTGATCAAAATTCAATAGATAAATTTGGTGTGGGGGAGTTGAGTCTCGGGGCTGGCATCCAAGAGGGACTCTCTAGTAAAGACAATGGATTCATATAAAACATGTGTCTAGAGCCATGACCTCACCTGCTTGCCACACAAACATGGTTCTGGAGATGTCACCAGCTTGGCATTCATGGTTGACTTTGGAGACCAACACTGTCCTTCATAGGGCACAGTGAATTTGCACAAGCAGCATCAACCTGAGTCTGTGTAGCACAAGACAGGTAATATGTTTTTTCTGAGAGAGTTTTAGGATTCCTGGGGGGACAGACATTCTTTGCATCTAGGGATGCTGCTGAGGGGCAGCCCTGGTTCATATGAACCTTATTAGCACCATGACATTTAATTTGACGTTACAGCAAGTAAATCATGTCACCACCAACACTGGTGACCTGTGCTTCAACCTTCTTTGTTCAAGGTGGGAGTCCCAGTCTGGATTCTGAAGAATGGCCACACAGAGCTTCCGTGTCTGTGGACTTGCAGGAATGTTCTGGCTAAGTGATCTGCAGAATTCAGTTCCTCCCTTTTCTGAAGGCACCCATCCTTCTCATAACACAGCGACAGGCAGAGAAAGGCACCACTGCAGAGGCACCAAGGACATCTGCATGCTTTCTACCTCTCTCTAAGCAAGACCAGATGTTCCAACAAAGAAATGAAACCGAGGTCACACTCCATTTGATTTGTGGGACCACCCTCACTTGAGATGCCAGGTCATCATTCCAAAGTTTGAAAAATGATGTGTATTAACCAGCAAGATAAGAAATGTGAACATTCTCTGAAAATAATAGTAATTAATTATATGATCTGCAGAGAGTAAGCAAATGCTTTCCTGGATCAGCTTCGAAAAAAGAAGTTGATTTGCTTAGGGGGTGAGAACAAAAGCCAGCTCTCATCCCTCTCCAAGCCTCAGTCCTAAAATGATGGAATACACCAGTGTAGGCAAGGAGTGTAGGCGATGGAGTAAGATGGGAAAGGCAGAGCTGAATCCTCAAGAGCCAGGAACACAGAGTGAGCAGCCGATGCAGGGGGCTTGGGGGTCACCAAAGTCCATCCTGTGCATCTGAGAGGAGGTGAGGAGAGGGGGTCACTATGTCATTGTGACATATAATTTATGGGAATTCAGTGCTGTTTTTGCCAGGGAGCTGACTTCAGGGAGAACATGGGAAAGAAAAGAAAAGAGAAAAAAAATGAAGAAGATGAGACGACATTAAATCAGGACAAACACTGACAGGCGCAGGGGTCATGGGGGCTGGGGGCTGGGCACCTAGCACACAAATAAATGTTGGTCGGATGTGGGGTCCTGCCTCTAACCCTAGCACTTGGGAGTGGACAGCATGTGGCTAGCTGGTAGGTAGGCTAGCTGAATTGTGAATTCTAGGAAGAGCAAAAGACCCTGCTCAATAAATACAGCAAACTGTCTCATGGAAGACATCTGATGTCAACCTCTGGTTTGTGTTGGTCAACTACTCCTAACTCCTGAGCATGGGGTCTGTCTTGAAGTGTGACTGAAATACCAAGAGTTGCTCCATTGAAGAATTTGTTTTCCTCTTTTCCAGCAACTATCAGTTGTAAATAGTCTTGTGGGGGGGGGTGGCTCAGGAGCTATGCAAGGCCCCTAGGTTTTAATTCACAAAGACACACACACACACACACACACACACAGAGAGAGAGAGAGAGAGAGAGAGAGAGAGAGAGAGAGAGAAAGGCATGCATCATGCATGCATGCACACTTATTTAAAAGTAATAAAAAATAAATCTTTTAAAAGGAATTAAAATTCCTGTAACTGCTTTACAACTCAGAATGCAACTCTGGTGTAATAGCAATGTGGAAGGCTTTGTTCCCATAACACTATGCATCCCCAAAGTTTGGGAAATAACATGTTTGGAAAAAATAAGCATGTTTCCCACTTTCCAATCCTCTCAGCCTCTTTGATAGAAGTGCAAGAGGCAATAGGCAAGCTTGTAACTCTGCCCTAGAGAGTCCCTTCTCTTTCAAAACACGACTCATAGCAAAAGTGCACTGTAGGACAGACTTAGTTATCTTTGGGATGAGTGGAGCCCTCTTGCTGTCTGCATAACTGATGCATCTATGGGCTACACATACAAGGCGGGTATCACCCAGTAATTTAGTGAGTAGAACAGACAGGTAGGCCTTTATTGCTTCATGCCCTTATCCTTCACCCCTAGACTATAAAAACAGCCAATTTCCTTTCTCTTGCCTTCTACTCTTCCAGTGTGAATGTTGCCATCAAATCACACTTCCGTAATTAGCCATTATCTGGGCATTTCTGTCTTCCACAGTGAATCTCTAACTTCCCGCAAGCCCCTGAATTAGATGCGTACTCCAGGAGCCCATGCCCTCTTCACACCTCCTGCAACAGCAGCTTCCTCTTTGATGGTTTGGGCACTAGGGAAAGAGACACACACTCAGAGCACATGGAATGTCCTTCACTCAGCTCAGACTCGGCGCCTCTCAGGCTCAGCGCAATTTTCTGCCCCATCTGTATTCTTCCTTCCTAGCTTCCGTGAGGCCTGGCTACAGAACATAAAGCAGTCTCCTGGCACTGTGATTGCATCCCTCACACCCAGACTGATGAGAGATCTCAATTTCAACTCAGAGAAGAATCATTTTAGGGAAATGGAGAGGGATAGTCTCTCACCAGGGCTCTCTAGAGATGGGAGTACCTAGCGCACATGCTCATCTCAAATCTGTTTGCACGTAAATGATATTGTCTGGTTTCGCTTATTAGCTCTGTTTATCAACCCCTGCCTTGCTCTGTAGCTCTAAGAACCTACCGAATCAGGGATATGATGAAAAGAAATGCTGACAGTTTGGGCCACAGAAGAAACAGTTCTGGAAGGTGATGACCCAGGCTCTGATGACACAGCACATCGGAGGCAGAGTGGACTCCCTGGGAGTTCTAAGTGGAGGCTACAGGGTTTATTTGTTTTGCCTTGCTTTCCTTTTATCTAACAGTGGTGGTGGGAGGGGGTGCTTTACTGGAAATAAACTACTAATTCATCTAGGGAAAAGAAGCTCTATAGCAGACAGAGTGGTACACACGGGCAGACACCCGGTGGTGTCTTTCCAGGCTTCAGTAGATTACCAGAAGGATTCCATCTGGGACCACAGTGCCCTCAGCCTAAGAACTATGTGGAGCAGGGGGTTGGGCATCGGGTGGGGTGCGGTGTATCAGGTAACTCCTGAGACACACCTTGTTGTATAGTCCTAGGCAAGAAAGTCGTGTCAGTGGCCCTTAAGAATAAGAACACATGAGTATGGTTTTTAAGACGCTGATGGCACAATGGTTCTGTCAGAAAAGTGTGGCAAGTGCATGGCTGTAGTCCCAGTGCTGAGGGCATGGACAAAGACGGGTCCCTGGGGCTCAGTGGACAGTGAGCCTACTTGACTTGATAAACTCCAAGCCTGAGATAGGCCCTGGGTGAACACTAACGAGGTGAATGGTGTCTGCAGAACGACACCTAAGATTGCCACTGTGTCACTGTGTCCTTCAAATGCACTCACATTCAACTACACAGGCATCCCATCTCACCCCCGATACACACACACACACACACACACACACACACACACACACGCACGCACGCACGCGCACGCACACGCACACACACACACACGCACGCACACACACACGCACACACACACAGAGAGATTCATCCTTCAACATCAGCTATCATTTTTAGAACTGCACTAAAAATAAAAGCTTTTAATAAAATACACAGAAGGTTAAAATCTTGGATTCAAGCCTCCTTAAGAAGGCGAGAAGTTAAATCCACAGCATGTCTTTTGCATTTAATTATTGTTGCTTACGTCTCAAAATCCCTTAATTACTGGAACTTTAAATCATGACGTTTCACTGGGAAGACAGATTTGTCTTTGCTTCTCCAGACGTAACCTCTCCAGGGGCCCCCTGGCTCACTCAAAGAAGATGACCTACTTTACAGAGATTAAAAGTTTTCAGACATGACCTATCCGTTACTCTGTCCCAACAGAAAAGCATCACTCTTTGTCCTTAACTACCCTCTTTCTTGCTGTCTTTTGTGGCTGAGGATCTGGCTTTCTAAGGCCGTTACCCTCGCTGATGCCCTTGATCTGTTCAACATCCACCCTGGATCTAGGCCACACCTCACCCACCTCCACACATCTCCCTTCCTCTACAGCCACCTCTGCCTTCAACCTGGATGACTAACATGTGCATGCTTCATTGGTTCAAACAAACAAACAAACAAACACCGTCCATCCGTGCGTCTGGGGACGGCTCAGAGATGGAAAGTGCTGCTTGCTCTTGCAGAGGACACGGGTTCAGTCCCGAGCATGAACGAGGCTGCTCACAACTGCCTGCAGATCCAGTTTCCTCTCTGACATCCATGGTCTCCTACAGACACAGTATGCACACACAATAAGAGCGCCCTCTCAGCTACACAGAAAAACCGAACAACAAAAACCCCACCCTCCCTTTATCACACTAGCTCTATTAGCTTCTGCTCATTTCTTGTTTGTTCATTCTTATTCAGGATCTCAGGTAGCCCAGGTTGGCCTGGAACTCACTTAGAGCTGAGGATGACTGTGCTGCCGACCCCCTTGGGTGCCCCAAGAATTGCTGGGATTACAGGCATGGATGACCACTCCCAGTCCATAACCGGCTGGAGATCACACCAAGGGCCTCCTGTATGTGGGCAAGCTATATGGCCAGCCCCGAGCCTGCCCATTGCCATAACTGCTCAGTATGAAAGTTCACCTCAGAAAATTGTCACACACACCCCCTTTTCCAGCCACTCCAGCAGGAAGTATTCCCCTAAGGGTTAACAATGACCTCAGTTATTACATCCTGAAAGTTTGTTTGTTTTCCCCCTCCTTCCAGAACACTTTAAACTCTTTCCAATATATGAAACCACTAACCACTCATTTTGCCATGATACTTCATAGGCTCCCTTAATGAAATTCCCGTTTCCTCCATCGCCCTGACAAATTCCCCCTCTTCTGGCTCTTTAGAACTCCCTAGGCTCCATTCTGTGAAATATTCTTTGTATTTCTACAATGCTCGGTTTTATATTGCTTCTTCTGATCTCTGCAGCGACCACTGCCAAATATCAACAAAAATGAGAATAATCATAGTACCATCATGAACATCCACTAGGGGAACTCAGTCGGTAGATTGCAAGCAACCCCCCCCCACACACACACAAAAAAAAAAGCCAGTTGGTTGTTCATAATGCCCTTTAACTGAAATCTTTTCACAAGTCTTTATTACACACTCCCATATAAACTTCCACCAGACTCAGGGAGGTGGGGGCCATCGACAGAATACTACTTCCTAATCCATGGCTGGAGATATCCTTTCTTTCTTGTCTTTCCTTCATTGCCTCCTCCTGGGGTAAGAATGTCTTCACCACGGTGCTATCCCAGAATGCCTTGGAACAGCTCTTGACCATTCACCCCAGCTCTGCCCAGCTTCTGCTAACACTATACCATGCCAAATCTCCACTTTACCAGAATTTTCCTTCACCAGGATTGCATGGCTTCCCGCCTATTCTAGCTTCATTTCTGTTGCTATGACAATGCCCTGACGCTAAGTAACTTGGGGAGAAAGAGAACTTTTTTTTTTTTTAGCTTACAGTTCCAGGTTATTGTTGATCATTTCCAGGAAATCAAGGCAGGGAGAAAAAGCCCACTGTCAATAGCAGAGAGAAACAGATTCATTTATACCAACTGCCTGCTTCCTACTCAGCTAGTCCTTTCTCTTGTATACGTAGTCCTCAGAACCTCAGAACCTCAGAACCTCAGGCCTCAGAACCAGGGTGTCGTATTGCCCATAGCGGGCTGAGTCAACTGGCAAGTCAGTCAGTCTGCCCAATAGACATGCTCACAGGCCAACCCAATCTAGATCATTCCTCCATTAGGACCTCTTTCCAGGTGAGTCTAGGTCTGAGCCCTGCCAGAGAAACTCTGCAAAACTGTCGCCTGACAGTACTCACCGGCAGCCGGAGGAAGCTGTAGCCCACCTCCTCCTAGTGCTGAGCGGAACTTAGCATCCTTGCTGTTGCTTCCATGACCTCTCACTCTGGTCAAGCTTCCTTTTAAATTTTGCAACTTCATACCAACACATACTTTTTAACGTAAGCCTTTGAGCCAGACCTTTGCTTCAGACAAGGCCACACAATTCTGGAAGATCTTTAAAATTCCCATCAAGTGGAATATCCTTGATGAAGTTTCCATCAGCCTTTCCAGACATGATCACTAAATTCTGCCTTGTGCATACAGGCTACAGTATCAATTACAGGTCTTACCCTCTATCATACACTAAGCAGGCCTATCCTATCGGAAAACCACTTATACATTATAGAATGAAGCTCTGTTTTGCACCGGCCCCTCATGTGTTCAGAGTTGATGAAATACCTTCAATAACAGCCAGAGACAGCTTCTGCAATGCAATGGACTAACCCCACCTCTACCACTGAGTCAACACCACTGAGCAATGGAAGAATTAGTATAAGGCAGGCACCATAGGTGAAATACACTTGCCAGAGATTAAAACACTCCTAAAGTCTCACAAGCTAGCTACTGATTAGTTGAAGTCAACATTTATTAGCTTTAACTATTCATTCCAATTTTTCAAACAAACCATTCCAAAACATTGAAAAACTTAGTGAACATATATATATTCTTCACAGGCTACAAAATGTTATTCCTCCTAAATGATTTTTAAAAGTAAGAGTATTTAAATGATGAAGAATCTATTACATGTTCAATAAATTAAAGCTGAAGGCACAACGTGAGTGGTAATTTTTGTGCTTTATGTAATTTACCTATTTATATATTTAATGGTTTATTCATTCACTTATTAAATTTTAGTTGATAAAATGAAGCGAGCATACAATATTAAATGTCTTATATGAATAACAAATTGTTCATCAATCAATAGATGATTTATACTCTGCAGTTCTTATTAAGGACCAACCCAAATCACAGACAAGCAATTAACTTCAAGGACTTTAATTCTCTGCATTGCTACAGTGGAACTACCTCTGCATTACTGTAGCATTCCTTTGTCCCATAAATGTCATGGCACCCTCTTATTTTCTCTGGACACATCACACCTGAGAGCTCCTCCAGCGCCCTCCAAGGTCAGCGAACTCATTGGAGTTTTCTACGAGCTTCAGCTCTGTGCTAGCCATCACTGACCCTGGCAACACACACTTGCATTGTGGGGATTCATTTAACGCCCCCTAGGGCTTCCCTATGTGCTCCTTCCCAGGTAATTTTAAACTTAATCTCTTAATATTTAATACATATAAACAAGGTGTTTTTTCTTCGGTTTCACGAGTGCATATACTTTAATTACGGTTGCTTGTTTGAGCACGGGTGGGAGGTTACATACTAAACTCTAGGCAACTTACCAATGCACTGAAAAGTCTTCCCCCTTCCCAGAAGCTCATCAGGGAGAGGAGGAACCTCATGAGGCCTCCCCCAATCCGTGGTGATAACATGTTGACAGGCTCAAATCTTGTAGGTGTTGTGCAGGTAATGGCAGCTGCTGAGTTCATACCTAACATGCTCACTTCATGCCCAGAAGACAGCATTCCGTAACACTCTTTCCCATCACCCAGCTCATCTATTACATTACATTCTTTCCACCACTCCTCCATGGTGCTCCCTGGCCTTTGGGGTAGGGGTGACAACAGCAACTCATTCTTAACACTTGACTAGTTCCTTGTCTCTG
This sequence comes from Phodopus roborovskii, assembly GCF_943737965.1. Taxonomy (NCBI): domain Eukaryota; kingdom Metazoa; phylum Chordata; class Mammalia; order Rodentia; family Cricetidae; genus Phodopus; species Phodopus roborovskii. Next base: position 5,477,949 of record NW_026125295.1, read on the forward strand.
CATTAGCTATTGCCCACCACAACACACACACACACACACACACACACACACACACACACACACGATAAAACAGAAATAAAACAGAACAAACCACATCGACTCTGGAGGCTGAAAGCAGTAACAATAGCTCATGGAGATAAACACAAATATTCAGGAGGCATTTGGAAAATGTATCCATTCGACTGTAGTAGGTTTCCCTCTAGAGCCTGTGACCTCCCCAGCCATGGGCTGTTGGCTGTGCTTATGGTACTAGGGATGAATCCCCTTCCATAGAGTAGCCCTCAAGTCCAAGCAGATAATGTTGAGGGTAAACCTCATACTTCTCTCCGCTCTGGCACCAGTGAGGATAGTCTTGATATCCAGAATGCCTCTGTGCATATCCAACACCACTTCTCACTGGGCTAATGTGCTCTTCATAAATAGAGCATCACAAATCACCCCATGGTTTATTATCAGCTGCAAGTGAGTTACTTAAGAAAGGTGAACACACAAACATATGCAATGTATCAGGACTGACATTATTACAGAGAGGCCGGCCTGCCTCTGTCCTCCACTTAACACAGTCTATAGATGAAACGCTATGCATTTGTTAGTCCCATGATCCATTCTGAACAGGATGCTAATGCAATTGGTGGTCACTTGGTAAGGACAAATGGAGAGTAGAGGATGTTCTAAGGCTATCTGAAGATGTGGAGGGCAGAGATGGGCAAGAAGCATTGGGGAAGACACCAAAGCAAGGGGACAGTATAAGCAATGTTATGAAGAGAGAGCTAAAGTTTCATCAAAAGAAACTGTCTTCCAGTAAGGGAGACTAGCCCTTGGAAGCCATGATCACTTCCTTCTAATGTGTACACACCTGTTGCATAGCTCTGCTTCTAGCAGAAATTTATAGGGGATGGAAGACCGCATGTCTGCTTGATTTCTCCACAACACTGAAACTCATGTGTTAGTCTCATTGCTCAATAGTAATCAAACACTTATTTTATATAAATTAAAGTGCTATAATTTCAGGGAACAGTAGTGATTACTGTAAATCAGAGGGTAGGGGGAACGGGCTTCTAACTGAAGCAAAGACAAATCTCAAGAAGTAAACCCCAAAGATAGGAACCAGATGTACTCTAAGCTGCATAATCTCTTATGAAGCCCAACAATAACCTAAATAGAGCTAGGGTCATGGTGATTCAGTGCTTGTAGCCCTAGGATGGAAGAGGCAGGTGGATCCCAAGTTTGAGGCCAGTCTGTACTATATAGTGAATTCCATAACACAATACTACTTTCCCTAGATTAGATCAGGAATCTCCACTGTGCAAAGCTGTCTTCGAAGCAATAGGACCAACACTGCATCCAGCGAGTTGGTAACATTTCAACCAGAAAATGGGGAATGGTAAGAATAGGATGAAAAGACACTATGTGTGTCAAACCAGACACTGCAATTTTCAAAAGAAAACTTTCTAAGAGAAAAGATACAGAATACAACATACAGACAAGGATCTCCCATACACATATGCCTTGGGGTCTTATGTCTTTGGACAAAAGGTAGACATTTCCCATGGAGGTTCATTCATCAGAGACTGCTGGACTCTAGTGGGTCCCAGACGCCAAACTTCCACAGTTCACGGTTTTGATAACATTTTAAAGTCAAAATCAAACTCCTTCTAAACAGTTATGGATAATCACCCTTCTTATAGACAATATGGTTAATTCACTGCAGGTGTTAGCTATCCTGTGTTGGTGGAGTGGAAACCCAGCAACGGCATAGAGGATCAAAGGTAGACAAGCTATTTTGATATCATGGTTAGGCCAGCTCAAGGTCTATCCTGGAACAGGGTTGGGAACCCAAGGCTACAGTAGGATCAGCCACTACGGATTAGAGTCCTCCTGCTTGACTGAGATGGCTGGGTGTGGAGGCCAATGTAACAAAGACAGAGCATGCTTCTTCGCCTGGAACGTGACCCACTGCAGGAACTCAGAGAACAGAGCTTACGTTCTAATAAGAGAGGCAGGAAGTGCAGAGGATAGCCTGGCATCAACGGGGAGGGTGCTTAGGGGAGGGTTAGAGGAGTTAAAATATGATGAAGCAAAAGAGTTTCCCTGGCTTGGTTAGTGAAGAACTTTAGAGGGGCTTGAAGGGTGACTCGGGGTTAAGGAGACATGACTCAGTGATTAAGAACTCTTGCTGCTCCTGCACAGGACATGGGTTCCATTCCTAGCACCTAATAGCTCCAGTTTCAGGCAATCCAGCTCCCTCTTCTGGCCACTGTGGGTACCGCATGCTCCTGGTACACATACACATGCACACATGCACTCAAACATTCATACATTTAAAATAAAAGTAAATAAAATCTTTAAAAACAATCAAAAGAAAGAACCTTGAAGACAAGTATACTCTTACCGGAGAAAGGGGCTGGCGTTCTACCTCTCCATCTTCCTTCTTAGATCTCCCTACTGCTTCCTCTCTCCTCCTAGTCCCGCCTATCTTGCTTTCCTATTGGCCAACAGTGCTTTATTCATTAACCAATACAAGAAACATATTTACAGAGTGACATCTCCCATCACATCTACATTAAGATTCAGCAGGGTGATAAGGGAGACTGAGGCAGGAGACGCAGCTCTTTTCAAGGTCTTGGGGGTTGAACAAGCCTCAGAAGGTTGGGGCAATAGGAAGAGGGCACTGACTCTAGTGAGAGAGGGTGGAAGGTGGTTATGCATGGAGTTCACAGGAACCAAGTAGCAAGTCTCCAAGAGGGGGGTGATAAGGGCAAACCGCAGACGAATGCTCATCCGTCACTTAAGAGATGCTTTGGCACTGTGGAGACCCTAAGGAAAGACAGCGGTTGATGAAGAGGCATGTCTGGGTGTTGAGGAGAGAGTGCTTAGTCAGGGCACACGACACTAGTATCAGATGGAATAAATCCTAACCACACAGGATTAAGGGATTATAGTAACAACAATAATTAAAGAATAAGAGGTTATAAAAGGAGAGGGCTGCAATTCTGTGAAAACTCAAGAGCAGCATGACAACCAGAGGTGGTTTTGTTGAGAGGGTCAGGGCAGTGCTAATTATTTGTGATCTGATTCTGTGTACTCCCAGGAGGAAGGTTTACATCTGGGATCTTCTATGGGGTGAGGTGAGCGCTACAAAAGCCCTTTCTATGTAAGTCACAATGTGATGAGGGAAGGTTGTGGCAGCAGGATGCTGGGATCAGTGGGTCTAGCTGGAAACCTGAAGAAAGTAGAGGCTGGAATAAAAATGGTGACTCTGGATATGTCTCTATATGATTTTAAAACCCCTCTCTATATCTACCTACCTATCTATCTATCTCCCCATTTTATCTATTAATCTCCCTACCTATCATCTATGCTTATCTATCATCACCACCTACCCACTTTTCATCTGTCAATTATTTCACCTATCAATTATCTATTTATCAATTCATATATCCATATATTATCATCTTTTCAAATTACCTGGGCTGGCTAAGAGCTCATGATGTCCCAGGCGCAATCTACCACAGGCTGTGATTACAAGCAGGTGCCACCCCGAGGCCACCTTTTGTAAGCTTTTACATCAATCTCTACTCAGACTCTCACAGACTATTCTAAACTTTAGTGTAGCTTGTTATGCTAATGAGTTTCATGCTGTGACCAAAATGCTTGAGAAAACAACATGAAGGGGGAAAGGCTTTTTCGGGCTCACAGTTTCAGAGGATTCTGTCTGTGATTGCCTGACCCAGGACCTTTGCCATCAAAACCATGGTACCCAGGACCAGATAGTTGAGGAGTTTCATAGACCGGAAGCTGAGAAGAGGAAAAGAACTGGGGGCAGGGTATAATCTCCCAACGCGGTGCTTCCTTCGGAGATTGAACAAACCCTTCACTGGGGCCATCTAAGACCTCCGGAAAACACAGATATTTAGTTTACGATTGGTAACAGAAGCCAAATTACAATTAGGAAGTATCAACAAACATGACTTTATGGTTGGGGGTCACTACAGCATGAAGAACTGTATTAAACGTTTGCAACATGAAGAAGGTGGAGAACCACTATTCTGAGGCATATCCCTGTTGAACGTCCTCTGCTAGGCCCCATTCCTAGAGTTTCCAGAACCTCCCAAAATAGCACCAAAAGCTGGAGACTGAGCCAAATTCATGGGTGACATTTCATAATCAAACCACAAAATTTAGGATACATTCCACAAATATAATTAGCATTCCTAAACTATGCACTAAATACAATCTGCAGAGTAGGCAGCATATATTATTCCTAGTCATCACAGAAAAATATGATAGAAAAGAAAAAAAAACTGAACCCAAAACATGATTAGAATCAAGTTTTAATGACCGCAGTCTTCTCATTATAAAAGGCCATACTCTAAAGCAAAGAGATACTGATTTCTCTATGAAGAAAAAAAAGAAAAAAAAACATTATCTGTCTCCACTCACTAAGTCGCGTGTGTTTGGATGAGTGTCTCCTGTCTGATAGTACAGTGAGCCCACTCTGTTCAACCTTCTTTGGGGCTTGTAGAGTGCTTTCCTCTCAGATGTGTTCACAAGCACACCTTTGTCTTCATAGGGGTTATTCTGTATTCTGTGCAGTTTTTATCAAGTGCCATCCTGTGCTACAAAGATCCGGAAGGAAAATTCGGTGACACAAATGTTCACTTTAAACCAAGCAAAACGGGGGTTCTAAACACAGGGATGGGGTTCTCACGGAGCAAAGAATGGGCTCGTGCTTGTGTGATGCATTCTCTCAGGTGCTGGCACTGGAGGCAGCTGCCAAGCACCACACTCTAGACTAAGAGCAATTCAACCGGATGCCCCACAATGCAGCTGACTGGGAGCCTGGCCTTTCAAAAGGAGTCAACTGCCAGGTGGATGGGATATTCAGACACTGATGAAAGGTTCTGGCCATGACTTCCACAGGAGAGGGATCACCCAGATGACTTCAAAGTTCTTTCCAATTTGCAAAACTTTACAGCTCTGTTTCCAGGGAACAAACTGCCAACAGCTGGCAGAGTACTCAGGAATCAGAGGCGACTCCACGGAGGCGGGGCTTGTGGACTTTCTAGAGGAATCACCATTGGCCTGTCTTGGCTTATTCATGGTGGTCACTGGTTGTTTTTCCAACCCCAGAAGATCTGGAAGCTGGGCTCTTTTGGCATTCACTGACTTCATGAGAATCCTGGAGACAGTCTTTTTTCAATCCATTCACCTGAGACTAAGTTATATGCTGGACAGAAGATATCCATCTCAGATTACATGGTCACGTCTCACAGAAATGAAAACATAAGAAGGGTGCTGGTAAGACGTCATACAAACGGGAGATGTGTATGTGGAGCCATGTTCCCTAGGGCCAGGGTGAGTCTTGTTGATGCACTCACTGGCAGAGCAGAGAACTCTCTACAGCAAGAAAGCCTGCACTTCCTGATTCATATTTACTCTGTTAGCCAGAGTCACAGCCACCTACCTACCCCACTGACAGTCTTCTCCGAACATTCTATATGTACAGATACCACTAACTAAACTTGATCTCCACCTGCACCTAAATATTGTTTCTACAGAGTATGCTGTGACAGTCAGTTGGCATCAACTCTCAGAAGGCAACTTCTGCATCTTTGTGCCACCATGCTGGGGACAATTCACAGTGCTTCCCTTAAAATTTCTTCCCAATTACATCATGCAAGTAGAAAGGTACCAGGTTCAGGATGGACAAGCGAGGGAAAAAAAATAGCATTTTAATTATTTAAATTACAGGCAAATTCAAATCTGGATAAGTAGGTATGCACTATGAAAAGATGGTAACCAGAAAGTGCCATCATGGGTACATTTTGACTCATTGTCCCGGCTCTATTAGGATGACCACACAGACCTTCTTACTGGGTACCAGTTCTTTTGTTAAAAGGTGAAGTGCCTCACAGCATGGAGAAGGGTCTGAACTATTTTTAGATTTTGTTATTCCATGACCATGGACGCTTGGCCTGCATGTGTACATGTGTACCGTGTGTGTGTGCTTCCCCCAGGTCAGAAGTGGAACTGTAATTACAAGGGGTTAGAGCCACTGTGTGGGTGCTGGAAACTGGACCTGGGTCCTCTACAAGAGCAGCCAGTCCTCTTAACGGCTGAGCCATCTCTCAGGCCCATCGCCCTCACTCCTGTAATCTCGTTCATGTTTATCTTTTCAAATGTCATCTCCATGGTGATGAGAACTAAACGGCTGGTTTCGGCACCAGAGTCAAAGCACATTTCCATCTGGGTATGGCATTATCCTCTAAGACCTGACATGTTTTAAACAGGGGCTGGAGAGATGGCGGGACTGATAAAGTGTTTGCCATGCATTGTGAGGGCTGGAGTTCAGATCCCCAACACCACATAAACACTGGTTGCCTGGCTGTGTTGGCCCGCATATAATTCCAGTACTAAATAAGCAGACACAGTATTACTAGAACAACACCAAGACAGGCAGCAAATCTGGGAGTTCAGGGTTCAAGTCAGAAACCCCATCTTAATAGGTAAGGTAGAGAGCGACTAAGGAGACACTCAGATTCAACTTTTGACTCCAGTAGTGTCTCTGTATGTGATAACATACTTACACTTGTATACATGCCACACATACACACAAATGCAAATACCAAGACCCCTACCCCCCAAAACATCAACAACAAAAAACCAAAATAGGACACCATCATCTGCTTTGAAAGATATTCCTCAGTCTTAGTGTCCCATGCACACTGGCTAGGGCACAACCCACGCACACTTTGAGATTTGCTGTCTATGCTTACACAAGTCCTACATGTTACCTTTCTGCTCTGCCGCACCTCAACAAACCCCGGTGTAAAACTCAAAGGGACTTGTACTTACGTTTCTTCTCCTTGAACTAATCACCCTGCAGGCGCTTACTTCTAGCAAGTCCAGCAAGAGCCAGGCTTTTTCTCATGGTGTCACTACTAACTGTTGCAATGGCCACCATCTCCTATTAAAAACCTCTAGGGAATTCTTGCCAGTCCAAGAGAGAGACATAAACCACCCCTCTGTCCCCCGAGGGAGGGACATACAGAGACGGAGCATGAACATGGAACGGACAAACATGGCTATTACAGAGAGACTTGGTACTCTGAAAGCACTTGGTAACTATTATCAACAGTGTGGCATTACCTCAGTTGGTATATCTACATGCACTGACATTGTAGCCACATAAATAATCTTGGTAAAAATAGGTAATTCATTTATTCTTTTTTTCAATTGATGCCACTTATGATCTTTCCTGTTTAAACGACTCTGCACTAAGAAGGCGGTCTTACTTTAACCCTTTAATCCTTGTTATCTATTAGGCAATGTTTATAAAATTTTTAACACATTACTTCAAACCCAGACCTCAAATCCACCCAGCCAGTAATACCTCTCTCAGAGTGGACAGTGCGTGTGTGTGTGTGTGTGTGTGTGTGTGTGTGTGTGTGTGTGTGTGTGTGTGCTCATGTGTGTTGGAAGTGGGGAGAGCTATCTCCATATAGCTTCATTTACACCAGATGTTAGAAAATGTCTAAGTATTTAAAAACCAAGTAGGTAAAACCATATTTACTAGTATTTTAGTTACCACCATTAATGATAAATGACTTACACATTTCACTGTTTATGAATTATTCTAGTTCTTCATTTACAAATTTTTGCTCTTTTGATTCTTTGAGGTAAGTCTGCCCCCTCACTAAATTCTAGAAACGTATTTTGTGTTTAAAGTATAAAATCTTTGACATATGTAAACATTTTTACTACATCGTACTTTTACTTTTTATGGCAGATTGTCTGCTATATAAAAATTTATAAGCATTTCTTTGGCAAAAATGTAGGAACTTTGTAATAAAAAGAGAGGGTTTCAGACATCTATTCTTTTCATTTATAGCTATGATTTTGGAAAGAGATTTATAAAGCCACATCATGTACAAAGGTTAAACTATTATTCATTCATTTGTGTGTGTGTGTGTGTGTGTGTGTGTGTGTGTGTGTGTGTTCATGTATGTATGCTCATGTGTGTGGAAGCCACAGGACAACACCAGCTGTCACTCCTCAGGCACCATGAGCCTTGTTTCTTGAGTCAGGTTGTCTCACTAGCCCAAGGCATGCCAAGTGTGATGGGCTGTTTGGTCAATGAGCTTCAGGAATCCTCTTGCCTCTGTCTCCCATCACTGGGTTACATGCTCATTTTGTTTTACAAAGAGTCTGGGAATTGAGCTGAGGTCTTTGTAAGCTCTTTAGCACCTGAGCCATATCCTTAGTCTTCTTTCCGATGTCTGACTGCCTTTCAGTATTTCCTATTTCCTGGCTGTCAGTCCAGTGTTCAAGGGATGTTCTTGGCTTGATGTGGAATGTCCTTCTGTGTATATGTTTCTCTTTTTGGTCGATGAATAAAACACTGTTTGGTCAATAGCCAGTAGAAGCAGTAAGATAGGTGGGACTAGGAGAAGAGGAGAATTCTGGGGAAGGTGGGCACAGAGGGCACTGAAGGAATCATCCCTGTGTTTATTTGGACTTGAGGCAGCTGTGGGACCAGGTTGGTTAGGAAATTTTTCCATCAACAATGGCTCAGCCTATTGTCTACTACTCTGTTTCCCTTTCCACTCCAGACTCAGGCCGGTCTTACGTTCCTTCTATTCTGCCAACAGTAAAGCCTGCCCTGCCCTCTATGACTGGGACAGTATGCCAAGTGCCCATACATTTTATACACCTCGAGGTTGATTCATGAATCAACCTGCCCAAACAGCGGGATTTGTTTTTGTTTTGTTTTTTTTTTTTTTCCAGCTGTTCAGTGATCTAGCATTTTTAATTCCTTTCCTCAGTTCCATAAGCCATTTCCATTTTCTTAGGTAACATTCAGTTTCTGAAGTGCATAGATTGCCTATAACCCCCTCCAGTCCTACAGCCATTCCACACGCTACAGACCTAAGGCAGAGTTTCATCCCTCCTGACTCATACCAGTTCTCACCAAGTCAAGCCCTTTCTTGATGGTTACAGAGTACAGAATCAATGAGGACAGGACTGAAAGAGAAGAAACTCAAATTTAACGAGATGATAAATACTAAGGAAGCTTACTTATTTGTTATTAAAATGTTGTTGGACCAAATATAAACTTAAAGGGATAGGAGATATCTGTCATACTCACCTCTCTGTTTTTGTTTGTTTGTTTGTTTTGTTTTTTTATCAAATCAAAGTTGACTTGAAGGTAAACACATGAGCAACTGAGGAAAAAAAAATTACACGGAAAAATAGTTGTCAGGAGTCCTCAAAGAGCATGCTATGATAACACTTTTCTTAGATTTATATTAATACCTTAGCACTGAAGGAGAAATATTACTTTGAAAATAAAAAGGACAAAGAAAGCTTTGAGAGGGCAGATAAGCACAGTGTGGGCTCATTAACACCCCCTCATTATGAGATCAATTAAAGGTTTGGAAGGAGCGTGAGCAGCTGTTTCCCATTCCACAGATATTTATCACGTGACCCTGTCTAGCCAATGCTGCACACAGGATCTGGGGCAAGGCAAACATCCATGGGAGCTTATAAAACAGAACTAACTGTTAGGGCTTCAAACAACATCCAGCAGTAAGTGACATTAGAATTCAGATTCAGAACAAAAGTTTACATATTCAAGCACTGTGTAGTCAATTCTTATTAAGTAGCTACTGAATACTGGGGAAAACACTCAGCCACCTCTGAGGTGGCCCTTGAATCATGAGCTTGAAAAGCTTGGTGAATGTGGTCACAATAATTGAAGGAAGATTACCAAGAAGGCAGAATTAACATTCATCAACATAAATGCAAGGAAGTTTGAGAGACACTGGAAAGATGAAGATGGAGCTGAAAAGCTAAAAGAAAACTCAATGTCCTCATTCGCCACTGAACAGTCTACAGAACACTCTCATTAAAAGCCAGCACCACACCCCGGGCCAGCACAGGCCTCACACATGACATTTCTAAACATGAGCTTTCACTCTGGGAAAGCAAGAGCTGACACTCAGAGTCAGCTACAAGAAAATGACACCTCTTCCGCCCTCTAATTTAGTTCCTCCAGGGGACAAAGGCATCCTGGAAACTTCAATGAGAAAAGTACAAGTATTGTGAAATATAGCCATGTAAAAAGGAGACAATTTCCCAATATATTCATTTTAGACTGCAGGGGGAGTTTTCTATAAAGGGCTGGGATAGATTTGCTCTGCATCCCAAAACAAAACAAGAATACCAAAACTCCACATAAGAAATGGGAGGATTACAGAGAGCAAATCGCAGCAGGATCTCAGGCTTGCTGATGGCAGAGCAGAGTAAACAGAGACAAGCAGTAGAGGGGAGAGATGTTTCCAGGAAGGCATTGGTCTGAGGCAGCAGAAGGGTACCTCCTGCACCTCAGCCAGCCATTGAGTCAATCCCAAGCCTTTCTACTGTCTTCCTCTGCCCACGATCACCAATAATCTTCCCTTTGAACAAATGGCTCTTAGATTTTATTGCGCCTTCTTAACATGTCAGGGTATTTGCATTCTTTGTGGAATGTGGAAACAAAGGACTGTGAGTCTCTAGTTGATCCCAAAGACGTTCTCATCAAAGAAGCCAAGTTTTCTTTGGACCAGAGGAAAGTGAAATATAAATAAGGAAATGAAATCCTGGGGTCACAGAACTAAAGCAAGCAGCAAAAGCAGACACTGGGCCTCCAGGATTAACACACTCAGAGTCTTTTTACCCCAATAGGCTTGCTATTTTCATTTCCAAGTATTAAACCAATCTAGACCTTCTAATATGTTTCTTCTTAAACTCAATGCAGACAGTTTACTATGCTGTACTGACTTTTTGCTTTAGCCTCTCTCTCTGTCTCTGTCTCTCTCTCTCTCTCTGTAGGTGTGTGTGTGTGTGTGTGTGTGTGTGTGTGTGTGTGTGTGTGTGTGTGTGTAGATCAGAGGTCAGCCTCAGGCAATGTTCCTCAAGAACTGTCCACCCTATTTTTGAGGAAAATGGTATCTTGCTGGGCCCTAGGCCCTGCTGATTAGGCTAGGCTTGCTGGGTGGCAAACCCCAGCATCTATAGCTTTGTGATTACCAACTTATGCCACCCTGCCTAGCTTTTAACATGGGAGCTGGGGATTTGAACTCGGGTTCTCATGCTTTAGCAGCAAGCTCTTTAGCCACAGAGTCATCCCTCCATCTTGGTAAAAATAAACTTTTAAAAAGATTTATTTTTATTCTGCGTCTATGAATGTTTGCCTGAATGTATATCTGTGCACCATATACCAAGTACATTAGAGGCTGTAAAGAGGGTTAGGTCTCCTGGGACTGGAGTTACAGATGGCTTGGAGCTGCCATATGTTTGCTGGGAACCAAACCAGGGTCCTCTGGATGAGCAGCAAGTGCTCTTAACCACTAAGCCATCTCTCCAGTCCCCTCTATAAGTGATTTGTAAATAGATGAAAAGGATGGGCAAATCTCCAAATTATAAGAAGAGAAAACTTCCCACTTGTCTACAGTGTATTGAACAGAACCCTCTTCCCCATCCACATACAATAGAACAAAAGAAAATAACAGGGCCTTTGTAGGTTTGTATGTGGGAAGATGTTTCCAATGGAGAGAATGGAACTTGGTCAACAAATTGGAAGCCATGATTAAGTTCTATGAAATGAAGGTGTATAGACTTGAGCATTATCTGAAATGTGTGTTCTTAGCCTCATTTTATTTAAGCATTAAGCAGGGTGGGGTGGGTTTGTAATCTGTTGTCATCTACATGTTCCCACCCCATCCCTGCACCGTGTCCACAGTGAGTAAATGTCTTGTCACTTTTTAGGAGCAAGTTCTGATATTAGTTAGAACCAAGCATGGGATAAGAAACTGGTAATCGCAGGGAAGGAAGCCTGACATGTGATCAGCTTCAGCCTGGACTCATCAGATTCACCAGTCCCCTTTCAGGCTGCATGCTCATACCACCACGATGTTTCCTGACATTGACCAAAAGATGCCAAACGCGTTTGACAAGAGAAATAAAAATCTTCAAGCGCACATACTCCCAGACTAATAATTTAAAAATAATTTTTTGGAGAAATGTGTCCTAGGACGAAAATATTTCAGTGGGATGGATTGTGATTTAGCAAGAGGTGGTGCTGTTTAAAAGTGTCCTTTGCTGGCCCTCCCTTTGGACTTAGCATATGAGGTAGCAGACAGAGGACATCTATCCAGAACATGACCAGACAATGGGTGAAATGGTTCTGATATGACTGCTTGGTGGCACTGGTAACACAGAGCCCCTTCTGGCTCCCAAGAGGGTGTCAAGAGATGTGGTATTCTTCTTTGGCCTAATGCAAGGGCTGCCTTTCAACCCAAACTCAGCCAGGACAGTCATTGTCTCACCTAATGGAGGCTAGTAAGGCCAGGAGGTGAGTCAGTCTGTGAGTGAGTGGTACCCATCATGAGGACCTAAGTTTGGATCCCCAGCACCCACATCAAAAGCCGACCATGGTAGCTTACATCTGTAACGCTAGCTGGTGCTGATGGGGACCAGCAGATTCCCAGAGCTCACTGGCCAACTATTCTAGCCAATGAGTGAGCTCCAGGTTTAGTGAAGAGAAAATATAAAGGAAAACTAAGGGGAAGAGAGAGTGAGGAAGTCAATTGGTGCCCCCCCCACACACACACGCAACAGGAAAATGTACACTACACACATACAAATAAATATTTTAAAGGAACAGAATATAGCGCACATGAGTTTAAGTACCAGTAGCAAAGTCATGCCATGCACAGAATCTTAGGGTTATGAATGCAGCAAAGTAAAAAGCTCATCAATGTTTTAAAGAAAGCTAACACAATCAGAAAGTCAGCAATTTTATATTTAGTAATTAACTATCTATAACACTGCATAATCCATAGTGGCCAAATAATAGCAGGAAAATGACATTGACCAATGAACTGAATGTCTATAAAATGTGTTGCAGACCCAGTAGAAGTCACAATCAGATCCCGGCCATCAGGATCAAAGAGGTGAATGAACGAGCAGCTGACAATGTGGCAAAGGTGTCCACCTTCAAGATAACAATACCTACCAGAGACCTGATTGCAAATTTGCATGAACACAGAGAATACTGTTGAAGATCCAGGCATGGTGGCTCAGCCCTGGGATCTCAACACTCGGGAAACAGAGGAAGGAAGAGCACATGAACTCAAGGTCAGCCTGGGTTACCCAGAGCTCCAGGACAGACTGGGATAAAAAAAAAAAAAAAATGGGATTAGTGTGTGAGCATGTATGCACTTGTGTACATGTGTGTCTATGTCTGCCACAACATACATATGGAGGGCTCTCTCTGGTTCTACCATGTAGGTCCAGGTATATAACTTAGGCCAGACTTGATGGCGCCTTTACTCACTGAGCCATCTCACCAGACTCATGCCTCATTGCTTTAGATTGCATTATATCCTCTTAGTTGCTAGTAGTCGGAAGAAGCTATTTCATGTTTCATGGAATTATGAATTCTTCAAAATTCTGCAAAACTATTATAGTATTATTGGGGTCGATATGTGGGACATTTGAGGCACGCAAAGCAATATGGCTTAATTCGTTCTGAAAACCCATCAATAGAACCCAAGTCTGTATCTAGTGTTACATTAGGTCCTACAGAGACATTCAAATACCAAAACTCATGATCTGAGCCCATACACTATTCACAGACTACCCAGGATATAAGACTGAGTATCCCTCTACCATATATGTATCAAGATATGGAGACATAAAAAGCTCACCATGTTCAAAAAAGCAGAAACACATTTACCATAAACAAACAAAAAAAAAAAAAACTCAAATACCAATTTTACTCTAACTTGAGGAAAAACTTTAAAAAGGACACAAACAATTTTAAAAAAAAATTGACAATTGAGGAAGGAACCAAAGTTCAAAAGCTTAAGACAAGAAGAAGGAAGAGTTTCAGAGCAAAAGGCAGAGTCAAAGAAGACAAATCCATCTGAAAACCTTGATTTTTGGAGGAAGGGGAGAAAGGAGGAATGCGTGGAAGGGGCAGAAGCTGAAGCAGAGAATCAGAACCCTTAACCAAGAAGAGAGATCCAGGCAAGTCAAGGTGATGCGCAGGATGGAATGCACAAAGGGAGGTCATGAGTGACAACCATCCGGGGACAAGCAAGGGTGGAGAGATGTATGCAGCAACCATGAAAGGGAAGAGTGGAGACAGTGACACCAATTGCCAGTCTTTCTTGGCCACATGAGATCTGGCGATGGGGACATTGAGATGGTGACCTTGCTGGGCTCCATCCCTCTAAGGCATTCTTGCACCCAGCAGGCTCCGTCACACACAGATCTTCCATTGGCATGAATATTGGGTCCCAGGACACATTAGTTGTTTCCAAATATCATCCTGTATGGTTCATAGTTTGCATTGTGTAACCATGGTGCCACTGTGGGTTTGCTGCCTTTTGACTGACACCACGGTTTTGTCCTCCAACTCAGATATGTGTGATATAAAACACATATCTGTAGCTTTCCTTACAATTACACTCCAGGGCAAATACAGATTTGTATTTACACACAGAACTGCCCAGAGAGATCTATAGAAAGAAAGAAAGGAAGGGAGAAAAGAAGGAAGGGAGAGAGAGAGAGAGAGAGAGAGAGAGAGAGAGAGAGAGAGAGAGAGAGAAGAAAGAAACAACAATAACAAACCCCAATTCCAGTGGTTCTGGGAAACATTCTTTCATCCAAAAGGAGACTTTCAGACAGGTCCTCCTTGTGAACTGACTGATGGGCCAGCCAAAACAACAAGAATGAATGACAGAAGTCTGGGGACATGGCTCAAGTGGCAAAGTGCTTGTCACACAAACATTAGGGCGTGAGTTCAGTCTCCAGAACCCAGGCAAAGGAGATGGGAGCTGATGTCACCAGTTCTGGGAGTACGGAGACAGTTGGCTCTCTGGGGCTCGCCTCTGTCATAACAAGAACAAGATGGATGGCATCTGAGCACTAATGCCTGATATTGTCCCCCTTCTGACTGTCTCTACCACCACCCTGCACCCCCAGGAGAATGACAGACATTGCCAAATTCTGCAGCACATTGCAAACCAAAACAGATAATCAGCTGTCCACACCAGCAATTATTGCTTTCCCCACAAGACACCAAAAGCCTCAGCTTCATGATTCCTCCACATATTTCAGGTTTTGCCCAAAGATGACCCTCCTACTCATAAATGCCCTTGCCTTTGCCAAGCAGCTCTTCTTGTTTGCTTTTGGAAAGGAAAACAGTCATGGGCTCCCAGAGAAGGTAGAGCAGATGAAGACCTGAGGAACTACCCCTTCAATTCCCCAGGTTGCATGTGCTGGGTTTCCCATGAGCCAACCCATTAAGGAGATGCTGTCAGACGGCCCCATCTTATTATGACTGACAGCCACATGACAAAGAGCTCCTAGGATCACTGCTCTCCACAGGACAAATGCATGTTACAAAGTCATTAGGGGTTAATTAGAACGAATCGGTCAGTAGGATTCTGAAAAGATGCTACCAAGGGTAACAGTGGGAAGAGAGCAGATACCTCACATTTATGACATATTTCAGTGTGTCCCAAAGCACAAGAAGAGTGAAGAGGAAGGTCTATGAAGAATGGACAGAAGCAGTCTCCTGGCATTTCAGAAATACCATGGAGACCAGTTTTCCAGAATCTTTTGACTACTCTGTGAGAGCAAAGATGGGTCTGGTTGACATGTGCAAACATGGAAATGCATGCTCTTTGCAAGGCACATGGGTTTCCTGCATGCCAAGAGAACTTTCCCAAGGTGAAGAGACCATGGAAACTGCTGGAATAGAATAGACTAGCAGTTCTGATACATGGAAAAAGAAACACAGCAAAACTATTTTGAGAACAAGAAGAATCTAGAAAAATGACCCAACAGCAACAGTATCATGGCATTAATTTGCCTCCCAGCTGTACCCCAGTCTGGGCTACCCCACTCCACTCAGATCTGTCTCTGGCAGACAACACCATGAAAAGCACAATGAATTCAGTGAACCTGGCTGTTTCTTGTTGCTACAGGTCAATCCAATGTGTCCATTTTCAAGATCAGTCAGTGAAAGACTGTCAATGACATTTCCAGATGTGCTGTAACCTTTCACCTCATGTGTCCATACAGAGATCTCTTGAAAGCTCAAAGGCCACAACAAATGAGGGCTGAAGCCAACCACAAAAATACTGTGTGACAGAGAAAACTCGTAAAATGGAACGTAACCCTTGGTGCATTCTGTTTATCGTTCCTCTTATTCTGAAAATATTACTGTCTCAAAACAATTTGCAGGTAACTTTTATTTTTTATTTTTTTAACTTTGCAAGAATACTGTATTTAAAGAAGGCAGGGGGAGCTCAAAGTCACAGGAATGAATAAAACAGGTGGATGTGCTTGAGGCCAAAGTGCTTTACATGAAAAAGTGCCAATACCTCCTTCAGTTCTCCTCACTTTATAGAGACACGCAATGTTCTAAAGCTAAGAGGGGAGCAGGAACAAGGTATCAGAGGCCAAAATCTAGAGCAAAAGTCAACAGCGAGATCACCTCCACTCTCAAAGGACATGTTTCTAATCAAAGAAAATATGTTTTCCTCATTCTAAATAAGAAGTTATATATCTAAATTCACAACTGTGTTATATGCAGGTTTATGCGGGATGATTTCCCAGAAAAAAAAAATCTTTTGAAGTTTTAAATAAACATAGGGATGAACCATCAGGAAATGATGCCCCCCGTCCCAAACAAGGCCAGGCTTTAGTCACTCCTTTCAAATTCATCTACTAAACACCATTTGGTCATTGAAAAGGGAGTTTGCTCAAATTTAAACACCTTGGCTTAAGTCACATGATGGGGGAATGTCCTTTTGTATTTGTGTTTCTCTCATTGGTTGATGAATAAAACACTGATTGGCCAATAGCCAGGCAGAAAGCATGGGTGGGGCTACCAGACCAGGACAAGTCTGGGGAGAGGAAGGCAGAGAGGGGCTGCCGAGTTTTGCCATTTATAAACAGTGAGCATAGGAGGTGCCAGGCATTCTCCAGTAAGATAAGGATATGTAGAATTACATAGGTTAGTCGTTGTGGGTTACTAATTAACAGAGAGTTAGCCAGCAAGAAGCCCTAGCCATCGGCCAACAGTTTATAAATTAATATAAGTCTTTGTGTGTTTATTTGGGGCTAACTGGCTATGAACCAGGCTGGAAAGAAACTCCAGCAACAGTCACATTTAGGATGCCATTTGTCTACTTGTATGCTAGGTAAATTTTAAAGAGGCAACATGAAAGTTCATACACATAAACTATATCATCAAACATGACTCATCTGCATGAAAAAAAAATCACTTAAAATGTTTTACCTGATTTTTAAAAAAAATCATATAGCTACCATTGTATTTCCCATTTTCCTCCTCGCTGAGTTGTCCTCAGTCAATAAAACTGGTTTAGTCAAGTAGACAACAATAGCCAATGTAAAACAGCAAGATGGGAGCTGGGGTAATGGCTGAGTGGTTAGGAGCACTGGCTGCTCTTCCAGAGGTCCCCAGTTTTGTTCCCAGCACCCACAGGGCAGCTCAGAAACACCTGTAACTCCCTCCAGCTATGGGGACATTCACCTCTTCTGCATGAATGTGTGCGTTGCACATAGACTTGCTTGGAGTCACACATATTCACATGAATAAAAATAGGTACACCTTTTAAAAATAGGAAGGGGATTTCTGAGAACCCTTGCTGATCTATATCCAGAGGAAAGTAGTCAGTACAAGTAAAATAATCAAAGGGCCTCTCAAGCACTGCAAGAGAGACACCAAATCCCCTTTACGTTGTTAACATTTACCATGTGTCTACTTGGTTTGTGTGTTTGGGGGTAAGTGTGTGCACACCCTAATACCTGAGTGGAGATATGTCAGAAATCAACTCTAGGAAGTCATTATCCTCCTTCTACTGTGGAATCTGGGTGCTGAACTCAGGTAGCCAGTTTTAAACCTTGCATAGCTCTTCTACCCCCTGAGCCATCTTGCCATCCCTAATGCCCATGTCTTAATTCTTATTTGTTTGGTTTGGTTTGGTTTGGTTTTTTGAGACAGAGTTTCTCAGTATAGCCTTGGCTGTCCTGGAGCTCAATCTGTCCATCAGGCTGGCTTTGAACTCACAGAGATGCACCTGCCTCTGCTTCCCTACTGCTGGGATTAAAGGTGTGCGCCACCACCGCCTGGCCATGTCTTTCCTGAACTATGAAAGGAAGGTTAATTCTCTCAGGTGAAGAAACTCAGATGTGGACTGATGGCACCCCTGATAGCGTGCTCCCTTCCTTATGATCCAACTGTAAATAAATATGCAGTCATAAAAAGGAAAATAGTAAGTCATGTACTAAATCATAGGAAAACAACACATGGTTGCCAAAGATTAAATGGCAAATTATTTAAAATGGGTTATTATGTGATATTTTGTCTCATTAATTGAGCTTAGTAAGGTTTGGGGGAAAGAAGAATGGTCTCCAGCAAGAAAATAAAGGCAAGACTCAGCTGTCTCCAAAGGGGTTCTCAAGTGTTAGTCACAGGTTGATACATCTTTGGGGTGTTCCAGTTCCCCCCCAATAAAATCACATCCTATGTAATCATAGTATTTTGTCCTCGTTTCCAAGGCTCCTATTCTCAGGCTCAGGAATCTGAACATTTTGCAAACCCCATTCAAAATATAATTCCATTTATCAATGGTTGTTTCTGCATCCACATCAGCACCCACATCCATTCACAAAATGAAGAGTACTTACTAACTTCCACAGGGAAGTCCAGCCTTAATAGACACCCATGCGCCTCTCTGCCACCAATGGAGAGGGAACTATGGGAATGGAAGGTATCACACTCTGCCTGAGTCTTGGATAAGCACCAACTGAACCCACTCAGAAAACTTCAACCACCACAGAAAAACCTGCCACAGGAATAATTAAATGACACCTGTCGTTTGGTTTCAGCCCGCCCATCTCCACCCACTCCCGAGGGAGGGACAGATGTGTTCCTCCAAGTGTACAGGATGCAGTTGTGAAGGACACAGCTACGTTTATCAGACTCCCAGAGTCCGCACAGCAGCGTTTGACTGCTTTAATGAAAACATCAAAGAACCGAGCAAACATTCATGAAAAGCACTAAATACAGATCACCTCCCAACGCCACCAGAACACCAGAGACCAAAGAAGGCCTAGCTGTCTCCAAAGAGGATTCCCAAATATTAAATCAGGCAGGGTTCAGAGTGAATGAAACTGATCGACAAGGCAAGGCCCCAGAATGTAGAACAGAGAATGTCCCTGTGGAAAAAGAAACTATATCTCATCTACATCCATCTCCTTCATTCATAGTGTGTGTAAGAGAATGACATAGTAAACTGCAAGGCTATATCCACACATTTGATTCCAGATAGCATTTATTTAGTGAGTGACAATCAAGGATGAAAAATAAGCAATTCAATAACACAATTCAATGTGTACAAATTCCCTGCCAATATCAATATGAAAGCAAATGCTCACCTGTGCCCACTCCTCTGTTTTTCCTTCTTTTTCAAATGTTTAAACTCTGAAATCCGAAAACATGTAGCCAATTCTACAGACATTATCAAGGCTCTGAAAACAACCACTAACTAACAATACATCTTACATGTATCTATTATAGTTCATTATGTATTAATAAGTATATATTATAGGTAGGTTTATTTTTATTGTTATTACTGTGTGTGTGTGTGTATGTTTTGTATGTGAGACTGCAGGTGTGACTGTGGAGGTCAGGGGACAACCTTGGTCCCTGTCCTTAACTTTCTACCTCTTTTGAGGCTGGCTCTCTGCCACAGCATTGGTTTGACTAGCTGGCCTGCAGGCTTTTACAACGCCACTATTAAAAAAACAGAGGCAAAGCAAGTGGCCTTGTTTGTCATGATCAATGGGTATGCCATGGTCCTACAAAGCCATCTATTGTAGATCCCATTATCTTTCAAAAGAAACATAGTTTCCCATCTTGGTACCGCTAAATTGTTGAACCTTTCCATAGGCCAATGATTCCTTTAGAGGTAAATGCCATGGACGTTTTCTGATAAGAATTCCAAAAATTAAAGTGGCCCAAAAAATTTAAACAGAAAGATGTGAAAAATAATATTTGTAATATCAAGAAAGAGTAAAGTTTGCCTTTGCTTCTGGATTTGTGTGCTGACGGTCATTTTGAGCTTTCCTTTTGCGTATCTGTCAGCCCCATTCAGGAGGGATGTGCCTCCTAATTAGATGTCCCTCACAAAGGCACACACAGGCATATTTCTTAAACAATTGTTAGTAACCATCTGCTTTTATTACATATATATATATATATATATATATATATGTAATGTATATATGCGCACAGCCGAAACAGTTCAGTGTTTTCCCACTACTGCAAAAAAATAGTGAGACACATCCTCAAGACACATCATAGCACATGAACGCATTCCCTGCTGCTCTCCCCTCTGCCCCCTCTGCACTCCTGCTTTGCAACGACTATAACATAAAAACGTCTCTTCTCACAAGCTTTGGATACTGCACTAGTTAATCACATACAGCTGTGGTGTGAGAGACTGTTACAAAGCAATTGCAATGTAGTACTTGAGGGCAGTCGTGGACAAGCATTCACCATTTACTCCGAATAAAAAGTTTGACACACACACACACACACAAAGTTTCTTTTCAAAGAAAAGACGATTTTATTTTTGATGTGCCAGGAACATCACCGTGGGTGACCCCTTCTCTCTTTCTCTGCCAAAAGGGCTGGTAATGTCAAGAGAGATTTGTACAAAATCACATTAGTGCAAAGATGACGCCTCCCAGAATCCCTGAAGCCAGAAAGACCCTGGGCAAACTTGCAACTCCCTTTCCCTCTTTGTATCCTCCCTGCAAAGTGTCCCTGCCCCCAGCTCCCAAACAGAGCTCATTCCATCATGTGAAAAGATCTTCTGTTGTATAATTCTGTTACTTCTTTTGTAAATGGGGAGAAAATGAAAGGGAAATGCTCCAGGAAGGACTGTAAACGAAATGTAGATGCTGCTTCCTCTAAGTTCGGATTCAAGAGAGAAAATAAGGACTTTCTGGACAATCGGAGGAGACATTTTAAGGGGATCAGAGCACATTCTAGAAAAGACAGCAAAACCTGCACCAGGCTGCACCCGGCCTTCAGTGCGCCTAAGGACCTGCAGGGCAGAAAGAAAGGAAAGCAGGCAGTCTCCTTATAGCCAGTGTGTGCCCTTATTTAAAACGAATTCAAAGTCTGTACACTTGAAAATATGGCAAACAAGATTTACCATATTCTCATGCTATCCTACATGCACCCTTGCCCCAAGCAAAGTAAAATATTTGAAATTGTATCTAAATAGTTCACGGCTGAAGTTTTTTTTTTTTTTTTTTTTTTTAATTTTGTTTTGTTTGTTTGTTTTTAAGAAAACCAGTTTTGTATGTTTCAAGTTTTCAAAGGAAAACAGAACTTGGGAGTTTTCAGGGCTGTTTTCAAACAACTGGCAGGTTACCAAGACCAGCTATCAGTGCAAAGCCCAGGCAGGAAGTACTAAGAAATCCCAACCTCCCTCCCTCCCTCCCCCACCTCCCTCCTGCAGGATTGCATTCCTGTGCCTGCTAGACAACTGTGTGAGGTGTGATTTTGCTTTTGAAGGATCAGGATGTCCACAGTTTTTTAAAAAAAAGGCTTTGTCCTCTAGAGACCCCCTTTTCTCTGCCCACCCCTCATTTCTCGTGTTTTCAAGCATATGCTCTTTCTATGACCCATAGCACCCAGGTAGACTCTTGGTGGGAGGCAGCAGGCTGGGCTGCAAACTGTGGTGCTACAAGCTGAAGTCAGTGCACGATGGGTGAGACTCGGCCCTCATACCCGATCCTGCTTCACAGAAGACTCAGAAAACCATCCAAATACTACTGGTCAGAGGAACCTATTAGTTCAAACCCCTCGGCAAGATTTCCAGGGGAAAGCAAGTGGCCAGACAGGGAGACACAGTTCTGGTTCCTGGGCGAGTAGAGGAAGCCTGTGAGCCAGGAAGACACCTGCTGGGGCTCTTTCTGAAGTTCAAGGAACATGACTGAAGTTTTCCAAACATCAAATAAGAGAGAAGTATTCATCCATCAACCACATTAGCCAGGGTTCTCAGCTCACCAAGCACGGAGCAAGCATAGCACCCTTCCCCACTTTCTCCTTTCAACTAGGGGTTTCCCCCCCCCAAGAAATACACCTACCCAAAGCACCTCAAATTCACAGCAAGATATATCTGGGGTCTCCAAATCTAACACCAACAAGTTGATTTTCTGAAATGTTATGGGGTTGCAAGAGTCAAATGCCATTTTGTATTTTGCCAGTAAGATAACCTACAATTTTCAGATTTCTTTTCTCTAGGCCTGTGTATTAGTCTTTTATACCCTTTCAAGCAGCAGTTTACTTCGAGAGACTCTTAAAAATCAAGCCACATCACTTTTTTAAAATACTATGCCATATCATTAAGCTCTTTTCATTATGCTATAACCAAAAGCATTGCCCTCCCCCTCCCGAGACTTTCTTCTCTAGCAAAGAAAAAACAAAACTAAAAAACAAAAACAAAAAAAAAAAAAACCTCAGTCCAAAAAATAGAGACAGAGCATTTAGAGATATGAGCACAGCCCAGCAGCATTGCTACAGATCATAGCTACAGCCAAGTGCCAAGTGTCCATGTCATTTGAATATGTGCTATTTTATGCACTTACTGCTATTTGATAGTTAATACATTATTTAGGTTACATGTATGTTTTGTCTCCTATAAAGCATGTTAAGCCTCTAGAAAATTGTTCTAGGAGATGAGAATCAGAAGTAGCCTATTTCTAATGGGAAAGGAGAAGGAAGTTTGACAATGTCACCATCTTCTTGAACTACAGTTTGCATTAGGGAGAATGGAAGACCTGCTCCTTGATTTCTAGAATATTAGTTTCATGTTGTTTTCTCATGAGAAATTAAAAGTTGTGTCTAGCATTTCACTAAACAGAAAGCAAAAACTTGGGTTGTCTTTTGTTTGTTTTACGTTTTCTAAAAATTATACTAAACGCAGGTTTAGGTTCTTCAGTGACCTCCAGGAGGACCCTCTCCACTCCTACACACACGCACGCGCACACACACACACACACACACACACACACACACACACACACTTTGTGTATATTAGGAAGGAAAACCACCTGATTTTAGGCAACCCTTTAAGGTCTGGCACCCCTGGGATGTGATTTTGATCAACCATAGGATTCTATTTCTATTGAACACAAGTGTTCTTTATATGTGAACATCGGTTCCATTAGCCATGACTAGAAACTTGAGTTCTTTATACTTGACAACACAGGAAAAGTGGATTCCTGTGGAGTCCATCTAGGCTCATCAAATAAGCACAGACATAGCGCCCTTCCCTATAACTGATTATGGATTCTCTCCTGAGATAGGCATGTGGGAAGAGGGCAAAGGTCATGTGGAAAGTGTGCTCATTTGCCCTCCACACTCCTGACACAGCTTCCTTGTGTTGGATTAACTCTGTCAGAGAATCCCCACGTGCTCAGACAGAACTGCACACTGATGCTTCCTCTGCATCCCGGGTTTCACATCTCCAGCTTCCTGAGATGTCATTAACATCTGTCATTCCAGGGGCCTCAGAACAATATGTGACAACTACACCTAACAATCAGTACCACCACCACGACAGCTGAAGTAGCTGACCTTACATTCCCTCCTGGCCCTGATCAGATTGCCTAAATCTCAGTTTGGGATGCCTAGTGGAGCTAACTTCTTTAAAATGTTCCAGATAATGCCCATGGCTTTGGCTGGCCTAAAAGTAGCAAGACCCAGAGACACTGCCAGGGTCCATGGGAGGCACTAAAGCCACACAAGACCCAGACAGACTTGAAAAAACTATTAGTTTTCTTCAGGCTCCTCTCTTCCCACCACTAGGGCACTCTTTCTCCATCAATTTCTCCCCCCCCCCCTCTCTATGTCTCCCTCTCCAAGGGTGGCTAGTCCAGCACCCTGTTTCTTTAACTGTGTACAGCATTCATTACTCCCCTGCTAGTAACAGGTTAAAAGCAATCTAGGAGAAAAGCAAACAAAACAAAACCCCCAACTATTTCACTCACTTCAATCAAAACTTTCTCCTGTGGTTGCACACAGCACTGGAAAACCAGAGCCAGCACAGAGCAAGATTTGGGAAACATTTGGAAAAATTTAACCGAATGAGTAAAGGGTTTGGAATGTTTGATATTTCTCAGGCAACCCCTGGGCTTATTGTTTTTGTTTCTTTGGGGGGAGAAAAATGACTGTGAATGTTCTTTTTTTTTCTTTTTTAAACTTGTGGGACCATTTCTTTAAGGGAAGTAGCAGGCAGGATTCTCTCTGCCCGTTGCCCAAAGAGTTAATACTCAGGCAGCAGGCAGGAGGGATGGTCTATTTAAGCCGCAGCAGCAACCCAAACTAAGTGGGCACAAAGGCAAAAGGCAATGTGAGTTGACCTTGGAGGGGCAGAGCAATAGAGCAATTGAAAAAGAATGACTAAGAAAACAAACAAACAAAATTTAAAGAAAAAAACAGCATTTAAAATGCAATTTCTAGAGGCCATTGTCCAGTCTGGTTCTCAAATGGGCATTGTCTGATGAGACCGAATAAATGGGAGATGAAGAACATAGCATGATTTACCAAACCCTGATCATGCCAGCAAATCCGGTGACGGCACACATGGCTCAAGCATGCTTCCCTCACTCTTGCATGTGTGGTTTCTAAGAAGATGGTGGGGTCTGGCTAATGCAATAGGAAATCAGACTATCCATGTACTTGAGGTGATTACTGTACAAACATTGTGCCCTCCTTCTCAAATCGGGTCCAATCGAATTGACAAATTGGAGAATTGATTTCTCACCTAACAAGTCTTTGATGTCTTAAGTGAAAGATAAAAGTTCAGCGTGGGCACTACTGTCTTCTCAGTTTTGTGGGCTGGCCTCTGGGCCCCTAATGATCACTTAAGCTCGTGCTCACACAAAGCCCCAAGTCTTTAACCAATTCGAGTCCAATTATTATCAGTTACATCCCATGCCTTTTGCAAGACTCAGACTTCCCTCCTGATGGCAGCCAAGGGGGGGGGAGCGGGTGGGGGCCAGCCTAAAGTATTGACCTTATCTTCAGCTTCTAGTTCCTTTAGCCCATAGCATCTCAGTCATCCTCTCTCTCTCTCTCTCTCTCTCTCTCTCTCTCTCTCTCTCTCTCTCTCTCACACACACACACACACACAGAGAGAGAGAGAGAGAGAGAGAAAGAGAGAGAGAGCCAAAGGGGGGGAAATGCTCAACAAACTCTGAGAGACTTCGGTGGGTGCCCTGGAACCCTCCCCACGCCCTTCTTTTAAGCTGCACTAGGCCATGAAAAGTTTAAGTGGCCCCCACCCGGAGTGTTTTCTGGAAGGAAAGGTGGGGGGATAAGGAGGGGTGATCAAATCTTTGAGATTCACACACAAAGAACAGCTTACTAGAAAAGCTCCTGAAGTCGTATTTTTTGTCCCTGAGAACGTCTCCTGGGATCTCCTTTCTAAAAATCCCTGCTCACCTGCAAAAGACTTTAACCATCTCCCCAGCATTTCTGCTGCTAAATAACAAAAGAACACCCCATTGGAAGTACCCTGTCTTTAAAAGAGAAAGCTGCACTCCGGGCTCCCTCTCCCTTCTTCCTGTGCCCTGTAAACTCCCTTCCTACTGTTTTTGAAAGAGGTCGGCAGAGGGGATGGGGGTGAGGGAAGGGTCCGCTTGCCATGCCCCCCGAGGAGCGCCAGACACCACGCTGCCTTCCAAATCTCACGGGTCCAGCCATACCTTGGTTTGGAGGTACTGGGGACAGTAGTACGTGTACTGGGGGTACATTTGTGGCTGATCCAGGCGTTTGCCCATGTAGCTGGGATCTTTATCTCCGAGGCAGGAAACTGAATAACAGGGTATACGATGCCCCGGGCGAGCTTCTTCCTCTCAATCCACTGTTCCCGGCAGTCTGGGTGACTGATGAGGCTTCCGACTCCACTCACTAGTTCCAGTTCCAACACCGTAAGGAATTTAAAACAACCAAAAAAAAAAAAAAAAAAAAACCAACAACCCAAAGCAAAACAAAGGACCAAAAGAAAAGAGAAAAAGAAGAAGAAGAAAAAAAAACAGCAGCTGGGGGTTGAGTTCCGTGGAGAAACCCCCAGTCAGCTTCCCCAA
Source organism: Phodopus roborovskii (assembly GCF_943737965.1). Lineage (NCBI taxonomy): Eukaryota > Metazoa > Chordata > Mammalia > Rodentia > Cricetidae > Phodopus > Phodopus roborovskii. Next base: position 5,504,205 of record NW_026125295.1, read on the forward strand.
TTCTTGCCTGCTTGCTTTCTTCCCGGCTGCCCGGTCCAGTCCGGATGAAGCAGTTGCTCTCTACCCAGCCTGTCTCTAGTGGTGTCAATCGCTTGTAAAAGGCGAAGGAGGAGGGAAAAAAAAAATCCTTTAGCACAACTCGGAATCCTTGCAGTACTGCTTTCGGTCTTTCGCGTGTCTCTTTTCCACCTTGGAAAACGGAACTTGTAATAAAAGGAAAAAGAAACGAGGGACAAAAAGAAAAAGAAAGGAACGGAAAAAAAAACTGGAGGGGGGAAAAAAGAAAAAGAAAAAGAAAAAAAAAATAAAGAAAAGAAAAAGAAACCCGAGCAGGCTTAGTTGCTGCTGTCTGGCTCCCAGAGTGACATGGTGTGTTCCTTCGGGCTGGCCTTGCCCCTGTCATTCACTTCCCCTCCTTCCAGCCAGGGGGTGGAACCCAGAGAGTCTCTCCAGGGAGCCGCGTACGCAGTCCAGAAGGCTGCAGTATTTCCTCCAAGGAAAGACAAGGAAGAAGAAGAAAAAGAAGAAGAAAGAAAGAACGAGGCTGCTGCCACTCCTCTGCTGGCTATCTGGAATAGCAGAGTGAGCGGCGGCGTCTGCAGCTGAGCCCCTGGTGGAACCGAACCCCAGCCTGTCCTTGCAGTGCCTGGGTGGGGCATGGCCCAGCCCTCCCTGCCCTGTACCGACTGGGGCTCCTGAGCTCCCAAGCTGCCTTCTCCTTTTCAGTCGTGAAGTTCCCAGAGGTGAGGCACGGCATTGCTGAACAAAATGGACCATGGGAGGTGGGCAGGGAGGAAGGAGAGAGAAAATGTATCTATACATATACATGTGTACGTATACATTCTCAGATGCACACAGATGCCAACCTTCCTGGTTAAGCGGGAGAAAAGTGTGTTCGAGGCTTTTCTCAAAACCTCTTAACGCACTAAAAGCCAGATGAACCCAGAACCTAAAGATGAAACCAACGTTTTACCTTCTAGAGGACACAGAGGATGCTCAAGAGAGAAGAAAAAGTTGGGGTTCTTAGTTGGGTACTTTTGTGGGGAAAGCCATCCCCCCATCTCTACAAGGGGGAGGACTTAACTACCAGAAGTAATTGCTTTGTGGCCTTATCCATCTGTTAAAAAATAATATCAAAGCGATCCTTAGCTCTCTCTCTCTCCCCCCTCTTCCCCCCCCCCCGTAATAATATTCTGACACTTTTATCAGCTGCTACATTATAATACAGACTGTTTCGGAGAAGATATATTTCCTTAAAGGGTCTCTCTCTGTAAGGCGGCGGTGAGGCTAAAATTAGCTGTGCCAGCTGTGTTTTGCTGGTAGTGCTCACGCATGCCCGGAGCGTGGGCAGCCAGCCTCTGCGCGCCTCTCCATTCCCCGAAGTCGGCTGAGCACTCCAGACGTCCTTTCAGATAAAAAGACTCCTCGTACAAAGGCAGTTTTCTCACAGAGACCCGGAGTCAAAACACAATACACATGATGCTACCCCTGTGTAAGTCCGGCCACTCGTGGGGCAACAGCCATGCTCTGGCAAGATACTGGAATCTGTGTATCAGGACAGAGAAATTGGTTTCATGCCTTCATGCCTCTCTCTCTCTCTCTCTCTCTCTCTCTCTCTCTCTCTCTCTCTCTCTCTCTCTCTCCTTTCCTCTCCCCTTTCTCTCTCCCCATCCCTCCCTCCCTCTCTTCCTGAGTCTCAGGCACCCCAAGCTGCACTTGAACTCGCTTCCCTATGAACAGCGTGACAATCAACTTCTGATTCTCCTGCCTCCATTTGCTCAGCACTGAGATTTCAGACAATGTATGAACACTGGCAGTTGAACCCAGGACCTAGGCATACACTCTACCAACTGAGCTATCTCCTGATGACAAATGTCAGAAGAAAGGAGCTCAAGTTGGGGTGCATGAATAGCAGCCCCAAGGGCAATGTGATGGGGAAAATCAAGCCAGCTCTACCCATATTTTAAAGGGGAGAATCTGGGCCTCAGTTATCCCATCCATAAAATAGAGAAAGACTCTAACTGAAGTGGGCATCAAATCTACATCAAATCGCAAAGCCTCTCGGCCACATCTCCCCACTCAATGAAGCCTGAAACCTGGAGAAGGTGTCAAGACCCTGGGGTTGCCATCAGTCCTTCGTTTCTGCTGAGGGTCAGACAGTCCTGCTCTGAGTCCCGCTACACTGCAGTCATGTTGGTGATGTGATCTCGGAGTTCCCTCCTGGTCATCCCAGTCAGCTGTTCCCGGAAGCAGCTTTCCCTAAACCCCCACTTCCCAAGGTGCAGTGTGTTTGCTCACCGGGCTGCATTTCTCAAATGACCATCTAAACTCACAACATCAGGTCATAGCCTTCACAGTCCTAAGGACTAACATGGGGTCTGACACCACACATGTGTCCTGTACATGATAAACAGTTATTTGTCCCTCAACTCAGGCATGCTTTTGAAGTATTTCATTCTTTTAAAAACATCTGAAAATTATGCTTATTTTGTCTGTGCATGCACACATGTGTGTAGAGATCAGGGTGCAACCTGGGGGAGTTGGTTCTGCCCCTCAAGTCAGATGTTCACACTACCTCTCTCTCCCTCTCCCTCTGTCTCTCTCTCTCACTCACTCTCTCTCTCTCTCTCTCTCTCTCTCTCTCTCTCTCATCTATATATCAAGGGTGTCTTAGCCACAGCCCAGAGGGCAAAGCAAAGGGCACAGACCTCAAGATGAGGCTGGAGAGGGAATCTCCAGCTAAGCCATCGGAGGCTTGGTGTGACGGTTAGGTGTCAACTTGACAGGACCTAGAACCACACAGGAGATTAGGAACTTCTGGGCATTTCTGTGAGGGATTCTCACAACTAGGATAATTGAGATGGAAAGACCCAACCTAAGTATAGATGTGGATGTCACCAAGCCACTAGCTTGGCTCCTGGGTCCTGACAGCACATTCCTCTCTCTACTTCCTGGATGTGGACACCGTCTGACTCGATCTCCTCCTCCATCTCCAAGCCCTGCCATGATGGACTGGACTTCAAACTGTGATCCAAGTAAACCCTCCATTTTTTTTTAAGCTGCTTTGTCAAATGTTCTGTTGCAGCAAGCAGAAAAGTCACTGAAGCACTTGCTGAGGGCTTGACATGGCCAGCTAAGCTGTTGGGAGCCGGTGATGCAGTGGGGGTCCAACCAGCTCTCCTGACCCGAGAGTCAGACATCTTCTGATTGAGGACACTGTCATACCACATGACCCTCTGAGCTCCTTCACTTCCCAAGACTGGTAAGAGCAGCATCCAAGACCTCCTTCACCAGTTCTGACCAAAGAAACACTATATTGTTTACAAGCAAAAGGCTAAATAAATAACTCCTCAGTCAAGGCAATAGCCCACTTATATGGATGAGTCTGTGCTATCAGCAATTTCTACACAAATTGCTACATTCCATTGGATTATTATAATGTTCTGGGCATTGATGTCAGAATCCTCATTACACATTTAAGGCTTTCCCTAAGTAATGCAAAGTGGGTCCATAAGGATTGTGAAGTTCACGTTGTCCTACACACACACACACACACACACACACACACACACTTACTTCTTAGACACACTAGTAGCCATAGCCGTTTGGGAGACAAGATATTCCTACCAGAGATAGTTTTTACAGCATTTCTGTTCTGCTGAAGTATGCTACTTTTCATTTAAGTGACTAAGAGAAGTAGGAGGCACCTGCTTTGAGTCACTCTCTTAATCAGAGTCCTGCTGTGCCCTACCTGCTAAGGAACCAATGAATTCTGGGGCAAAAGACAGCATCAGAGGGCATGGGTGTTCCCCATTCCGTGAGCTGTTCAGCCTGGCAAGAGAGGGCCCCACCGAAGACAAGCTCTGCCTTAGGTGGACTGGCTGCCTCAGACATGCCACACATAGGTGGAGGGGTATGGGGCTGAATGTCAGAGAAGTAAGGAGACACCCGTGATCTGTCTTCAACCTATCCTCCTGAAGAAAACCTGGGTTCTCTTATGGAGCGACTCGTTATATTTTAATTATACAGACTGTGGCACCTAAGTTTTTATTGCCAACCTGATCAGAGAAAACAAAACCTCTGGGTATGTCTGTGACAGAGACCAACATTAAACATGGCTGTGCCATTCCATGAGACGGAGTCTCGGGATGAATGAAAAGGAGAAGTGTAGCTAAGTACCAGCGTTCATCTCCTCCATCTCCGCCCTCTGCTTCTGGAGGGTGACTACAATGTGAACAAGGGCCTCACACTCCTGCTGTGCGCTCCCTCCTGGGTGGGTGGTACTCTCGAATCCTGATTTGAAACAAAACCTTCCTTCCTTGAGTTGCTTTTCTTAGATATTTTGTCAAAGCAACAAGAAAGGTAACAAATACATAGAGTTGGCCAAAGGGGAATCACAGAATAGCACACAGGGACAAAGCATAGGTACAGAGAAGTGTTAATCTACCATGGAGAAGGACATTCATGGTGTTGAGTCATTCCTTTATTTATAAAGCTTTGTCTATTTCATCTTACCACCCTCCGTGTATGTTATGTGTGTATATATATATGAATGCAGTTCTCAAAGAGGCCAGCAGAGGGTGGCAGATGCCCTGGAACTTGAGCTACATAGATGTGGTTGTGAGCCACCATGTGGGTGGTGGGAACTGAGAGCAACTGTCAAGGAGTAACTAACTGTTGAGCCATCTCCCTGCCAATGGATGTCATTTAACTGCAAGGAAGTTCTTACTAAATAATCCAGGACTGACCTAAATGTCATTCACCTGCTCCTTGGGTAGACGTCATAACTCTATAACTGCCAAATTTCAGACATTCATGGATGATTTTTTTTTTCATATCTGAGAACCAAGCTGAAAAGCGTTACCCACTACTTTTCATATCTGCTCGAACTTTCTCTGCAATGCATTCTTTATCACAGTTTTAAGTTGAGAGCATCTCTGTAAGCTCGTGCGTACTTCACTTCTGCTATCCTTGTGGAATGCCTTCTCTTCTAGCCTCTGCATATTTTGTCATCACACTTAATGCTTGGGTTATGCACACCCAGTTCCTCTTGCTGCTACAGTTACAGTTGCATTAATGCACTTCCTGCATTACTGAACACAACCCTGTGCAGTGACCAGCAATGGATGGTTACACAGGGAGCCCAGTGACTTTTATCCAAGCTTCCAGTTGCCATTGTCATCTGTTTGTCCCCTGGTGGAAGCATTTACACTGGTGGTAAGAAGGACACATCCCAGAAGGCTGAGGACAGGGACTCTGGAAAGCTGTTCAGAATAACCACTGACTGGTCATCAGTAAAATCAAACTGCTAGGCAGGTGAGATGGTTCGGCGGGTAAAGGTGCTTGCTGCCAAACCTGATGACCTGGGTTCAATCCCCAGAGCCACATGGTAGAAAGAGAGAACCACATCCTACAAGTTATAACTTCCACACATTCCTCATGGTACGCCGGCATAAAGAAATTCATAGAATAAAATCTCAGTCATGGTACCAAGGACTATCCCAGACTCCTGTGGTTACTACAGTACCTTTGCATGCTTACATGACTTGAGCACATCCTTTCCTGTTGTTATGTAGGCATCTATCCCTTTAATCTCTAAGCTCCACAGACAGCAGATTCAGTTACCTTACTCACTTTACATCACCAAGCAGAATAGCTCATGAGATTTGATTTAATAACATGTTTATTAAGTAAAGGAACAAGCAAAGAGACGATGAGGAGGAGAATTATGAGGAAAGGAGGAAGAGGGAGAGGAGGAAGGCAAAAATGACTAAATGCTTTGCCAGGTGGGAAACAGTTTTCTCAAAGAAATGTAGGCTTTTTTTTTTTTTTTTTTTTTTATTGAGTTTTCAGCTTCCAGTTGCCAATAGCTAAGCAGGTTTGGTCGATAAAGCTAGATTTAATTTTGTTGGGTTGATTTTTAACCCAAGGGGGGGGGGAAGGCCAGAATGACAGAATTTGGACTAAAAGACTACAGGTGAAATTGCTAGACAGAACACAGGCTCTCTAGTAAATCAGTAAATAGATCACATTTGTTTTTTAGCATAAGTATGTCCTCAACATTACATGTGGAATGTCCTGTGGACTGTCTGGACCATATTTATAAAGATGACTCATTGCTTAGTTGAGAACTGGGTATCTGTGTTTTTATTTTCTCACTCTGGCAACTGTCCTAGCTGACCCACCACCGTGGGGAACAGACCTTACCTTACGGGGGAGAAAGAAGATTTGATAGAATGCATATTTCAGGGCCAGTAGCAATGGGTAATATTTTCACTTACATTTATACTTCAAACTGGCTAAACACAACATGTCCCCAAGTTAATTCTCCCTGAAGATTCCTAAGCTACAATATGCCCCTGACAGTAAGTCTGAATGATATTTCCAGAGGTGTGTTTTTGCCTTAAGCTTTAAGATAGTTATTTCCTCTTAGCATGAGGGAAATTCTATTCTATTTCTCTTAATATCTTAAACACAATCAAGTGCTATCTGAACTGTCTGTGTACAGACCCCCCCCATCCTTGACATTAGGAAGGTCCCTTTAAGGAACTAAAGAGATGGCTCATTGGCTGAGGTGCTTGATGCACAAGATGGAGGACATAAGTTCATTTCCTAGAGTGCATGTAATTAAAAGCAAGCATGGAGGAACAGACTTGCAATTCTGGTTCTGGGGAGGCAGAGACAGGTGGAACCTGGGGCCTCTCTGGTAAGCCAGCTTAGCTTACTTATCAAGTTCCAGGAAAATGAGACCCTATCTCAAAAAAGTAATCCAGCATCTGAGTGATGAATACACAGTTGTATTCTGCACGTGCACACATGTACGCACACATATGCACACACGCACGCGTGCACACACACATGCACACACACACACACACACACACACACACACACACCAGGCACCTGCACATGCAGAGGGGACAGAACATGCACACAATAAGAAGGTCCAGTTAAGAGGGACAAAACCAAGGTACAAACGAGGCCAGAAAATGAGCAGAGCGAAGTCACCTGTAAGGTATGCAGAGAGCAAATGGTAATGGTCCAAACTTGCCTGCGCATTGCCAGCCAACTTGAGGCTCAGCCTCACAGACACAGTCAGCATCTTCATGATTTTATGGCTCTTGTACCTAAGTCATGAAGTTTGGTGTCCTGACTTTGCAACACTGCATCTTTTCTAATCATTTTGATTGCCACTTATAACAGTCACATCTGAAGCCAACCTTAAAAAATAAAGCACATTCCTTCACCATAAATAGTCACAAAACCCCACCATTTTCTAATTTGTCTTCATTTCCACCAGCACATGTCTAAGAGAGAAAATAAGCGAATCGGTTTGTGTTCTGGTTGCAATAGAAAGAATAAAGAAAGCCACAAAGTCCTGCCAAGGAAAACACGGCGCTTCCGACAGAGGAAAGGAATCTTTTTGTCTTTGTTTGCTTCCCTGGCTCTCTCTTGTCCTCTTGTCTGTTCTGTACCCTGTCACCTCCACCGTCTTCCTGACCCCAGGGAAGATATCTTAGTGATTAAAACACACACACACACACACACACACACACACACACACACACACACTCACTCACTCACCACCACCACCCACCAACAACAGTGAACCCCCAAAACAAATCAAATAGTACCTCGCCCCGAGGGACTGACTGTGGTGAGATGGACCCCAGCTAGAGTCTCAGCTTTGATCACATACAAAGTGTGGGAGTATTCAACCATTGCCGGTCATGCTATGACTCCCATATTTCACAGTGCTAAGATATACTCACTTCTAAACTAAGGTGAGCCTGCTTTGCTGGGGCTGTGGGAGCACACTGGCATCTCTAGGGCAGACAAAATAGGAGGAGTCAGCCCATCGCACCTGGTTGTGAGAACCCCAAAGAACTGATTCCCTTCATCTCTGTACTAGAAGAACTTGACCCCAAATGTTTTGCCTTCTGGAGATAGCATCCTCTTTTGTGATGTGTCTGTGTGTCTGTGTACACGTCTCTCTCTCTCTCTCTCTCTCTCTCTCTCTCTCTCTGTGTGTGTGTGTGTGTGTGTGTGTGTGTGTGTGTGTGCATGCCTCTGTGGACTTGTAGAGTTCATCAGCTGTCTAAGGGATTCCATCATATTTCTTTGAGACAAGATCTCTTACTGAACCTGGCATTGAACTGATAGGCAGCAAGCCCCAGCAATCCCCCTGTCTCTCACTTCCTAGTGCTGGAGTCATGGGTTCAGCAATGCCGGGCTTTCTCTGGGTGTCCTGGGGATCTGAGCTCAGGTCCTTGGGCTTGTACAGTGAGCACCTCTTACTTACCCAGGAAGCCATCTTCCTGGCTATATATCGCACACTCCTAAATGTGTCTGTAGGTGGATAGAAGGCCAGTCTGATGCTATGGGCAATGCCGTGCAAGCCGCTCACTCCTAGCAGCCTCTACTCCTTTCATCTTCATAAGGCTAAGCCTTTCTCTTATTAAACAGTCACGAGACATAATCATTCCTCTTTCCTTGAGGGACTTTGTGACCAAAGTAACAGGGGAGAGACAGAGACGCAGAAAGAAATGCACGATTTACTGAGACCTACAAATGCCAAGAACACAGACAAATAATGATCACTCAGAGATTTGTTGTTGACCTATAGAATCTCCATTTTTAGCAATTTAACCCTGAAAAGCTAAGCCACTGAGGATGGTTATTTAGGAGGGAGTGTAACTCAGCACCTGTTTCATTTTCTACCAGGACTCTTGGCTTTTCAGAAAACAAGCTTCCCCATAAAAACATGTACAAGGCTGCCTGTTATATAGGGCTAGTAAAACTAGGAGGTTAATTAGTCCAAGGTACACCTCTACACGACAGGGGCGTGTTTCCCCCGGTTTGTAGAGCTCTGGATTAATTTGAACTAATTGTTTCTCTATTTCCCTCTGTGAGAGATAAACTTTAGTACTCATAAAGTGTCAACAAAGAAAAGCAATGAGGCTAAGAAATCTGATCAGGCAGTTTAGTAAATACATGGTAAGGCTCCAGCAGGGGTTCACGGATGGTGTTCCTGCGCATACTCCCTGGAGGACCTCAGAGGACCTGCTCATCATGAAAGGGCTCTTGGGAAGGTCGGCCCTGAGTGAAGGGGAAACTGGAGAGAAGCCTAAGCCTACCCATCTGCTGTCCGAGATAGGGAATGGGTGACAAGGGGTGGGAAGCGTGACAGATAAAGCAGGGGGTGGCTTGTTCCCTTTAGAAGCCATAGCTGCATCCAGTATGCCTGTTAACTTTGTCCTTTAAGCCTTGGCAACCCAGGTTTCCTGCACTGGGCCTCTGGAGGCAGAGAAAATTCCAAGGAACTACGAGAACACATTTCTTTTTCTTCTAACGTCAAGTAAGATATCTGAATAGCTCTTAGCTCTTGCCTTTCTGTGTCTGGTGGGGGAGGGTCTCAGGGTTAGCCACATGGCCTCCAACAACTTCTCACAGGAAGGGCGCTAGAGCATCCTTGCTGACTTCCTGGGAAGGGAGCCTGACACACATGGGGACCCAAGGATGTCCCTTCTCCTAAAGGCAGCACTTAGCCAAAGAGACACCTAGCCCAGAGAACCCTCTCTCTTATTCTTTGCATGGGCTTGGGACACTGATATCTACACCCCATAATTATCAAAGGGAACTGTTTGCCTGATGGCCTCCCAGGTCCCTGCCTGATGGAGATGGGTGACTGCATGTATGTATGACAATGCATGTGTTCACAATAGCACAGAGACTGAAATCGCCTTTCCCTCTTCAGTAGTCACCGTTCTGGAGGCTCCAAGGGTAAAGTGCTTGCTATGAAAGCAGAGGGACCTGGGTTCAAAACCTCAGCACAGACATAAAAGAAGAGTATGGCTGCATGCACCTGTAATCTCTAGTATTAGGGGTAGGACTGAGGGGGTGGAAAGCTCCCTGGAGCTCACTACCCAGACAGTCTAGCGGATTGGTGACATCTGAGTTCAACGAGAGACCCTGTATCAAAATATAATATGGAGAGCAACTGAGGAAGACAGCAGCCTCTACATTCTCTCTCTCCTCTCTCCCCCCCCCTTCACACAAACTCACACACTGACACACTCTCCCTTTCTCCCACATGCGTGCGTGCGCGTGCGCACACACACACACACACACACACACACACACACACACACACAGAGTAACCGTCCATGTGGAAGTACACGTGTTACCAAGGACAGGGAAATAGATGTCCCCACAGTAATATGAACCTGGGCTATAAAATGAGCCTACAACTCTCAACTGGTCCAGTTCACTTCTGTTTGCAGCAAACTCTAACCATTTGCCGATTTCCATGGCAAAGGAGTCATGCTTGCCTCAGGGTCACTCAGTTCCTCCATCAGCTGCTATAAAAGAACCTGCCTATTACAACAGGTAAGTACCCCGGGTCCAGTGTGTTTGCTTTGGGGAAATCCTACTTGCCGGTTTCAGTGCAACCCGTTATTCATCACCCCATAGCCTTGCTGAGAGGAGGTGATGTGGAAACACTTAACCTCTCCATCCAGAGACATTTCCTCCCCCAAAGAACGTGGAGCCTCCCAAGGCCTCAATATTATTTATTTTCCAGTGAATGGATGTGAGCTTGATACCATGAGCAGCTTTCCTTTGGCATTTTAAATGTCTGCCTTTGGGGGGGGGGGGACTCCCAGGGCTGAGATGCTGGCCTCAAGAGATCTGGTGGTCCCTTCCCTAGCATACAAGAAGTGCCCACTGACATGCTTCTGGCTTCATTTCCACCTGGGTAGTGGCATTCTGTTGACTTGCAACCTTCCCACCAGGTCCGTCTTCTGGGATGGAATGCCTTTTTGGTGCCGGGTTGTCCAGCCTGCCCTCTGAGATGGGAAGAGCTGACACGTGGGATGAACTGCAGAGCCACGTGCAAAGGTTTTCTTCTAATGGGGACCAATTCTAACCTAGGAACAAGCTGTAGGCATGTTCCTTATTATTTTCTCAATGAACATGAATATCTACCTACCAAAAAAGCAGAGACGAATAACAGTAAATCATAAACACAAACCGGAAGGATGTGTGGAAACCCCCTTTCATTAAAGCCAGGCTGCTGCGTGGTCTCCAGGCACTCTGGAACCTGGAAGTGCTTCCAGAGTTCAGTTTTCTCAATAGGGATAAATAATTCACATGTACTAAGCCGTCTTTGCCCTTCGAACACTCAAATTCACACACACAGACACACACACATATGCACAAATACATACTATACATACCCACATGTACACATCCATGTGCACACTTGCACACATAGACATATGTGCATACATATTTGCAAGTACACATGAAGCACAATCTATGTGCACATATGTACACATACACACAAATATGTATGTATGCACACATATGAATATACTTACACATGAACACATATACACATATGCACACTGTACTTGTAGACACATACATACATGTATGCTATACATTATATATGCACATATACATGTATAAATATGTTCATGCACTTAAACAACATATGGACATAAAGACAGGCCTATACATATGAAAACACACACTCACATATACTGGTCGTGTACCTCTCCATCTCCTTCTGCATTGTATACCAGACATATCTTCCAGAGAGAGACCCAGGGCATATAGTGGGTCCGATCACATACTGAGTTTATACAAAAATCAAGAACAGGATTAAACTATGCCTTGATGTGTATTTTGCAATGATAAATAGGTTAGCTCTAACTGTTACTTGTAACTGATGATTCTAGAATTATTCCCACATTCGTCACAGAGGTAAAAGAATCCAGATCGTGCCTCATTTTGGCCTCTGTGGGTTATCATAAATTAACTCAGAGGCCCAAGTCCCTTCCTGACTCAGGCTGACTCCAATCCTAACTTGCACCATCAGCAACACTGGCATCTGCATACCCCAGCCTCATACCACCCTGGCCCCTGAGCCAGAAAAGCATTTGTGATGCTCATTGTCAGTACCCATAAGAGAGAGAAGTGTAGGGGACAGAGAGAGCGAGGGGGGAGTCTCCCCGATCCCTCTTCACAAGCTTGCTTACCCATCCTTCCTTCCTTCCCCCCTCCTTTTCTCCTTCCCTCCTTTTCCTTCCTTCCTTCCTCCTTTCTTCCATCCATCCTTTGTCCTTGCCTTCCCTCTCTTATTTCCTTTTTTCCTTCTTCCCTTGCGTGCACAGTTCATATGCTTGCATGTGCCTATTTGTTTTGGGGGCAGGTGGAGAGCATGGGACAACCATGGTTATCACCCCTCAGCAGCTAGAACCTTGTTTTTGAGACTGTCACTTTTACCTGGAACTCACTGAATAATCTGTGGGCTGGCCAGTGAGCAACAGCCATATCCCTTCACACTTCCCCCTGCTGGGATTATAAGCCCTATCTGTATCTACCCTGCTGGCACCTGTTGCACTGACCACGCCCATTGGGGTGTGGAAACAGGTGTGGGCGTGACTTGAGGGGGGGACTAGGTCTGGGGTCCTGGACCCCAGGACTCTCTTTTGCTTCCTGGTTGGAGACAGGGAGCATCTGGAGGCATCCTGGGGACGGGGACCTGCTGGCGGTCATCTGTTTCTGGTATAAGTAATTTCTCCCAGAATAAACATCCATCAGCCTATTTGTTTTCCCGGATTCTTCTTTATCCACGATACCTATCCACCTGCCTGCCTGGGTGTTTGCATGAGTTCTTGAACTGGGTTTGGGTCCTTGTGTCTGCACAGCGGGTGCCTTAATCTTGGGTGCCTTACTCTCTCGTTCTTTAGAACAGTAGTGGCATCAGAGCTTCATGTGGATGGCAGAGAAAGCCACAAAAGAGGAAGGTGGGCCTTAAGTCACAGTGGGTCATTTTAGAAAAGGCCTGTGCAGTTTTTGAACCATTTTTTAAAATTATTGTTGTATAATTATCAACTGTTACCTGCCTTTTATAAAAGCTCCAAAATGCAAAATTGTCTAAAAGCAAACAAAACTCATACATGGAATTCTATCACCCTGAAGTTCTCTATTTGTTTCTGACTCTTCCATGTGATCCCTGTCTCTCTCCTTCCTACCTACATACATGAAATTTTTATATGTTGTATTTCTTTCTTACATATTGTAAAGAGTTTTGAAACACCATTCAGCAATCATGCCCAATATTTAATGGTAATATTTTATCATTCTAATATCCTCTTCATTTTCTTTATAGACTTAAAATTCTTTCACGTTTTAGTTAGAGTTACTCTAAGGTATTTTTTATTTGTGGCTATTGTAAAGGGTGATACTTCTCTGATTTCTTTCTCAGCCCTTTTATGATTTGTATACAGGAGAGCTACTGATTACTTTTGAATTAATCTTGCATTCTCTCACACTACTAAAGGTGTTTATCAGCTGTTCCTGGGTAGAATTTCATCTGTGAATAGTGATAGTTTGACTTCTTCCTTTCCAATGTGTATCCCTTCATCTCTTTTTGTTGTTATTGCTCTAACTATAACTTCAAGTACTATATTGAATAGATATGGAGAGAGTGGACAGCCTTATTTTGTTCCTGATTTTGGAGTAATCACTTTGAGTTTCTCTCCATTTAATTTGATTTTGGCTGTCACCTTGCTGTACATTGCTTTTATTATGTTTGGGTGTCTTCTTTGTATTCTTGATCTCTCCAAGATCTTTACCATGAAGGGGTGTTAGATTTTGTTAAAGGCTTTTCCAGCATCTAATGAGATGAGCATATGTTATTTTTTCTTTCAGGTTGTTTATAAGGCAGATTAAACTGATAGATTTTTCATATCCCCTTGTCTCTGGGATGAAGCCTATTTGGTCACAGTGAATGATTATTTTTTGTGTGTTCTTGGATTTGGTTTGCCAGTATTTTGTTGAGTATTTTTGATTCAGTGTTCATGAGGGAGATTGCTTGGTAGTTCTCTTTCTTTGTTGCATCTTTGTGTGGTTTGGAGGGGTCCCTTGCGGTAGGACCAGGATCTATCCCTGGTGCATGAGCTAGCTATTCCCTATTGTGGGATGCCATACTCAGCTTTAATGCAGAGGAGAGAGGCTTGGCCCTGCCTCACTTAACATGCCAGGCTTTGTTGACTCTGCATGGAAAGCCTTAACTTTGGGAGGAGTGATGGGGTAGAGTAGGAAGGAAATGGGGGTTGGGAGTAGGGTGGAATGGAGAACTGTGTTTGGAATGTAAAATGAAATTATTTAAAATGCAAAAAGAATATAATGCTGGGTTGCTCAATTTCAGTGTTTATCATTTTATTATAAGTTAGTCTACAATTTTATTTACAGGTAAATAATAACTATAGATACAGACAGAGAATACAGGAGATGTAGATGTTGATGATGAACACTAGATGAACAATAGATGAACAATAGATAAGAAAAGATGGATGGATGGATAGACAGACAGATGAGAGACATTAGATATCTTCATAAATGCCTTTAGGGTTCTCCCTTTGTGGTTTGGATTCTGAAATTCCTTTCTAAACAAAAAGCTAATAACCATGTAATCATGACAAACTGTCTCAGATGTAAGTATGTGTCCTCATGGAGATAGAATGTCTACAGAAATCTCGGCCACACTTGCCTAATTTATCAATATTCAGGGGTCACTTATCTCCCTTGCCAACCTTGCTTTTAAAGAAGATTTTAAAATTTTTTATTTACGTGTAAGTATGCCAATATATACCATATGTGTGTGAGTGCCCTGGAGCTGGAGTTGCAGGTATTTATGAGCCTCCCAATGTGGATTCTAGGAACCTAACATGAGTTTGCAAAGTCAGTGTGTTCTTATGAGAACTGAGCCATCTCTCCAGTTCCTATGTGCATCTTTTGTAATGTAAAATCACTTTCCCAGAATCTCCTCTCCTTATAGTTTAATGAAAAAAAAAAAAAAAAAAAGAAGGTCACATGCAGTTTCCCAAGTTACTCAATAATGAAACAAACAGGGTTTTCATAACAGGCTTCGAATTCACCTGACATAGCACAGTCTAAGCCTGGGAGAAAGATCACTTCTCAGAGAAAACAGCAGCCGTGCACTATTGGACCAAACTGAAACCTTCTAGCATTGCCCTTATCTTAAAAAAAAAAAAAAGATTTAAAAAAATTATGTATAAATGTGTATGAGGGTGATGCACATGACTGCAGGTACCAGTGGAGGCCAGAAGATGGCGCTGAGTCCCCTGGAGCTAGAGCTGCAAGTTTTCTGAGAACTGGACCCAGGTCTTCTGCAAGAGGAGAATTTACTCTTAACTGCTGACCCATCTCTCCAGCCCTTCCTAATTTATCAGCCAAATACTTTTATTTAGTCAACATTTATTTCTGGTCACCCATGAAGCTAAAGAGTTCAGTGAAAATGAATGTCACAGAGGTTAACGACCATTGTGTCTTCTCACTCTGTAAGGACATTTCTATTTCACAGGGACTTGTGAAGGCATAAGTGTAAAAGGGACTGGCATGAATGAAGTACCTGTGGTGATATTTCAAGCCACAAGCAGTGTGGCCCTGAAGTCTGCCACATACTCCGTCAAATCACTGCCTCCTGATCATTTTCTTACAGTCGCACAGACCTCCAACAGACCAGCTGTCCTTCCTTCTGCCTGCAGAAGCTTTCTTTAGCTACTCCCATGGCTCTCATAGGTCTCTGATGCAACCTTACTAAAGGGGCTTTGCCTCAGTTTACCCTTTACCTTGTAACTCTACTGGTATTGTCCTTCCATTAGGTGGATAAATTCCAGGAGACGAATGTTTATATCTTGCTAGTTGCTGGCTCCTCCAAGCACGCTAAGGCCTGGATACTTAAGCACTCCATGGTAGCTACAGAATAAGCTGATATGTTGTGGATGATATGGTTTGGATATGAAATGGCTCCCAACAGACACATTATGTGTGTCACAAAGTTCCCAGCTTTTTGTACCACTCTGGAAGGTCATGAGTCATTTAGAAAATGGGGCCTCGGGGCTGAAGTGATGGCTTAATGGTTAAGAGCACTTAATTGTTCTTAAAGACCTCTCAGCACCTCTATGGTAACCATTCGTGAAGCCTCCATGAATCCGCAGGCCTCTTCTGACATCTGTGAGTACCAGTTACACACATTGTATACATGCACACACACAGGAAAAGCACCCATACATGTGAATAATAATAAATAATAATGATGAATAAAATAATAAAAATTAACCAAAGCTAAAGAGGTAATACAAAGGAAGTGGAGCCTAGTTGGAGGAAGTGTAGCAATAGTTGGGCCTTGAAGTGGTCCAGCCTGGTCCTGTACCCTTTTCCTTCCCTGCTTCCTGTGTGTGGATGGACCGTAACCAGCCATCATGTTTTGCTGTGTCTTCTCTGCCATGGTGGATCCATCCCTCTGAAATGGCAAGACAAAATAAATCCTTCCTTCCTTGTTTATGCCTGGTTATTTTATCATAGCAACAGGAAAGAAACTAAAACAAGTAGGCGCTTTAGCAATGGGAAAATGAAGACAGTCATTGTCCTCTTTCCCAACATGGATAGCAGCAAAGCCAATCGGGGCCTGCTGCTGCTGTGCACAGGCCAGCCTGGGTACTCATCACTCATTGGCATAGAGAGGCCACGAAAGCCAGTTTCTTTGTATCTTGCCTTTCCCTCAAGGCAAAGCCTCTGCCGTCCAGGATGAGCTGTGTGTGTGGGCGGCAGAACACTGTCGGACTTTCTGCTAAGAAATCCAAGGCAAGTGCCCACCTTAAGTGATGAGTAAGACACACCACACAACCCGTAATACTTTCCTTAATAAAATATGTTTCAGTTGTGATTAAGAATAATTTTGCATGCCAGAAACAGTTAACACAAGTGTGTCGCAAAACCATAATGAAATAACAATCATTTAACAGTAACTTAAGTATATTTAGTATGCCTTAGAATTTCAATTTTATGCTATAATTGAACAAGATATACTATACATACAGACATACAGACATCATGCACACACCACACATGCAAATACACGTCTCTCTCTCTCTCTCTCTCACACACACACACCAGTAATATCCAGACAAAATGGTGAATAGATATGAATGTAAACTTTAACAGAAAGTTATGAAGCAATCCCTATAAGAGACAGAGAAGCAGTGACACACAGGTGTAGGAGCACCAATCTGAGATATCAAAGCGATGCAAAGGCCGGGCAGTAGGGGCACACGCCTTTAATCCCAGTATTCAGAAAGCAGAGGCAGGCAGCCTGGTTTACAGAGTGAGTTCCAGGACAGTTAGGGTTACACAGAGAAACCCTGCCTCAAAAAACCAGGGAGGGAGGGAGGGAAGGAGAGAGAGAGAGGCAGGCAGGGGAATCTTTGAGCAAGCACTGTGTGAGAGAGGACAGGACAGTGGGTGCATTTCTGAGCCATTGCTACTGCTTGGGAGACCAGGCAACACCAGAGACCATGAAGAATGATTTATCCTAGCTCATGTTAGATGGCAAAAGACTAGTCAACATATGAGAGTAAGGAGGATAGGAGAAGGGACCAGGACCTGGGAAGAGCTAAGTTCTGGCACATGAGTCGTCGTGTGTCCACCAAACTCAGTGTGGCAGCTCATTCCCACTACCAATTTAATTGGATGAAGGAATGCCCGGTACAGGGATGAGGACACACTTGGGTGTTTCTGTGTGGGCATTTTCAGAGAAGACTAATGAAGAAGCAAAGATCTCCCCTGAATGATGTTGGTCCAGTTGGCTTATATCCAAGTAAGAAAAAGGAAAAATAGAAAGCCAGCTGAGTCTGGCATCTGACCTTCTCAGCTTCCTGATCTGTCTAGATGTGAGGGGGCAGCCCCATCTTCCTCCTGCTGAGAGCCATGATAACTGCCATGTCTTTCCCCACAGTGATGGACCATGCCGTCCGATCACGATCCTAGACAAACCTTCCTTCTCTTGAGTAGCTTCTTTCTGGTATATTTTGTAAGTTATCTTCTTAGCAAACCCTAATACAGCATGCCTATCCCTATGGAGTGGACTTGTATCTGCTAACATCAGAAATCAGTGTCTTTGGCCTTCAACTTGGACTAGAAAACAGGGATTCTCCAGTAATCTTTCAGTCCTTCATTGACTGCCAAGGTATCCAGCTCCCTGAACTGAATGGCTACAGAGGCCTCAGCCTCTCTAGCATGCAGTCAGTTTTCAACTACCCAGCCTGTATCCCATAAACTGACGTGATCCCTCTTTGTAATGTACATCTCATAAAATTGTTTCTATTCCTCTAGAGAACCCTAATACATCAATTAAACAACAACAACAACTAAAACCCATGATAAAGAATAGACAGATACAGCTCCATGGAAGGGGTACTCCATGCTTAGAGTTATTTTTCCTTCTGACTTGCTTATACCTTACACAGAAGCTTTCTCTCTAAAATCCAGCATGACTCACTACTGCTTGTACTCTGGTCCGACCCACAGTCCCATACACCCAGACATTTGCATTCCCCTCCTAACAGGTCTTCAGACATTGACGCCTGCCTAGACATCCCCAGACTCTGTTCTCTATGCAGGTAGGAGAAGCACGTCTGATGGCTCAGTCCTTTCCCCTCGTCTGCAGTCCTCCGGTGGCTGAACCCAATGCTAGCTTGATGAGTTTCTCTACTGCTTTTCACACCTCATCTCCCAACACCGCCCGCCCATCACTGCCTCTTGCTCATGACCCTAGCTAGCTGCCTCGGCCGGCCGGCACTTACAGGAGCCCAACGCGCTGTCTGTCCCCTTTGCAGAGTTAATTCCCCCAGTCTCCGCATCACCCTGTGAAATGCCACCAGAGTCCAGTTTCTCATGTGAAATATCTGGAGCCATCTAGCCCTTCCTCCACACCCGTGCTCCTCCTTTTTCCCCCAGCGGCCTCGAGTTCACCTTTCCACGGCCACGGTGTAGAGCTGCAAGGGGTGAACATCGCACACAGGAACAACCCTGACACCGTGTGAGACACAAAGCACTCGCTGTATATTACTCCGGCCTTAGCCATCCCAGGATCTCCCCTACCTTTTATCATTATTGTTGCTGTTATCATTTATTTCTTCTTATGAGACCACCAGCTTCAGGAGGGCAGGAAAGTCCGTTGCATTTGCTGCTGTCGACTCAGTTTCTACACAATGCTTAGTGGATGGTTGCAGCATAAGAGTGTGGACCGGAGTCCACATCCCCTGTGCACCACGGGAGCAGAGTCAGGATCTCCAGGCAAGCTGGATAGCTAGAGGAGCTACAGAGACAAGTTCTTGGTTTGGTGGGAGATCCTGCCTCTGTAAACAAGAGAGAGAGAGATCGACCAAAGATGCCAGACGTCAATGTTTGGCCTTGACATTCATGCCCATACACATGTGCCCACACACATGCAAACAGACATAACGCACGCACAGCACGCATATATGGCAAAAACAAAAATGTTTTTTTTTTTTACTAACAAGAGAATAGTTCATTCAAAGATGTAATGGAAATGATTTTAATTATAAATTATCTATATGTTCTAATTACTGTAAAAACCATAAAGGTATGTAAACAAGGAAAAGTACAGCAGTTCTTTTGATGGCTCTTAATTGTTAGCCTGGAAAGTAAAGTAAATTTCTTTTGTGTTTCAACTACAGAAACACTAGAGATGAAAACACTCTGTTTAAACCTTGGCTGAGTCGAAAGGCAATAAAGCATTTCTAAGCTCTGCTGTTGCTTCCTTGGGTCATTCCCACTCCCTCGGATTTTGGTGTCGTTTCTGATCAGTCAGGGTGGTAGGAGGGGAGGTGACCCACTTTCGTAGCATCTGAAGCTATTCCATTTTTCCGTGATACAATTCCATCGTGGGCCAAGTAGAATGGCCCAGCAGAGAGACGCTCGCACAGTCTCTTAAAAGGCTTTCTTTGGAGATGTTGTTTCTCTGACAGGAGAGGAAAAAAAAAATGAAGCATATGTCTAAGGGTAAGGTTGCCTGATGGAAACTTTTCCCTGGTTACCAACCTATCCCAGCATGAGGCAGGCATTCTAAAAATTTGCCCTTACAGGCTTGAAAACCACCACATAGAGCTGTGAAGGAACTGGAGCCAATCTGCTTTTAAGCGCTGGAGGCTTAACCAGGTGAAATCTGCAAATACTGTAAACGTGTTAATTTGTATAATCCCAATGGCACAAAAAGCCAACCCAACAAAGTGAAAAAGAATGAATGAGATTTGCTTTCTCCAGGATTCTTACTTTTATTTACCAATACAGCAATGTTGTCTTTTATAAGCAACTTAAAACCAAGGGAACACACACACACACACACACACCAGCCACAAAGAAGAAAATGAATCCCATTAAAAGAGATTTGGGACCTACCTTTAATTTTTAATAATGGTCTAGAAAATAATTTCTCTCTTGCTGGTATTATGTCTCGGACTAGTCAAGCAAAGCTATCGGCAGGGGCGAGCATTTTTATGCTGGCCTCTTAGGATAGCTTTTTATAATTTACATCATTTTTAACTTTGGTAATAGAAACTAGCTGGCTAGGGCAATAAGCACTTTTTAACAAAGAATAAATAGAGAAATCTCTCATATTTCAATTAAGTAACAACGGAACTAAGGCATAGCAAATATGGCTGTTTCATTTCATTTGGCTGTTGCTCAGAGAGGGTTCATTAAGAATGTTGCTTTTGTTAATATTTATAATGTTTGCACTAATATAATTCATATTATGGTGCCTACAGTAATATTAGAGAATTAGGAAAACACTCATCTCTAAGAGAGTGAGTCATTGGACCAACACAAAATTTTGTTTTTATTAAACCAATGGTGTCACCTTTGGACCTTCGGCTTCAAAAACAATCATTATTTTAAATCTCCCCCCCCCCTCTCTCTCTCTGTGTGTGTGTGTGTGTGTGTGTCTAAGTGGGTGTCTGTGCCACAGTGCATGTGTGGAGGTCAGAGGGCAACCTAGGACAGAAGTTCCAGCCATCTACCTTGTTTGAGGTGGGTTTCAAGTTGCTCCCTGCTGCATATGCTAAGTTGGCTGGGTTGTGTGATTCTGGGGATGTTCCTGTCTCATATAGGCACCCTGGGAAGACAGAAGCATGCTACCACATTCAGCTTTATGCTGATGCTGGGGATCTAAACTCAGATCCTCATGCTTGCGCAGCAAACCCTTTACCCAATGACCTGTCTCCCTCACCCTGTATGTGAATAGATGTCAGGAAAGCAATGGGTAAGGGATGAAGAGGGGAGGCCTTCAAGGCTAGGTGTGGTTAGCCCCATCTATTGAGATGTTTAGAAGAGATTACCCAGCCTTTGCTGTTTTTATATTTTATAGGGATGAATGAAAGGACATATGAGCAAGGATCTAGTGTGTGTGTGTGTGTGTGTGTGTGTGTGTGTGTGTGTGTACATCATTGTCGCAAAAATGATACTGATAAATGCAAGTAATAATCTTTTCTCAGATGTAACACATACTAATTATGAAAACCTCATATAACTATCCTAAATTAAATGCATGTTCCAGAACATGATTGTATATTTCACGAGGAGTATTTAATGTGATTGACTTTGAAAACACATCTGAAGCTGGGCCTGGCAGTACACACTTACAATCCCCGTACTATGAAGGCTGAGACAAGAGGTTGTCAAGTTCGTGTCTTATCAGGGACATGCAGTAAGATCATATCATTTTAAAAGTTGTAGAGGCTAAAAAGTTAAGAGTGACTGATGCTCTTTCAAAGGACCAGGGCTCAGTACCCAGCACCCACCCAGTTTTTCAAAACCAGCTGTGACTTCATTTCCTGGGGATGTGATTCCCTATCCGGGCCTCGGGGGCACATATGGTGGATGATGTACATACATACAGGCAAATATTATTTTAAATGCAACAAAGGAAGAGTCATTTTAAATAACTCATTTTAAGAATAAATTTCAAAAGGATGAAATGACTTATAGTTATATACCATTTAACACCATTAAAACATCTTAATTCTAATCTGTCTATCAATATTTGTGAACTTCCAAATTTCAAGCACACCCTTTCCTATAGTCCAACCTGTCTAAAAGCTGATTTGTCATATCATGTAAGACAAGAAAGCACTGTTTTTGGAATGTTTTATTTCCCTTCCTTCCTAGGACAACACAGAACAGCCCCATGTCCTTCTACTGAGCCGTTTGATGACATTGTACTCTAGCTGAAAGCTGGATAAATACGCTACTGGGCAGACCACAGAAGGGCCGAAAGTTGCACACACAGGCAGACAGTTAGGTCTCAATAACGTAACATCATTGCTGCCTTTAATGCAAAGAGAGTACTTAGGTGCCTGCGGCAGGTAATATTCTCCCCCCCCAGACAGGTGGGTTCCCATCAAGCCTGTGTACCCACCTTCTGTGATGGCCCCCAAACAGTAGATACACACCCAACCCCCTTGCAGAGCATGGTATGCACGCCTGTAATTACATCGCTCAGAAATAGAAAAAAGAGGGTCAGGATTCAAAGCCAGTCTTAATTTCACAGTGACCTCAATGTAGGCGAGACCCTGTTTCAACAAACACACACACACACACACACACACACACACACACACACACACACCATGTAAACACATATTCATATAGCTATATACAACCCACACAAACACACATACCCTCACACATACACATATCCCTACATACACACACACACACACACACACACACACACACACACACACACACGCACACACACACCCTCAAAGCCACTTTGCCTAGTAGCAGGCAAACCCATGCCCCGGAGCACTGTCCAGGAGCAATCTGAAGCTCGATTTCTGAGATTCCCCTGCCCAATGCCTTCCCACTCCATTTGGCTTTCCTGGCTGAATTACAATGTTCTCATGAGAGCACCTCCCTCCTCAACAAATCACTTACCTAGCAACAGCTCTCTCACATTCTGCTCACAGGCCAGGCCAGCTTATCTGACATAGGTTTCTTAAAGCTTCATCAAGACATGTTTTTTTTTTTTTTCGTGTTTCTATTGGTTTCTAGAAGATGTTTGGTAGCATTATGACCTGTAAACTGACCCACTGGACTTCCAGGACACATAATTAAGCAGCTACAGGGATGCACTGGTGGGCTCAGAGAAGAGACAGGCACAGAAACGGGCAATTGTGAATGCTTAAGCTGAACCTACACTAGAATGTGAGGAGCACTGCCTGGGGACTCACTGGATACTTCACTGACCATGGGAGACTGGCGTCCATTCGTGAACATACAAAGACCATTTATGGAGGAGCTAAGATTTGCACTCAGTCGTGAAGTCTTGAGTGAGCATCTATAGATGTTGGCAATTGTGGGGTGTCCTGGATCAATCCCCTGAGATACTAAGAAATGTCATACACATATATGACTACAATCTGTGATCAATCACATCATGGAGACTGAGAAAAACATCATAACCAGGAAGGTGATATAATTTGACGTTTTTGAGTTCTTTTTACCTTTTGTTTCCTTCCTTAGATTTTTTTTAATACAGCTATGGCAAACTTCAAAAGACAAAGAACAATAATAATAAGAATGGAATGATTGAATTTAAAGGACTGGATTCTAGAAGCAGTTTGTGGAGAAGACACAGGAGTGGGCCAGACTGTGCAAGGAGTAGAGAGCAAATCAAGGAGATGCAGAGACGAAATGGAAATGCCTAAAGTTCAAGATGCTGCGAGCCAGGTCTCTAAGTTTCTTCAATGGACAGTCTGCCAAGTGCGGAGAGTCGTGTTTGCATTGCCCCACCTCTCAGTAAGTGAGCAGGAAGCAGCCAGACAAAGACACTTAGAGAAGCCAGAGAGTGTAAGGGGCAGGAATACATTCCACAAAGAGATAGGCTCATCCATCAGTCAGGCCCTATCACAGCTGACAGGATCTCTCTCTAAAGACAAAGGCCATTTCTCTATCCACCCCAGAGACTGCTTCTGAATCACCTGGCTTTGAAATCCACATCTTAACTCTTTTACTTCTACTAAAGGGACTTAGGTCTCTAAGTTCTCACAGATCACCTCATTGCTTACACAAGCAGATAGAAATCACAGTGTTATAACATCCCAAAGAAGAAAAGTTGGGAATGGAGTGATCGAGGGAAGAAGAAGTTGTTAGTGGGAACACCAAAGATTTAATTGGGAAAAAGTAAGCCAATGCCATTGTTTGGGGGTTAGGTAGGAGGAAGCAGAAAACACTACTTAACTTGCCTTAAGAGTCTCCCTGCTGTGGTATGGTGATTTCAGTGAAATGTCCCCTACACTGGCTTTCCCAGTTGGTAGCCCTCTTTGGGTGGGTTTAATCGATATAAGCTTGTTGGGAGAATTGCATCACTGGGGGTGGGCTTTGAGGTTTCAAAAGCCAGGCACCAATCCAGGTTTTCTCTCTCCACTTCCTGTTTGTGATTCGAGATGTAAGTCCTCAGCTCTCAGCTTCCAGCTCCACCCACTATGGCTGCTTGATGCCATGCTTATATCTGACTTGATGCCTTTTAACCTTCTGAAACCATAAGCTCCAAGTCAACCCTCCCTTCTGTAAGATACCTTGGTTACAGTATTTTATCATAGCAATGGAAATATAACTAAGACACCTGACGTTAACATACTCAAGCAACACCTACACAGAAGTATACTACTGGCTTCTGAGGCTCATTTGAAGGTAAGCAGACAAAAGTAAAAGAGATGGGAGACACACAGAGAAGCTGCCTGAGCTATAAAAGTTAGATGTGAGTGCTTAGGTTGGATTTACAAACTAAAAACACAAGCCAAAGGGGTGCTATTTTGCTATCTCCTCTTGGAGATTTTCATCAACAAAAGAAACATGGCTGTTGTTTTTCCAATGTGTTCTAGGATAGAGCCTCTGCATCATTCTGTTTACTGAGGCAGGGTGAAATCTAGCCAATGACTATGAAGTCTATCCTGTATCCAAAGATGGATATCATCTTGGCTGGAATGACCAGGCTCAGCTGTGAGATGCAGGGACATTTCCTGACCAATAGATACCTGTCTTGCAAGGATAGAGGGAACAGGAGTTGGATCTGATCTCCTGTGGACTATACAGTTGGCAGACATCCAAATCCTGAATGTCAAAAGCAGACTTTGTTCACAACTGGTCCAGATTTTCTTGAGTGTGTCTTCCTATGTATCAGTTGCTGCAAGAGTCACCTGCCAAAGGTTCAGAGCAACCCCACCTCAGGATGATGGGTTTCAACCAACACTTCTCTATTTCCTAGGTAGAAATACCTAGCCCTAAAGCATGTCCTGGTCCCCTGTGGGTCAAGACTGGGCTGCTTGTTTTTTTGGGATGTGTCCTGCTGCTTGACTTTTCCACCTTTTCACACTTCTCTGAAGTGCTTTCCTTCAGTATTGACTGTAAAACACTGATTCATCACAGGCATCTTATCCCTGTCTCAAGATGAACTCCTAGGAAACATGACCCAACACTACCTTCAACAACTACCAACAACCTAGTTTTTAATAAGAAAAGAAAACAAATTACCCACCAACAATATTCACAATCCTAAAACATCATCAGCCAAAGAGATGTTTCTATTTTATAAAGACTCAAGACAATAGAATGGACCAATAGAGTCATGTAGCAATTTTCCTCAACAATTGCACTATCCCATCAGCAAGACAGATTAATGATCACACATTCTTTGAAACTGAGTGATAGTAATGCAACTCTTGGACTGCATCATTAGATTTGGAATTTATTAAAAATACAACTCTGAGAGAAAATACCATTTCCCTATTGATGCAGTGAATTTAAGAATATCTGGCAGTAGGGAAATATCTGGAGATCTACAGGGATGACCCAAACTAACAATCTAAGCAATACTTGAGAGTATACCTTAAATGCCCTTCCCCGATAATGAGATTGATGACTGCCTTATATGTCATCCTAGAGCCTTCATCCAGTAGCTGATGGAAACATAAACAGACACCTACAAATGAACACTGAACTGAACTCTTGGAATCCAGTTGTAGAGAGGGAGGAGTGATGAGCAAAGGGGTCAAGACCAGGCTGGAGAAATCCACAGAAACTACTAACCTGAACAAGGGGCAGCTCATGGATCCCAGTTTGATAGCTAGGAAACCAGCTATCCCTTAATGTGGGTGCTAGTTGGGAGGACTGGGCAGTCTATGAGGCCTCTGGTAGTAGATCAGTATTTATCCCTAGTACACGAATGGACTTTGGGAGCCCATTCCACATAGAGGGAAACTTCCTCAGCCTAGACACATGGGGGAGGGCCTAGGCCCTGTTCTGAAAGATATGGCAAACTTTGAAGATTCTCCATGGAAGGACTCACCCTCCCTGGGGAGCAGATAGGGGATGGGATATGGTTGGGAGGAGGTGATAGGGGAGGATGGGAGGGAGAGGGAACTGGGATTGACATGTAAAACACGCTTGTTGTAAATTTAAATTTAAAAATATTATAAAAAAGACAAGAAAAAGAATATCTTATGAGTTGGCTTAGTTAGTCAAGTGCTTGTCAGAATGTGATCTCTAGGAACTACACAGTAAGTGTTGGGTGTGGAGCAGGGACCACACGAATACCAATTCTGGGAGGACAGAGATAGGTGGATCCTTGTGGCTCACTGGCCAGCCAGCATAGCCTACTTGGTAAGCTCTAGGCCAGTGAGAGAACTTGTCTCAGCAAAGAATTGCTGGTGGCACCTGAGGTTACTGCCTGGCCTCACACACCCGTGTGCGCACATACATGCACTATTGCCTGATCGGCTATTATATGGGTCATGAATATTAAACAAGAGTCTACTGTAATTAGCATAGTACCTGCTCTCTTCAAATATTAATTTCCTCCCACTTTCTTACCTTGTCACTATCAATTAAAATTTCTTTTTAAAGTACTGGCTGCATTGTCCTTTAATCAACATTGAGATTTAATCTAAGGATATTCTTTTATCATTGCTCAAGGGGATGTGATTACAACGAGTGACTACTGCACATGTCTTTGAAAACAAAATATGAAAAGTGGAGTGGATCTGCCCATTGAAAACAAAATATGAAAAGTGGAGTGGATCTGCCCAGTTACCGCGGAGGACACGCATGGCCCTGCCTGCCAGCCCTTTATGTCGTCTGTTGCGATGGCGCTGATTTCCCCCTTTGGAAATGGTCCCTATGCATTCTTCAGTTCTCCTCCTCACTTGTATTTGGGCACCTGCTTCTGACTCAAGGAGACCAAACAGATTCATTTTCTGAAAGCAGATGCCATGGCTAACCTCAGAATGGAAAACAGTTAATGCTTAGTTCTCACCACAGTCCGGTCTCCAAAGAGAGCCCCCCACAGCCCCTATGCCTTAATCTCTCGAACGGAGCTTTTCTATGGGGCGACTTTTGGTTTTCTATTCCATATCTTCTAATAAACTGACTTTGGGACAGGGATAGCTGCCATTGCCCACCAGTGCAGGATGCTACACAGTGATGCAAATAAATATAGCAATGTCTAGGACTGGAGAAAGCTCCAAAGGGAGTCGCACTATAGGAGTGTGGCTTTGTTGGAAGAAGTGTGGCATTGTTGGAGGAAGTGTGTCACTGTGGGGGTGGGCTATGATGTCACCTGTGCTCAAGCCATATCCAGTGTTACAGTTTACTTCCTATTGCCTGTGAGGCAGCTCCTTCTCCAGCACCATGTCTGCCCACATATGGCCATGCCCCACCATGATAATGGACTAAACCTCTGAAACTGTAAGCCACCCAACTAAATGTTTTCAGTTATAAACATTGCTGCGGTCATGGTGGTGTCGTCACAGCAATAGAAACCCTACCTAAGACGCTGCTATTGCAGAGGATATGAGTGTGGTTCGCAGCGCCCATGTCAGGCAGCTTATAATTGGCTGTAACTCAAGCTCCAGGGTACCCAGCTCCCTGTTCTGTACTCCACAGGTCACTGCACTCAGTCATGCCCACACACATTGGCAGGCACATACAAAAGAAAATAAATCTTCAAAAACAAGCAATGTGCCGAAACTTTAAAGGACAGTATTCGTTCTAACTCTAAAGCGGAATAGCCTGGTTTAGGCAAGTGAAGACAGCATTCTCAATCTTATTCGAAGACTTCAATTTCATGATTGTGACAATCTTATCAACTTGATAGGACTTGAAGTCACTTAGGAAAGACATCGTGTGTAAGGGCATTCCTGTGAAGGCTTGCTTAACTGGGGAGGGGAAATCTACTCTGAAAGTAGGTGTTCCAGGAACTGGGGTCTTGGACTGAGTGAGAAGGAGAGGGTGAGCATCCGTTTCTCTCTGCTTCCTGGGTGTGGATGATGGTGACCAGCCACCTCACACACCTGCCACCATGATGGACCATGAGCAAAATAAATCTGTCTGTCCTTAAGGCATTTGGTCACAGTGATGAGAAAAACAATTGATACGATGATGCATCCTGCATTTGATGCACAGAATCATTTGCTGGTTCTGGCACTATGGGATGATGTGACTTAGTTACCACAGTATAAAGCAACAAAGATGCTTTCCTCCAACACTAACAGCACACCCCCCCAGAGATTAAGTCTCCCTGCACCTACGACTCTCCCAGTGCGGCTGGTAAGAGGCACTGAGTACTGTCGGTGCCACCATGCTATGGCCTTGATGAATCACTGTGACCAGGGCAACTTGAGGAGAGTATTGAATTGGGGGCTCGCTCCCTGACCATCATGGCAGGGAGCTGAGACCTTGCATCTGATTTATAAGCTGAAATCCCACCCTCAGTTACACACTCTCCAAGGACACAACTCATCTTCCCAAATTCATTCCCATTAATTAGGGACCAAAATTCGATTATATTATTTATATATTATATACAACATATACAATACATTTATGTGTTTTATATAAATATGTTTTATATATTATGTAGATATTATAGTAATTATATATTTATATACTTTATAAACCTATGGGGATCATTCTCTTTTTTTGTTGTTTTGTTTTGGTTTTTTTCCAAACAGGGTTTCTCTGTATTGTTTTGGAGCCTGTCCTGGAACTTGCTCTGTAGACCAGAGCTGACCTCGAACTCAGAGATTCGCCTGCCTCTGCCTCCCGAGTGCCGGGACTAAAGGTGCACGCCACCAAGGCCCAGCTGGGGATGATTCTCTTTCAGAGCACTTACCAGGACTGTTCCTCCTCCACATACGCCTGCTGCACATCCCACTCACACCATCAGCATGCTTTCCTACCCTGGGCTATATGCCAGCGTTCTCAGATTATACCAACAAAGAAGGAACGAGCTTTCAGCAGGATGGCTGCTGATCCAGGGAAATGTGCCCCCATTATCTTGGTCCCTGACCTCCTGTGATAAATAGTCCCTGTTGGGGATATTTCATCACACTGTGAACCCTGAGTTTTCATTTGCATCAATTAAATAAAATTAACCTTGCATCAGGAGGCTGAGTTAGCAACTAGTGAACAGAAAGTAATCGTGATCGCAGAGCATCAGAAGGCTCCCGGAAGAGATGGAGACACACCGGAAGTTGGGGGGGGGTGTTGAGTGGCACTTTTCTGTTTTTGTGGAGAGGAAGGGTGGGTTTTAGGGACACACCAGCAAGGAGAGGAGGTTAGCTCAGTGCTGCTCAACCTCTGTGAGCTAGCAGGTATGAACTTCAGCCTTTGCGTCTAGAGTTTTATTTGTAAATAGAACAACAGGCTTCTATTTAAAGCTCCTTTAGCGGCAGCAGCAGAACCAGTGTCTGTGGGAACAGAATTACCAACAGGCTGAGGCCTGAGAGGCAGGCCAGTAACTGCAGAGTCCCAGTTATTGGCAAAAGTAGCAACAGATAAAGGCGTAGCTACTGTGCTGAAGATAAAACTACAATTCTTATGGGCCATAAGGAGCTCTGAATTCTCTCCACCAACTATTCCTGTCCCTCTGTATGTGTCAGAAAACCTGCTTAAGCTCAAGTCCAGGCAACTGCAAATTCATTGACTCTGTGAGCATGTATTTATCGTTTGGCAGCTGCATAGGAGGCTCACTGTCAGCTTCCTTTAACACAATGTGAAAAACCCAGGAAACCAAATCCCGACTCCTAAATTTGGAAGTGGAAGTAGGCGTGTAGGATGGTTAGGAAACAGGTAAGGAAATCAATTAGACAGTGTCGCACAGTGAAAAACAATACTGTAGAGACCGAACGGGTGGGTCAGTTGAGTGACTGGGTTGGGAATGGCTTGGCGACAAGAGCAAGTGGTAAGGCTGCAGAGCACTGGGCTGAAAACTGGACATCTACATCGCCTCCTCCAAGGCTGAAGACGAGGAGTCACATAAGAACAGGGTGGGAAGGAGGTCAGAGCCAGGGGATGGGGAGGGTCTCTGTGAGAAGATGACTTCTGAGCATGACACAGCCACTGTACTTGTGAACTTACTGTGGCCGTGGTCACCTACCTAAGACCTGTAGGAGACTGGAGCTCTCAACATTCCATAGTGCTTGGGGGAGATCATGAGTCCCTGCTCACCGCTAAAGGAATGTTGACAGCTGAAGGTGGCTGGGATTGAGGTGTCATTTCCTGTGGTGGTGCATCCATTAGCAAGTTGCTCTTGCTCTAGCATAATCCCCCACCCCCATGCTTATTTAAGAAAAAGGGCTTGTAGGAAGAAAACTTGTTTCCGTGGAGAGAGAAAATGATGAGGGTGATGATGATAACTGTAAATATATATATGTATGTATGTATATATAGTATATACTGTAATATATATATATATATAACTGTAAAAACTGTATATATATAAATAACTGTATATATATATAATGACATAAACAAGAAGAATCGGTGGCCAAGTTCACTTCCATTGTTGTGGAGTTGACTGCCTTGTCCGACTAGAGTGCGAACTGTACAAACTGACTCGAATTTGAGGGGAATGTCGAAGCCACCCAATTTCACTTCCCTTGCATTGGTGAGTTTACTTCATTACCTCAGTCATCCGCATACACACCAACTGAGGGTATTGCAGTTAAAAATTAAAAAAAAAAAAAGAAGTGAAAAATCAGGCAACGCTCTCTAAAAGGCACACACGTTATCTGGGATGTGACGTGCTTTGTAAACACGAGAGGTAAAATGGCTTGGCTGCCTGGGCGCTTTGTTCCTTGAGTAGAAATCACTCTCCCTTTTCTCCCTTTGGCATATTGATTTCTCATTAATCCAGCAAAACAAAGGATTAATTAATCTCCGCGGTTCAATGAAAAATAAATTAGCACAGTTTACAGCGGACCCAATCCAATATTGCAAATGGAGGAAATGATGCACACACACTTTCTCTCTCCTTTATCTGCTCACTTCTCCAAACCAAATCTCCAGAGAGTGGCTGTGGAAGGCTGAATTCAGGGCACACAATCCTTCCTCTTCCTGCTCCCTTTTTAAATTCAGCCCTGGAAGATACTCAGGGTTTGTCTCATATTCCCTCTTAACTATCCCCAAATACAGAAATAACTTTCCTTTGTGCAATAATATGTTTGTGGCATGCCACTATGCCCATCTGAAGGCCAGACATCAGGTTTGAGCCCTTACCTTTTTCATCCCTTGAGGTGTGGCCTGTTATTTGTCATTGCACATGCCACGCTTGCTGACCCAAGAGCTCCCAAAGAGTGTGCCATTTCCATCTTGTATCTTTTGCTAGGAACACTGGGATCATATTTGCAAGCTACTACATCCAGTATTTATATGGGTTCTGGGTTTTGAACCCAGGTCCTCATGTTTGTGTGGCAAGTACTTTACATACTGAGCCATCTTTCTAACCCTGAAGTAGCATCAATTATTTTACTGTGCTTTAGACATATCACTTACCTTTCTTCATGTTAAAAAAAAAAAACCTGTCAGTTTTTCACAGATGAGCATAGCTTGTGTCATACACTCTGGCACTCGCCAAATACATGAAAAGGGCTCACACATCGCCTTGCTCAGCCAGGATACTTTCCTACTCTGTAAAACGTGTACAAGGTGTCTCGTCTCTCTGTAAACATATGAGGGGAAGGAAAATAGTGTGTTTTCTAAGCTGTTATCTTTCCTTCTAAATTGAAGGGTCTTTTCAGAGCTATAAAGGAAATTCGATGTCAAATTCTCAGAATCGACGCTTGTGAGAGAATGCCTACCCTTGAAATGTCAATAGCTGAAGTATCATTCCCCTTGATGTCCCCTCCTCAACTTTGCCACAGTTATTTCAG
This sequence comes from Phodopus roborovskii, assembly GCF_943737965.1. Taxonomy (NCBI): domain Eukaryota; kingdom Metazoa; phylum Chordata; class Mammalia; order Rodentia; family Cricetidae; genus Phodopus; species Phodopus roborovskii. The sequence goes on from NW_026125295.1 coordinate 5,536,313, forward strand.
CTTAGAATCATATGTCTACACCTAGTTTCATGATTTGGATCATAATTCCTACAGACACATAGCAATTGAAAGAAAAAAAAGGAAGGACCCCCTCATGATGAGATACACCTTTCGGTAAGCTCGGCTTTATTGCAAGATAACCAGGACAGCGATGTAACCTCTGTATTTCTCTTGGTAAGGGACAATCCACAATCTCCAACAATGAAGTTTAAGAAAATCAATGAAGAGTCAAGACTTTTCTGTAAAGATGAAAACCTATGCTATACACCAGCTGCTTAATAAGTTTTTTCCCATTACAATATGATCAAATAGAATAACAAGGGATGTGGAGGTGGCTCAGGGGTACGGTGTACAAACAGGAGGACCAGGGCGTAGATCTCTACACTGAGTCAAACTGATCCAGCAATCCATGTTTGTGACCCTGGCACTGAGTTACAACCTGCATCCTTGCTAGCCATCCAATCTAACCAGAACTGCAAGCTCTGGGTTCAGGAAGAGACCCAGTTCTCAATTACTGTGAAGGGGCCAGTGAATCCCTCAGTGGGCCAAGTCCCTTGCTGCAAAGTCTAATGGCCTGAGTTCAATCTCTGGAACCAACGTAGGGTGGGGGAAATGTAAGTGATGCCAGCAAATTATCCTCTGACTTCCTTTGCCAACACACACACACACATACACACACACCCCCACACAAAACCCACTGTCTCTCTCTCATACACTCTCTCATACACACACATACTCTCACATACTTATGCATACTCACTCACACAGTCACCCAAACATGCATACACACACACACACACACACACACACAGAGCCACACAGCCACACACACACACATTCACATAACACACATATTTACTCTCACACACTCACAAACATACTCACACATGCTCATGTATACTCACACACATACTCACATACATGCACACTCACTCATGCATGCACATAATTCTGTATCACACAGACACACACACACACACACACACACACACACACACACAAATAAACCCAAAAATATTGTGGGTAGAACATCAACTTCTGACCTCCACACATTCATATCCGAAGATACTATGTTTATTGCTTTTCAACCATTGACTTAGGTTTTCTTATTAAAACCTAAGAGGGTGGCTACAGATTTTGATCTTAGCTTACCAACAGAAAGGTGGAGTTTATAGCTGCCCAAGCCCCTCCTTCCCAAATGGATTTATTCTTAGGTTGTTCTGACTTGGGCCCACCTGAATATAAAGCTACCTCAGGCAGCCTCCTGTGGAGCACCAATTTCTTTCAAAGGGTCACACGGCTGTGATTTTGTGTAGCATCATCACTGGTGAACATGAAATGATTCCATGGGTGACCCCACCCCTTACTGACACTAAAGCCCACCTCAATCATGATATTACCCACAATCCCTGCTCTCTGAGCATGGGATGCCATGCTAGTGTCAAGTGTTGTCACTAGGACTGGTCAGCTGATGAGCCTCACACAATTTTGGTTCTAGTAATTGATAAAGACCCCTGTCAGTCAACAGCTTGAGCTTTCCTGTTTACTGCCTATCCCTGAAGGCAGGCTCCTTCTGTGCCTGATAAATATTCCTGTCACCAGGATCTCCATGGAAGAGAAGTTGTCAAAGAGGAGGACTCTAAAATTTGGAGCTGAATATGGGGGGGGGGTGGCAGGAGCCAGCAAAAGCAAATGATTCATACTTTAAGAGAGCCAAATCAGCAGCATGGTTCAGTTACGAGAGGCAGGGCCACCTGGAAAGGGGTCCTGGGTGATCAGCACCAGATGTTTGTAAGAGTACTGCAGTAAAGAAACTGCCAACATAAGCCAGGCATGGTGGGTCAAATCTTTAATCCCAGCACTTGGGAAGCAGAGGCAGGGGGATTTCTGAGTTTGAAGTCAGCTTGTTCTGCAGAGTGAGTTCCAGGAAAGCCAAGGGAACACAGAGAAACCCTGTTGGGAAAATTTAAAAAAAAAATCTGCCAACAAGACCAGTTCATAGGACTGTTGATGGAGATTTAATTGAAGGTTTTTTTTTTTAGCATTAAAATATAACAAGCCACAAATACAGACCAGAGAGGCTGGTAACCTTGTTTTCCTGAACTTTTTGTAGTACAACTTTACTAAGTATTACACTTTCCCTTATGACTCAGCTTACCCAAATAGCTAAAGCTTAACCAAGTTTGCAGAGACAGAGGCTAGACATAATCTCCAAATTAGTTTCTGCTAGCCTGAATGGACTTTTACAACCTGAGGAATTTATAAACCTTAATCATCAAACAGTAATGACCTTGAAATTTTTGTGGCATGTTTTAGGGTTTCTACTGCTGTCATGAAACACCATGACAGAAAGTAACTTAAAGGAAAGTGTTCATATTCACTTATGCTATGATATGCTTCAGTTCATTATTGAAAGAAATCAGGGCAAGAACTCAAATAGAACAGGATCCTGGAGGCAGGAACTGATGCAGAGGTCATGGAGGGGGCTGCTTACTGGGTTGCTCCTCAGAGCTTTCTCTGTCTGCTTTCTTATAGAACCCAGGACCACCAACCTGGGTGATACTACCAGCTGTGGGTTGGGCCTTCCCACATGAATCATTAATTAAGAAAATGTTCTACATGGTTGCCTAGAGTCCAATTTTATGTAGGTATTTTCTTTATTGAGATTCCTCCCCTCGGATAGAAAAGAGACTGAGCCAGTGTGTGTGTGAGTGTGTGTGTGTGTGTGTGTGAGAGAGTGTATGCCTGTGTGAGTGTGTGTGTGTGAGAGAGAGTGTATGCCTGTGTGAGTGTGAGTGTGTATGTGTTTGTGTGAGAGAGAGAAAGAGAGAGTGTGTTTGTATGTGTGTCTGTGTGTGTATATGTGAGTGTGTGAGCATGTATTAGGGCATGTGCGTGTGTGTGTGTGTTGATGGAAGATGTAAGTCTGGAGTGAGGACAGGCATTGACTCCAAGTCCTAAACTACCCCCTCCCCACAGCTAAGATGCACTTTCCAGATATGTGTATGTTTGTATTGTGCAGGTGCTCAGATGTGTACATGTGCGTGCATGTGTGTGGAGGCCAGAGGTCAGCTTGGAGTATCATCCTACAGGTAACATCCACCCTATTTGTGAGACAGTCTCTCCGTGGGACCCAATGCTTACACATTAGGCTAGGTTGGTTGATGGTTAAGTCCCAGAGACCTGACTTCATCTTGACAAAACTGGGATTATGAGAGAGAGGCTCCATGCCTGACTTTCTACAAGGGTTCTGGGGATTGAACTCGGATCATCATGCTTGAGGGAGAGGCAATATCAGTACTTTGAAATTTTATTTAACTGTATGTATATTGAGTGTCTGCATGTCTATCTGTCTACCACAAGTGAGCCTGGTGGTCTTAAGGGTCAGGGAGGGCTTCAGATGCTCTGGTACTAGTGTTATGACTGATTGAGAACCACTGTGTAGATGGTTGGGAACTGAACGCAGGTCCTCTGGAAGAGCAGCCAGTTCTCTTAAACTCAGAGCCAGCTCTCCAGTTTCATCACTTATTATTATTATTATTATTATTATCGTCATCATCATCATTATTTTAAGTTTTCTGATATACAAAAAAAAATCTGGGTGATGGGAGATGTCATTCTATAAATATGTTTCTCATACTGGTTAATGAATAAAGTTCTATTGGCCAATAGGAGAGAAAGAGAGAATATTTTCTTAAATCTTACTAAATGTTAATGGACTAAATATTGTTAACTGTGATTCTTATTTTATAACTATTGTGTGATATATTTTGCTATGTTAAGGTTAAAACCCTTCTTTTTATTTAGACAGAAAAGAGGAGATGATGGGAGATGTCATTCTGTAAATATGTTTCTCATACTGGTTAATGAATAAAGCACTGTTGGCCAATAGGAAAGTAAGATGGGTGGGACTAGGAGACAAGGAGGAAAGAGGAAGGAGTAAGGAGGAGTCAAGATGGAGAGTCTGGAGAGAGCAGGACGCTAGCTGGCTCTCCGGTAAGATGAAAGCACGTGGAAATACATAGATTAACAGAAATGGGTTAATACTTAAGACAGAACTAGCCGATAAGAAACTAGTACCTGGCCAACAACATTATATCAAATACAGAGTCTCAGTGTGTTACTTGGGGCTGGCGCGGCGGTGGGACAAGACCAGCGGCGGGCGGAAAAACCTTACTCTTACATCTGGGCTTAGATTCAGCTGCCTAAAATCATCATTCCCACAACAAGTAAAAAGCAGTCCTCAATAGCAAACCACCACCTATTTCCTTAAAGTTCTCTGTTCTATTCAAACAAACAAACAAGCAAACCAGAACAAACCAGAGCTGGGTGTGGTGACATCCCTATGAGCACAGGACATGGGAGCTGGAGGTCAGAAGGCCAAGAGTTCAAAGTCATCCTCCGCTATGCAGGGAGTTCCAGGCAAGCCTGGACTACATGAGACCCTGCCTCACAAAATCCCAATGGTACCTACCAAAGGAGCCCCAGGCTCCGCCTCTGCTTTCTCTGAGCTCCACAAGGATAGCTGTACTCCATAAATCCTGTAGCTGTCTTTGACTTCAGTCAGCTGGCTCTGTGCAAGCAAATGTACTCACTGCACGGTGTCACACTCTTTGGGACACAAGGGCCATACAAATGCAGCCACTCTGCCATTTAGGGAATCACTGGGAGGCCTGCACGACACCAAAACCCATTAGGACAGAGGCTCCATGCCTGGAATAACCATTCTGTTTCTGGGTGTCATTGGGCATGCAGGGCAGGCTGCTCTCTGCTTTCTGATCTAATCAACTTCAGAAAGACTGAGAAGCCCACAGCTGTGTCAGAACAATTGGAAAAACAGGCTCAGAACAAAGGGGAAGACCCATCTCTCTAGGGCTTCTCCCTCTGGAATATACGTGCAGCTTCAATGGAATGCATAAATACTTAATTCACTATTTTGTACTACATTTCTCCCATGATGGATGTGTCTGACCCATTACCTTTAAAATACACATTAATGTTCCCTTTGAAGGTGTCTCCTCTGATACATGCCTCCATTGCTGAGTGGCCCTACAGGGACTGCAACCCAACCCGAAGGAGAATTTGTGTCTATCCTGCATTGCCTAACCTCCAGAGAAAACAAGCTCATTTGTGGACAGGAATTTTCCCTTGTCATGCCTGCTACCAATGATGCTTCCTGCCATGTGTTTTCTTTCATGTCTGATATTTGATAGGGTCAGAGTCTCTGAAGAGCTGGGGGGAAGAAAGTAAAGACAAGATGGAGCGAGGAGGGAGGGCTGGGTGAAAGGAGTGTGATGGGGAGGAGAGGGAGAGAGAGAGAGAGAGAGAGAGAGAGAGAGAGAGAGAGAGAAGAGTGGGGGACTGGAGGAGAAGCGATGGGGAGGGGAAAACATAAGAGGGTATAGGCAGAAGGGTAAAATAAAACATGCTGAAGTCTTCTGGAAGGAGCTAAAGGTCCCCAAACTGGCTCACTGACCTCTACCCCATCCCACAGGCGGACCAGTAATTTCTGGGTCTTGGTCTGACTGAATTACAAACACATTTTTTAGTTCACCATGGTGGGGGTTGTCCTGAAGGCAGCAGCTTGATGATGTGTCACATCCGAAGTCAGTAAGAGAGCATGCTGACTAATGTTTGCTACTGTTCAAATCACTTGCTGCCTTTTGAGCAGCCCAGGACCCCAGGCCATGGAATGGTGCTGCCTCGCTTTACGGTCAGTTTTTGGAGTTTTAGTTTTTGGAGCCAGGGTTTCCTGTGTAGCCCTGGCTGTCCTGGAACTTGCTCTGTAGACCAGGCTGGCCTTGAACTCAGAAATCTACCTGCCTCTGCCTCCTGAGTGCTGGGATTAAAGGAATGGGCTACTATACTTGGCTAGAATGGGTCTTTCATTGACACTAAATAAATCTACTGGAGATAATCCCTCATGGACTATCTCAGAGGCTAACATAACTTACACAGTCCTTCATAGATGTACATGGAGACTTGCCTCCCAGGGAATGCCAGATTCCTTCAGGTTTACAGTCAATACTATCTTTTACTCCAATTACTATATTTGCGTTGTTTTATAGTACATATAATGCCATCATTACTGTTATTCCATGGCTTTCTTTGGCTCACTTGAGATGATGTCATAAATAAATATGAAAATAACATTCTTCATTTAACAACAGTTTATTTTGAAAACATTTGTCTGGGCATGCTTATAAGGATGCAACTAAAATAGGCACGTTTTTCTTTATATAAATCCACTAAATAAAATTTTCCTTTACTGATATAATATGGATACACTTTTTGCTGAAAAATTGAAAAAGAGGAGGGTGAACGTGACCTGTGCCTTCTTGGTGGTTCATGACACATTTTCTGTGAACAAGGACATTCTCTTACAGAACAATTCCCCAAAATAGTGATGATAATGCTATAGCATTATCTAACATATAGCTCCCACTTACATGTTCCAGGATAGTCCCTCCGTGACATTTCTCATGGCCCTTAAAGCATCAAAACAATAATAAAAATCCAACATTCATGCTGGTGGCTTTTAGGTTTTGAGTGTTCCCAATCTAAAGTAAAATTTTTTGAAGTTTCATGATTTCGATATTTTTAAACATTTTTCCACCTTTGCAACAGATACTTTACACACTTTAACAGATGATTTGAATGTCTGCAGCGTGGATTCGCCTGGTTTCTTTGAGATCCAGTCAAGGTAAACTTAGCAACTGGACCACAGGTGACACTGTGCCTTCCCTAAGGTATTTTGTCAGTACTATGAGACATCAATCAGATCTCACAAGGTGTGACATGGTGGCTCTAGCCTTTCATAAGCACAGCTCTTCACTACTCCAGCCACCTGCTAACCAACTCATCAGAGAAATACCCGTTTCCTGTTTACAAGAGTGGCCACTATACAGAGCATTGCATAACTTAGATAGGGTTTCTGAATGATACAGGAACAGCTCTCCTCCTTGGCCTCAGTTACCTTCCATGCCCAATAAACCATGGATCTCCTGACTGCAGAAGAAAGAGGAAGTGGCCTCTTCATTAACAAAGAATGCCATTATTACATTAACCAACCAGATCAGGTAGAGGCTCTCAAGAACACACAGGGAAAGTGAGCTAGAGAGTGAGATTAGGCGGTGGTGGCACATGCCTTTAATCCCAGCATTGGGGAGGCAGAGCTCTGTGAGTTTGAGGCCAGCCTGGTCTGAAAAGTGAGTTCAAGGACAGCCAGGGCTTCTGCACAGAGAAACCCTGCCCCGGGGAGGGGGTGGGGAGAAAGGAAAAGTAAAGAAAGAAGAAGAGACAGAAAAAAGAGCATTGCCTTCTATTGCTGAGGTGAACACCATGACTAAAAGCAACCTGGGTAGGAAAGTTTATTTCACTTACATGTTTATATCTCAGCCTGGGCTACACTGTAATTTCCATTCCAGTCTTTGATACAGAATAAGGTTTGTCTCAGAACAACAATGGCCTGTAAGATGACTCAATGGATGAAGATGTCCGCTGCCAGGTCTCACCCCATGAGTTTGATCCCTAGGACCCATGTAGGAGAAGAGAACCCGCTTGATTCCTGACATAATGCTGCTGTCCTCTGACCTCTGATTTCTTACATCCACAGGCGCACTGTGGCAGACAGACATAAGCACACACACATGTCACCCTAAAGCAGTTTATAGTCAACTTAGCTCTGCTTGATCTAGGCATGAGACTATAAAATAGTTTAACATAAGTGTTTGCTTTTGTTCCTTAAAATATATTGGTACTTTAAAATGTTTGCTTTTTTCATATGATACCCCCCCCACACACTTTTTTTTCTTCAATCACTTTCTCAAGAACTATGCCTTAAAAATTTTCAAGTGGTGAAAGCTACGGCTTGGAACAACACACTTATTTTCTTTGCCTAACTGCCTTGTTTTTTTAATTTATTTATTTTTATGACTTTTCTAACATGTTGGGAATATTATAACCTCATGATTAATGCAGCCACAACAAGAAGCTTCAGGGGCAGCAAACAAAATCAACCCTGACACTTCAATTTCCTCTATTTTCAATTTTAGGAAATTGTCTGCATTTTAAAGCTTCGATTTTGCTTATTTTGATTATCTTCCTTGAAGCACTGTGATCAGGCAATAGATAAAACATTTATAAAATATTAAGTATTTAATTTCAGAACACAGGAATATCCCCTCAAGGATCTCCAGTTATTCCTGTTATCGTAATAAACAAAAGGCCAGAGGTTCTGAGACTCATAAGGAATCAAAGTTAGACATGCTGAATATTTAAATAAAACTTCCCAGCAAAGAACAAGAGAATGTCAGAGGGACAGAGGAAAAGATGAAGGACAAAGATAGAGAGAATCCTGAAGTGCCCTCATTCTGTATTTGAAATTGCAAAAATCCTACCAACATCAACACCACTATAAAAGTATGTAAATTAGGGGGCTGCAGAGGCACCTAGGTTGATAAAAGGATCACCACTAAGCAGGAGGACCTGTATTCTGACCGCCAGAATCCACACAAAAGTCAGCTACAGCAGTGTGCATCTGCAATCCAGCACTGGGGTGGATACAGATAGAACCCAAGGACTACTGGCCAACTGGTCTACCAAAGAAGTAAGCTCCAAGCTCAGGGAGAAAGCCTGGTTCAGTAAATAAGGTAGAGAGAGACTAAGGTACACACCCAATGTCAACCTGTGGTATCCTCATGCAATCATATCAATGTGCATATGCACTTGCCAGTGTAAGTTTGTTCTCATGCACACACACACACACACACACACACACACACACACACACACGGATACAGAATAGTACAATGCCTTGGGTCTAGTTAATTCTGAGAGTGTGCAGCTCTTTGAATCTGGAAATTCTTCAGATACACTGTTAGCAAGGGTATCAAACCCCATTCAGGTTGAAACCATCTCTACTTCCTGAGGGAAGGTATACAGAGCTATCTTTCCTGAGCCCTTGCACAAGGTTCTGAACACAGAGACAGAGCATCTTATATGAGATCCTGAAATGATCCATTTGGCTTCCTCATCATAAAAAACCAAACCTTGGTTGCTTTTCTGTGTTTTATTTCTTGGCCAGTGTTGTTCATATATCTTCATCTGCAAAATAAGGAAATGAAATCCTATCACTTACTATCAAGCAATAAGTTTAACCTGGACAGACTACAATTGCTCAGACACTCACCCTAAGCATCTCATTAAGCTGAGAAGATGATAAAAGAATATTTTGTGCACTGGAAGCTCTCACTCCCACTTTCCTTGCTATAGTAGAATCCTAATGTCATGATGTCTGAGACTCTGAGGTGTGTGTGTGTGTGTGCCTGTCTGTCTGTCTGTCTCTCTGTGTTGACAGTAAATACAAAATCAAAGGTAGATGGCTAGTGCTAGCTGTGGTGCTACATACTTTTAATCCAAGCACAGATGAGGGTAAGACAGAGGCAGGCAGATCTCTGACTTTGAGGCTAGACTAGTCTACATAGTGAATTTCAGGTCAGCCAAGACTACATTGTAAGATCTTTCTCAAAAAAATAAATGAAACGAAATAAACAAAAAAGGTAGCTGAGTTTATCCTCTTTATGGTTCCAATGATCTTACCATGTTAAGCATGACAAAACTTTTAAGCCCTTGACAGACCCAACCGATTTCTAGTGCCTTCTGCATATCATGGGCATCCTACCTGTATGATGCCAAAGGGCCAGGACTGTAGTCCATCACAGAAAGCATCATACACAGGCATGGTGGTGAACTCCATAACCTCAGTGTCTGGAAGGCTGAGGAAGGAGTGTTGCTGTGACTTTCAGGTCAGCCAGGACTACAAAGCCAGATTCCTCTCCCCACAACAAAACAAAATAAAGAGGAGAGGAAGAAGCCTGCCCGCAGAGAATGTAGAAATGCCAACACCTATTAGAAATCCCCTCACATACAATGCAAATATACCTCTAAGCAATTCTCCATCCTAGTTTCTTTCTCAGCATTTTTATAGACAGGTCCCCCCCCTCCCCAGTTGAACAAGAAAGAACAAAAGTAGATTCCCCAAAGGAGGAATCATTCGCACTAAGTTTCTTTATGTAGGTCACCTCTGATTTGCTTCTGGTTGCATATCAGCTGCTAAATTCCCCATGTCAAGCTTTGGTTCTGATGGCTCTAAACTGAGGTACAGAGTGTTGGACACAGTCCTTTATTGGTTAGGATATTGGTCAGTGACATGCAACAATACACTGAGGAGGTGTCTCTGTGTGCATGTTTGAAAATGTTAATAGGAAAAAAATGTTTCTCATGCTGGGGAGATCAGGTAGTGGAGCAAACACTTGCTATGTACATGTGAGGATGGGAATTCAGATTCCCAGAGACCATGTAAAGCTAGACACAGTAGCATGTTTTTGCAATCCCAACATATCTAGGGAGAAATGGAAAGCAGGACACAGGAGAGCCACTAAAAGTTTGAAGATTATATAGCCTGGCTTCCTCAGCAGTGAATAACAAGAGATTCTGTCTCAAGCAAGGTAAAAGGGGAGTCCTGACAGTCAAAGATTTCCTTCAAGTGTCACATGCATTGGTGTTCCAGCAGGTACCCACACTCACACACAGAAACACACACAAACACATCAACACTGCATGTGTTCATCAGATGTACACATATTTTAAAATGTTTTCTCATGAAGCAAATGATTAATTTAAAGAGTCAGTATCACTTTTAACTAAGTAGACTATACATTTATGATTCCTGTTATCACCTCTTGTCTGACACGGCAAACCAAGTCTCCATTTCCTGTCCCCAAACTTCAATCATAGAAACATCTCTTAGGACTTTAGATGAATCAGTTCTCCCTGCCATCAAGTGCTTTTTAAAATTAAATTTGGGGGCTACAGAGATGGCACAGTGGTAGACAACTTACTGCTCTTCAGCTCAGTTCTGAGCATCTGCACCGAGAGACTCAAAATCTTAGCATGGGTAATAAAATCCCAGAAACAGATATTGGGGAAAAGCAGTCTGAGATTTAGTGAGGAGCAGTGCAGTCTGCAGATGTGATCTGAGGTTCAGGGGGTCTCCCGTTCGGTAACTGGTAGAGGTGACTTGGCCACTTTGCTTCTCTGATCTTCAGCTTTAACCCCAATATCTATCTCTGGGTTTTTATTATTCATGCTACATAAAACCATCTGTAACTCTCTCTCCACCGAACTCGCTACCCTCTTCTGGCCTCTGCAGGCACTGGCATACCACACAGATGGCAGACAGACTGACAGACAACACACACACAATCACAAACAAAATAAAAATAATACAAAATAAAAATATTCTTAACAAAACTAAATATTTATTAACACACTTCTGCCTCAGACCTTTTACTGGCTGCTGATTGCCTATTAAGTAAGATTCAAACACCCTGTCAAGATACTCAAAATTCCTGGTAATATGTCATCAGTGTGCTTTTCATTCATATATTCAGCAATATAAAAAACAGTTCACTTCCCTGGAATATTAAGTGCCACATGAAAACCTAAGCTCTGCTGAGTATAGATTCTGTTTGTTATTTACTTGTGTTTACCAAGCACCTAAAATACCACTGGCATGAAGATGAGTGGGTGATGAAGGTATGAATCTGACAATACTTTTTGGACCCTTACCCTGTACTAAAAAGAGGGCTTTTCATTGGAAACACATAAACACAAGCTAAGTGTTCTCTCTCTCTCTCTCTCTCTCTCTCTCTCTCTCTCTCTCACACACACACACACACACACACACACACACACACACACACACACATTCCCCAAATACACTGACAGTGACAAAGAATTCAACATTTACCTATAGACATGATCTTTTCTATATGTTTACACTGAGGGACACTAAGTCACTGCAGTCATGGTTTATCTACTTCTCTATTCTTTATTTCTAATGAAGCATTCATTAATGCTTACTAAATAAACTAATTGAACTAAGAGTTATTAGGATAGAATGTATGAAAGATATGGCTAATAAGTAATGGCCATCTTCAAGATGTCCAGATCCTACCTCCAAGAACCTATCAAAATGTCAGATTACATGGCAAAGAGACTTGAGACTTTGCTGATATGGTTAAGGCTAAAGATGAGCTGAGACTGTACTAGAGTATCCACCCAGGCTCTGGCGCATCACAGGAGCCCTTAGAGGTGCAAGGGAATCAAGACTAAGGCAGAGAGATGGCTTGGAGCAGGGCTGAACTCCTCTTGTTGGCTTTGAGAAGGGGGAAAGGTACACAAACCAAGGAGTTTGGAAGCATCTGGAAGCTGAGCCGGCTCTCTGATGACAACTAACCAGAAGGTGGAGACTTCAGTCCTGCACTGAATTGTGGCAACAATCCAATATGCAGAAAACAAAACCTCCAGCATTGGGACATTGTCCAATAGCTACCCTGAATTTCAGAAATACTTTCATTTTATTCAAATTATACTAAAATTACATTTCCCCCTTTACTTTCCTCCCTCCAAACCCCTCAATGTACCCTCTTTGCTCTGTCAAATTCATGGCTTCTTTTACCATTAATTGCCCTTACATGCATACATGTGTGCGCACACGCACGTGTGCACACACACACACACACACACACACACACATGCAAATTCCTCAATCTGTGTGTTATTCCTATGTATGTTTTCAGGGCTGACCATTTGGTCTTGGAGAACCAATAGCTGTGCTCTATCCTGGGGAAGACTATTTCTCCTGCTCTCAGAATCTCTTGGTTACCTGAAGTTCTATGTGTAGGTTTGAGTCATGATGGACCTCCCCTGCACCCCACCCCCAATCACCCATGTTAGTACTTGAATTGTTGTCCTTGTTTAGAGCTTAGGCAGTCATGTTGGTGAGACTTGGGTGTAGCATTGAACATTCCTAGGAGACAATTATACTGATTTAATCTGAGAAGACAAAAGATCTTACTTCTGAATCCTAGAATGCTTCACAAACTTGTGTGTGTGTGTGTGTGTGTGTGTGTGTGTGTGTGTGTGTGTGTGTGTGTGCGTGTCTGAGCAAGTGCTTGCTGTGGGGTGTATGCTTGTATATAAGGTAATGTGCATCGTCCATAGGAGTATATTTGTTTTTTTGCATACATGTGTATGCTTACATATGAGCATGTGTAGCATGTGTATATGCTTATATATAATTCATATATGTGCTCATTTGTGTTATACATGGGCATGATTATACATGGGCATATGTATGTGTGTTTGCATGCAGGTGTGTATCCATACATATATGTGTGTTACATACACATTGTGTACATTTGCTAATGTGTATCATATGCATAGGAATATGTGTATGCATGCACATGTGTGATGAGTGTATATAATACATATTCATGTATTAAATATACATGTGTATGTGCAAGGTTGTCTATATATGATATATGTTTCCATATGGGCATGTGTTCATAAGTGTATGCTTATCTTCTGCATACTTGAATATTAAATATTCTTGAGTGTGAGCATTTATGTGCATGCTTTTATATAGTACATATACATGTGCATGAGTTTATGAATTTGTATGCTTATACATGGAGATGTGTGTCCCTATGTTTGTTGCTTGTATTTAATGCATATGTGTGCTTATATATGTATATATGTGACAAATTAGTAAGAAAATCACATTTTTTATAAAACAAATCCAGAAGAAGGACTCCTGAGATAACAAGAAAATTTTCCTTCCTTCCAAACCTTCCTACCTTTTACCCAAGGAGAGAGCCTGCCTGTGGAAGACACCCTGGGGACAGCAGCCTATTTCTATGTTAATTATGATAATGCCTTGGCTAAGCACTCTTTTGTTGAAATTTAATCCCATTTTCTCTCATCTTGTACTTTGTATAAATTGATAGTGTGCTCCTTTCTTGCTTGAAATCACCCTTTATATTCTTCAAGAGAATTAGGAAATCACCTCTTGGCCCTATCTTTCAGCCTAGCAACCCTCCCAATTCCTGTCAGCAACCACAAGTCCTACGTCACTCCACTTTCCTCTTTTGACTTGCGGTCTTTACACTGCATTCCAAGTGCTTTTTCCAGACCATAACCTGGGGCCTATGACCCAACACTTGTACTCGCCGCGAGGACACACTACACACAGCAAGGAGTCAGGGACAAGAGTCCTCATGATGGTTCCTCCCCAAGTGTCTACCTGCGTATATGTTACATCATGGGGATGGCGGCAGGGATGAGGAGGGAGTGTGTTTGCTTTGGGCTAGGAAATGAATGAGGGAAGCAGAGGAGGGAAAAAGTTCTACAACATGAGCAGCGTAGCTGTGTTCTGTTGTGTTGTATCTTATGCACATGAGAATTCTTCATGTTGGAATAAATGCATATGCGCACATACATGTGTAGAAAGTGTGCTGATGATACTGACATCTACTTGTAGATGTGTTCTGGAGTGCTGGTCTGTAAACCAAAGCCAAATATTGCTTCACAAAGAGGACCCTTGAAGAAGGGCTGGGGCCATAGCTCAGTGAGTAAAATGCTTGCCTTGCAAGCACCTGAGTATGATCCTCAGATCCCATGGGAAAACAGCCCAGGCCTGGGAGTGTATACTTGTGTCATAAGCCCTGGAAAGGGACACACGGGTGGGTCTCTGGGGCTTGCAGGCCTGCCAGATGGACATAATCAGTGAGCTCCAGGCCAAGGAGAGACCATGTCAAGATAGAGAACTACTGAAGGAAAACACCCTGGGTTGTCCTCATATAGGCACACACACACACACACACACACACACACACACACACAGAGGAAGAGAGAGAGAGATCCCAATGAATAACAACTAAAATGTCAGCTTGACTGCAGGATCTCTGGGTTGAAGGAATTGCTGGTCATAAAGGAGCAGAGATAGACAAACCTGGGCATGTGTGCTCCCTTTCGCTAGTCTGTGACCCTCTGAAGTACTTAATCAGGAAAATGAAATAATGCTGTGACCTAGTTAGAGAATGAAGTGCGATGAGTTGTAGGAAAAAGTATAGTACATTCTTGTTTAAATGCCAGCAGAAACAAGAAAAATTAATGATATCCCCAAATTTTCATCGACATCAACACTATGCAAGAACCGCAGGGCCAATCACCTCGTCCATTTGATGAATGATCCAATGGAAAATCCTGGATTCTATGAAGAACGAGCTAAATCTATGACAGTGCATGAAGCTAGTTAGCTTGTAATTCTGACAAGATTATGGGGGTTTGATGGAGCCTCATAGGAGCCAGTCAATTTCAATTTGGCTTATGGTCCATGGCCAAACCCTTAGTTGGAGCCAACCCTCCATTAATTCTCGTTTCTGGCCACAAGTGAGAACAGATGTGAAGGCATGAAAAGACCACTCCAAATGTATCAATCAAGACCAGAAAGACTATTCAAGCTACAGCACGTTACCACAGGCTTGTTGAAGTCCCCAAGCACAAAAGAGAGTGCCTCTTTGCTTAGGGAGAGTTCCGATGACTCTAGAAATGGCTGATGGGAAAGAAAGCAGCTTGGTAGCACATCAGCAAGCATCCTATAATTTCATTTTGATTTTCATTCTCCCTCTCTGCCTCCTCTCTCCAAATGTAAGCATCTGGCTAGTGACCAATAAGAGAGCTGCTTGTAATTGCTGATAATTCAAAACTCATTTGCATAGCTTCCCATCTGTTGGGGACAGTATCACTGTGGCTTGGTAGCCTGCATCTGTGACTCACAGGAATGGCTAAGAGTAAGGGTCTCTTAATGGGAAGCTATGTCTATCACCCAGTATACATCTACAGACTTCTGTCCTCTGCCCTTGCTCCCTGACACAGAGACTGTAAATATTCTCCCCAAGAAAAACTTCTTTAACTAAGGAGCATTGTATTATATTGTTTCTTCCCACTGTGTGTGTATGTGTGTGTGCTGTTTCTTCCCACTGTGTGTGTGTGTGTGTGTGTGTGTGTGTGTGTGTGTGCTGTTTCTTCCCACTGTGTGTGTATGTGTGTGTGCTGTTTCTTCCCACTGTGTGTGTGTGTGTGTGTATGTGTTTGCTTGTGTGTTCATCTGTGTGAGAGAGTGCTGGCCCACGTGAAGCAGAATGTGGAAGTCAGGGTTTGATATTGGGATGCCTCCCTCAATCGCTTCTCGGCCTCTAGCTCTCTCTGAACCTGGGACTAGCCATTTTGGCTAGATTGGTCATTCCACAAGTGACATTGTGTCCCACAGTGTTAGGGTTAAAAATATTCACATGCCTGGTTTTGTATGTGGGAGCTGGGACCCGAACTTGGGCTTTCGTGCTTGCATGACCATCATAGTATGAACGAATACACCCCGGTAGGCTGTTTATAATGCATTATATCATTTCCTTTCTAAGTCTCTCACATGCAGAGCTCCATCGTGATCTTGAAGTACTTTCTCCCAATGGAGATACTGCTTGAGGGCCCCTTATGTGTCACTTCCTTTTCAGAACCAACTGTTGACAAACCCTTCCTGTATCTAACTCAGGGTAAGACCAGGTGGGCAAAGAGGGGAGCCAGGCATGCTTCACTTTCCAAGCTAATTGTTTACAGGATACTTCCCCTTAAAGTACCTCTTCACCCAGTGTTTTATGATACCATAGCATCTAAGTATAGAACTAATATCTGTGTGTAGATATATACCAATAATCATCCACAAGTTTTAGTGTAGATAGACAGAGATTATTAGATTAACTCCATTTAACGACCCTGTGAGGTAGTACTATTAGCATAATTTTAAAGACTGAACGTGGAAGCAAAAATTTGTAGCACAGCCAGCCAGAAGTAAAGGCAGGAGCTGAACATGGAAAGAATGTTTCTCATTCAGCTGTGTTCTCTCTGTTCATGTGTGTGAAGCTCAAGTACACATGACTGCGTGTGTTGCACACCTGTGTGCATGCCTCTGTGTGCATGAGTGGGAGTGTATGTGTGTATGTGGGTGGTGATCACATGCAGATGTGCCTGTGTGTGTATGTATGAGTACGTGAGTGGTGTTCGTGTGCAATACTCCTCTGTAATATTTTTGTGTGTATGACACCTGTGTGCGTATGTATGTATGTATGTATGTATGTATGTATGTATGTATGTGTATGTGAGGTATTCAGGTGCATATATGCCTCTGCGTATGCATGACTGTGTGTGTGTGTGTGTGTGTGTGTGTGCACAGGTGCATCTATGTATGATGCATGTCTATGGAACCCAGAGGAAACAAATGTATTCAGACACCCTCCAACTGTTGAGACAGCCCACTAGCCTGAAACCAATTTGCCTAGGTTGACTGTCCATTGAGTCCCAGGATCATGACCAGAGACAGTCCTAAGACAAAGAACATATCTAACTTTTAGAAGTTCTCAAGAGCCAGCTGGGAGGTCTGTACCATGTGATTTAGAGTAGGCTTTCCTACATGACGAGGCAAAAAGAGAAGTCAAGGAAGAGCTGCACCAAAAGTTGGAGGCTATAAAACCATAGCAATGAACACCTTCTCATCTCTCTGTCCCAGGGGAAGTGACACAGGGAGGCATGGCCTGATGTCTTCAGGTTGTGAGACATTTTAAAGCAAAAGATATCTGACCTAACAGGGCAAAGAGCCTCATCCTTGCACTCGTGGACGATGCTGAGCCCTGACTTTCCCACCATCGCTGTTCCTGGAGTCTCCTTGGCCTTTGCACAAGACCATCATGGTCATTTGGCTTCCCTGCAGAGGTCTATAATTGTTGTCATAAGGGATACAGGGGGAAAAGGTGTGATCACAACCAGCATTGCAGAGTCAGCCAAACCTACCTAGGACGTATTTAATAGAATTTGAATAATTGTGTGCACAGCCACCAAATGACTATTGTTGATGGTAGAATGCTTACACTAGGCCCCAAGATGGAAATATACCAAATAGGATTTTCCATGCATTTTAAATAGCATCTTCAATGTAACCTTCACAGACTGAAAGGATCCAAATTGTGTGTCCTAGATGAGCTACATTTTTCTATCAAATGGTATGGTAACGCTGGCAGTCAAACACTGTAGCTATGTATGGAGGGTGCAATGCAGCCAACTCTCTTAAACAGGAAATGAGGTGCAAGCTTCAAATGCCATATTAATACTTGAGTAATATTTAAAGAAAGATTAGGAGCAGAGTTACAAGATTTGGGGGACATTAACACAAATAGACTTCAACCTCTCCTTCTATGGAGTGAGAGGTGGAGTTTAGGTTTTCCAGTTTCGGTCATAAAATTCTTTATAGATATTTTTTGTAGGTGTATGTTCTTCTCTGCAATGCTAAACATCAAGACCAGGGCTGTAGGTGTGCTATGTAAGTGTTCTCACATTGAGCTGTACCCCCCCCCCCCCGTTTTAAATAAATTTTAATAACAGGAGGGTGACAATGGCTTTGAAATGCTGCCTCTCATGTCTCTGAGTTAATAGTTCAGGCTTGTGGGGGTTTGAAAGAGAATGGGCTTCAAAGGAAGAGGCACTGTTAGGAGGTGTGGCCTCGTTGGAGGGAGTGTGTCACTGTACAGGCCAGCTTTAAGGGTTCTTTTCTCAAGCTTCAGTCGACAATCAGTCGACTTCCTCTCAGCTCCAGCCCCATCTCTGCCTGCACGTGATGCCACCAGGCTCCCTGTCACCGTGATAATGGACTGAACCTCTGACTGCAAGCGAGCCACCCAGTTAGCTGTTTTCTTTGTAAGAGTTGGGCCTGGTGAGCCTTCACAGCATCAGAGAATCCTAAGAAAGGGCTGTTAAGGATGGACACTCTTGGGCCATGATTTTGATTGTCTGCAGAAGAGCTAACCAAGACTCCTGTGTGATGAGCGTGTGCATGTGAGGGTTGCAACTCCATCATGGTTGCCTTGGCTTCAGCACCGGAGGCGCTGCTCTGCAATTCTTACATGAAACAGGTCAGTTTTTAACAATACAGCATCCAAAACTTCACACTACTTTCATTTTCATGAATGTGTGCTTGTGTGAATGTGTGTGTGTGTGTGTGTGTGCATGTTCCTCTTTCTCTGTCTCTGTCTCTCTCTCTGTGTGTGTGTGTGTGTTCGTGTGTGTGTGTGTGTGCGTGTGTGTGTGTGTGTGTGTGTCTGTCTGTCTGTCTGTCTGTCTGTCTGTCTGTCTAACTCAGAGGACAACTTTCTGGAGTAAGACCTCTCCTTCCACCATCTTGGTCTTGGGACTTGAACTCAGGTCATCAACCTACCCGGCAAGCACATCTCCCCACTGGGCCATCTCACCTCTCCTCTATAATTCATTCTAAATCAAATCACTACCTGGCAGCAAAGCTTGGCTTGTTTAGTATTTGAGATGAATTTCTTAATGGTGAGTGGAGATACAAAGCATATGGTTTGAAGCCAATACTAAATGAAATAGCAATGGATGCGTGGATAATAGATTACAAAAACAACTTTTAAAAAGTAAGAACATTGATCACTTTGAAATATAGGCATTCTCCTGAAAAATGTACAGGACAATAACTAAGTCATTTTACTCTAATATAATAGGAGACAGGGATATATATGTCATGTGCATCTTGAAATAGACTCGATCTTTTCATTTTTACAAAGAAGTAACTGCAATCATTTTAAATAAAATACTAAGGACTTACTGGATTTTTTTTAAAACCATGCTTTCTTGGATTTTAATTTATATATATTTGGAAAGCCATATGAAATTAATTCTTATTATTTCCTTTATTAGAGTTAACTGCTCACTGGCCATTGTTCTACAGACTGATAAACACTGTCTTTCCTATTGAAATGACAGGACAGTTGGGGCTGGAGAAATAGCTCAGTGCTTAAGACATTTGCTAACACCTACACTGGGCAACTCACAACTGCATGAACTCCTGCACCAGGGGACCTACTGCTTTCTTCTGGCCTCCATGCAAACTGCACTCAAGTGCCATGCCCACTATTCTACACACACTCACACATAAATAAGAATACAAAGTAAATCTTTAAAAGAAGAAAATAAAATGCCAGGCTAAAGTTAGACAACAGAATCACAAGCGTTGACCTTAAAAATGTGCCCGCTAAGTTCTAGAAAAACACAGTTCATGTTATTTTTTCTTATTTGATCATAAAAAAAATATTTTTGTGATTTAGCAAAGTAAGCAAAGTAAAACAATGAAGATATAACTAAGGGATTAATTTAAAAGTGACAGTAAAAACATTATAAAGACATCAGATTACCCCAAACTGACATACAGTTCAGTAAAGACTCATTAAAACCAAAATAGGACTTTAAAATCTTTAAATTAAGGAACTCATGTTAAGTAATTATAGAAATGTAAAGAGACAGGAAGTCAAGGCAACTGCGAAGAACAGAGTTGGACCACTCCTGTATCCCATTGGTTATGTAAAACACACAGGTAGACTGGGGGAATGGGGTGTGGTTCTTCAGTTATGCAAGTCTCTGGGACTCTAATTCACACACACACACACACACACACACACACACACACACACATACATGAGAGAGGGGGGCATAGACAGAGGGGAGATATGGGGAGGGAAGGAGGGAGAGATGGAGGGAGGTATCATAACAATGACATTGGGAAAAGTCAAACCCATGCATAAATGTAGCATCTTGGAGAGCCTATAAGAATGTAGGAAGCAACCCACCACACGTGGTGAATTTGATGGGTGGAAAGGCAGAAGACTAGAGAATAAATCTCCTATGGAACAAATCTCCTCTAGTAAATGGTGCTCAGACTATTGGACACACATGTAAATGATGAATCTTGACCCTAATCTTGTTCCTTACACAAAACAAACACCAAGAAAACCTGGGAGGGAATTTCCGCCAAAGACCGTACTCCGGGGGAGACCACCATCTCTGCATATGAGCATCACAAATTGGACTTAATGGGAAGGAAAAAAACAAAGGCACCAAGTCAAGCAGTAAGAGAAGGGGTTGGATCTGGGAGAAGTTGTGGGAGAAGGTGGATACAATAAACATATGTTGAATAAAATTTCTCAAATAACTCATATAGAGGCTGGGCAAAAAAAGAGGCACCTTTCATAGATACAGCAAAAAAAACCAAGACACCAAAGACTTTTCAGCCTTTGAAAGAAAACAAAATCAAATTACAAAAAAAAAAAAAAAAAAAAAAAAAAGGTATCTGTCCACACAATTGCTAAATTAAACTACTTTTAAACTACTTGTACTTAGAATGAATGAACGAGGAATTATGCAAATTTAAAGACAAGAGTCTGCACAGATACCAAGAAAGACAGATGAGTTTCAAATATGCAAATGAGAGTGGCCTGGAATGACCAGCTTCTGTAGAAACACAAGTTTTAAGAAAGGCAAACCAGACAGGTGTGGTGGCGCACATCTTTAATCCCAGCACTCAAGAGGCAGAGGCAGTTGGATCTCTGTGAGTTTGAGGCCAGCCTGGTCTACAAAGGGAGTTCCAGGACAGACAGGGACTATACTGACAAACCCTGTCTTGAAATACCAAAAGAAAGAAAGAAAGAGAGAGGGAGGGAGGGAGGGAGGGAGGGAGGGAGGGAGGGAGGAAGGAAGGAAAGAAGGAAGGAAGGATAAAAATCAAAGAAAGAAGGTCAAGGTTTTGATGTGTTGACAGGAATCTATCATTGCTAGGGAGATTGCAAAATGGTGCAGCTTCTCTGGAAGACTCTTAAGTGGTTTCTTTTTTCTTTTTAAAAATTTAAATTAGAAACAATCTTGTTTTACATAATAATCCCAGTTCCCTCTCCCTCCCCATCCGCCCTTGTTCCCCACCAATACCCCCATCCCATACCCTTTCTACTCCCAAGGGTGAGGCTTTCCATGAGGGATCATCAGAGTCTGTCACATCATTTGGAGCAGGGCCTAGACTCTTCCTTGTGTGTTTAGGCTGAGTAGAGAATCCATCTATAGGGAGTAGACTCCCAATGTTCATTCATACACTAAGGATAAATACTGATCCACTACCAGAGGCCCTACAGGCTGCCCAGTCCTCCTAACTGACACCCACATTTAGGGTACCTGGTTCTGTCCTATGCTGGTTTCCCCTCTATCAATCTGGGGTCCATGAGCTCCCCCTTGTTCAGGTCAGCAGTTTCTGTGGGTTTTTCATGTTTTTCAAAATAAGGGATATAATAAATCTAAGCAGAGGGAAAAAATTCCCCCCAAATAGAGAAGGTATTTTTTGTTTTTGTTTTTTGTTTTGTTTTTTTTTTTTGTTTGTTTTGTTTTGTTTTAAAGCAGAGTGTTCTGTGAGTGAAATAATGAAAGTGAAAGCTACAGAACTGAAACAGTAAAGGAGGGTAAATATGAAAAGTGACCTGTAGCCAGCATTTGGAATCTTACCAAGAGTCAGCTAATAAAGACATGTGGCTCTACACATCAGTTGATTTTTCTAAATCTTGGAAATGTGTTTAGATAATTCCCTAAAAACAGCTCACACCCTTAATTTCTAAAATTGCATAAATAGAAAATGCATCAATCTGTGCAGATATTAGTCTGCACAGACTAGGTGCAGACCTAGTCTGATCTCTAGGAGCCACATAGAAGAAGCAGAGAAATGACTCCTGCAAGTTGTCCTCTGGCCTTCACATATATTCGGCGGCATACACACACACATGTGCACACACATACATAGTAAGTTAAATAAATAGGCAAATAAGTTCTATTCTTGGTGATGGTCTTTTAAAGTCTTGTGTGTTGAGTGTCCCTGATAATGGAACACACAATGTATCCTTTTCACACTGAAGGAAAGGGCTATGGGCATGTTCTTGGCCCAAACTCTACCAGTGGGAAATCTGTTTATGTGTCTCAGCATAGTTTTACAAATTCCTTACCCTGAAGACTCCTCAAAGACAGCCTCACACCACATTCTGAACCAGTCTAGGATGAACTCCTGCTATGTAGCTGGCAGCAGGTCAGAAAGTAGGCATTTGACATCCATGACAAGAAGTTCAGGTCTTCCCCAGGTCTTGGCTCTCTGATGGCAATTCAAACAGAATATGTGTTCCATAGATAGCTTCAACCAAACTTTCTCTTGAAAGAAAAATGGGGTTTATTTCCAGGTCCTCAATTTAAGTATTCATTCATTAATAACTCATTCAACCAATATTTATTAAGGACCTGCTAATATATCCCGGCCAGTTTCCTAGGGATTGGGACTTAACCATTACAGGGGCAGACTCACTAACAGGGGAGGGAGAGAAATACCTAAACAAAACAATAGAATGACCAGCAGAGAAGACAAATACTTCTGAAGGAAAACCTAAAGCAATTACCACTAATCTGATTTCAGACCCATACCTGGTATGCACGAGTTTCTTGCTCACACTGCCGATAAAAGATAGAACTGACTGAAGAAATTCTGCCTGCACCTCTTCCTGGGAACCTAGTAGAATTCAAATGAGATGCAAATATGCTGTCTTGTCACAAATTCGCAACAAATCACTTCACACCGTTTCAGCCTTCCAGGACTGCTTACTGTTCAGAGTTCTCACATCCATATAGATACAAATTGGGGATGGTTTCCCATTGTTCCTTCTGCTGTTTGAGACAGGGTCTCGGGTGTTCCAGGCTGGTCATGAACTCATTATGCAGCCAAGGATAGCCTTGAACTCTTCTTCTTCCTGCTTCTGCTTCCCAAGTGCTGGGACTGCAGGTATGTGCCATCATATATATCTAGGTCACGCAGTGTTGGTGATGGAAGCAGGTTTTCCTGGGTGCTTGGCAGGCACTTTGCTAACACAGCCTCATCCACAGCCTCCATGTCTGGCTTTTGTTGCTTGGATCCAGGCTTATGTGTTTTTTTTTTCTCTCATTCCCACTATTCTCCAGGACACAAGTGACTATCGCAAAATAGCCTGTTGTTAGACTGTCGTGGTCAGACCACATTGGCAAGACGGATTTGCAAGAGGATTGAATTGTCAGAGCTAATCAATACAAACCCTGGTTCTGACAACACCAAGTGACCTAAATGGCTTTGCCCTCCATCATGTTTCCTGTGTGAGACCCCAGCACACAACGGCATAAGAGCGGAGTAGAGGGAAGGACGCCTTGCTGCTTTAAGTGAGACATGCCGTTTACAGCCTTTTCTGAAGGCTATCACAGAGATGTTCCATTTGGTTTCATTTGTCTCATACTTCTATTACTCTCAAAGCTAGCTGTGTGTTTGCAATAGGAATGAGGAAGGCCAGAATGGCTCTGCCCATCAGCTTATCAGATTAAAAGGCAGAGAGGTTGATCTTTACCTTTGAAATAAACAGCTGGCATAAAGGCTGTCTCTTCTACTTTCTGTTTTAAGATTCTTGGACCATGCACTGTGGAACATGATCATATTTATGGCTATGACTCCACCTAACAGGGATAGACATTAAAAATACCAAGCTGATGCCTAATGACTTGTCTTTAGTAGATGGAATATTAAGTTAACTCTTAGTCCTCACCACTATCTGCCTCTCACATCTGCATACACACAGGGGGGGGGGTGGTGGTGAGAGAGAGGTAGATATTCAAAGTTAAGTCTCTGCATCAAGGAGAAAAATTTTGACATATTCTTATTTTAGAGTGTGTGCATGCGTGCGCATGTGCGCGAAGGTGGTATCAATTCCCAAGAACTGGAGTCACTAGTAGATGTGAGCCTCCCGATGTAGGAACTAGGAATAAAACTCAGGTCCTCTGGAAGAGCAGTACACACTTTTAACCTCTGTGTCATCCATCTCTCCTGACACAGAAAGAGAAAAATTAAAGACTTTCTTTTCTGTTGACATCCTGCGGATGCGATTCTTCCATTTATACATTGTTCAGGACTAAGAAGCTTCTATTACCACTATCTTTTACTTAAAAAACTAACAGATGCAAAAGTAATTCTAAGACATTGATATATTTTTCTGTGTGTGGGTGCTTTGCCTGCATGCCGTATGTGAACTACGTGTGTGCAGTGCCTCTGGATAACAGAAGAGGGCTTCAGATACCCTGAAACTTGGGAGCCAGCTATGTGGGTGCTGGGAACTGAACCTGAGTCCTCTGCAAGAGCCCCATGCTCTCAACCACTGAGTCATCTCTCCAGGCCCTAGGTCACAAATCTTTTTCTTCCCCCTTTTTTATTTAAATTGGAAACAAGGTTGTTTTACATGTCAATCCCTCCCACCCTCCTCTATTTTCCCCACCAAACCCCAGCCCATCCCTTTCTGCTCCCCAGGGAGGGTGAGGCCTTCCATGGGGAGTCTTCAAAGTCTGTCACATCATTTGGGGCAGGGCCCAGGCCCTCCCCCCATGTGTCTAGGCTGAGGGAGTATCCCTCTATGTGGGATGGGCTCCCAAAGTCCATTCGTATACTAGGGATAAATACTGATCCATTATTAGAGGCCCCATCTTAATGCAGTTTTATTATATAAAATCATAAAAATTACTAAATTTCTTATTTTTTTCAAGCACAAAACAAAAAAAAATCCTATAGATATTATAGTAACTATTTTTTTCTAAACTAATCTGCTATCACTTAACTCTTTCTTCTATGGACGAATATTATGGATATGTTCCTTGTTTTATAGGACAAAAGTCTACTTTGAGAGAGAGAACCCTATTTCTTTAAAACATATTTATGTCTTTTTTCCCTCATAAACACAGTCAAAAGTGTTTAGTTTTGAATAGAAAAAACATCAAGGAGGAAACATAGTCCTCTTTGCCCTTCGCCATTCGTTGTTCTGGGCGCACTTGCCTCCTGTCCTGGCTCCATTTCTGTTGCCATGATAAAATGTCCCTACAGAAGCAACTTCTTGGGAAAAGGGTTTACTGGCTTACAGGTGCAGGTTATTGTCAGTCCATAAGTTGGGGCAAGTCGGGTGGAAACAGAAACGGCTAGTCGCATCGCGTCCCCAGCCAAAAGCGGGGAGCAATGGATGCATGCACTCACAGTCGCTTACCCCTGCTCTCTGTGAGCTTTCTGCTCTTTCATGCTATCCAGGAGCCCCTGCCTAAGGGATGGGCATCAGCAATCAAGACAATCCCTCCTAGACATACTCCCGGGACACTCTGATCTACACAGCTCTTCATTCTGAATCCCTTCTGGAGATTCTAGCTTGTGTCAAGTTGGAGTAAGAACAAAGTGGATGCCCAGCTGAGATGGCAGGACATCTCTGATCCTGATTCCCTGAGAACTGGGAACTCAGGTCCACTATCTGGACTGGAGTGTGCTGCTAACGCAGCCGGATAGTATATTCCAACTAACTTGGCAATTAACTTCTGATTAATTCCTTAAACTATAATACTCCTAACCACATTTCCACCAATCCCTCTGAAAGAGGAAAAGAAGAAATAAAGGAAAGGAAGGGAAGGGAAGTGAATAGAGAGATGGACACAGGAAGGGGTGGGCAGAAAGCCAGCTGATCCAGTTTTTAGTCTCTTAGAGGTAATCTCATAGGATCACATGTTCTAAGGAAGGAGAACACCTAACCACTTCTAACGGAAAGACTACAGTCAAACTAAGTGAGCATGGCAGCTGTACCCAAGTTATCAGCAATTCTGAGCATGCTCAGTGGCCGGAGCTAAGTCTGGTAGCCTGTGCCAGGTCTGGTCTTGACAATCTTGGCAGGGGATAACAAGAGCATCCCCTATTTGACAGACAGATGACATAAGACACAGAGTAGGACATGAGTGTGTTAAAGTCACTCAGTAGGCAGCTAATGGAGCTGGGGTTTAAGTAACTACTACACATGCCCTTATTTATGAGCGTGGATTTCAGCATCAGGGACAGAGAGGAATGCAAGTCTTCCTATGAGAAAAACAAGGCAATGATGTGACCAGCTGTTGTGCTGGTTAGTTTTATGTTAATTTGACACATGCTAGACTTATACAAAAGGAGGGAACCTCAATTGAGAAAGCCCCTCCATAAGACCAGGCTGTAAGGCATTATATTAAATACTGATTGATGGGAGTGGGCCTAGCCGATTGTGGGTGGTGCCATCACTGGGCTGGTGGTCCTGGGTTGTGTAAGAAAGCAGGCTGAGCAAGCCAGGGGAATCAAGCCAGTAAGCAGCTCCCCTCAATGGCCTCTGCATCAGCTCCTGCCCCCAGGTTCCTGTCCTGTTTGAGTTCCTGCCCTGACTTCCTTCAGTGATGAACAGTGATGCGGAAGTGTAGACCAAACTAAGATAACTACAAAGTAGATGTATGTGAAGTGCATAGGAAGGGTGGCTCTTCCTCCTGCCGCAGTGACTGTTTAAGGCTTTGCCTTCCCCAGGCTCCCGCCAGAAAATAATATCCAGGAGCTGAGAAGTGAATGCCCAGGGAAACACACAGAAGCAGCTCTTGGCTCCTCTAGGCAAGGCCTCTGTCTGTCCAGGGAAAGAGCAGGAAACCCCGGGGGCTCTGGAGAGAGTAAGGTCTAAATCTGAACCCAGGGTGCTGGTGTGGACATTTCCATCCACTACCTTCTTCTTCCCTCCTTCCCTTTCATCTACCATTCATTGTTAAAACCCCCGGTTCATTCACTTGTGAGCGGCAATTATAAAGCTTGTCCCTTCTCATTGCAGTGACCGGGCTGCAGAGTGGGGGACTAAGAACTGGTGAGAGCAATCCTCAGTCACTATCAGGGATTTCATGACTCTCAGCAGTGAAGCTTCAAGCTGAGGCTGAGATGCAGAGCCTGCAGGCTGCTCTCTTACTCTTACACAGCTTGGCTTTCCTCAGAAACACCTTGCTCCCAGACAGGCTCAGCACTCATGGAAGAGAAGCATCTCCCCACATCCAAGACCACAGCCGTGAAGAGGAGGCCCTGACAGCAGCTCCAGCAAAAATCTAGACCTGGAGCTTGTGCGGGGTGCCCATGTGGGAGATGTCCTTCTGTGTATGTGTTTCTCTTATTGGTTGATGAATAAAGCACGGATCGGCTGATTGGCCAGACAGGAAGTATAGGCGGGACTAGGAGATGAGGAGAATCCTGGGAAACATAGAGAGATGGAGCCATCATGGAGAGCCCTGGGAAGAAAGGATGTGTCAGGTGTTCTGAGGTAAGGCAAGACCATGTAGAAATACATCGGTTAATAGAAATGGGTTGATAATTAAGACAAAGTTTGCCGATAAGAAGCCCAAGCCATTGGCCAACAGTTTAATAACTAATATAGATAGCGTCTGTGTGTTCATTTGTGGCTGAAGGGCGGTGGGGCCAGCTGGGACAAAGAACCTCCAGCTCTGGGTGACATTCTCACCTTGGGGGGGCGGAACCAGAATAAAACAAACAACAACAACAAAATAGGAGTAATGTACACCAGAAACACACACACTAAAAGAAGGGAGGAGTTCCAAACCGGGAGAAGAGAGAGATGCTTGTGAGCACAGCTAATATGAGCTAAGAGTATTCGCTTTCCATTAGCACTCACGTGAGAAAGGGGCTTGTTGCCTCAGCAGTCAAGGTCTGGCTGCTAAGATGATCTGATGTTGATTGGCTAGGCCTTAAAAGATTGCCAAGGCATTCTGAAGATTTATCTCTCAAAGGACCATGAAACATGACTAGTAATGTCTATTAAGTGCTTTTGATTTATTATGTGTGTGGATACACAAACACCAAGGTGTGCTTTTTGTAGTTCTTGGTTCTCTCCTTCCCTGTTCCAGAAAGGTAACTCACATTGGAAGACTTGGCAGCAAGTGTCTTTGCCTGCTGAACGATCTTGCAAACCCCATAAATGTAATTTTTTATTGTGAGAAAGCACATGTTGACCAGGCTCAATTAGAGAAAACCAAACATTTTAGAGTAAATCTATTTATGGATTCCTTGAAAATCATCCCCCATGTCAACACACAAACAAATGCACACATGTCTACTTTGCCTTTAAAGTAGGATTTCTCTTAGAACAAGGGCCCTCTCTCTCCTCGCCATATGTTAATACGCTAAGAGCTTAAAAATGTACAAATAGCTAAAAGATGGTGCATGCCTATAATCCCAGGAGAAGGAATCAGGAGTTCAAGGTAACCTTGAGTACATAATCAGTTTGAAAGCAGCCTGGGTTACATGGCACCGTGAACAGTAGGGAAGAAAAGGAGGGAAGGAAGGAGGAGAGGAGAAGGGAGGGGAGTTCACAAGGCTGCATGCCTAAGTTTCTGTATCATTCACTTCCTCCCCTGAGCACTAGAGAGGATCAGTGCATCGCCTATAGGATATGTGATAAATATGATTTTATTTTCCAGATTTATAAATGGGAAACCACGGCCATCAGGGAAAGCCTGGGTTGCCACCTATTTCTGTCCTGAAGTCTGAATGGAAAATGCTTATTCATTCATTCATTCGTTCATTCGTTCGTTCGTTCATGTATTCTCCATGGCTGTCCTCACTCCAGTGCAAGAGGTTGTGTATGGTAGACTGGCCTATAAACCTGCTGCCTGATCTCTGTATAAGGAACAAAGAAAGATACTTTTTGCTTCTGGTGACACTCAGGCACACAGCACTAGTGGATCCAAGTTAAAAAAAATATGCTTGAGAGTAAAAGCTGCATTGGCAGTTGCCCCCAGAAGCTATCCAAGGTGTCCATATGATGGGAGATGTCAGTCTGCAAATATGTTTCTCTTATTGGTTAATGAATAAAACCACTGTTGGCCAATAGGAAAGCAAGATAGGTGGGACTAGGGCACAAGGAGGATTCTGGAAGGAGTAGGGAGGAGA
Source organism: Phodopus roborovskii (assembly GCF_943737965.1). Classification (NCBI taxonomy): domain Eukaryota; kingdom Metazoa; phylum Chordata; class Mammalia; order Rodentia; family Cricetidae; genus Phodopus; species Phodopus roborovskii. Next base: position 5,565,903 of record NW_026125295.1, read on the forward strand.
TACAAGATGGAGGATAGAGAGAGAACACCAGCACCTCTCTCCGGTAAGATAAGATCACGTGGAATTACTTAGAAAAACAGAAATACGTTAATATTTAAGACAGAGCTAGCAGATAAGAAACTAGTAACAGGCCAACAGAATTATATCAAATACAGCATCTCTGTGTGTTAATCAGGGCTGGCGCGGTGGTGGGACTAGTCCGGCGGGAGAAACTGCTCATAACACCCATGTTTTGTAAATGATTCTGTCCTCATTTGGGCAAATACTTAGATGTACATTGTCACTGTAAAACAGTACAGGGGATTCTCTGGATCTTCAGGTCATTTACAACCAAACAGCAAAATTCACAGTTCTGCAGTATTAAAGTGCTATCTGAGAACAGCCTGGAAAGCACACCAACATGAGGTCCTCATGAATATTTATGAGCTCCTTCACTTGGCCGTCCAGGTTTCTTGCTTTCATATTGATGCCGATGTTCCCATGCAGAGGATGCGTGCGTGTGTATGTGTGTGTGTGTGTGTGTGTGTGTGTGTGTGTGAGCGCACGCGCGTGTATGTGTGCGCGCGCGCTCACATGCATATGCACTTGTGTACCTGTGCACCTGTGCACACCCAGTGTTGTCTCAGTTGGTGAATCCATTAATTCTTACAGTTGTCCCCTACCTGTTTATAGTCCCTGACTGCAGCTGACCGCAGTCGATGAAAACTATGAGTGAATGTGGATTCCAAAGTCACAGCATCCGATAGCAGACCTCTCTTAAGATTCTTCCTTGTTACTTGTCTTTAACTATGTAGTTTCCTGCCCTTTTCTTGAACTAATTGTTTGTGCACATGAGTGCATGTGTGTGAGTGTGTATGGTGTGTATGTATGTGGTGTGTGCATATGTGGGAGCCAGAGGTTGACACTGAGTGTCTTCTCCCAGTGATCTTCACTTTGTCTTTTGGGACAGGGTCTCTCACTGAACTTGGCATTCACTGATCGGCTAAGCTGGTCGCCAGGAGGCTCCAGGGATTGGCCTGTCTCTGTCCCCTAGGCCAGCGATACAGATGTACCCCTATCCCTAGCATTTTTAAAAACTGCGTGGTAAGAATCCAAATTCGGACCTTTGTACATCCGTGTGAAGCACTAAAGCCATTTCCTCACTCCTACCCACCCTGCTGGAAACATTGCTTCATCACGTAGCCAAAGCTGGCCCAGAACACACTATGCTTTGACCTGGAAGTGGCACTGTAGTCAAGGCTTGCCTGCAACTTGCTATGCAACTCAGGCCAGCCTTGAACTCACCATCCTTTTCCCAAGTGCAATAATACCATGCCGGGCTCCTCTCTCTTAAGTTAGGCATATTTCTCCTTTTCTTTGAGATCAGTTCTATCAACAACAACACACAGCATGCTGTGTTAATTCCCCTACAGTTTGCACTGACTTCTTTCACTTATTTTACAATAAACCCATTGTAAATCCCCCCCCTGGCGCTGTCCTCAATGACAGTCTTTCATTCTCTCTTGAATCCATTCTTGCCAGCCTCTGTGGCCTCCTGCCCTGCTCTCTACTCAAACTCATCTTGTCAAGCTGCTATTACCTCCCATCTCGTGAATCTCTACACTTAATCCTTAATTGTTATTTTACTCAGACTGCCAGTCAAGGTTTAGAACATCTACGAATGTTTCTTCTTTAGAATCCTTCCTTTACCCGCTTAACATGCTCTTCCAGGTGTCGGACCAGCTACTTGGCCATTTCTCAGCTAATTGGACTGACCCAGTCCATTTCTCTGATGCCAAAAGAGTAGAGGGTCCCCATGTTTCTTCAAGGTACTATTGGGTTTTCAAAGATCATCTTTCTAGATTCTGTGAATTTACATAGAATCTCCTGATGTTGTTCTCTCTCTTACATGGCTTAGCGGGGTCAACTCCTGCAGCAGCCATTGATTTTTCAACCATCGTGAACACAGGAATGCCTTTTCTATCCATTTTGGGCTGGCAGATCATTCTCTACACTGTAGTCTGGTCTTCGCATGCCAAGTCTCTTTGCATTCCATTTATCATTCTGTCAATCTAGCATATTGATAGAATCATACTGGTGGGGCCTGGTGAAGTGGGCATAGCATGAGGCTGGGACCCATTACACACACTGAGTGCCACCAGATTGGCAGAATCATGGCCCTGGCATCCAGAAATTTCCCAGTGGCAATGGCTGAAATAAGTAGAAATACTTCTTCCAGAATAAAAGGTTGGTGTCATCTTTAAGATGCTGCTAGCAATTATTTCAGGAGTAACTTCAAAGATTCTGATATGAAGTGAGAACCAGAAGCAAGCAGAGATGCTGGCATGGATCCACAGGGCAGTGAAGCAGTGTGCCCCCTAGGCTACACAGCTGAGTATCTGTGAACACAGATGTCTCACAGATTTGCTAGAGTGTTCCATAAGACAACCTTAGTGCACATCTGTAAGGCGAGACAGCAAAGCCTTCTCAGATACATATTGTCTTATTAATAACTTACTGGGTTCACACCAGACTCTTGTGGATACCAGAAACTTGTATATGGAGAATTAAGTGGCAGTGTATTTCAAGCTGCTCATAATGTGATCTGGCCTGTCACACAGCAGATTGGATGTAAGTGAGGGACCTTGGGCTAGGTCTAAAGGAAGTTGTATCTGCACGTTCCCCACTTGATCCAGTTATGCTTAGGACTTTGTGGGAAGTGCTTATGAACACAGACTGATGAATGGTTAAAATGTGGGCTAGGGTTTGGCTAACAGCGGGAGACTGGAGCTATAGGAAACCACTGCCTTAGGTCTTTGAGACTCCAGGGCTGATGAAGAAAGCCTAGGTAGAGAAGAGTGGATAATGGAGAGGAGGGAGGTCACACTTTTCAGTAAGAGTTGCTGGCTGCTTCCACGTATCTGCCTGATTCTCATACAGTATTGGGAACTCAGTTGGCCGGGATCACAAGATAAAGCCTTGACTGACTACCCACTCTTCTTAAGAGAAGTCTAGCAGTGTGACCAGCTTCTAGCCAATGAATGTGAGGCGTGAACTGTCAACGTCTGGGTGGTTCTACCCCTTTGTAGGCGATAGGATTTGTGCACGATTTGCATACATCACTTTTGTTTCCAGTGCTCCCTTCCTGCGCAGTGAAGCACATGATGCTTCACGTTGTCTGTCAACTGTTTGTGATCTAGGGTCCCCTGAAGATGGATGTATGGCCATGTCTGTGGAGAAGCCAAGATGACTCACTATAAACATTCAGCATTGTTCCCCAGGGTGGGGTCCATGGCTAAATAAGAAGGAGAAGCCAAGCCCAGCTCTAGTATCCATCTCTTTCTATTTCCTGACTGTGGATGCCACATGAGCAATCACCCAATGCTCTGCCACCTTCCCTTCCTGATGCAATAGACTGGGTACCTGACCTGTGAGCCAAAATAAACCCTTTTCCCTAAGTCACTTTTGTGGTACCAATGAGAATAGTAGCTAAGAGCAACATGGCTTATGTCAGTCGCTTTAACATCTGTAAGCTGTGAAGCCTTGGCCGAATGCTTTCAGCAAAATGAGGTCTTAGTTGCACCTCACACGAGTTCATTACCAGACATGGTGAGTGAGCAACCTTTGCATGTTTCCAGCAGACCTGACCAGGACACTCAGTGAGTATTACAGAGCCTCTTCACAGTTAGTACTCATCGAGGAGTGGTTCAAGGCCGCTCTGGTACCCAGACTCATCTGTATCATCTCAAAGGCTTTCCTGTGTCCCGAAAGTGTCATTCATTCTGCTCGGTCAGAGTGACAGTCCCTGCTGCAGGGAGGATGGCTGAGGGAACTTTCTGGCAAGTACAGCTGGGCTTCAGTGGACTCTGCTTGCTCTTTTGTGAAGTTGGTTAGGCTCTCCACGGGGAACCAAGAAAGGCATTTCTCCCGTGCTGTGGAGGGTGGTGGTGGCAGTAGTGCGAAGGAGTGGCAGGCATGAAGTCAGGGGAAGAGATGGGCTGGGCATTCACTATTACTTTCCTTTCGGGATCTTGGAATGACAAGCCAACATTACTAAGCCTAGCGAGAGCCAACACCCTTGAGTGCATGATGGGGAGGGTGAGCTTCCTTTTCTTCTTTTATTTTAAAGTGCATGTGTCTATGTGTAAAGTGTAACAAATTCTTGATGAGAAAAGGGAAGAGAGATTGTAAGAGCTAAAGGATCAGAGTGCTTGGTGTAAGATTGTGTCTCTAGAAATATACGAAGCTGCATCCACAGAGTGTTACAATCATGACTGTCTACCATGAGCTGAAAAAAGGACAACAGACACACCAATGAGGATAGAAGACATGTCCACGAAGCCTCAACCTTAGACAAAGAATTCCCAGCAACTAAGGATGCTGAGATCTTTCCCTAGGAAGAATACACCGAATGGCTATCTAAGATCAAATGGTCAGCCTTTATATACTGAGCTGTTTATATTTAGGAGAGAGAGAGAGAGAGAGAGAGAGAGAGAGAGAGAGAGAGAGAGAGAGAGAGAGAGGAGAATGTAATGACAATTATGAAACATGAGGTCATGAATTGAAACGATCAAGAAGGATTGTATGGAAGTGTTTGGAGTGAGGAAAAGAAAGGGAGAAATATAATAATACTGTAATCTCAAAAAAAGTACATACATATTTCTGAGTGTGTGCTTGTGTGTATGTGAGTATAAATATATGTGTATACATATATATGTGTGTGTATGTGTATATGCATATATGTATCTGAGTATGCATGAAGGTGTGTGAATATTTGTGTGTGTGTGTGTGTGTGTGTGTGTGCATGTGGAGGCCGGAGGTTAACATAAATGTCTTAATCACTTCCTTAAACACTCCATATTTTATTTATTTATTTATTTTTCTTTGAGTAGAGGGTCTCTCACTGGAGATGTATCTTATCAATTTGTCCAGTGACATCTAAGAATCTGCCTTTCTCTACCTCACCAGAGCTGGGGTAACAGATAGGTGTCACAGTGTCCAGTTTTCTACACTGGTGCTAGGGATCTGAACTCAGACTCTCTGCCTGTGAAACAAGCACATTACTGAAATCCAGATCCTTGACACACATTTTATTTAAAAAAATCTGTAGAAATATTGCTTTAAAAAATTACAGGAGCACATGTTAGTCATTTGGGCATGAGGAGGGAGGTAGGGGCGATTTCATGGCGAACATGTAAAGGACATGCACATACTGAGAACAACACGCCTTCAGGGGTGTAGGCCCTGTGCACTCATCTCAGAAACGGATGCTTGGAGAGGCGTGAGAATTTGGCAAATGTCTTGTATTTGCAAATTTAGCACAGCGACACACAGGGATGTGCAGCGGTTCACATGTGGGATGTTCACAAGAGAGAGAACATGGGAAGCATGGAAGGGAAGTCCTAGCCAGTGAGTTCTACAGCAGACAAAGCCGAGACTCTTTTTGCTCATGGTCCTGCCTTGCCAACCCCAAACACAACCACTGCGAGCTGTTAATTCAGTCTTCATCGTGTGCACTGTATGGGATTTCCCACCATTAGGCTCATTTCTTACTTACTTCATTTTTTCTTTTGAATTTTGATATACTTTTACATAAAGAGTCCATTTGGAGCTTTTGATCTGAGAGTCAGGTGGAGTTCATCTGTGGCCCAGGGACACAAGAAAGACTCAACAGAAGTAGGAAAGGACAGTGTATGTAGCTTGCAGAGAAAAAAAGCTCTAGTGGATTATTGTGGGAGAAAATCTCCTTGCTTTCCTGTAAATGCATGGTGTTTCTTTACAAAGCCCTTTTGCTCCTTAATAAAACGAAAAGAGTCACTGCAAATCCCAAATTTTGAGGTGGTGGAGAAAGAGACTTCTGTGTCTGTGCAGTATTTGCTTGAGAGATTTAGGCAGACCTCGATGACAAGGGAGGCTGACCAAGCTGCCTGGAGAATGCAGACACCCAGTCATTTAGCATATATCGATTTAGTTTTAATCTGCAGAACAGCTTTTCATTTATGAGGCCTGAGTCGCTGCTGCTGCTGAATTACAGCACTTCTAAACTTGGCTTTAAAATTCGTATTGACTCCATAGACCCTGTTCTAATATGCCAGCTGCATCTGGAATCTCTAAAGACTTGCAAGATCTGCCAGGGACAGGGAGCAGATATAAAATCGTACGAAAAGGGTGTCGGACAATGGCTCAGTGGCCAAGGTGCCTGCCATGCATGCACGCACAAGGGTCTGAGTTTAGGTCCCGGTATCCATGTAAATGTACAACAGGCTTAGCAGTGGGAAAGCAGAGGCATAGGATGGGCAAGGAAGCTGGCTGGGCACCCAGAGTCCCTGAGTCAGTTAGTTCTGGGTGCTCTTGAGACTCTGCCTCAGTCTATAAGGTGGAAAGGCAACCAGGAAGACACATTAACACTAGCCTGGGTTGTCTACATACATGCCCCCCCACAGGTGTGCCCACACATCACACTCACACACACACACACACACACACACACACACACACACACACACACACGCATGGCGCTGAAGCGGCTGCAAGGGTCATGAGGGCCTAGAAGGGCTGACTAGAAACAAAGGTGTGGGAGCCGGTGGGAACAGCCAGCTCAGACGATGGAAGGCAGACTCCAAGTGCACCAGGGCACCAGGGCACCAGAGAGACATGCACTTGGCTAGGATCCGCACACAAAAGGCAGACACTCTGTTTGCTTAGCTTACTGTGGGAGACATATCATTACCAAATTAGAACTAGTAATCATTTGATTTGTGAGACACCACAGATTTTTTTTTTAAAAGTAGCACTGTTCTTATAGTAATACTCAAGCCCAAAGGGATTAAATTACAATGTATAACATATAATGATCTAAATCTGATGAGTTACTTTTGGAGCTTAATTATATTTGTTCAACAGTCATTTGAAGCATTAGGACAGGGCTTTTATGATACCCTGATTAATGATGGGCTTTGCTCTGCTTTCTCCACAGTCACAGTGTGTTGGTTAAAAAAGCACAGAGCCAACTGTTTGGGCTGAAGCTATGGTTTCAGGATACCAGGTCAGCTTGAGACTTTCAGCTTTTACCTTCTTATCTCCAGAACACTGATGCAGATAGAAGTCTGCTCAGTTAAATGAAGTAAGGTTTAACAATTTTTGTTTGTATGCTGCGGAAATGGCTCAGTCAGTGAAGTGCTTCCATGGCAAGCCTAAGGACGCCGAGTTCAATTTCCAGAACCCACGTTAAAGACACTGGGCATGGTGGTAGGCTTGGAATCCCAGCACTGGGGAGGAGGAGAGGAGGGTCCCTGGGGCCCACTGGCCAACTAGCCTGCATGGACAGGATAAAGAGAATAGCCAGGAAAATGAGAATGGAAGGTGCCTGCCTGAGAAAAAACACACAGGGTTGTTCTCTAGCGTCCACACATATGTGTGCATGTGTGTATGTACACCAACACACAAAGGCACACTCCCACAAATGACCATGCCATGTCCCCTCCCACACATGCAAACCCTTAGCTGTTGTTGATATTATTGCCACAAGGCTCTTCCCAGATACAGTGTGTCCAAGGAATGTTCCAGTTTGGTGATGTCCCATATAAGAATGAGATCTACTCAAATGGCAGGCCTGTGCAGGCAGAATAAATAGCTCAAACAATTATAAAGAAAATTAAACAAAAAATAAAACCCAGCATTGACTTAATTCCTTTCTTCCCAGTCCAGGGTCATGGAAGTTCAGGAGCTGAGGCCCGTGATTCCCTGTCTCTCCCCTGGTAGAGCACATGACATGTATACTTCACAGAACCCTTTTCATAATGATGAGCTAATGACTTCAAATGGCTTGTGAAATGCCACATACTGACACTGACACAGACAAAACGGTACTGACCTAGAAACACGTTTAGCAAATATGAATGGCTTACGTAAAATAAGAGATATTATTTAAATCTCACTAAACTGCTGAAGATCCTCAGATTATAGCCTACTTGTTCTGATTAATTTTATTACCTCTATGGGAATGTGATAGACAGATAAAATAATACACCCTCTCAAGTCCCCCACTGACATTAAACAAATATGCGAAACAGACAGTACAACAAACTCTGGACCCTGATTTGAATGTAATATATTATCATGCAGTTTTTGCACTTCTTAAATTTGCCTGGCTTTCTTACAAAAGAGAGTTTTCTCTTTGGGAATTGTTCTTATCACAAGAGCATAAATTGCCATACGTGCTAACCACAGGTACTACCAAACGTATTTATTTTAGAAATACACACAAAAACATTTTAAAGGTGGACTGACAGTTCTCCTTTAAGTGTGATTTTCCAAGAAAATCTGGCAGCCACTATTCTCCAGCCATCAAAGGAAAAGAACTCCGGGGGAGCCAAAAAGGAAATCCAGTTCTCAGTCTCAGACAAGGAGAGACCATCTGAGCTAAATCATAAAACAAATTTACCCCGAGTTTACATTAATATACACACAGGAAGGAGGCTGTTTACTCCAGAGGGGAAAATCCCTTTCTATTTAAATCATGTGAAACTCATGGGCATATAATCTCAGAACATTTCTTATGGTTACAAAAAAAAAATGCTAGATTTTTTTTTCTTAAAGACACATTGCCTCCTGCCCCCAATATCCACTAACTCCCTCAAATAGAGCTTTGGTCGGGAGATGTGGGGGCCCTTTGGACCCTCTGTATCTCGATCCGGAACAATCAGAATTTCAAGTCCTGACACTTCAGGTTAGTTCTACTCCTCTACTCACTTTTATGTCACCGTTTTGTTTTGCATATTAATTGATAAAGACAAATTATGAGTGCATGTTAACTAGGGATTACTACTTCAAAATTTAAAAATCTGGTTGATAGTATATATGTACACATATTGTCTTTCTTATTTTATTTATTATGTGTGTATGTACACAAATAAGTGTGTGTGTGTGTGTGTGTGTGTGCATGGCTCAGAGGTCTACCCTGGGTGTCAGCCTCCGTTGCTATTCACTTTGTTTTTGAGATGGAGTCTCTGCTGCTACCCCATCTCTCCCCAAGCAACACTGGGCTTCTAGATGTTTCCTTGTGCCTGCCTCTTCTTCCTATGTGGGAGTCAATCACATGAATTCTAAAGCTTGCATGGAGAGCACTACTGACTGAAGCCCCAACCCTGCCCCTAGATGGAGGCTTGGACACTTGAGTGGCACTCAGATTACAAAAGCATTCACTCCTCTACTGTGTTTGAGAATGAAGCAGATCCCCATGGAACCCGCCCATACCTAGGAGTGTGGAAGTGCCCTGTCCGCTCAGGCAGGTTGCCCACAGGCAGCCACTTAAGAAGTCAGCAACTGTGTCCCATAAAGAAAACAAGATGTTTCTTTAACCCACTGTACATGTTAAAGAAAAAGGAGGTAAGAGGAGACTCCCTGGAACTCAATTCACGACATTTCTGGTTTGAAGACCACAGCACTGACTTCATAACTAACATCACTTACGTTGAGGTTTCCACATTCACAGGCATGTTCATAGTCAACATTTCAATCTATAGTGAGATCTGGGATGGAGCTTGCTGCCTTGGTGAAGGCAGAAAGGTTTTAAAAGATTGTGAGCATGAGCAACAAGGAAGCACTTCCTAGGATTGAAATATTTGTCTAAACAATTGAATGAACAATACCACTTCTCACCAAGTTACGGCCAGTAATGGGAGTAGCCTGCCCTGTGAAAATACGCTGAAAGGAAAGTGGAAAGATGGAATCACAATAGAAAAATCATAATTTTTTACAGTTTGTATTAAACATGGGCTAAGTGCATTACAAGAATTACAATGGGTTGTGCAGTAAGAATCTACATAACTGAATCCTATACCCACAGTGTGCATTATACTCAGCAAAATCCATTACATGCTGAGCTAAGTCCATAGATGTACTCATTCTTGGCATTGAAAACTTCAATCCATCTGACTGACTTTATATTTCTCTTTATGAATCCTTTAATACCCATTTCCATTGTGTAAATGAAAAGCCAACTTTTTATGGAGTCATAGGTAAACACCATAAAGATTCACTTCAGAAATAGCATCACTTCTAAACCTTCCATCCCTGTGAATGGTCAGTTCTGAGCGGATATCCAGCATTCTGCCACATCTTGTTTATGTTCTGCAAATGTCAACTTTCTCAATGGTCCTTGACAGGCAAGCAACTTAAATCAACTGTCCTTATTTTCCTCAACACTTCAGACAGTGCATATCCAATAAACATACTATATACTGAGTCTGTATTGGCTGTTGGGACAAGAGTCTACATTCCAGTGTGGCGGCCCCTACCCTTTAAGACCATATACTTTAGGGAAGGGACACACCTGAGGGCTACTACAATGGGCTAGGAGTAGTACAAGTGAAATCTAATTTGTTTGAGACAACTGAAATATGTTTACCATTGGAACCCTCCAAAAGACACAAGTGGTGAATTTTATTCATTATAGAAAGCGAGTTTAGTTGTTAAGAAAAAAATTAACCCACCAAGATCCAGATTTTATGATTAGTGTGGGGAAATACTTGTAAAATGATATTCCAATTTCCAAGGTATGATTTTTCTTTCAGTAATTCATTTTTTAAAGAAAATTTGGAATATCTTACTAATTTAATCTCAAGAACTGAATAAATGTATTAAAAACATGGTATTCATAATCCTTTCTCTTCCTACTTGCCATACAAGGCATTAGTAGTTGATCACAGATCTTAGGATGAAGCAAGATGTGATCTTACAATCCAGTCAAATAGCACTTCAGAGTATTACTCTTAATCATACAGTATGAGAAATGAAAACTCCTCACAGTGTCTTAATGGTTTAATGGTGGGTATGTACTCAAGCTCAGAGACATGTTCTCTATGGAACTAACACATGACTTTGAAGGTAGCAGAAATCCACAACACCATAGAGATCCTACAAGAATGGAATTAGAAGAGAGACATGAAATTGTTTGCTCTAAGTCTCTCATGCTACAGATGCCTGGTTATGTGGGAAAAAACTAGGCCTCTTCCTTGCTGTTGAGTCTGTGATGATGCCTTTCTCCATGGGTGGCTAACTCTCAGGGTTCCATGACCTTGTCTTGACTTCTGAATTAGGACTGCAAATCCTAATGGTCTATAGGTGTCTAATACTACTCAGTTCAGAACTCCTTGAACAGTTATACTTTGTTGACCTCTGCACCCTAGCCTCCTGGAACATCAAGTGGTACACAATAGTTTTCTAAAGAAAAATGAATGAATGAATGAATGTAGAATGATTTTTTTTTAAAAAAAAAAATGCATTTCAGTTGGTTTGTCATTCAATGCACATTTCCTTTGAAAATAATTTTCATACAATATCAGCATTATAAGGAGCCTGCTTGGACTTGAGGCAATGTTCCCATACAGAGCCAGAGAGAACTTGCCAGGAAAAGAGATGCCTTGAATAATCCAAAATCAAGAGGATGTCAAGAAACATCCTTCATTCCTGGAATTGGGAAGTGGGCACCAGTTGACTCAGGGTTGGGAAGCATAGCAAGTACATGGAAATAGGAAGGCTGTATTTTCATAGAGAGGGAAGGGACAATACAGGAAAGAGCCTGGAAGAGTAAAGACAGGGATGAAGGGGAGGCAGCTGCTACAGTTTACAGAAGAATAGAGATGGAAAAAAATTCCATGACTTTATCCATAATTCTCTTAGAAAGTCATTCCCCCCTTGACCCTAGAAGAGTTATATAGGGGCAACTCTAAAAGAGGCAAAATAAGAAACAGCTTCATTCCGGCTGATCCAGGCTTGACAGAACAGCATGAAATAGGCAGAATCATGTAAGCAGGATGGAACTTCCCTTTAAAAGAAATTGATGAGCCCTAGATCCAATTACAACAGTTCGATTTCAATCATGTTAGCAGGTTCCCATTAATAAAGCATTAAGAATTTATTAAATATTTCATCTATGTTACAGTTTTCAGAGAAGAAAATCAGGCCAAGATTTACAAATGATTTTTCCTACAGTCATCAAATAAATCAATTGGCAAAATTGGGGCACACATTTAGCTCGAGAACCCCACACTATTTTCTCATTGCAGGGTCACCCTCATAAGATGTATCAGAAAAGGGATAAATTCAAGAGGAGATACATGATGGATAAAAGTTACATCATCCCAAACCCTCTAATTTTCTTTTTAAAAAATTACTCACGGAGTGTGTGTGGGTTGGTTTTCTTCAAAATGACACAAGCTAGATTAACCTTGGAGGAGAGAACCTCAATTAGAGATTTGCCTCCAACAGACTGGCCTGTGGACAAGTCTCTGAGACTTTCTATTAATTAAAGATTGATAGGGGAGGGCCCAACCTACTGTGACCACAGTGTCATTGTCTGAGAGGTAGTCTGGGTGCTGTAAGAAAGCAAGCTGAGCAAGCAGCAATCCAGGGGCCACAAGCCAAGTCAGCATATTCCTCTGGCCTGTGCTTCAGGTCCTGCCTTGACTTTCTGGCCTGGCTCTTCTCTATGATGGACTGAAACCTGTAAGCCAAATATAGTCTTTCCTGCCTCTAGTTGGTTTGGTCAGGTTTTTTTTTTTTTTTTTTTTCACAGCAAGAGTGATACAAACTAGCATAGAATGATGCATTTCTAAATTTTTGTGGAAGAAAACTGTCATTCCAGAACGTTCCTGCCATCTTTAAGGAAAACCATACTATTTTTATTTATACGTTTTTTAAATTTTATTTTCAAATGCCTTGACTCTCCCATATACATTTATAGAATGAAGGGGACTGAAAGGTGCATTTCCTGCTCCGAGACAGACATTTCTTGAGTAATTTCAAAGTTTAATATGGAAGCATCTGGCACAGACAGTGTTTCTCATACAGCAACATTTTGCAATGGGCCTGGTTCTCTAGAAAACCCGTATCAGTACAGAAAACGAAGCAACAGGCGATTCTGCTACCTAAATGCACACAGAGTGCCCTTTCCGTCCAGGGTTGAGAAGTGAGCTTCTTTGGGAGACAAACATATGGAGAGTAAGAGGCGTGGTGGAAGAGAAGGCACCAGGGGATAAGGCTAGACCAGAGTGTCCCGACAGCTCGCATCCTTAGCTGGCTTAGTTGGTTGGTGGTCTTTGACATGAGTGCAAATAGGTGGTGGTTTTGCATCTTCATCTGCGCCTCAGATTAATTAATTGAACTTAAAAATAAAATTAGAGGCCAATAAAATAAGCATGCGGGCACTGAGAACAAATGTGAGGTCTGGGAGGAGAAAGCTAGGTCGCATTTAAAAGGGAGTAAGTGACATGGCATGTGGCAGATAATCCTTAGTTAAATCCAGGAGGAGGCTGCCCGGCATTGGAAGGAGAATTTCGCCGTGCGATACTTAAAACTGGTTGCCCAATTTGACAGTGTCTGGCCTCCAGGCACATCTGTGAGCGATGGCCTAGGTTAGTTAGGTTAGCCTCTGCCACGCTTGGGAGGGGTAAGTCAATAGCACCGCTTCCTGGACTGCCTCAGAGAGCAACTGGGATGGCCAGCATTCCTGTCTCAGCATCCTGACTGAACAAGGGGTGAGCAGGGCTTCAAACCCTGCCACCCTGACCCCCACAAGCGCGCGCGCACACACACACACACACACACACACACACACACACACACACACACAACTGTGATGGGCGATACCCTACAGTGGTGAGCCCAAATAAACCCTTCTGTCCTTACAGAGCTGCTCTTCGGGGCTTGGTCACAACACAGGGGACGCCAGTGAGATCGGGTTAAACTTAACAGCTTCTTTTATACGGCAACAATTCATAACGGACAGTGATGTGTGTGACAAAACTCTTAAAGTAAGAGCCAACCATGTTTACTACAGGATTTAAAAGTCAAAAGAAACAATTTGAAATGCCTCGGTTTAACTCAGTCCTCTGTGCCTGTCACCTCAGCCCGCAGGAGGCTGAAGTAGCTACTCCATCAGCTGCACGACCTTGAAGAACTTATTTAAGATTTCCCAGCCTCTGTTTCCTTGTCTCTAAAGGGAAAACCAGTAACGTGTATTTCAAGATTTATGAAAAAGATTAGGTGAGATGCTATATCCAAAATTCTAAGCACAAATAACCCTGGATTCAGGCTTAGTAGCATTGGGGGAGGGAAGAAGAGAAAAAGGGAGGGAAGAGGAGAGGGAGGGAGGGAGGGAGGAGGGATGGAGGGAGGGAGGGAAGGGCAGATTCTCCAGTTGCCCTTAATGCCTGTTTCTTCCTCTGAGCATCCTCTCCTCTTCCAAATCCATTCAATCAGCTCAGGTCAGCAGTGCATTCTTCCTTCAGCCCAGTGAGCACACTGAGCCTGTTTGTTGCCTGCTGTTTGTTTTCCATCTAGAAAGTTCTTCTCTGGTCTTTGCATGATTGACCTTAATCCAGGTGTGAGACCAATTTCTTCTCCCTTGAAATCCTTCCTCTCAGTAACCTTGCTAGAGCTCCCTTCTATCTGCCACTCACTCAGAATCCAGTACTTCCCATTGTTTCTGTCCCGGATTTACCATTAACTCCACACATCCTTTTTAACATCCATTATCAATCTGGCTACATCCAAACAGCACCTCTATACAAATAGGAGCCCGGGCTGTCGTGACACAGGAATGCCATGGACAGGGATTGGCTTTGTGCTTGTGAAACATAGTATACAGCGTCCTTTGTAGGCTGCACAGCCACATGCTGGGTTCCAAAAATGCCAGGTGGTAGCTGTGATGCACACGCCTCCAAGGCTAGATGCACAGAGACCTTTGCAAGGGTGTCCTCGATTGCCTTGTCCTGTTTGCAGAGGGGAGGAAGGGGTCCTTGGAGTGGACACACGATGACGCCAGTACTCATTATTCACAAAAGCTTCCAAGCACAGTACACTTCACGTGAGTAACAAGTAAGCCTGTTTGCTTGTTTCCTCCTCTTCTTCACAATTCTAATGGGATTGGGATGGGTTAGACAGCGACTGCCCCATCCGTGATGCTGTGCCTCGTAGTGTATCAAGTCTTCGTGCCTAAATCATATTCTCCCAAAGCATGCCAAAGAAGACAGCATCGCCCCAGAGTAAGGAAGGCCATTAGAGGGGTACCCAGAGTCCTCCAAGGCACACAGAGTACTTAAATCCAACGACCTGCTCTCCTGGCTTTTAGAAGTTCGGTAAATGTTAATATGAAACAAGAAATCAAAGGGATTTTTGTGTATGGCATTCCCAGCATTGACATTTTTTTTTTTTGGGGTTTGGGTTCATAAAGGGAATATGAAGGACTCATAAAACCCTGAATGAATTGTGCCATAAATGTTAATGGCTATGGATAGTGGCGTTGAGTACCACTCCAAAGCAACATTACTGCAAGGTAAATCTCTCAATGCTACCTTAGCATGAAGGCAAGGCTGATGTCAGAGCTCAGTGAGCAGCCCCACCTTCAGGCTGGGGCTGCTTTATTCTTACACCAGGCAGCAAGTCTAGGGCATCCAAAGCTATTTCTATAAACAATACAGATGTCTGATACCGCCTGAACGGGACTGCTTTGCAAAACCTGCCTCCCTCCCTCCCTCCCTGCACCCTCTCCCCCCTCTCCCTCCCTCCCTCCCTCCCTCCCCATCCTTCCCCCCTCTCTCTCTCCCACCCTCCCTCCCTCCCCATCCTTCCCCCCCTCTCTCCCACCCTCCCTCCCTCCCCATCCTTCCCTCCCCCTTCTCTGTCTCTCCCCTCTCTCTTCTTTCTCTCCCATCTCTGTCTCTCTCTCTATCTCCCCACTCTCTGCCCAGATATGCATGGAAGCATGTTCATGCGAATGTCGACTAACAACCCCATGTGTCTTTATGGACACGTTGTCTGCATGCCTTTTCAGTGTTTTGAGTCTGGCCTGTAACACACTAAGCAATCTGTGCTGGAAACCAGCGTGTCCTGGGTCCTCCTGCCTCTGCCTTTCCACCTGGGATTATAAGCATGGGCCAACATGTCTGGTTTTTTGGTGTGAGTATCTGGGGGTTGAATTCAGGTCTCCATGCTCCCTGTACAGTCCCCTAGACAATTGATCTCTGCAGGCCAGCCCCTACACTATGCCCTCTAATGAACGACTTCCAAAGTCATCCTTATTGGACTTTGAATGAATGAACTTGCTAAGTACTTGAGAAGACCCTGCAGAGTTTCCTTCATTCATCCTTATGCTTCAATTATAAACACAGTGAGGGGAATTTCAGAGCCTCATTTTCTCAGTTTAAGAAGCAGGACCAGGTTATAACACATTTTATATATTATCTATAAATAAGGTCTATGTCACAATAGATGCTAAATGTCAATGAAGCAAACAGTGGGCTAACTAAATGAGCATTTTCCTTAGGTGCTTTTGAGTCAACATGCTTAGTCTTGTAGCAGATTCCTACAGGTAGGCTCATTACATGGGGGCTGTGTGAACCAAGTGATCAGAGAGCTCCTCTAAGAAGCCCTTCTGCCCGACACAGTGCAGGCCCCCAGGCCAGTCTGAGCTGCTGAAGTGATTGTTCAGACACCTTCAGTTCCGAGTCACCGCAAAAGTGCCAGCATCTGACCTCTCACATGTGATCATGAAGTCTGAGAACGCCAAGACATCTTTAAAACTTCATATGTGTATGGGCATGGTGTGTGTGTGTGTGTGTGTGTGTGTGTGTGTGCATGTGTATGTTCTGCTCATGTGTGGGGATGCACATGCATGTGTGAGTGTGTTGTGTGTGTGTGTCTGTGTATGCACACGTAAGTTCTACTCATGTGTGGGGATGCACATGCATGTGTGAGTGTGTTGTGTGTGTCTGTATGCACGCGTAAGTTCTACGCATGTGTGTGTGTGTGTGTGTGTGTGCATGCATATGGAGGCCCCCAGTTGACATCAGGTGTCTCCCCACACTGCCCACCCTTCACTTCATTTTTGAAGCTGAGTTTCCTCCTGACCTGGAGCTCACGGGTTTACTGGAGTAGCTGGCCAGTGAACCCCAGGGATCCTTCTGTCTACCAGCACTGGGGCTTTCAGGCGTGGGCCCTGCGCTGCGCTTTTACTCTGGTGTTACAGATCCAAACTCAGTTTGCACAGCAAGCACTGTACCCACTGAGCCTCGACTCCAGCTCTCTCAACTGGGCTACTTTTTATATGCCACACCAACGAGATGAAAAAATAAAAGGCAAGCACCGGGGTTTGAATTTCTACTAAATATTTTACAATTACATTACCAGGAATCTTCAGATATCCATGGACTGTCTTTAAAGTTCCCTCTTGGTCTGAATTCTGCAATTTTCTCAGGTTCTATTTATACTATTGTAATCTCCTGTCATTAATAATTGAAAATATTTTCATCAAATCTTATTGCATTGAGAAGATATTAGCAACTTACATCTGTGAAACACATTTAAAAATACTTATAGTAATAAATGGCTAAATACTCCATTATATTTTATTTAATCTGCCATCTGTTGACTTAAACTCTTTATGAATATAGAAGAGGTCAGGCAAGGAAACATTGGTGAAAGTGTTTGTTGTCACATTTTAAAGCAAACTAAAAGATGTCATGTCACAAAGCTGTTTTTTTTTAATAAAACCACTCATTTTTAATTTTTCTAAAGGTAAAGTGTAAACAGCCATAAATTTCCAATTTTCAGATGACATGAATTTAATTCTATTGCTTTTATGATAAAAATATGGTTTTGTAGAGCAGCAAACATCTTTCTGTCGCTTGCCTTCATCCAGGGCACTAGTTACCCATGGTCACAAAGATAAAGGCCAATGGAAAGCGGAGATCATCCTCAGTGTGGGTAGGGTTAAATATTGTTTCATAAAACCATACTGTTTTGATGCCAAACTTCAAAGAGAGACATGTATTAGTTTTCTAGCAGGGAAGGGATATTTGTGTCTGTTGTTGAATAAAAGAATATGTCCAATGGTTGATAGATCTGTGGAGGGAGGATTGGTCTATTCAATAGAAGGAGAAATGCAAATAAAAAAATATTGGGGCTCAGCCATTAAGATCACTTACTGCTCCTGCAGAGGACCTCCCTGAGTTTGGCTCCCAGCACCCACACAGCAGCTCACAACCAGCTGTAGAGCCACTTGCAAAGGTTCCCACAGCTTCCTCTGGCCTCAACAGATCCTACATCAATGTGATGCACAGACACACATGAAGGCCAAACACTCATACACATGCAGCACAGAGAAAACAGCAGAGTAGTGCTTACCCAAAGTAGCAAACGTGGAATTGTGTGCTGGAGTCTAAACTGAACCAGAATGGTGAAGTTTATCCTGTGCCAGTCAGAATGGTGAAGTTTATCCTGTCCCAGTCAGCCTCCCAGCCTACACCAGTGCCAATTCAGCCTCCCAGCCTATACCAGTGCCAATTCAGACTTTCAGTAGAAAATTTCAGTAAAAGATTGATAGTATGATAAATAATTGCTTCTCAAGTGTGGACACCAGTGTCTGAATCCTTAGCATCCAGTGGATGACTAGGAATCCCAACATCATAGAGGTAGAGACAGGTTCCCCTGGAACAATGCAGGTAGCTAACGTGCTCTGGGCACGAGTGTGACATGGATTCAATATGTGAGGTGGAAAAGCAATGGAGGAAAACAGACAATGTCAACGTCTGGCCTCCAAATGCATGTAATATACACACGCACAAAATCTCTCTCTCTCTCATACACACATGTGTGAGTATGCACATATGAACACACATATACACATATTCTCTCTCACATACACACACATATGTGAGCGTGCACATGCGAACACATATATACACATGTATTACTCATCATATACACAAGATTAAATACTAAGACATCATCAGTCAGAACAGTTCTACTTTCCTAGGAGAAAAACTAAGAAAACTCTCACAATTATGTACACACACATACCCATACACATATACAGGCATTTGTGTACACATACACACACACACAAGCACACACACACACGGGTATACCCATAAATACTACCATTATAAAAGTAAAAGATAATTGGACACAGTCTCAATAGGCCAAATAAGGAAATAATTAACTATTTCAACACAAAACCATATTACTATAGTTTATGTTAAAACTAAAAAGGAAACATATGCTATATATATAAGTGAGTGAATAATATTTATGTGTGTTGTTGAATAAAAGAAAGTTCCAGAATGGTAAGCAGAATAGGCTTCCATCCCTGCTAAGTCCTGTTTTCCACTCCCTCTTTCTTTCTTACTTTCTCTTCCTTCCTTCCTTCCTTCCTTCCTTCCTTCCTTCCTTCCTTTCTTTCCTTCCTTCCTTTCTTCCTTTTTATCTTTTTCTTCCTTTCTTTTTTCTTTCTTTCCTTCTTCCTTCCCTCCCTCCCTCCCTCCCTCCCTCCCTTCCTTCCTTTTTTCTTTTCTTCCTTCCCATTTTTGAGGCAGGGTCTCATGTATCCCATTTGGCTTCCAACTTGCTGTGTAGCTGAGGAAAAACTAGAATTTCTGATCCTCTTGCTTCCATCTGCTGGAGGCTCTGATTACAGGTGTGTGTGACACCACACACCTCTACGGGAGCTGGAGATCAAACCCAAGGATGGCCTGTGACAGGGAAGTACTCTGCCTATGGAGCTCTCGCCACAGTGTGGTGATATACTATTTATGCTATATTAAAACTTGCCTGAGGGCACAGAAAGCAGAGTTAGCCACAGCCACAGAGCCAGGTGGCACATACCTTTAATCCTGGGACTCAAGAGACTAGCAGATGGATCTCTGTTAGTTCAAGGCCACACTGAGCCACATAAAATTGATCCAGTCTAAAAGAGGAACAGCTCACACAAAGGTGATCTCAGCACTTGGGATCACACGCCTTTAATTCCAGCACTTGGGGTATATAAGATAGGAGCAGATATTAGTCTGGGATGTTTTTGGCCTCCAGTCATGTTCGGGTAATTAGTCTCCAGCCACATTGAGGGCTGGATGGCTTCAGCCTGCTTATAGGTAAGAGCTACTGGATCGACTGCTTTGCTTCTCTGATCTTTCTATTTGAACCCCGATATCTGTCTCTGCATTTGTATTAATCATGCTACAGCATAGCCTCTCTCATGTGTGTCTATCAAGTAGAGCACCATTGAGCCAAACAGATTCCATCCTATGGTTGGTCTGTATAGAATCTGAGAACTTAAAGGACCTGAGTGAATATGGCATTGTTGCTCCCAGAGACCTTACCAGTGGCTCCAGTGACCACTGGAGGCAGAAGAGACACAACAATACGTTTCCCCTAACGTCTGACCCCACTAAGCCACCCCTCATCCCCAGTACCAAAATCAATAAAGAATGGCTAAAGGTGAATCATCACAGAAATGGGGGGTGGGTGGGGCTCAGCTGGGTTCTTCACTCTGATTATCAATAAGTAGAAGAAGAGAGAAAAGACACAAACACCACATACTTTGTAATAAAAATAACTTTTCAAACAACACAAGAAGCTCTGTCTGTTTTTATACAAAAGGAAAACATTGGGTTGTCAAGGTTGCTCAGCAGCTAAAAAGCACTTGGAGCAGAAACCGGAGGTCAGTCCTCAGAACCCACCACATAAGGAAAGAACCAACTCTGGAAAGCCATTCTCGGGCCTACGCCGAGGATGTGAAAGCAGGGCTACTGGCCCTATCCCTTGCTCATCACTGCAAGGGGTAAGCATCCAGGCCGATGCTTGCGAGCTCACGCTGGTGGTGAGGAGAAGGGAGAGGGGCTGGTGGGAGGGCTAATTCCTCCACTACCCAGGCCCAGAGACAGGGCTATGAGTTGGTTCACCCCAACATCCAGCCCACCTGTGATCTGATGGGGCACGCTA
Organism: Phodopus roborovskii; assembly: GCF_943737965.1. NCBI lineage: Eukaryota > Metazoa > Chordata > Mammalia > Rodentia > Cricetidae > Phodopus > Phodopus roborovskii. Next base: position 5,586,663 of record NW_026125295.1, read on the forward strand.
GGGGGCTGGACTGGCAGACCCAGAGCTACAGGATCTCCATGATACGGAGCAACCACAGGACATCCAAGAGGAGTCCTGGTAAGGGCCCAGCATCGATAGTGTAGTGGAAACCAGTGGCCTCAAATCAGACCAATGACTCTTTGCAATGAACACTTAAACATAAAGGTATATGGGTAAAAGGGTTTACTGTGTGACTATACGTTAAGCTACAAGATTTTTTTTTTCTCCTTTTGCCTGAAATTTTATTTTATTTTATTTGGAGGGGGTGCAAGGTCATAGTGCAGATAAGAAGGGACTGGAAATGAATGGAAGCCATATGCACAATGTAAAACACACAAAGAATAAATAAAAAGAAAGTTAAAAGAAGGAATTGTTCTCTGCTCTTCTGCTCTCCCTCTCTCTCCCTCTCTTTCTGTCTCTCTCTACACACACACATACACACACAGAGGCATATGCATTTCTGCATATTCACACAAATATATCACACACTATCACACAATAACGGTAAGTTAAAAATAAAGACACAATGATGGATTAATTTTACATCACTCTTAATATTTCTCATCAAAATATCCCACAGATCTTGGCACACACATGTAAACCCTGCATTCTAGAAACCAAGATGGGAGAATTGCCTGTTCAAAGCTAATTTGGGCTCCTCAGCTACCCTACACTACAGAGTGAGACCCTGTCTCAAAACCTAGACATAGTCAGGAGAAGGTATTCGGCATGCACATCTGTGCAGATGTTTTCACCCAGTCACCCTGTGTGGGATTTTTGCAGGTAACCACAGCTGCCGTGTGATCATGGTGACAATGATCAGGTCCATATCCAGAAGGGTATCCGAAGGCAGCATTTCCCACCTCTACACCCAGAGTCTCATTTTTTTTTCCCCACCAAAGTTGAGACAACCCAAATCCTGGCAGGGATGAAGCAGACAATCTCCTACTCTGTACTCAGGAACTGTTGGCAGTAGAGAGCTTCTGGGGGGGGGGCAAAAACTGTTCAGAATGTAGAGTGTAACCCTGGGAGGTTTACCATGTTCTAGTGGATGACCTTACATCCTTGCACATATGAGCAGCACTAACTGGATTTAGTGAGTTATTAAACAACAACAAAAAGATGTGAAGTTGGAAGAGGGGGTGAGGAGAGGAGATGGTAGAGCTACAGGAGAAATGGGGAGTAGATATGATCAATTTCAAAAGTAAAACATTTTAAAAGAAACATAGTTATAAATAATAATGACCTACTTCTATAAAATAACTATATAAATAACAAAAAGCCAAGTATTCCAGTGAGCTCTAGGGACTATCTACATCCCCGGTACTAGGTATAATCATGTATCTGGCTTTTTGTGGTGTAAGTTCTAGGGATTGGACACAGGTCCTTAGGCTTGCAAAGCACATCCTTCATTCGTTGAAGCATCTCCCCAGGGCCCCTAAATGAATAATTTTCATGTCTTCGGTTGCATACTGAATGAGAAACCTGTTACATTTCATCCTTGACCCACGCTACTATGGGCATTGACTGTCACTTTGTCTATTCTGTATGTGCTGCCTGTCCCTGAGTTCCTGAGTGGTTGTCTCAGTTACTAAATACTGAGTATTCTCAGTAGTAGCTGTGGTTTCTAATCAGTGTTCTTCAAAATACTTTCCTACAAGTAAAGCAAGAAGGGCTACTCAGTTCGAACTTAAATATACATCTGATTTTAAAATAATTATGAATTATTCTAAACAATATATATTCATATTCAAAAATATCTGAAAAGACAGACAACTGTCCTTCCTGGTCAAGGGAGAAAAAGTTTGCTTCCAATTTAATTTTAGTGTGTATTTGAAAAGTTTCAACATCCCAAGAGAACTTGCTGTGGTTTTGTAATTGAACTGGGAGGAGAAGCCTTAGTTAGTCTTCACATTTGGGTGATTACAAAGCTGTATCACCGAGCTTAACTGATAAGTTGATGTCATTCGAGATCATAGCCTGTGATTGCTGCAAAGCTTGGTCTCATAAGACCACACTGAAAGTCCCTTTTATAGGACTTATCAATGACATTTGCCTTTTATAAAAGGGTGGAGGGAGCTGATCAGCAACATGTTAAACTTGAAATTTTTATGCTTCTCAAAAGAGAATGATCAGGGCACCAGCATGTGCAGTGGTCTCTTCAAATACTCTTATAACATGACCCGTGTCTGTGCTGACACACTCAGAGTTCACAGAGAACTGATATAGGTCTGAAAGAACTGATAAAGGCCATCGATGACAGTCCCAGCATCTAATACAGTGGGAAAGATTAACTAGAACTTTTCTTTGTCCTGTGCCTTCTATAACAGTGGTGTTACCCCTTCCTTTCATATTTGATTTCTTCTCATACACTGGGTTCCTCATTATAAAGAGAATTTAATCTTATCCTCATTTTTTATCACAGATCTTAACAAGATTCTCAGCAGCCATTTAAAATCATAGAAAATGGTGCATTTCTATATGGTTAATAATTTCAAATTGTCCTATTTAATGGGTTGCTTGCTTAATTAATTTTAAGGTAGTGGTGTGTGTGTGTGTGTGTGTGTGTGTGTGTACATGCATTTGTGTACATAGGTGCATGCATGTTGCAGTGTGCATGTGCAGGTCATAAGACAAATCCAAAGAGTCACCTCTCCGTTTCTACCTTGTAGACCCTGGGGATTAAACTAAAACCATAAGGCTCAGAGACAAGTGCCTTCACTTTCTTAGTTACTTATTCAGCCCAACTTCAAGGTTCATTTTTTAAAACATGGTATTTATTATCCCCTTTAAAAATTAGTTGAGTGAGTGTCACATACCTATAATCCCAAGACTTGATAGACAGAGGCAAGAGGATCAGAAGTTTAAGTAATCCTTGGCAATGTAGGCAATTTGAGGTTAGCCTGGGCTATAGTTTAGAGACTGTCTCAAGAAACTAACAAACCAAGCAACCATTTAACTAATTAGCTGGATAGCTAAGCAAGCAATTGCTCAGCTAGTCAATTGATCATCCAACCAACCAACCAACCAACCTACCAACCAACCAACCAACCAACCAACCAAAGAAACAAAACACAGGCTGTCAGAGTCGGAATAGAAGAACATATGCTATCAGAGCGAAGAGTTCTGCAAAGCACAGGCCTCTGAGGCAGGAGAGGTGGCCAAGCCCATTGGAAAGTCCAATCTGAATGATATACTTCCACACCACACATTGAAGAGGAAAGAGAATGGCAGCTGAGAGGGAAGACTATGGAAGGAGACTGTGGCTGAGTGCTAACCAACGGAAAGGAAACACAGCCACTGAGACAACATGGTGTCAAACTGTGGGAAGGCTATCTAAGGAGAGAGAAGACACGCCAGAGTAGTAGCAATTAGTAGTCTGTGGACTTCTTTGATGATCCAAGTTAAAATCAATACCTGTATATTTCAATGTAACCTCTACCTATGGGTGAATTACAAGGAATAGCCCTGAACTGAACGGCCTTAAGTCATCTCAGTGAATTGATAAAAAAGCCTCATAAAGTAAGCTGCATTTTCCCATTTTCAGAAGGGAGAAACTTGACTTGGAGATATCCAATGACTTTGTTTCTGTCAGACAGCATCCATTGAGTACTGGCTATCCACAGAAGTCAATTCTGAAGTTTCCACATGTGGCCAGCACATTTTTCAGCTCCCCATCTCCTAAAATCTCAAAGGTTCATTCACATGGAGTGGCACTTCAGACCTTGGTCCCATCAAGTATCTATCTGTTTTCACAACTCTTTCCTAGCGGTTTCCATGAAACATGAATATATGAACTCATTGTGGTCCTGTTATTTCCCCTTTCTGTTTCCCCCATCCAAGCTGTGGCAGTTTGAATGGGAAAGACACCCATAGACTATCATATTTGAATGCTTAACCTATAGGGAGTATCACTATTAGGAAATATGGCCTTGTTGGAGGAAGTATGTCACTTTGGGAATGGGCTTTGAGGTCTCATATGCTCAAGCTACACCCAGTGTGGGATGCAGTTCACTTCCTGAACCTGCTGATGAAGACATAGAACTCCCAGCTACTTGTCCAGCACCTTGACTGCCTGCATGCTACCTTGCTTCCTGATGATAATGAACTCAACCTCTGAAACAGTAAACCAGTCCTAGTTAAATGCTTTCCTTAATAAGAGTGGCCGTAGTCATGGTGTCTCTTCACAGCAGCAGAAACCCTAACTAAGATATTTGCTCTTATCTGGTATACTTCCAGAAATACAGTACACACCAAATGTGTGCATTCAGCATGGATTCATAGCCTTATTCAAGACTGAAAAGAACTGAGAGGTCATGGCTGGGACACAGCCACTCTAGGGAGGCTCTGTGAATATACATAATTGCAAAAGCATAGGCTAGAAGCAAACACACTTTTGCAAAGCAAAAGTTAGCCCCTGAAGGATTATGCAAAAGAAGGGGGAGATCTTAAGATAGGAATACTCGATGCTTCTCCTTGAGCCATGTACAAATAAGAATCGACAAGCAAGCCATATGGCCAAATACCGCAGCTGATACAAGCTTAGTTTTAAATATTGTTATATAGGCAGAGATTAGATTTTAGTATGTGATTCCTAAAACTGTCCTCTGATCTGGGCATGTTGGTATACGTCTATGATCCCAACACACTCAGGAGGTAGAGGCAGAAGAATTGCTGATTATAGGAAAGTGGGCAGCAAGGTAATGTTAATAAAGTTTCAGGTACAGACAGGCATCTTATCCTGTTGGTAACTACAGACTTGCTTACACCTTCACTTTGATGTCAAGAGTTTTGGTGCATTTTGTCCTTGCCCTGATGCTTGGTGACATGGTGAGCTTAGAGCTGGTTGGCTAGTCTTCTTGGTGAAGACCATTTCAAGGAAGCAATGCACGGGTGCTGATGGCTACTCTCAGCCATTTATAGAGATAATCAGGAAGAAAGGGGAGCAGGGCTGACATACTTGAAAAATTACCATGCTTCAAGGACTATATGGCTGTTAGAGTCTACTCTACATGGTTTGAAAGGGGAAATAAGATGTCTAAATGGGGGATGGAGAGAGGGCTCAATGGTTAAGAGGATTTGTTGCTGTTACAGAGGATGTAGTTTCTATTTCCATCACCCACATGGTTGTCTGCTAACAACTATCTGTAAATCTAGTTCCAGGGGATCTAACTGGACTCTGTGGACACATAAACATGCAGGCACACACACTCAAAATGAATAGACAAACAAATGAATAAATGCATACAAAAAAAGAAAGATATATTGAGGTTATCTCAAAAATCAGCAAAGCCCCTAAAATCACAGTGTTTTCAAGGATTCTCCTGGGAAAAACCATTCCAAAAGAATCCCAGACCTGCCTTAGGATGCATTTTCCCAAATTAAGCCAAGAAAGCTCTCTAGAACTGTTATGTTCATGGTCCAAGGAAACCCAGGTACAGGTACAGCTTGCACTAATACAAAACTTGTGACTGTCATAGTAATGATTCCTCATGGAAGCATGGCAGCTTCCACCAAGATTTCAAAGGAAAGCCTATGTAATTCAGGCAATGTACTATGTGGTCAGAACTTCTGCAAGTAACATTCAGTGGGTGATAGTCAAGCTGTATTTAAGACTCCAGAGAGGTAGCAGTGCCACTAATGTGCAATGGTGGCCAAAGAAAGCAATAGGCATCAAGCAAAACATGGCCAAGAGAACACTAAAAATAGTGAAGACTTGTCCACTGGACTGCTGAACCTCTTAGAAACCCTATTTCCACCAGAGTATATTCCAGGTGTGGAGCTGGAGACTTTAGTGTTTGCTCTGTGATATCAGTAATGCCTTAGACCAATCCATCAATCACCGTTTCCCTATTCTTAACTTATAAGATAGGAATACTTCACCTGTGCCCAGCCTATCACTGCATCTTGGATGTGTGCAACTTTCTCCTTGACTTTTATGGGACCTAAAATTAAGAATTGCCATGAGTCCTGGAGGAGGCGTTGGGCTTCTGACTTTGAGTGATACTAGAGCAGTTAAGATTTTGGACACCTGGTAGTGGACTCTGTGCATTTTGATTTGTGAGATAGACATGGATTTTGTGAACAAAGAGTAGGCAGCTGTGATTTGGACAAGAGCCCCACTTAGATACGTGTGACTTGGTCTCCACCGTTATTATTACCATATGGCATTATTTTTAACCATAGTAAAACCTTCTAGAGATGGAGGCTGAGTGGGAGGTCCTGACATCATGAGGACCATAGCTTGAAGATGACATGGAGACCCCAGCCTTTCAGTCTTTTTTCCTTCCTGACCCAGGATCTTGTTCTAAAACTGCTGGTTAGTTTCCTCACCAGGTACCCAAAGCTGTGGGGCCACCTGATCTTGGATAGAAATAGCAAGAATCATGTGGTAAGCAAAATGTTTGTCTAGAATATAGCTATGTTGTTATAGCAATGCTTCTATAAACATTGAAACAAATCAATATACCTAGAAAAAGAGATAAGCCTGAATACTAACTGGTGAATCCTCTGGAATTACAGGGGAAATACCCCCAAAAACCAAAGGTTTGAGCTATAACAGTTTAAGAAGGATATAAGAGAACATTTACTTGATGATATAATAGAAGAAAACATTTTAAATCTAGATATGGGATGTTCAGGTATATGAAGATCAAAGTTTCCCCTTAAGATCAAATCTAAGCAAAACCACACCAAAAGGAAGTCTAGGCAATCACCAGGAACAAAAAGAATATGTTAAAATTTACAGTATTATGTAAGTATTCTAATAAGATTAATGATCTATTTCTCAGCAGAGTCTACACAAGTTGTGGAAGAATTGAATAATATATTATTAACAGAAAACCCCTACAAACTAAGAATGCTGTCTGGCAAAGGTGACCTTCATGATTAAAGACACATTCAGTACTTTTCAGGCAAGTTGTAACTGAGGAAGAGGCTGTAACTGAAGGAGAAGCTGTAACTGAGGGAGAAGCTGTAACTGAGGATTGTCATTGACACTAGAATCCTCTTAAAAGAAAAAAGTTCTTTAAGTTGAAAAGAAAACATGACAATTAGAATTTCTTTTAAATATAAAACTTACTAGTAAAAGTAAGTACACAATCAAATTCATAAATTAGTGTAAGGACAGTGTTTGAACCACATCTTTAATATGAAAGTGAGAAGAAACAACTGTTGGAGCTGAAGCAAGCCCAGTGATTATCATCGCCTACTGCTCTTTCAGAGGACCAGAGTTCAGGTCCCGTGTAACTTACAACCACTACCTGTAACTCCAGCTGCATGAGAGACTCGATGTCCTCTTCTGGCTTTTGTGAGCACTGCATACACACACACACACACACACACACACACACACACACACACACACACACACAAATATACACAAATGAAGAAAAACAAGAACACCAAAAGGTGAAACTATGAGCAATAGTAATAGCAAAAAGTAATGTGTTAAGTGATTTCTAATATAAATATGTAAACCATGTTGTAAAACTCTTTTAAAGACGAAGTGGGGTAGGAGTGTAGGGTTTTTTGATTTTGTTTTCAATGAAATGTAAGTCATTGAGAATTTTAAAAGGCATATTAGAGCTGTAAGTTGTCCCCTCTTCTGCTTTCTCCCCCACCTCCCCCGTGTGTGTGTGTGTGTGTGTGTGTGTGTGTGTGTGTGTGTGTGTGTACACATGCCCACTTCCTGTCACTCAGAAAGAAAGAAAAAAAAGAAAGTATAGCGGATACATAAAGATAAAATGTAAGACATCAAAGCATACCACTATGCTTTTGATGGTTTGCTACAAACATTTGGGCATGGATCATAGCTGAAGAATGGAATTAGCTGACAGTTTCTATACTCACAACCAAGGTCTCAAAAGCTATTCGGAACAGCCAATGCTTCCCAGGGAACCTGCTGGTGGTCTTCCCAGATGGCTTGGGTTTCCTCCCAAAACAGTGACCAGCTCCAAAAGAGGAGCATCTGGAGGGGGCGTTCAGAAGCTAAGCTTCTTAGGACAACTGAGGCAACTGGCAACTGAATGACGTTTCCACCCTGTCTTATCAGTCTGCCCACCAGAACTGAGCATCAAGGATCAGAAAGGTCTCAGAAGGAGACATTTAGACATCACTTTCGGGGTTGGGCAACACCACAGTGTGGAGAAGCTTGTGGGATGGGTGATGTTATTACACACATCTGGACAAATGCCAATATGCGCCATACCCCTGCATCTAGCTTCTTTAGTGAGGCAGTGGACATGCAATTATGTTCTTTAAAACCATTGTTAGTTGGACATTCTTATTCCACAAACAAACAAACAAAAAATCCTACTTGTAACTAATAAAGTATCGTACTCCACCCTCAAATGATGACAACCGTATTAGGATCAGCTCTGCATATTTAGTCATGGAGAAGATCTTGTTGGAATAAAGCAATGTAAGTCTTTAATATGGTATTCTAGGAAGGAGAACACGCTTAATCTCTTTGTCTCTGGAGAAGCTGGGCAGGGCTGGAGGCAGCCAAGATGTGAAAGCTGAAACTTGGGGGAAATGGCCATTTCTATTGGATATTATGGAAAGATTTTGAGAAACAAATTGTGTGCCTGCCCTTTCTAAAATTTTAGTGTCTCGTTGTAAGTTTAAGTCATTATAAAAGCAAATGTATATTCTGGGTTGTGACGGCTCTACTCTTCTTTCTCCCCTCACCATAGATACACAGGAAGCCCATCAGTTTCCACCGGAAGCCTGATTAATGGCATGGGGCATTTTTACACCCTGAGGAGATGAACCACATCTCCTCAGGGTGTAATTTATGTACAAGGAATGTATATAAATTACATTTATGTACAAGGAATGTGCTTTGTTGTTGTTGTTGTTGTTTTTATAAAGAACAGGGACTAAACAATTTATCTTCTAAACCTAAATATTTCTGGGAGGGAAAGGAGCACAGTTAATGACTATGTGACAAAACCAACGTTTCAGGAACACTCTAAAGAGTATGTTAAAGGGTCTTTAAGCAGGCATCGACAATCCATCTGCCTCATTTTAGAAGTAAGAAAAATAGTTTTTTCAGGAAAAATAACAATCAAACTCTTATTTGTGAGGTTCCATACTTTGGAAACACTATAGGGTAGTGTTATGAGAATTTTTTCCCAGCCAGCCTGGTCCCAGAGCCACATCAGTCCCAAATAACACACAGAGATGTTGTATTAGATATAAAGCTGTTGGCCTGTTACTAGTGTTTCTTATTGGCTAGCTCTGTTTTAAATACTAACCAATTTCTATTAATCTAAGTGTTTCCATGTGGTCTTATCTTACTGGAGAAAGAGGGTCTGGATTTCTTCTCTCAAGTCCCTACATCTCAACTCTCCTTTCCTCCATCTCCCAGACTCCTCCTTGTCTCCTAGTCCTGCCTATCTTGCTTTCCTATTAGCCAACAGTGCTTTATTCATTAACCAATATGAGACACATATTTACAGAATAACATCTCCCATCATCTCCTCTTTTCTGTCTAAATAAAAAGAAGGGTTTAACTTTAACATAGTAAAATATATAGCAAAGCAGTTATTACATAAGAACTATAGTTAACAAGATTTAGTACATTAACATTTAGTAATATTTATAGAAAATATTCTATATTCTATCCCATCTTTGTGAGTTTAAAATCTTATATGTAACTTACCTTTAATTTTAACTAAGGAAAACTATGACCATAACTATCTGTCTTCAACTCCATCAAAGACCACAGAAAGATAACATATAAACTCTAGAAATGAGGAGACATCTCTCTACCTGGTCAGTCACCTGAAGTTCTTCTGTAATGTTCCATCTTCAGCTTATAGGCCATAGTATGTCTGGCAGACTCCTCAACAAAGCAGGAAACTTTAAACTGTCCACCTGTGGGCAGTTTGTCAGTCATTTTTCTCTGGGCTTTATTCATTAACCAATAAGAGAAACATATTTACAGAATGACATCTCCCATCATGGCAGCCATGTCCATACACCACTGAAGAACTCATGTCCTGGTCTCATTCCTGTAGCTGTGATAAAACACCCTGACACAAGCTCCATAGGGAAGTAGGACTTTGTTTGGCCTGTAGTTTCAGTTGCAATGCATCATTGAGAAGTTGAGGGAACCAACCAGAAGTGGCTAGTCACATGACATCCAGACAAGAGCAGAGAAAATCCAATGTACCCAGATTCCCTTGTTTGCAGCAGCTGAACACTTGGGATCACATGGTTCAGATCCCAACCTATGAACTGGTGCTGCCCACATTCATGGGTCAATCAACAACCATGACAACCACCCATAGGCCACTCTGATCCAGGCTCTATTCCCTGGTGGTTCTAGATTGTGTCAAGAACATTTCACACTAACCAGTCATCTTCTTCTTTCATTACCATTACCTTCAGGAAACATCTGACCTTGACAAATGTCTTAGAAGTTAGCCTTTCAGGAACTGGATATTGGGATGACAGGCTAAATAAACCAAGTTGTCCAGGATCTGATCCTCAGATCTTGGGACAAACAAACAGCTCCTTTCTAAGACAACAGGAAATTTGTGAGCTGAGTTAATTAGGAACTTATGCTTGGGGAGACTCTCCTGGATTATTCAGGTGATCCCTCAATGTGACTCCTCCCACTCCCAACCCCTCTGCCCCCTGCCAAAGCATCCTTATGTGGAATATAGAGAGATCAGATACCAGACAGAGGGCAAGGTGAAGATGGCGAGATGGAGGTTTGAAGATGTTGTATTACTGGTCTAAATGATCAGAGATGGTCCATGAGCCAGCAGGCACAGAGAGTGTATCACCAGAATTAGAAAAGCAAACCACCGTTTTCTTCCTAGAGCCTCTTGAAGTCTCTTCAAATGGTGCTTCTCCACTGACTCCTTGGTTTTGGCTGATAGAGACCCATGCAAAACTTTCTGACCTCCAGAACTGTTGGAGAATGCATGGTATTTTGAGCTCCCCCCACACACATATTTGTGGTGGTTTGTTTAATCAGTAGATGGGAAACTAAACAGTCAAATGCAGAACGGCTCTGAGAAAATATTTGGTCAGGTTAGGGCTAGTGAAATTCTGAGATGTTAATAAGGCTATCAATTTCATGTTACTAACTAGATGCTCCTGGAATACCAGGGTTCCCCTGTACCATGGAAACAAAGGCCAAAGGAAGTCTGTTGAATCATATGGGTTGAACCTATACACATCATGCGGGATAACACTACTGAAACCCCAGGAAATTAGAGAACTGGAAGTATTTAATGAGCCTGGTGAGTTCTATAAAAAGACAAGGGTTTCATGAGGTAGGCAGAGCAACTGTCACCCCACTACAGGCCACTCAATTATACGACTCAAGAAAATCTCAGCGAATCCATTCAGGCAAGATCCCAGTCCTGTGGTTTGAAGCCACAAAACCTCTGTGGTTTGTAGGCTACATGGAAACTTTGGAATCTATCCTCACATTTTTCTGCAGCCCCAAATATTTCTCTAGTATTTTAGTGTGCAAAATAGATCCAAGTGAAAATTGTGAATGAGCCAATGTCTTTCAGGGAGCCTTCGTAACTCAGCTCACAGTCTGCCAGTAGTGAACCACTGACCCACTTTCAGAAGATACAGTTCTGTTCACAAACCAGCCGCAGAGTTAAGTGAGTGCTGATCTTAGAGTCAAGAGTTTAATGTCATCTGATCAAGCATGGGAAGACAATTTGGAAGAAAGTTTAAATGTTGGATTAAAGGGAGAATGTCAAGTAAGCATTAAGCCTAATCCTTAGAGTGCCCTTGAACTTAGAAATGTAACACTCACCATTCTCTTCTGAGAATTTTCTAATCTGTTATTTCTATTTTCCTTCCACCTCCTGCCTCCCTTAACTCTCTATGGTCCAACAAAGAAAGGCAGCAGAGGTTGCTGAGTTTAAGACAGCACAAACTGGTTAGATGACCCCTAATTTGTCCCATAGTTTAGAGCACAGGACAGCACTTATTTTTCAGCCCCACCCCAGGATGTAAAATTTAGAACTCTACAAATACAAATGTTCTCCTAAGGAATTGCATGTACACTGAAATTAAATGGTTAGAAAGAGCTAGAGCTGGATGGAACGCAAATGTCGTTATTCTTGGATGTAGATGAAGGCATTGAGATACTGTGATAAAAGACAATTCAGGAAAGCAGACAAGCATGAAATCCCTGGAACGTTAGATAGCACCCGTTTGCATCTCTGACCCCCACTATGAGCTGTGTAGCTTGGGTCCAGATACTTAATTTTTAAAATGTGATGAAGATAATGATAATAACTACCTCCTTGGGCTATTTTGGAAAACAGTATACATGACATATGTAAGAGTGCTTAGTACATGGGAAATATTAGATGTGCAATATCAGCTATTTTCGACGACCTTGAGGTCGCTACAAAATTTGAATATGCATAGAAATACTTTATTAAGGTGTGATTTATCTTATTTTGGCTTGAAAATTCATGGCTAAAGGGGAAAACTAATCAGACATAGTAAACATGGAACAGGCTACTAAACAAATACTTACTGATGTAAGATATATGCAAATTGTATTATTATTGTGAAAAGGTGCTTATATTTTGAGTATCAAGTGGATCAAGGGGTAGAGAAAAAAAATCCTCTTGTGTCCCAGTGATATGTATTTGCTTGGGAATACTTCCCTAGTTTGACTTTGCTTACTTATTTCCCTCTCTAATGGTTTTTACCAACTGTTTCTTTACTTAAACATTTTAATAGGGTCGGAGAGAAGGCGCTGAACTTCTTGCCATCTAAACCCGAGGACCTGGCTGCAATCCCCCAAACAATGTGAAACCCTGAGTATGCTGTGCTTGCTTGTAATCCCATCACTGAAGAGGTAGAGACGAGCAGATCCCTGGACCTCACTGGTCTGCGCAGCCTGGCTAAGTTGGCAAGATCTAGACCAGTAAGAAACTCTGAGAATGACAACAGAATCTACCCTGGCCTCAATACATGTTCACATGTATGTGCAGTGCAGATACATGTACAACCACACAAACACTTTAATGGTTTCCCACCATACTTATGTATAATATTCTTAGTCTAGACAACAAAGTGAGGCTTCTTGTGTAAGCCAGCTAGCTTTATGTCAATTTGACACAAGCTAGAGTCATCTGAAAAGAGGGAAACTCAATTGAGAAAATACCTCCATAAGACCCAGCTGCAAGGCATTGTCTTAATTAGTGATTGATAGGGGAGGGCCCAGATCATTGTGGGTGGGGCCACCCGTGGGATGGTGGTCCTGAGTTCTATAAGAAAGCAGCATGAGCGAGCTCCTCGATGTCCTCTGCATCAGCTCCTGCCTTCAGGTTCCTGTCCTGTTCCTGTCCCGACTTCCTTCACTGATAGACCATAATACAGAAGTGTAAGCCAAATAAACACTGTGGCTTCCCCCTTCTCTCTGACATTGCCTTCCTTCTAGTTTTTTTCTGTCCAGTCTGTTTCATGTGAACTGTTTCCTGCTTGGGTTTCTTTCTGCTCGTCACTGACCTGGAGTCTGGAAAATGGCTTAACTGACCACCTAATCTTAAAGCACCACCCACTCTCCTTCTCAGCACATCAACCTAGAGTGAGTCTCCGCATTGGATTTACCACTGCTGCAGTGAGCTATTCATCCTGACCTCCTGCACCTATAGCGCTGACCATGCCCACTTAGACATGGTCACAGACATGACCGACAGTAGGATTAGGTCTGGAGTCAGGACTCCTGTTTGCTCTCTTGGTTCTGGTGGGGTCGAAGAGAGAAGCCTGGGTGGTTCCTTGGAGCAGGAACTTGCAGTGGTCATCTGTTTCTTGTGTGAGTGCCTTCTCCTCAAATAAAATTATATTAATCTATATTGAGCCTAGTCCAGTGAATCTTGATCCACTCATCCACACACTACTAAATATTGTTCTTGCTCATTTGCTCCTTTTTACCTTGATTTATAGTGTGTGTGTGTGTGTGTGCATTAGTTTTCCCATTCTTTAGAAAGGGAAACCATAATAATAGTGAGTAATCATAAAAGAATAATACCACTAGTTCTGATGAAAGAATAATAATAGCTATTAAAGATCTTTCTTCAAGCTACTTAACAATATCTAGAACTATCTTCATGCACATATTCTTATTTATTTATTAAATAATTCATTTACTCATATATTTACTTAGGATTGAGGATGACACCCCCACCCCCCACCCCTGCTAAGCTACCACATTCCAAGGGTTACAGCCACACCTGTGTACCACCATGCCTGGTGCTGGGAACTGAACTCAGGGCTTGGTGTAAACTCCCCAAGCCCTGGACTGACAGAGCTGCCCCCCACCCACTTATGCGTATGTCCAACCAGACTCCAGACATCTAATCACTGAGTCAATAGTTCCTTGCCATTCAAATTAGACCGATATTCCCACAATGCCTTTGCACAAAGTCATGTTAACCCCCAGTTTGAGGGAATTCCCCAGGACTTCTTTCATGTGTCCTTATGACAAATTGCTTCAACTTGGAAACCCTACACACTTTGTAGCTTCATAATCATTAAGTGGTAGCCCAATGGCCACTACGGAAGTCTACAACCAACAGTGAAAAACCGCAGAACTGACATCGACCAGGGCTGACCAAAGAACTGTGCTCGGCTGTCTCACAGTCACCAGAGGTCCCCAACGAAAACTCAGCTCAAGAACACAGGAAGCCATTTGCAACAATACAGAAATCTTAGTTTACAGTGGTTGGGTTAAGACACATGAGAGACACGGTGGCAAAAACAGGCACCTTATTCTAGAAGATTCTCATATTCCATGAGTTCTTTTCCGTGACGAGGGTCTGTTTTCCCTGCCCTTTAAGTCACTTATACAAACAACCAGAACTCTATGTAGTAGTGGCTGAAAATATTTGTCTGTTTACAATTGTACAAATATAACAAAAAGACCATGGAGGGAAGTGGGAGTATCCAGAATGCTTTAACTTTTCTCTCATTTTAAGACTCTTTTTCCCCCATCACAAGTGACCAATTAGATTCATAATCAACAGCAAAGAGAAAGCCAGAAGAATCAAACTAGAAATAGCCACACAGTCAACACCCCTAGTAAACCACTCTGAAAAAAAAAACGTGTTAATCTGTGTTATATAGGAGCATCTTAGAATAAAATATCAACTGTCACCAGAGACCACCCAAACATCGATAATCCAAATGCTTAAGACATTCCCACCGCCCAACGGTTTTACCCAAGGGCAGTGTATGTGTAGGAAAAGGGCCCATTTCACAGAAGGACCACCTTGAAACCTAAGTGTGCCGAGCGAGCATCTGAATGCAGAGATGCGGGGTACTTACCGCAGGGTGGCCAGCGCAGTAGGTGTAGCTGGCATGAGACTGGTAGTACAAGCTTGCTCTTGGGAAGGAGTACGTGTTCCAGGCAGGCTGGCTGCTGCTCCATTGGGAGCTGAAGCCAGGGCTCATGGTCACTCGGGACTTGCTAGTTTGATAGGCTCTCACTGTCGAGTTAGACTGTGGGGGAGAAAGGCGTGATGTAAGGACAACCGTGTTCAAACACAGCCAGCTATACAGCATCATGCATTCTGTGTGGACAGGGCAGACGACTCAGCTAGCCATGGAAATGGCCGCTGGCTGTGGAGAAAACACTGAATACTCTTTTGGTTGGGATTAAAGCTTTTCCCCTGTATTGTAGTTTTGCCTGGATCACCAAGCACATAGCCCCATCGATACTGATCTCATCAAAGCCACCCCCTTAGCTACAACACGCAAGTCTGTCCTTTAGAAATGAGTGATGCTTTGGTAACAGCAGCATCCCTACCTTCAATTACTGAAATGACCTTCCGCACAGTGGTCACCTTGGAAGTTCACCATGAGTCTCAGTCTCATGGGGTAATTCAGAATTTTATTATGAGGATCAGCCTGAAACACAGACTGGTACCCAACTCTAAATGGTCTTCATAGTCCAAGGGTCTATTGCTCTCCCGGGGAGACATGAGCAGGAGTCTGCATGCACTCCAGTAGCTCACTATCATGCCTCCTTGAGATATGACATGGCACAGGGTTTGAAATGGTCATTTATACCCAAACCTGCTTGATGTCACTGAAAATGGAAGAAGTGCAAAATGTTAATTTCCCAGATGTCAAGCAGATTGGTCTGATCACAATGGCATATAGGGTAAAATATATTGAAAACAAAAGTCCCTTGTTATCTCCTTTGTCCTCGGATAGCCACAGCACAGGAGGCATATAATAGTTTCTTTTCAGAGAACATTTTCTATCATCAGATTGTGAGAACCACTTATCCCAGGAGCACAGTGACTTCCACAATAAATTCTATTTATAAACCCATGGTGCTTGCCAACTCAATCACTGGGAAAATGTGCTAATCGTATTGCTATTATATTCTGGAAACCCAGTGGGAAAGAAACTTGCATCCAAGATCCCTAGTTCCTGTTTTGTTAGGTTCTGATATCAGACACCTTGATTAACAACTTTTCTGAGGCTAGATCTTACCATCTTGGGATAGCTAGACCTGGAAAGCAAGCCTGTCTTTTAAAGAGGAAACTGAAATTTTAATCCACAGATGAATGAATCCATTTAAACTACAAAACCATGGTACAGGTTATGAAGTCAATCAATCATATCTGGTTGTTCATGCTTCTCCATACCTTCCACCCATCATCGTGATAGCCACCCGTGTGGTCCACAGAGGTCAAAATCAACAAGAAATGCAGACACATTCATAGGAAGTATTTACCAAGGGAATGGGTGACAGCTTAGTCAATAAAGAGCTTAGCACACAAGCATGAGGGTCTAAGTCTCGATTTCCAGGACACACACACAAGTTAGGTGCAGAGACAGGATCCCACCACTAAACTTCCCACGGGCCCCGCACCATTTCACTTCCCGTCCCCTGAAAATCACCACCCTCATGAACTCAGAGACTCCCCTGTGACTCGGCCCTGTAATCGCATGGCTAGGTTCCTGTCTTCATGTGAACACAAGTCAGAAACTGGATACTTCATGTACAAGGAGTTTGTGGCTCTCCTCCTCTCCTAGCTCACTAACGACAGTCATTCTCTTGGGGGCTTCACGGCAGGCATGGTGGTCTTTTTCCTCCACATCCTGTTCCCCATCTGTTGTAACATGCCCACTCAAGCTGTGTCTCCTATCTTGTGTCATTTCTTTTATTTATCCTGTGTGTGTGCACATGCCCATGTACACACACACACACACACACACACACACACACACACACACACACACACAAAGAGAGAGCAGTTACATAGTTTACTCTCTTAAATTCCCTTCCCCAGTTGTAAACTATCTGCTAGATAGAATATATAACTGCTGGTTTCCCAAAGGGAACCAAAAGTTAAATTATCCTGCACAAAAGTTAAATGGGTTAATTGTTTCACTCTAAACTTTTATCTTCCCTATAACTAACTTGTAAAAAGTATCACAGGTACATTTTGAAACCAACTGCCTGGAAGTCTTAGCAATGTTGACTGATTTCCAAAGTCAATGGCCAGTGTCCCTGAATCCTACTGAAAAGTTTTAGCAATTCTTAAATTGTTTTGTCTTCGCTATCCCCATATGACTCTCTGTAGTTAAGGTTTCCATCGGTTCACAACAGAGTCCCTGAAATGGAACGAAGGCCTGTCACCTTTAGCCTTTGACAGACTCTCCACAATGACAGTAGACTCGGATTTTCTACAGGGATGCCTTTACAGGGTTTCTCCTAGCTAAAAAACATTCAATACTATTTTTTAAACCATATTAATGTCTCTTGACCCCTTTTTCTCTTCTAATTTTATCGTAACTGACACTTTAAAGGCAATTACTGGGTCCTTTCTATGTAATAGTATCTATTACAAAACGATTGACCCTCTGTCTTTCTATCTTACATAAAATACTAAGTGTTCATATTCTTCCTCCTAAATGAGAACAGGGACTTTAAACACATTGGTCAATTGATTAGATCATCCTGCCATTAGCAATCTGAAAGGCAATGTACCAAAAAAAAAAAAAAAAAAAATACAGGGATGGCTAGTGGGCTTACAAGTCCACTGGTCATGAGGAAAATGCAAAGTAAAGCTGTAGCAAAAATACCAGATTTATACCAGCTCAAACTAGAGTAACTAAAACTAAAATGGTGGAAACACAAAATGTTGGCATGTTGTTCTGGACCTGAAATGTTCACACACTGTTGGTGAGAAGCTGACTTAAGACAACTGCTTTGGAGAACTTCGTGTGTGTGTGTGTGTGTGTGTGTGTGTGTGTGTGTGTGTGTGTGTGTGTGTGTAATGAATCATATGAATCATACTTCTTCATTATGAGCCAACAATTGTACCCCTACTCATTTTCCAAAAAGAAAGTACATAAACACAAAAGGACTTTATATGAATATGATTAGTGGGGAAAGCTATTATTATTTTGCTAAACGGTCAAACCAAGCTGTCTTCTAAATTTGTAATGTTTACACTGACAGATCTCCCTACCTCTCAACCTTGGCCAGAAAAGTTTCCTTCTGTGGTGGGTGGCAGTCAATGCAGAGATTCAGAAGTGGTCAGCACGCTGAGAATAAATACCTAGTGCTCAAGACTAAATAAGACACCTCTCTCAACTCATCCATGCCCAGAAGGAGCAGGGGACATTGTAGAAGAGGGGTTGGAGAGAAGATAGGAATAGGAGGGGACAGAATGACAGCCATTTAATGCTATCTTCCAGTCAGGACATGCTGCTGTACTCAAGAATGCATGGCAGCCATGTTTACCTTCTCAAGATCAAACCATTCATACTAGCAGGCCTGGGGGAGGGGCCCCCGAGGCTCCACCCCATTGAGGAACCACTGACAGCTAATGGCTAAGGGAGGGAAAATTCTTCACCTTTAGGACTGTCCATGCTCCAGGGGACAGTCCCACACTTATGTGCATGCAGGTAACACTAACTCAGTGGGACATTTTACAAAACAAATAAGGACATGATGTTAGGAATAGAAATTCAGGGGATCCTGAGAAGAATTCACAGAGGGAAAAGGGGAATGGATACTATGAAAGTATGTTTTATATATGCTTGAGAGTCTTTAAAAAATAGCAATTGGTTTATTCATAATATCTCCAATTTGGAAATTGTCTTCAAGCTAAAACTAGAAGAATAGATTTTTTTAACAGGTATATTATAGTATGGAATATTTTCTTAGCTATTAATATAAAGAGACCCCTGGTACACACCAAAATCATAACAAATTAAAGATGACAAGAACAGAAGACTAGGTATATATGATATCATTTATATAAGGTCTGAAATGAAAAGAAATAATGTATGTATATAAGTACTTACTCCTAACCAAGAAGCTATCTAATTGATAACCACTTGTAAAGGAAAAATTCATTTTACTCAAAGGAGTCTCACTGAGTATATAAAACACACTTCAGGGCAGGTGGCATGCCTAACAGTAGATGCACAACACAAAATCAACTCAGGGTAATTTTGGACATTTATTGGGGGGGGGGGCTCATCTCATATTGCTTTGTTTGGCCATTGTTGAACCTTACTAGTATTTTGCTTGTATATGATCACCAATTTTGTGTTTTTATAGTGTGTGTGTGTGTGTGTGTGTGTGTGTATGTTGCAGCTTTCCTCGTTTTTATTTTGCCTGATCTTTAGAGAGAGAGAGGGGGGGGGCATGGGTAGGTGGGTAGTGAGGATGGATGATGGTCTAGGGGAGGAGGGGAAGGGAAACTGTGATCAGAATATAGTGTATGGAAATATTTATTTTCATAAAAAAGAAAAACAAATGGCATACAGGGAAAAAAACCAGAAAGTGATTTTTGAGCTGGTGTAAAAGGAATTAATTCAGAAGGAAAATAAGAATTTCCCATGGAAACAGAAATCTTTGCCATTTTATTTTGGGGATCGCTGTGTGGCTGCATGCAATTGCCAATAGTCACCAAAGTGAACAGTTAGCACCTGTGCCCTGTATTATGTCTTAATTATATTTCAATCAAAGAGAAACATGCAGGGTTGCAAAAGCAGAGGAGTATACGGGTCTGCAAAGATAACAAAGGGAAGAAATGGCTCGGAATCCCGAGGCCCAGTCATCCAGAGATCCTCATTTCCTGGACCTTGTAATTGGCTAATCTGAGCTCCACTATCATTCCTCTCCTTGGCACACCCTCTAGGAGCCATGCCAGGCAGCATGTGACAGCCCAAAGGCAGGAAGCCAGTGGAAAGAGCAAAGAGGCTGGACAAAGGGCTTCCGCATAGCCGAGAGCTGGCAGCTCTGCCTCTGCGGCTGCCAGGCCAGGGGTCAGGGCTGCTTCCAGAGGCAATGGTGGTGTTATCCGGGCTGCCAGTCCCGGCAAGACAACGAAGCAGGAAGCAGAAGGAAAATTGTTCAGGAGAGGAGGAGTGCAGGGCCCCAGGACTTAGCTCAGCTGGCGGACTGCATGACTAGCCAGCCATCAGCCCTGGGCTTCCACTTCCAGCACCATATGAACCGACCGAGGGTGGTGGCACTGTCCTCTAATTTTAGCACTCAGGAAGGGCAGGCAGAAGGACTGGAAGTCCAAGGTCACCCTCAGAGTTAAACAGTGAGTTCAAGGCCAACACAGGCTACATGGTACCTCATCTAGAAGACAGAGGAAAGAGGGACTTGAGAGAGAAGGGGAGACAGAAAGGAAAGGAGAGAAAAAGGAAGGAAAGGAGGGAGGGAGGGAGGGACACACCGACAGAGACACAGAGATACAGAGGGACGGAGAGAGAGAACTTAAAAGGAGGCAACAAGAAGGAAAAGAGGGTAAATAATCTCATGAGATCCCTGGATGTAACTGAATTCAGGCTTCAGCATCACAGGCGCTAACACCAATACACAGCCCACGCTGCCTTAGGAGCTGGTGCGTGCGTGTGTGTGCGTGCGTGTGTGTGCATGCGTGTGTGTGTGCGTGTGTGTGGTGTGTGTGCGTGCATGCAAGTGTGCATGTGCATGTGTGTGGTGTGTGCGTGCGTGCGTGTGCGTGTGCTGGTGTGTGTGCATGCGTGCAAGTGTGCGTGTGCTGGTGTGTGTGCGTGTGTGCAAGTGTGTGTGCTTGTGTGTGCGCATGCGTGCATGTGTGTGGTGTGTGTGGTGTGTGTGTGTGTGTGTGTGTTACTGTAGTGACTCTTCAGTCACTACAACATTAAGACCTAGCTACTATCGTAAGGTTTATGTTGTAGGTAAGCGAACATGGAGGAGGGCATGAGGTGACATAAAATTCAGGGTCTTGTAATGACCAGGCCTTTGGATTGATATTCAGTCCAGGAAAGGACTCAAGAAATCCCCTTTCTAATAATTTAATAATATTTCTAATAATCTACTGACTTTTGTGGGCATCTCTTTGGGAAGCAGGCTCTAAGGGAAAACCAGATCTTTTTCAAAAATGTAATTGAGGGAGGGGACACAAAGGATAGCCCCACAAAACAAACAGGAAGGAAGGGGCAGAGGGCTCTCTCTAGGCGAGCACGGGAGGGAGGCATCATGCATGTGTGCTGAGGTGGCCTTGCATGCTACAAGGTCAGAGGGAGGAGCTTCTGTAGAGCTTCCAAGAAGCCTCCAACGTCCCAGCAGCAACTGTCCACAGAGAGTTAGGAAGTAGAGTATTTGGCTCTGGGTAAGGGCTCCCCTCTCAATTACAACAAGCATCACTTATATACAGATTTGAGACAGGGAGAATGGAATCTCTGGGGGCCAGAAAAAGCTCTGGAGGAACAGAGTGGAGAGGCACACAGGGCATAACATAACAGGGCATCTTCAAGCCAGACTCTGGGTGATCAGTCTATCACAAGTGTAGTTAAAAATCAGCGATAGCACATGGCTGGCTGGAGAAGACCATTTCTTAAGGAATAATATGCACCCTGGTGCTGATATTATCAATGTCCACTGAACGTTTGCCCTGGGACTTCGCAGCATTGTGTCTCAGAACATTCTAATAATGTGAGTATTAGCATCCATGACCTATGGCAGACAACTTGTAAGGCAGAGGTTCGGCAACCTGGTAAAGACATGTAACTGCTAAGGAGTAAGAAAGAACCAGGATTGATTATGGGAACATAATCTCCACAAATAAAAGTGTACATTGATATGAAAGTGGACATCATAGGCATATATTAAAATACGTTCATAGAGGAGCTGCAGTGGTGGCTCAGCAGTTAAGAGCACTGGATGTTCTTGCAGAGGACCTGCGTTCAATTCCCAACACCCACAGTGGCTCACAGCCATCTGGAACTCCAGTTCCAGAGTATCATTGGCCTCTTCTGACTTCTAAGTGCATCTGCACACGTGTGATGAACAAACACACACACAGACAGAGAAAATACACTCTCTCTCACATACACACACACATACACACACACCCCAAAGTAACAATAACTTTAAAAAATAGGCTCATAGAGAAAAATAGATAATAAGTTTAAAGAGACACTTAAAGTTTCCAAAAGATTGTTGTGAGACAGTCGCGTGAACTACTATTTTTACTGATTCTTCCCCTTATTGGTGATATGATTATCAAGGGTTGTATGAAGCTTTCATGGGGAGACCCCAACAGCTGTCTGCTCGCCATAGATAATAACAATGATAGAGTGTGAAGTTAAGGGTCCACTCTGAGTCCAGCTTGATGAGTCAATGGTTTGACTGGGCTTATTTACTGAACATGAGTGAACCCAAAATAGCTTCACTCCTGGAAAATCCCACCCCAGTATGGATGATGACCCTCCCATATGGGTTTTCAAAGATGAAGTTTCTCTCTCCCCAGTTAATCTTCTATGCTCCAAATATTCTACCTCCTCCCAAGACTAGAAGACATATATAACTTGAGTAACATTGCAAACAGCTGGAAGGGTGGGGTAGGAAAGACTTGTTGGGCTTTTAAAAGCATCCCCATCCAGGTCTATGAGGGAATATCATCAGGTCTTAGGTGGTGGTGGGTTTCTGAAAGCATCACAGTGCGCTGATGAAGATACTGATGCTGTCATGCTGGGAGGACCATGTTCTACAACACCATAGACAACAGTACCGATACTACCAGCTTCAATTACCAGCGATGATGCCATTACCAACCCCAAATGCCCACATTTGTGTCCCTTCTGCGTTGCTAGGACTTGGCTAGAGATGCTGTTATCATACACACAGCCAGTCCAGGGTTCAAACAAGGGAACAACAAGTAGGTGTTAATTACTATCAATATTCTTCAGCAGACAGAAATTTCAAGATAATTCCAGAAATAGTCAATAAAGTCCCACTGAAATTACTTTGGGTGCATTCCAATGGTAGTTTGAAATACTGCTAAAGTTAGTCTTTAGGAGAATTCTATGTTTTTATAGTAACCGGCAGAGTCATAGAATGGTACCAGCAGCAGAAACTTCCCCTAGACTTGGAAGTTCTGCTAGTGTTCCCAACTCCACTACCTTACAAGATTTGGTCATTACGGATGACACTGACCCTGACAGAGGCAAGCTGTCTCCTGAACCACGTACCAACCACAAGTCTCCTGGGAAAACAGACTCAGCCCATGGTGAGCCACACATCTAAGACAATGGGTATCTGAGCTAGGAAGAGATGATTTTCGTGGAGGATGTGTGAGATTGGGGGAAAGAGAAAGGAGGAGATTGCCAAAGATAAGGGGCTGACCTTGCTCAGTGGAGGCAGAGGGGATGTCCCTGAGGAAGAACCCCAGGTTCTTGCAGATCCCAAATATCATAAGCGAGACCTGTTCGCAAATATGAACTTCTCTTCTGCGTAGGCGACTTTGAGCCATCACTCACTGGATGAAATGCAGGAGGAACAACTGTGGAGTAGAGAGCCCATGAGTCCAGTAAAGGCAGCCACACGGACATCACTGTAGGGACACCTCCTTTTCTCCTGCTCTGGTTTGGATGGGGTTCCCTTTCTGACACTCACACAGATGCTTCCTCTGCCACATTCCTTCACTTCCCACTGTAAAATCTTTGTGGGATGCCCGGTTCGCCATTTCTAGACCACATTAGGCATTTGGTGACACTCGAATTGAGAGACAAAGGAGAGAGTAGGAGTTCAAAGTTATCCTTGACTACATAATGAGTTCAAGGCCAGCTAGGGCTACAGGAGGGCATGTATGTATATGCATATGCATATGTACATGATGTATATGTATGTGCATGGGAGACTGAGGCCACAAAACCACTGAGAACTCAAGGCCAATCTGGGCTACATAGTGTCTGTGTATCCAAAATCTAGCTTCTACAGTTAAAAATAACATAAAAATTATCTAGACCTATATATGCTTGTAGGATCCACCCAACCAACATGGATATTTCTGTAGCAGTCTGCACAAGCACTGTACATGTATGTACATGCATACATAAATTCCCATACAATACACACATACAAGTGCCACATATCAAAATTCTGAAGCGTCATCCACAATGGAATTTTTGATAAGAAGACATTAACATGAGGTTCACAGAGAAGCAAAATGGTTTCCTGTGTGTGTTTATTTCCCATGCTGCCAATAAGGAAGTCCAAAGGGGACACTTTCTTCCCACCAACTCAAGAGTTTCAATAGGTTTTATTTTTCAAAGATCCCCTCTGCACCCTGTGCCCCAAGCAAAGGGTCCCTGCTGTGCGGCTTCTAAAGATTTCCCTTATAACCAGCTGAATGAGGAGCCTGAATGGGCAGTAAAACCCATACCAAACCTCTCTTTGCACCCCTTGTGGGGACAAGTGGTGACTTTGTTCACTTACAAAGGCTGGAGAGAGGGAGCACAAACTGGCCCTATGGTCTAAGGAGTTTTCTTTCAAACAAACCCTTTTAAAGGGTTCTAAATCATGCCTCTCACAAGGAGGCTGCAGGAGGAAGCAGAAGGGAACTCTGGCTCTCACAGCCCCAGCCTGAGGAAGACAATTGTGTAGTCTCTTCCTTGGCAGATTATCCCCCTTTGCACCCCTCCAGGGGGGGCTGCCTTGCTTGGTGTCACATTTGTCTCGCTGAAGAGGGGGAAGCATCTTGTTACTGTGCTCCCCCTGACAGGAAAACTGTCTTTCTCTTCCTCATATAGCTTGCTTTATGACATGTGAGCATAACATCAGAGGCCCCGCCTTTTACAAAGTTGTAATAAAACATGGTACTTTGGGACGCTTAATTGCACTGTGCCTGTGATGCTTCGGTTGACACTGCAACATGACATGGCTGTCCACAAATGTGTGTGGGACTGTGTTCACAAGTGCAGGATACATGAGGCCTGCCTCAGGAGGTCTGCATGCTTAGCACTCACTACGCAAACCTAAGGATTTAACTTTAAATCAGCAGCGCCTACATAGAAGCTGGATGCAGTTGTGGATGCCTGCAGCATCAGCATGGGGATTGTCTCCGTTAGGGTTAGTCTCGCTGTGATGAGCACGATGACCAAAAGCAAGCTGGGGAGGGGCGGGTTCATTTGGCTCACACTTCCACATCACTGTCTATGACAGAAAGAAGTCAGGACAGGAACGGAGGCAGGAGCTGATGCAGAGGCCGTGGATGGGTGATGCTCACTGGCTTGCTCACGTGGCTTGCTCAGCCTGCTTTCTTATAGAACTTAGGACCACAGGCCAGGGGTAGCCTCACCCACAATGGACTGTGCCCTTCCACATCAATCACCAATTAAGAAAATGCCCCCAGGCTTGCCTACAACCTGATCTTACAGAGCCATTTTACTCAGTGGAGGTTCCTCTCTCTCAAGTGACTATAGCTTGTGTCAAGTTGATATAAAACTAGCCAGCACAGGGGTGCTGAGACAAAAGTAGTCCAGGAGTGTGCTGCCCTAGCTGTTAGCCTAGCTTCAGTGGAGAACTTGTGATTGCATGAGAGACCTGGTCTCAAGGCAATTAAGCAAAGAGCTATAAAGATTGTACGCCTGTGCACTCAGGGTAATACACAGCAACACAGGAAACTGATAAATAAGCTAATTAATGAAAAGTAGAATGTGATAGAACCTTCTGCATGTTCTCCTAGACCTGTTTGAGGTCCTGATACTGCTATATTGGGTTGGTGCATTCCCTACAGTCATGGTCTAGACAGATAATATCATGCTTGGAAAAGTCCCCCAACCTGAATCAACCTGGACCAGGTAGCTTTGGGCTCACCCCACTGGACCAGACATTCCTACAAACTGAGAATTGCCACTCCATACCTTGGGAAACTCCGTGGGAGCAGAGCAAGAAGAAGGAGCAGTGTGAGGCATCACATGCCACTTATTGCATCTGCGGAACCCTGGAGACTAGGAAGAGTTTCTGATGTGTGAGTGGAGGAGCTTTCTCACAAGCAGTACGGAAACGATCCAGTAGGCATCCTGGAGATGCCGAAACCTGGGATGCAGTACGAAAACCTAGGATTCAAATAAACACGGTTCTCATCTGTTTTCCTTATGTGAGCTTGAGTAAGCTCCTTCCCAACTGTGTCTTCTTCCTCCTCTGAAAACCCCTGCTCACTGTTCAGCTGAAGGGACTCAGATGAAAAGAGGCTTCCATAAGAACATCAAGGGCAAAAGGGAGGTGGTTCATCTGGTAAAGGCACATGCCACACCGTCTGGTGGCCTGAATTCAAATCATAGGGTGGTACATGGTAAACAGAGAGAACCAATTCCTGCAAGTTATCCTCTGCCCTCCCCATGAGTGCCTTGGGAGGTACACACACACACGCACACACACACACACACACACATGCACGCATGCACGCATGCACACACACGCACACACACACACATGCACACATGCACACACACACACATGCACGCATGCACACACACACATGCACGCACGCACACACACACATGCACACATGCATGCATGCACACACACGCACACACACACGCACACACACACATGCACACACACACATGCACTCATGCACACACACACACACACACAGAGACAGATACACACACACACATGCACGCATGCACACACACGCACACACACACACATGCACGCATGCACACACACACACATGCACGCATGCACACACACACGCACACACACACAGAGACAGATACACACACACAGCACATGAACACAGAAACACATAAACAGATGTGCACATACACACAGACACACACACAGAGACAGAGACAGAGAGAGACAGAGACAGACAGAGCACTAACTAAATTAAATAAGAATTTTAAAAATAACAGACAGAGAAGAGAAACAGTAAGGAAAGGGTTACCTAAACACAGGCTGCCACAACTACACAACCACAGCTGGCCTGGCCTACGCCAGTCCTCCATACCTTACAGCTTCCACAGGAGCACCACCCTCCCACATTGTTTCCTTACCTGAAGAGCTGGACCAACAGACACCACCTTGGAGAACTTCCCACGGCACTAAATGAATTGAACATAAACAAGGGTGCCTTGCACTCCATGGATGCTACTAATAATTTTTATTATTGAATGTAAGTTATTGTTTATATTTTAATTAAAGTCTTTATTGTACATGGATATATGTGTGCATGGTCATTGTGGGGTGGTAGACATTTATGTATGTGTGCATGTGTATGCAGTAGCCAGAGGACAACCTCGGGTAGTCCCTCAAGAGCCACCCACTTACCGTCTTCTTTCTGAGACAGGCTGTCTCGCCAGCCTGGTGCTCATCAAGTAGTCTAGATGGCAGGCCAGCTGGGATTACAAGGCCAAGCTACAAGACCTGCCCTTTTAATATGAGTTCTGGGAATTGAACTCGGGTTCTCATGTTTGCAAGGCAAGCAATTCGTCTAGCATGCTTCCACAAAAAAATATTGTTAATTTCTTATGAAAGCAATAGAAGCATATAACCTTACTTGGGGACTAGAATTTGTGCAAACGTTCTCTCCTCTCCTCCTCTTCTTTGTTCTCTTTCAAGTTTCACATCCCCTGTCCCTTTGTAAATGAAAAAAATAAAAGGAATAATCAAGTGAAGGCTTGAGGGAGAGAGCAAAGGGCAGAGGGACAGGAGGAAAGAGACAGAAGAAAGACAGAAAGAGGAAAAGAAAGCCAACTTGGCACAAACTATTTTCTCTACCTCTGAGTAACAGACTCATACTTGTTTTTCTATTCACACCAGACATCCCTTTACATCTTGCTCCTGGCTCGGTGCACACTCAATGAGCCCAGGCACACCACAGCTCTTGCCTGAGTGTTCTGGAAGTTAAAGTCACATAGAAAGTTCCCAGAGGACAGTCCCACAGTCCCAGAGTGACTGAGACTGGAATGGACTGGTTCGCCCAAATGAAATTAGCCTATAAAAATGACAAAAAGATGAATGGAAAATGGCTCTACTAGTCCTTTTAAATAGCTTCACACCGATAGCTAAGCTACTTGAAGAGACATCCTGATGCCGGACTTCTAACAACACCAGCAGAGAGAGTTCGGAAGCTGCTTTTTTTCAGTACCCCACCCTGCTTGTAGTAACCTATGCCTCCTGCAAGTCATCCATCTATTTGGTCATCAAACTCCTATTTAATGAGGAGCTGTAATGAGACAGGCATGGAGTACAGATGGAATTACAACCAAGAGGCAAAAGACAAACATGCCTCCCTTCACGGAGGATAATTATAAGGAAATCAGACATTTAGAGGAACTGAAACAGTAATGTTTGGGGTAGGTCTATGGCTCCCAGACTTCAAAAGCTCTGTGCTGGAGATTTAGATAAACAAGTCACTGAATGGAACTGAGAGGCCAGAGAGCTTAAGGCTATCCACGGATCCACGGAGTTATTAAGGTGATGAGCTGATTTAATTAGGTTCAGTGTCCAAAAATTTAATTCCCATTGGACAAAAACACAAGAAGCGTTTGTGTGTCTGTGTGTGTGTGCGCGCACACACACACACACACACACACACACACACACGCACATGCGCGCGTACATTTAAAGTGGAAAATTCTATAAAATTGCTGTCCTCTGGCTGCAAAGCATGGCAAAGAACCATAAGCGGTTGTCTTTAGCTTTCAGCTCACTCTAATATCAGCACTGCTTACTGCATTCCCACTTCAAAGGGCATACAGAACTTGAAGTTTTCATTCTAAGCAAACAGTGTCCTCCACAGAGGCCATGAAAATCATTAGAGGCTGAGGGCTGTTTGCTGTGTCACAGAACCAAAGGGTCGAAGACCCTTATAACCCACCAACTTTTCTGTGCACCCTCAGTCACAGTGGCCACCCTCCCCTCACCCACCCTCCCCAAGGACTCTTGCCTAAAGTCAGATCTCTCCGGTGCTCTTGGGTGTACGCTGTAGAGTATCAAGGGTTTTCTATACGCGGTTCCATCAAACAATTTAGCAGCAAGCATTGTGGTTAGCATTACGCATAAGAGCTACCATACTAGGTCTGTGGGAGGTATCAGAAGTGATGGGTTTAAGCCCCAGCCAGCATTCTGCTTGATTACATCATGTGAGTGTACTGGAACTGCTATCTCTGCTCACCTCTTTAGTCACGTTCTATGTATTTCCCAATGGGCCACTGAGAAGCGAGGTACTCTGTGAAATATTACTAAGTCTCTAAGTTTTGGGAAGATATTAACAAGTCTTTTGTTTGATTATCATAAAAGAACTCAAGTTACTTTAAGTTGCAAAGATTTTATAACACATTTTTGCATACATCTAACACTATCATACTTATTTTACAATCCTTGAAAGAAGATGTAAACATTTCTTCTTTAAAGGAAGATTGTGATTGTTTTAGATTTTTCTCAGTCTCACTGTTTCATTAGCTACTTTTTAAGCCTGGTATTGCAGCCTGTACACACACACACACACACACACACACACACACACACACACACACACACAAGAAATCTGGTAAAGAGTGAGGGTTAACTGAGTAGTCCAGTTTGCTTCTCAGTTGCTGGAATAAAACCCTGGATAAAAGCACCATGGAAAGGAAAGGGGTCCCTTTAGCTTAGAGCTTACGGCCTGTCACAGATGGAAGCCAAAGCAAGAACTCAAAGCAGGAATCTGGAGGAAGGAATTGAAGCAGAGGATGGAGGAATGCTGCCTACTAGATTCTTCTGGGTTCACGTGCTTATACAGCTCAGGACCACCTGGCTAAGGATGACATCCTCCACAGTGATCTGGGCCCTCTACATCAATTAGAAATGCATGCACCACAAACACACCCACAGGGCAATCTGATGGAGGCAATTCCTCAATTGTGGCTCCCTCTTCCCAGATATGTCAAGTTGATAAATGAAGCTATGGCACTGAGTGCCAATAAAACTTTATTTTTGGAAGTAGGCCATCGGCCAGATTTAGCTTACAAGTTTGCCCAAGCCCTGTTCTACACTGCCAGCTTTTGAAGTGTGGTAGGGCTTTCTGAACAACAGTCACAGTGTGGTGAAAACAGAAGCCTCTGAAAGAAGAGTTTTTGAATCAGTTGATGAATGTCTACGCATATGGCAGGGGATAGAGGACGGTGAGATTCAGAGGAAGTGACTGATGATCACAGGGTAAGTAGCGGGAGTGATTGGACTGGGGGTCCTGAAGAAAACGGGTTCCTTCAGCTGATGTCCAACAGCATCTGCCCTTAACATCTATAGCATGTCAAACAGGCATGATCTTACAGGTAGTGAAAAATGGGACTCAGCATTACTTACAGAATTTTCTTATAAAAATTTGATCATGAGCCAAAACATAAGCAATTATGTTAGTAATATTTT
Organism: Phodopus roborovskii; assembly: GCF_943737965.1. NCBI lineage: Eukaryota > Metazoa > Chordata > Mammalia > Rodentia > Cricetidae > Phodopus > Phodopus roborovskii. Next base: position 5,617,333 of record NW_026125295.1, read on the forward strand.
AAAAGATAACTTTCTTCTCTCTCTCTTCCCTCCTCCGTGTGTGTGTGTGTGTGTGTGTGTGTGTGTGTGTGTGAGAGTGCAGGTGTACACACGTGTAGAGGTCACAGGACCTCAGTGTCATTCCTCAAGGGCTGGTCAACTTTTTTGGGGGGGGCAGGGTCTCTCACTGTCTTGAAATCTGTTGAGTAGCCTAGAATTGGCTGGCCGGGAATCTACATGTCTCCACTGCTGGGATTATGAATGCACACCTACCATGCCCAACTTTTTGTGTGGGTTATGGAAATCAAAAAGCAGTGTACCTCCTCCTATGGGCTAAAACAAATGGACCAAGTTGTTTGTTTCATTTTTCTCTAATACTATCAGTGATCCAGTTCACAAACGAGAACCCTCCAAAGGTGGGAAATGTCAAAGTGTGAGTATGTACTGTGCTTTTTGTGTACATTGATAGCTGTATGCCTGTAGTTGCAAGTCAGGTATGGTCCATTCAGATCAATTAGATCTGTATACAGTGACAGTTTCCTTGATGCTAGTTCTTCCTTTAGGTGTCATCTGAATGATAGTTTGCTCTGCTGTCTGCACAGCTCTGGAGGATAAGAGAGACTCAGTTTGGTTCTTAGAAGAGTAGAGACTATGGATAATTTGGAGTAGAAGGAGACTTAGCTAACATATGTGTATTGTGTTAGTTATCATATACATGATATATATATATATATATATATATATATATACAGTTTCACTGTGTTGTATGTATTACTACATGGCATTATGTGCCATACATACAAACACAGGTGCAACACAGTAGGTATGAGAAACATCAAGAAAGGAGATTTTTTTTTAAAAGATTTATATATTTTTATTTCATGTGTGTGAAGGTTTGTCTGCATGTATATATGTACTCTATGCAAGCCTTATGCTTAAATAGGGCAGAGGAGGGAATAGATCCCCTGGAACTAGAGTTACAGACAGTTGTGAGCCACCATCTGGGTACTGTGAGGCAAATTTGGGTCTTCTACAAGGGCTATTAATGGCTCAGTCCTCTTCCCAGGTCCTGAGAGCATTTCTTACCATTGCCTACAAGTCAGGACAATTATCCAATTCTGTCCTCATAATAACCACACAGGAATTCAATACCTGAATTCTGAGAGTAGAGTTAGCACACCGCAAACAGGTCCAAGAGTAAATACCCCCCCCCTCACACCAGAGCATGTGTTGTCCATTTTCGTTCCTAAATCCTTTCTATTTAGTGGATCACTCTCAACAACAGAAGCAGGAGTAACTAGAAGTCTCCAACCCCAAAGGACTTGGAACAGATGAAAGTTAGAGGTTCTATAAAACTACCCCCAGGAGTGTGATCACATTTGGGCAATGAAGACATGAGAGCCAGTGCTTAGTGCCATATGACATTGACAATACTGAGGAGACTTTGTGGTAGCATCTTTGGAGTTACTCTCTGCTATGTTGAGGAACTGAAGATTTCTAGTCCCTGAATCTACCCCAGTTGTCACTGTCAGCTTCTCTGTTTTGTATACTCAGTGAGAAACTCATTGACCTCAAGTGTGTATTCCTTTTACAGATACACTGGAGACCAATGCAAGGCAAGCCAATGACAGTTGGCACTGAAACTATCTGCTTTGATACTGCAGATGACAACGTGACTTAGCCAAGAGCAATGGCACGTGCCTTGATTCCATGCTATCTCAGGGCTGAGACAGGAGGGTTTCTTGAAGTTCAAGACTAGTCTGGACAACAAAGGAAGACTTCATGTCAAAAACAGAAGCCAAGGACCGGGGAGATAATTTAGTAAAGTTCTTGCCTTGCATGTAGGAGGACTCAAGTTCAATGTCCAGAAGATTCCTGGGGTTTTCTGGCCAGCCCTCATGGCCTACCTGGTGAGTCTTGGGTCAGTGAGTGACCCAGTCTCAACACACAAAGAAGACTGGAGAGATGGCTCTGCAGTTGCAAGCACTAGCAGCTCTCCCAGAGGACCCCAGTTGGATTACGGCATTCAGAATTCACAATCTCTTGGAAGTCCAGTTCCAAGGTAGCTGATACCTTCTTTAGGGCCCTGCACATACCCTCACCCCACCCCCATCCCATACATGGCATACATGCACAAGCCAAGAAGGGCCATATCTGAGGAATGACTGTGGAGGTTGTATTCTGGCCTCCGCATGAGTGTCCACCCATGGGTACATGTGCCACCTCACTCCAGTCACATGAACAAACATGTACATACATAAGGAGTAGTTAACGTGACCATCATGGGATGAGTGAGAGTCAGCAAAGAGCTTTAGAGTGTACGTCTGCCTTGAAGATAAACCAGCAATGTTTTGATATTGGAAGAAAATTGACAACAGAGACTCTGCAATGCTTCCGTCACTGCAAGCAGAGCAGATGGTGCCTCGAGCAGCAAAGAGGGAATCTGGCAGGGAAAAGTCTAAGGAACAAGGAAGAGAGTGTGTGACTGTTGGATCTTGGAGTCACATTGAGACATCCAAGAAAGCCTCACAATATCTCAAAAGCCAACAAATTACTTTTAAAGTTGCTGTGTGAGTCAGAAAGATGGATGGGATGGGTCTGTGTCTACACGGTCAGAAAACTGCCAGGTCTGCATGGCAGTTTTCATCAGGAAGCCTTCTGGCTAGAAGCCTTGATTTATTATATTGATTTTGAAGATTTTTATGGCATCTTCTTCTTTTGGATGCCTAAGTAGACTCAGCAAAGTTGGCTTCATATGTCATAAAAGAAAACATATGTGGCCCAATTAAAGAAACAAATCTCATGTTTCCTGTCATGTTGGAAGTCGTCCTAAATTACAGAATCTAATATGTAACAACAAAAACTAAATGCAAAGAATTTCACACAAATCATAATTAAGATTAGGTAGTATGTGCAAGTGTATTTGCATGAGTTGAAATATGAAGAAAAACGTGGCATATATTTAATGTAATTGGATGCATCATGAAGAAATGTGTCTGCTGCATGTGTGTGCGTGTCCTGGCTTTGTGATTTCTCCCCTTCCAGAGGATGGAAAGACATGATTTGCAGTCAGTATTTTAAGAATGAACTTGGAATATAACCATTCCCTTCCTTCCCGCCAACATTCATCCATCCATCCAGGAGTCTCAATTTGCCCAGGCATTGATTGTCAACATATGTCCTCTAAATGCATATTAACTTTATGCAGCATCCCTGGAAAAATGGGTAATTTCAGGGTGGCTTTATGTAACGAAGTAACCACTAACCACTGGGGAAATGACTCAAGTCCTGTGTGATGGCCTTCCTGGCTAGACCTGTCCTGAATGGACCCACCTCTGTCACTCTGCCCCAGTCACATAAGCCTCCTAGCTATCTCTAGCATGTGCTTAGCTGGTCTCGATTGAAACATGGAACTTGATGTCCCTTCATCTGGCAAAATAAAAACATGCCTTAAAAACAAGGAAGGAAAACTTCTTCCATAAACTCCATAGCTGAGTTTAAATGTCACTCACCAGAGAGGCTGCCTGGCACTCTCCTACTCAAAGGACGCCAGGCTCATCTCAAGCACCTCTCTACCATCTACCTTTTGCCTTTCATATGGGAGCTCCTCTCCACGTCACCATCCTGTGTCACCTCCAGGACTATGGATACAATGGGTTATAGTTGAATTTGTATCTGGGGCTTGTTTTGTAATATAGGTCTGTATGGAACAGAACGGAATGGGAAAAGCTTTAAGGCATCAGACAGATTGTCCTATTGAGTTTGAAGAAGAAGCTGTCAAAGAGTACAGAGGGCCCCATGGCAGGAGATCATGGCTAGGAAGATCTGAGTATAGGAGAACAGCTCCCTGACAGTAGTCCAGGAAGCAAAAGAAGATATTAATTATTCCTACTTGTGATAGGAGCTGAAATTTGAAGAGAAACTGATGCTCAACTGAGACTTTGGCCCTGCGGACATCTGTGATTTTAGCCATGTGCCATGATGAGCAGACAATCCAATTGCATAATGCCAGACCGAGCCTCACATCATAGAGATGTGTAGGTTCCAGCTTCTAGGTGAGTGGGGGTGTTATGCAACACTGAAATAATTCACCCTTTAAATATCTGAATAAAGAACTCATCTCTATTTGGAATATTATCGATTAACACACTTTACTACTACTATTGCTATTATCTTTTTCTGTCCACCTTCCATGAGTGTGTTTGTGTGTCAGAGGGGTGGGCATGCAGGTTGCTCACAGAAGTCTCATTTCTACACAAAGCCTCCATAATACAATGGGCATGCACAGGATACTTATTAAACGTGTAGACTTTCACTAGCAGAGTGGAAGCTAGCTTCACAGAAGGTGGAGAAGGAATCTCCTATGTTGGCTGACTCCCAGAAGGCAAGGCTCAGAGGGGTTCCTGGTCATCTTAAGAGTCACTCTGAAAAAGCATCTACCTAAATAAGTAAATGAAGCTGCTTTGAAGTGGAAATTTCTATTTGACAGAAAACTTTTCTAATGGTCCAAAAAACAAAACTCTCTCTCTCTCTCTCTCTCTCTCTCTCTCTCTCTCTCTCTCTAATAAAGAAGAAGGGGTCATTGATTTGGGAGGGAGGGAGAGACACAGAGGAGTTGGGAGAGGAGATGCAGTGGGAGTAATACAGATAAAGTTCTCATGTATGAAGTTCTTGAAAAACCAAATTCAGAAAACATAATAGGTTCTAAAACTAAACCAAGTCCAGAAACATTATCTAGAGTGTATTAAGGAAGAAGGAAGAAATAGAAAAAGGAACAAAATAAAATGATAACCAAGAATATATTGAGACAGCTACCATGGCTCCAGAAAGCAAAAACAAACAAAAAATACACCATATAGAATAATAATGGTAGAGTGGAGCATTGGCAGAGCCGGAGAAGAAAAGCACAGATCCTGAAAGATGAAAACATCACAGCGCCAGTCTGCCAACGAAACAATAGATGCCATTATCCCCTCCACAGTAGCCAATCATGCATCCTTAAGACACTGGTCCTCACACACAGCCTGGAAGAGCATAAAGTGGTCGAGTGCTTGGGCCAGCAGTTGTCAGTCTGTGTTGTGTCCCATAGCACATGAGTCCTCTTCACTGAGTATCCACAGACAATCAAACCCACGCATGAGCAAGGGAGCCTCGCATCCCATGGCTGCTTCCCCTGCCCCTCCCTCCACCGGTGGCTGCTTCTTTCCCATCAAAACAGTTTCACCTCAGCAACACCCACAGGCTCAGTGCCACACCACTCAACAATGCACCATTACAGGTCCAATAGCACACGGCCAGTTCATGTTTATTGGACACTGACGTTCTCACTTTCCCCCATTGCTAGGGACCTGCCCCAGTTCTGGTGAGAACACTGGCAAGCGTGCTGAAGGTTCTAGTGTTCCTGATAGAGGAAGAGTGGTTTCTTCCCAGCTGTTATGCTTTTCCCTCTAAGTGTTGTTTGAACAGATTCCTAGAGCTGAGATCCTCAATGAGAGGAAGGGAAAGCCAGTGCGTGAGAGCATGCTTAGGGAAGAATGGATCTGGGGCTTGAGCTGATGCTACAGTTTGCCTGTGTAATGGCCAGCACTTGATTCCCCAGTTGCTGGCACTGTCTTGTGTACAGCCCCAGTTTCCAGACTAGATGCTGCCACCCTCATGAGTTCAGCTCTGTCTGCTGGAGAAAGGTCATCACAACTGGGCTTGTTCACTGTTTACTTCCCCAAATTGAACTAGAGCAGAGGTAGCATCATTAGACCCTCCCCTGAGTATCCAGACACTCCTCCATATCAGCTGTATTTATCTCTCTCTGCCTTAATGACTGGGTGGCCTCAGGGTCTCAGGGAAGAGTACAGACACTGGGAAAGACTGGAGGAAAGTGGGCTCCGTCTTTGCAAACTATGAGGAAACTGTTATCCATGCTGGATACAGACTTGCCAGGACAGATGGTTTGGGACCATCCACATACCTGTATGACCTCTCCACCCCCACGACCCCCCAACCCCTGCACTCATGATCTATAGAGAGGTGCAATAAGCTCACTAGCTCCCTCATGCTGAACTTTGGTATAACCATGCTTTGGTTTGTCCTTGGGACCTTGTGAGGAAGGTGGACATTGCTCAGTCCCCACCCACAGGAAGAAAATTCTCACAACACGGAGGATACTGGGCCCATAGGAGTGGAACCTATCTGGAGGTAGTGAACATATGGGTTTGGGGATGCTGTGTTTCTGCTTCCTGATCTACAGATTTGTGATCAAGCAGCTGCCACAAGTTTCTGCTGCCATGAAGTCAACTGCCGATGGCAGTGCCCGCTCTGCCAGTATGGACTCTGTCTGTTCAGAAGTCCTCCTGAAGTCACAGCAATAAGAAAAGTTAGCTGGTGACATCTCCCATTCAGCGAGTCAGACTGGAAAATGCCTATCTACTATCTCCTTATAAATAAAACAAATGTCTGTAGCATGGGAACTAGCGCTACAGGACATTGGTTGCTCTCAGCCATATGTCTGTATTCTATGGGATCAACCAGAATCAAATAAATCTACCAATTATTGATGGGGGACACCCTTCTGGTTATATGTGTTTCTCTTATTGGTTGATGGATAAAACACTGATTGGCCAATAGCCAGGCAGGAAGTATAGGCGGGACTATGAGACAGGGAGAATTCTGGGAAGAGAACGCAGAGCCCCCAGGCAGATGCCATGCAGCTACTGGGAAGACAGGATGCCGGCGTTCTCTGGTAAGATAAGGCCACATAGAAATACATTGATTAATAGTTATGTGTTAATAATTAAGAGAGAAGTAGCCAGTAAGATGTCTAAGCCATTGGCCAAACAGTTTGTAAATAATTTGAGTCTCTGTGTGTTTATTTGGGGCTAAATGGCTGTGGGACCAGGTAGGACAGAAACCCCATCTACAAATTACTGTTTGTTGTTACAAGCAAGCATCAAAATAATATAAAGGTATATAGGTATATTTTAAATGTGTTTGTGATGTGTATGGACCTATTAACATACATATTTATCTGTGAACGTCTAGAGAAGTGTCTGCAAGCGTAGAGTCCAAACTGATAAAGACCGTTCTCTCGGGGGACAACAGTCAGAGGTGCTGATGAGGATACATTTACCACAGTTGTGTTATTTTGTATGATAATAAAGAGACGAAAGACAGGTGAACTAAAATAGCCTTTCAAATAAAAGCAGCAAGTGCTGAAATGTACATTTTTTTTTTAATTTTAGAGTTTCATCGATGTATACCAAATGAAAATAAACTTTAGAAAAGCCATGAATGTACTGTGGTTTCAGTTTTTGAATGTTATAATATTTAATCACGTGTGTGTGTGTGTGTGTGTGTGTGTGTGTGTGTGTGTGTACACTTGAGTACAGTACCCACAAAGGCCATAAGAGGGTGTCAGATGCTCTGGAGCTTGAGTTACAAGCATTATGGTGATGAGCCTCTCAACAGTTTCTGGGAACCTAACTCAGGTTTTCTGCAAGAGTGGTACATGTGTTCTTAACCACCAAGCTCTCTCTACTCATTTTTACAGGGTGTGGACAATGTGGCATCTATATGACACATCCAGACATTCTCAACTAGCCTGTGGAAAACAGATTTATTTGCTAAGTAAACAAAGGTACTGGGAAACGCTGTCCTAACTATTTAGAGATATATGGAAAACAGATGTTTTCCTCGCACAAAATGATTTATTTCCCCATAGATGTTGCCATGGAAGGTCTTATGTTGTTCTGTTGTTGTGACAAGCACATAGCGAAAGAGAAAAATATTGCCACTGCCCAGAAATACTCTCCCAGGAGTGACAACCCATGATAATTTCCAGAATCCACTGTCAGAGGCCCACATGAAGGCACACACTGTGGAGCAGTTAGGGATTAGAATAGTGAATGCATTGGCATTTGTTTCTGAAATCAATAGTGAAACTCAACTGACATTAGCAGAAAGACAAACGGGAAAGAAAGGCCAAAAATAGGAAGGAAAAGATCTAGGAAGCCAAGGGATGCGACAAATAAGCACAGCCAGGCAGTGATTCCGTGGAAATGTGAGAACTTTAAGTCTACACAGGAAAGAAGGTACGGTCCTTGCTGAACTTTGTGTTACCATGCTAAAGACCGCATATGCTGAAGATTGGACATCTGCAACACTAAGAGGAAAAGGCAGAGGCCTCATCAAGTCAGACTATTCAAAAATAGAATGCTACGAAGCAATCATGCTAAGGGTGGTGGCTGAGGTTGGGGCTAACTCACACTGCCCAGGAGGAAGTAGGGAAGATGTGATATTGGGTGTGGCTGGCCCATGTACATTCAGGGAAAAGAGAAAACTCAAGCTTGCTTGGCTCATAACAGAGAAGGAAGCAAGATGAGGCCTGTAGGCTGCTGCAGCCAAGCGCCAAGGGCTGGCAGCGCTCCACTCAGGAAGGCACTTTTCCTGTGTCCTCGGAGGTAAAGGAGCAGGACAGTAACATGGCCAGACTTGTGTTTTGAAAATTTTAGATGTGATTATGAATGTTTGCCCTTGGAGGGGCCACAGGAGGATATACTAGAGATGCCCGGGCTGGTTCGGAAGTAGCTGACTTGGAGCTGGAGAGATTATTCAATTGATAAAGTTGCTTGCTGAGCAAGGATGATGGGCAGTGTTCAACCCCAGCACCCGCAGCTTTTACAGAGGCAGCATGCGTGATCCTAGCACTGGGAAGACAGAGGCAGGCAGATTCCCGGGGCTCACTGGCCAGGCAGAAATCTAATGAGTTAACCCGAGTTCACAGTAAGGGATCCTGTCTCAGCTCGCGAGGAATGACAATGGAGGCTGATCACTGACCTCCAAGTGTACATGCATCCCATTCCCCCAACACACACACACACACACACACACACACACACAGAGAGAGAGGGGGGGTGGAATAAATAAAATAAAAGCAATTGGTTACAATATCTAAGGAAGCAGCACAAGGGCCTGTATGACTCTGGATACACACATACTTCATAGTACATACTGAATGATGATCATGTTAACATGGCAAGAAAAGAAGGGGGAAAGGGAGTGGGGGGATACAAACAACAGGAAAGAAACTCAGTCCATGCTACCCCACACCAGTCATCCTAACCGCTAGGCTACCAAATGCCTCCCAGCTTCTCTCTGTAGTTATCCGTCTCCTACCCTGATTTCCCTGTTTTCATCTAACACTTCATTCCTTAATGGCTCTTTCTCAGCAATGCTGCTCACATCCACACAGACTTGAACTTTCTGAAAAAAAAATGCCATCCATTCTTGACTTTAGGATGTATTCTCCACTTTTCTAGTCGTGACTTCCTGTCGCTTTTCTACCACAGGCTGTACCTAGCAGTGTTGAGCATAGTGGATTATCACATTTAAAGCCTGCAACAGAGCTGCAGTGATTTACAAAGCTCTCTCAGGATGCAAACAAGGAGACATTAAAGCTCTTACTCCGGAAGAAGGCAAGCGGGAGGGGTCATTCACTCAGCCAAGTGTTCTCTGGTAGGGTTTATGCCAGGGCATAGTCTAAGATTTTTTTGTAGTAAAGGGCAAAAGGTCATTAAAATTCTGGACAAGCTTCACATTTCATTGGAAAAGCAAACAGGTGGGTGCCCCAGTGAGGCCTGGCGCCAAGGTTCTGCTGAGGCTCTAAGTGGAGACAGGAAGAAAAGGGCACCTAGAAATGCCAGCGACATTGTATACAGACCTCCTAGCTCTTTACTAATGACTTAGGGAAGCTGTGCCGGCTCTAGTATGAAAAGAAATGGACTCTGAGCATTTTATAAAAGTGGTCACAGTCCAGCTGCTGGAATGTTCTGGAAGAAGGGAAACAAAAAGTGCAGAGAGAATCCTGTCACGCTCCAAGCAAAGTCTCAGTTTCTCTACTAAAAGCAATGCTTAAGCTAATTGCGAAGAACTTTGGGTCTTGCACGTCAATTAAATATTCATAGAACTCCATTATGTGCTGCATTTAGAAGTTAAGAGACTTTCAAACCCTCTGCATTCCCAACAGTCAGCTAATCCATTGGAAATGTGATACCCTCTCCAGCCCACAGTCTCAGGGAGTCGGCCCAGGCAGGCAGCCCAGCTTAGGATCTTTTTCAAGAGATGCAAGCTGAGGCTTGAGGATACTAAATTGTTCTGTAAAGCAAATAGCAGTTGTCACCAGGGAGGCTCAGCACGGAGCAGCTTTAGCACAAGGCAGGGATGGACAAGAGAATTAAGCAGAGGGCGAGGGCAAAGTGTCATGGCGACAGAGGCACTCTTTTCTTAGTTGGTAATGATTCACAGGTGGTGGTGAGGGTGTCCAAAGAATACTGGGTACTCAAGCAATGTAAATGCTCCCTGAAGCTGAGTCTGATTATACATGTATTACCATAATATGACTGGCCATTTTACAGACAGGTGACTCCCTTCCACGCTATCCATCTTTGGATTTTCTTAGACAACCCATCTGCATACTGAAAGCATACTGTGGGACAAGTTCAGCCTGCCACTTGGTTTCTTTTGTAGCTAAAGCTTTACTGGGATTCAGCCATGTCCAGTTCATTCATATTGTTGGTGAGTTCCAACACAGTGCCTAGGTTGCTACTGATGATTTGAGCCTTTACAGGAAGTATGACAGACCTGCTTTAGAAAGATGTTTGTCTCCTATACAGACTTCAAGTTCTTAACATAAGCTAGGCCATGCATGGCTGCATAGTATTCATTGTACAGACATCCACCCACATATGCTCTTAGGAAGGCAAAACTAATGACTCACAAGTAAATAGAATGAAAAATCAGGCAACCTAAAGGATCATGCAATCTGCTTTATCCCCAAAAGCACCAAGGAAAGGGCTTTGAGCCTGAAACTTTAACCATTACCATGTAGAACTGTGTTCAGTCCTATCTCCTGCCATAGGTCAGCATTTTCTGAGCCTCCTGGCTGGCATCCTCATCTTACCCTACTGCCAGAATTCCATACACCTTAAAGTGGGCGGGACAAAACATACTTAATGTTAGCAGAAGAAGCTGTTTGGGAGCCATATAAAATATACCAGATGAGCTGGAAAGCTTGTTGGAAATCCCCCTCCAAATAGCTCCTGCCATCTCCTGAATGGTTTGTGTGTGTGTGTGTGTGTGTGTGTGTGTGTGTGTGTGTTGTGTCATTCTGTCATTCTGTCATTCTCAGTTACCATCTTCTTTGCTTTGGAAGGCCTGGCTCTCACTGGCATGAAACTTGCCAAGTGGGTCCCAGGTTACCCTGCACGTGCCTCCCTGGCATTGCTATTATTAAGCACACACTGCCACACCCACACCTAATTTTTTTTAAAAAATGAGTTCTGGGATGAAACTCAGGTCCTCATGCTTGCACAAAAAGCATTTTACCCACTGAGCCATGCTCTCCCCCTCTGCTTTCTTATTTATTTGGAATAATCTCTCCAGAGTATGTAACAAATGCACTCATTGCCTTATTTGTTATGTACCAGGCATGATCAGAGGTAATGCTTTACCTATGAAAAGGACCCGGAAGGGGACCAGAGGTCTCGTAACAATGTGGTCTCCAGGCACATGATGCATATGGTGGGATTTCAACTCAGATCTCTCTGGAGACAGAAGGATAAATGAGAACACTGGGATTCATTGTAGATGGGATCTTTTTTTTTTTTTTTTTTTTTTTTTTTTTTTTTAATGGTAGAATGAATGAAAGCAAAAAGGAATGAGCAAAACATAGAAAAGGCATCTGAGAACACATGACATCCTGCTTTAGACCTCTGAATAGCTGGCTTTTCAACTGACAAGTGAACAGAAGAGAAACATGTATCTTTTTAACATGTCACCCTTGGGCTGTATTGGGGAATCAGTGGGTCAGGTAGATTCCAAAGAGTGATCTCTTCAGGGTGACACCTGTGTGCTGACAAATGAATGCTGATGACACCTGTGCGCTGATACTTGCATGTTGACTCCTAATTTCACACCCATAGAATAAGATGCTTGGCCCTGATGAGTGAAGGGAAGAATGGTCTCTGTGACACTACCGCCAAGTCACAAAGGAAGGCAGCCCCCTCAGGGCGGGTCATTACAGTCTTGGTTCCTGACCAGTGGTCCAAGGGACAGAGACATAGTTCTCAACTTAATTTTCAAAATACCCACGGAGGGTTGTGCTATGGGGAGAGTTGGGTTATCAGTAATGAGCAACTCCTTGGAGTTTTTCTTGCTCTTCCCGTCTCCATCCCTCCCCTGCCATTTCTCTGTCTCTTCATCCACGTCTTTTGTGGGGATGGAACTCTTCCTCAGCAAACTGATTTTGAGTGGGCAGTCTTCTCATGTAAATAACACGAACCCTTTTAAAATAATCAGGAGAGGGAAGGAGCGGCATGCAGAACAGAAACAAAGCAAATGGAAAACTACATAGGAGGTCAGTGGCATGGCTCATTTGGGCGAAGGTGCTTGCAGCCAAGCCTGACAACTCGAGTTCAAGTCCAGGAAATCATATGGTAGAAGGAGAGAATCAATTTCACAGGAATAAATAATTGGCCCTCACATGCATGCTGTGGCATGCTATCGTGCACACATACACACACACACACACACACACACACACACACACATAAAAACAAATACTAAAAACTACATGGATTGTTCTATATACATGGCATGATTATATATATATGAATATATATTATATTCTATATAATTATGCCAACAGAGCATTCCAAGCAAGTAAATAAACACACATAGGGCACGCACACACCCATGTTTGCAGGCAGGCCGGCAGCATTCACAACCTGTTCTTGCTAGCCTATGATGTTTACTGTTACTTTCTTAGTCACTTGATTCTCTTTCAGTATAAAGTAAAGATGTGGACTCAGGAGTCTGGGGTGAAAAGTTCAAGGCTGAAAATACTTCCTTCGTCACTGTTCTGGCTTGTTCACTGCCGGGTTCTCTTTAATCTGGCAAATAAAGACCTTTATTAAACAGGGGATGGTAGTTACAATGATTTTCTCACCCAAACAAACGCTTACATGGAAATCATGCATTTGAAAATAGTTCTGACACATCCCCCAAATGCTCCTCATTTTGGTCCTGATGGGTTTTCGTATCTAAGGTCTGAGGTGTCATTTTCCATAATTCAATTGGCATGAGTGGTTAGGGCACCGGAGCTGCTTTTGTCTCAGTCTCCGCCCCAGCAAGAAGCCCTTCTGCACAGTTTAGACATTCCCCTCATGAGATAGGCCTCTAACCAAATAGGAATTTATGTAAATGAACACAGTCATGAAAGGAGCGAGAGACGTATTCCTTAAAAGCTCAATTTTGCAGGCTATTTCCAGAAAAATAAAGCAAGTGCCTGGAAGGTAATTCAAGTATAAAACCCACACATTTTGAAAAGACGAGAAAATAGTCAGGGCTGGGGAAATGACTCCATGGGTAAGAGTACTCATTGTGCAAGCACAAGGGTCTGAGTTCAAATCCTCAGCATTCCTATCCAAGCCTAGCATGCCCTTGCATGCCTACAGGCCCAGCACAGTGGAAGAAGAGACAAGAGGGTCTCTGGAGCTTGCTGGCTCCCAGCCTAGCTCCAACGTCAGTGAGAGAGCCTAACTCAAGGGATGCAGCAGGACACCTGATGCCCTCCGGCCTTTTTATGTACATAGAGACACACACACAAGGACATACACACCCCCAAACACACATATGTGCATATACCACACCCCCACAAAATATTAATGTCAGCAACAAAATAGCCAGACGCTATCACAAAGCTACCCATAGTAGAGTGGGAATGAGACCACGGCTTTGATCATACAACTCTAGACAACCAAGAGCTGGTCACTGTTCCAGTGTGTGGACGTGCATTCATCTGTAAGTGCATGTTTCTTTGTGTGTGTGTGTGTGTGTGTGTGTGTGTGTGTGTGTGTGTGTGTGCATGTGCCTGTGCATCTGGAGACCAGTGGTGGGGGTCACCTCTTCATCTTGTGCTTTGAGATAGACTCTCTTGTGGAACTTGGAGCTCATTCATTAGCTAGAATTCACAACCAGCAAGCCCCAGGATCTGCCTGACTCTGCCTCCCCAGGGCTGGGGTTACAGGTGTGTGCACTGCACTCAATGGGCATTAAACTGAACTCAAGTTCTCAAGCTTATCCAGCCGGTGCTTTCCTGACTGAGCAGACTCCACGGAAGGTGTTCTATATTATAAAATCTCAGTATTTCTGTGATGGAAACACGCTGTGCCTGCTTGTGTTCTATAATACTGGGGAAAGGCATACCCTGTCGTGTCAAAACACACTCATGGCCATGCCATGTGGCATATCTTCCCCCCTATAAATTGGAGTAAACAAAAATTAATTTTCTGTATAGCATTTCTATGACAACCTCGATATGGCCAGAGCATGGCCAGATGTTAACAACTGAAACGGAAGGTTCATGGCTGTGAGCTGGCCCAGGGACTCACTCACTCAAGGCAGGAGCCTGGAGGCAGGAGCTGATGCAGAGCCATGGAGGGGAGCTGCTCACTGGCTTGCTCAGCTTGTTTTCTTACAGAACCCAGGACCACCAGCCCAGGGGTGGACAATGGGCTGGGCCAATCCCCCATCAATCACTAACAAAGAAAATGCCCCCATGGACTAATCTTATAGAAGCATTTCTTCAGTTGAGGTTCTTTCCTCTCAGATGGCATCAGCTGAGTCAAGTTGACATGAAACTATCCAGCATGGGGGTGGGGGGGACATCTGTGTGTGTTGGTGTCTTGTTTCGTGAGACAGAGTCCTTCATTGGTTTGGACTCATCAGTTAGGCTAGGCTATCTGACTAGTGACCCCGAAGAATCCCCATGCCTCAGTCTCCCCAACACTGGGAGCACCAACAAGCACCCATCACTATGCTCACATAATTTATGTTCTGGGCTAACTCAAATCCCCACACTTGGAACGCAAACACTTCACTGACTGAGTCATCTCCCAACCCCCGAGGCTTTAACTTTTGTTGCTTTGTGAGGAATTCTCTACATCCAAAAGCAGGGGCTGAAATGACTCATAGTTACTTAATGTTCAGCTGAGTGTTACTTACTTTTAGCCTCACCAAACACAGAGAGAGGCAGGAAAGTAGCAGCAAGGATATTGCTGATGTGCTGTCTACAAAAGAGCTGCTCTAAGCCCTCAGGATGGTAACATATCCCATCGTCCTACAGAGGCCAACCATATCCCCAAGGGGTTCCCCTGGCTGGTTTCACCAGTTTATGACATGGTGGTTCCGTGGGATATATCAGCAGCATACAGGAATGGCTCCCCGATAACATGACCTTCCATGCAGAATAAAATCAGAGGTCTCCAGCTAGGTAGCTCAGCTTACCTGATGGGTCAGTTAGCTAGCTCGTCTCTCATTTGCCCGGACCAAGACAAGCTGGGAAATTTGGTTCATTGGCTTGTTCTAATGGATATGGATTGTTTTCTCTTTAAGAGCCTGAGTGTTTCCATAGCCAGTTGGTCACATTCTATAGAACACGAAGAACCCTTCTAACTGGTGGCTTTTCTATCTCTTTCCTTTATTTAAAGAAACATTTCCAGGATATCACTCAATATATATTTAAGGCTCCAAAGCCAAAGGATTTACGAGGATATCTTTTGTAATATCTTGAAAAATCACATTTGTGCTTGCAAAGTAACGATGGTGGTGGTGGTGAGCTTGCCTGAATATCTCCATGTACATCAAGCATAAAAATGGATGCAGTGAAAATAAGCATCTCTGGTGTTCAGATAGATTGACTGTAAAATGGGTATGCCAACTGAACAGGGAATTTGGAGTCTCATATCAGACTGAATATGTTCCCAGACATCCTCTACTTCACTTCCGTGACACCCCAACTATGCACTATGCGCAGAGAAAACTGTGATGAACCTTCCTCACTCACAGGGGAGCTCTTCTTCTCATTCTCTCACATTGTCTTCCCCAAATCTTATCAAGATGGAGGGGAAAGCATCAGCTGTTAAGACCACTGGCTGCTCTTCCCAGAGGGCACAGCTCAATTCCCATGACCCACATAAACTTTATTTAAAAATGATTATCAGGATTGTGACAGCAAATATAGGAAAATTACATGAACTTTTATCTAGCATGTATCAGTAAATGTTTATTAAAGTACAGTCATATCCCCACCTTTCTAGAGATCAGAGAGTCATGTAGTCAAAACAGATAGCTTAACCCCCAAATCAGATCATTACTATCTAGCATTTGAAAGAAAAATATTACCAATCATTGCTATAATAGATCTTGGAAAAGCATTTATGTGTAGATAGGATATCAAATTCTGTATTGGTAAACACAGTCAATATGAGAGGTTTCTGTTTGTCTATCAAAATACAGAGTGGACTGGAGGGAGATAAAAGACTTAAATCCACACGCAGGTATGTGAAGCATAGATAAAGAAACCTCAGTAGTGTGTGGTTATTTACTATAACTCTAGGGTTTAAGAACTAAAGTATATCCAAAGATCTTAGACAATCCCCTACACTAAGGCCAGCACAGCCTTGATCCTACTGAAATGGCAGGTGTGGTTGGTAAAAAAGCTTAGAAAGAATTGAGAGAGATACAGAAAACCAGAAGGTAAGATAGCACAACTGAAAGGAAATGGAATTTAGTGAGGGGAGATAAAGTCTAAGGGATGATTTACTTCTGGACCCCCAAGCACAAAGACACAACAGGTAGTGATCTTGAAATGTTATTAAATACCGAGTTCACACAAGCAAATCATCCATTGACCTGTGTTAGGAGATGGCTCAGAGGTTAAGAGCACTGGTTGCTCTTTCAGAGGTCCTGAGTTCAATTCCCAGCATCAACATGGTGGTCACAACCTCCCATAATGAAATCTTGTGCCTTCTCCTGGCATGCAGGTATACATGCAGGAGGAATGATGTTTACATGATAAATAAATAAATCTTAAATAAAAAAGAGAGAGAATTTGTTCTTTAATTTTGGAACTTGACCAAACAACATCAGCAAAAGAATATATTAAACAAACACATCCTTTGTATCCTTTAAAGGAAAGCGGGGGGGAGGGGGGGGCTGGAGAGAGGGATGGTCCAGTAGGAGTTTGTTGTGCAGCACTTAAGACAGTTAGCTAACTGCCTGTGACCATGCTCCAGAGGGTCCAGTGCCCTCTTCTGGCATCCACAGAAACCTGCGTTTACAAGATTCACACACTCTCACACACACTCATAGACATTCACTAGGGAAATTAAAGTAAACTTGATTCAAACATATGAGCACATCATGTGACCTCTGGGGACAGTTGGAACTCTGAGTGTTGTTTTGCTTACTAGGACATTGGAGGAGGAAGGCAGAAGGGATGGGTCTTCACATGAAGACTACTGGAGCTGACATTTGTTGCTATAAAACAGGGGTGGGTCGATCAAAGACTCCTGCATATGCTTTTGCAAACTGATCTGTAAACACCCCAGATGAAGATTCTTCATGCCTAAAGTAGAGCTTTCCAAGCAGGGTGGATATTTTTGTTCTTGATTTAGAATGATCAACAAGCATATGTCTGCAGGGATTAGATTAATTAGAGAGGATTTTCTGGATAATGTTCTAAGACAATGAAATCCTCTAGGTTTAGAATACTTTCAAGTTGGGGCACCAAATGGTACACCTTGAGTGGGGATTAAGAGAATCTAATTTTGTACCCAGGGGACAGTCACTTTTGACCTTTTTGCAAAGGCCAACTGTGCTCTAGTATGGCCCCATGAACTAAGAAAATCCCTCTAGGTTCTGCTGAGGTGGGAAATGACTCTTGAAAAGATAACTCAAGAAAAGAAACCATTTTTTTTGAAGCATACTAAATGAACAGAATCTTTTTTAAAGACAAGATCTTACTATGTAACACTGACAGGTCTCAAATTTAGAGATCTACCTGCCTCTCCCGAGTGTATAGGCTTTCAACACTACATGCGACATAAATAAGAGATCATTTTTTAAAAATAATTTTTCTATATATCCAAAGGGGAAGTTTTTAAGTAGTTTTTGTATTATTATTTTGAATTAAAGTAGGGTACAAGAAAGGTTAGCCTTAATTAGGCTATGGAAAAAAATGTACAGATGGAGCGTGTTGCTCACATCTGGGTTGATATTACAGAAGCAGGGGGAGCTTGGCATGAGATGAGCATGCGGTAGCACAGTCTCCAGCTACAGGGAAACAGACATCCTGTCCTACAGTATAAGAAGACTTACATCCTGTTCTACAGTGTGGGGAGACTAGCATCCTCTCCAACTATGGGTGAAGAGTATCATCCTCTCCTACAACATGGGAAGACTAATAACACAGCTTGAGGTTCTCCCTAAACTTCAGAGAGCCAATGGTTGCTTGCCCTGTCATTTAAGGTTTAACCAAAGGCTCACTTGCATGAGGAGATTCTGACGTCAGAATCCACTGGGGCAGTGACTCTCAACTGGGAACTTCTAGACATTTCAAGGTGATGTTATCCTTGGTTAGTTGCTTGTCAGGTATCACACAAGAAATTCCGGGGACCTCAAAAAACATCCCTGGGAAGGGATGTAGAGAAGTAGCAAGGGGTTTGCAAGCATATATGAGACTCTTGGTTTCATCCCCAGCACTACAGAATTGACAGATGACAGACAGATAGATGATGGAAAGACTGATATATAGATGATAGAGGAATAAATAAATAAATGATAACTAGACTTGTTATAAACATACTAATGACAGATGGAATATTTGTTGATAAATACATAAATAATAGAGATAAAATGTTGAAAGATGATAGATAAGAAATGATAAGGTAAATATATAAACAGGTAGACAGATAGATGACAAAGAAGTAAATATGAATGATAACTAGACAGCTGATAAATAACCATACCAGAGAGATTGGAGAATATATAGACAGATACATTAATAATAGGAATAAGTAGAGAAAAAGTGATAGATAAGAGAAGGTATATATACAGACAGACAGACAGGTGATAAATAGACCATAGATAAATCAATAGATGATAAATAAACAAAGGGTAGATGGATAAATAGATAAGATATGATAGATAGACAGACAGATGAATAAATAATAGGCAAATAAAGAGAGTTTTTCTCCTTCCACAGAAAACATGCCAAAACTCTACCTCTAAGAAAACTCCTAAATTTGTCATTCACTCCTGAACATGGCCATGTTAAAATTATGCCTACCTGCCACTTTCTGTAAGATTTATGTTGCATTAGTTACTGAGGATGCAACATGTTTATTCATGGCTCCTGATCCTCAAAACAATATGCAAAGAAGTCATTTGCCAAAGTCCTGAACATAATATGGCCAGGAGCTAAAAATTGAGATTCCAACAGGTCTCTCTCATCCAGCACCTTCTGCCACAAATCCAATTAAATAAATGCTGAGGAGGTATTTTAGATCATAGACAGCAAGCATCCCAGAATCTTTCACTGGTAATGCAAGGGGAAACAAGGAGGTCAATGCCACCACTACCCTCTATTGCAGACTCCACAGTCTTGGGGGTGCGGAGTACTAGGAAGCCATAGAACCATTTTTTATAACTGAAGTGTGTACAGCAACATCTGACAATTTCAAATGCCATCTTCCTCAGACTTCTAATGTTATCATTGCTGTAGTAAAACCTATACAGTAAAACCTACACTATCTGTTAGAGCAATCCCTTTATCTTGTCTTCTAGAGCTAAAGTTACATGACCTGTGAGCCGTCTTGTGGGTGCTGGGAATCAAACCAGGGTGCTCTGAAGGAGCAGCAAATGATCTTAACTGTTGAACCGTTTCTCTAGATCCACCCATGTCCATCTGTCCCTTTTTAAAGGGAGGAGGGAGAGAGGAAGAAAAGAATAAAGGAATAACATGTGCTTTCTGTCTTCTGATGAAAGGGGATTTGAAACTAAGGTCTAGCAACGAGATAGATGCCCGAGGGAGGATCTATCCCACAGAAAACTGTGAGGTTCACATCCCTGCACTGCCCATGCCTATCAGACATGAGTTCTCACCTCACAGATTGTAAGAAGTTACATGGCGACAAGACGCTATTGGAATTCCATAGATTGTGCCTTATTTTACCTTGTTATTTTCTATGCATCTGACTTCCAGGCCTTGCACATAAATGGTTTCTTGATCCCTTTGACCAAAATGCTGCAGAGCCTGCTCTGCAAAATACAGTTAAATGGTTATACTTTTCACATTTTCAATTATTCTTAATTAAGAATGTGCCTCTTCATTACCAAGAAGGGCTAAGAAGCGTGGCTCTGTCCAAGTTCCCCTGATTTCTGTTAAGTGTGCATGCATGCGCACTTGAAAAGTTTGAAGAAATGTTAGTAATGTTGCTGACTAGGAAGCAGATGACAGTTAGGTAGGAATACACATTCTTGTTAAGAAATGCAGTTAAGCTGGGTGGTGGTGGCACGCACCTTTAATCCCAGCACTGGGAAGGCAAAGGCAGGTGGATTTCTGTGAATTCTAGGCCAGCCAGGTCTACCCAGCTAGTTCCAGGACAGCTTCCAAAGCCACGGAGAAACCCTGCCTCAAAAAACAAAACAAAACAAAAACCCACACTACACAAACACACACACACACACACACACACACACACACACAGAGAGAGAGAGAGAGAGAGAGAGAGAGAGAGAGAGAGAGAGAGATTTGTGTGTTGCACCAATAGAATTCAGATATTTTATAAGCATTGGGCAAAATCATCTTTTATAAATAAATCCCCAACCTGCTAAACAAGGGTACTTAAAACATTCTATGAGAATACTCCAGTCTTTGAAATAACAGTAGCACTGACCCTTCCTACGCTGACATTATTTATTTTCCCAATGCATCATTCATCTTATAAAAACAGAGTAAAAAGGAAATAGCCCATTTTCCCAATCTGCAAGGATGTTTTGAAGACTTTGCCCTTAAAAAGGGCAGATTTCTCTGTGGTTTCCTTGCCAAGATCGTTTCAATCACTTTCTTGCAATTTTCTGCAAGAAAACACTGCAAGGCAAACATCAGTGATCCAGCATCAGGCGACTTTTCCTCCTTGATAATAAATATGTTAGTTTGGAGCCGGCTCACAAGGCATCCAGACAGCCCGGAGCTGGCCTTGTTCCAAGAGAGAAGCTTGTGGTACAGAAAAGAGGCCCTCAGCTGTCTGTCACACATGGACTTCTATCTACCCCTACTGTCTACAGCTCGCAAACGGAAGTATTGGCTATTAAAGGCTTCTCTTCAGGGCACTGGTATGAGACATCTTTGTTAAGTACCACGTACAGTCAACAAGAAGCATCCTGGCTTGACTGGGGATTGAGCTTTGGGAATTGCACTTCATGATACATACTAGACAGTGAACAGGACTGGGAAACTCTTTTGTCCGATTAGAGGTAAAAATTGCAACATCAGAACAAACAATTCAAAGTCTCTTTTGGACAATATTTTAATATTTCCATATCTTTCCCTTGGGTGCCTACTGTGCTAGTCACTATACAAGTACCCTGTTATCTCTTATTTATTTATTTATTTATTTGCTCATATATGTATATGTATACATACATACATACATACATACATACATACATACATATATATATATATATTCTCTGTGTCATAGTCATGGCTATCCTAGAACTCCCTTTATAGACAAGGCTGGCCTCAAACTTAGAGATCCACCTGCCTCTGTCTCCTGAGTGCTGGGATTAAAGGCATGCGCCACCAACACCTGGTTTAGTTTTAAAAATACATTTTTTGGTTGAAATAAAATTACATTTATTCCACTTCCCCTCTCTCCCCCTAGAGTAGCTACCCTCCTTCCAACGCAACTCATGCCCCCTTCATGTTGATAGCTTCTTTTTCCTTGATTAGGTTTGCACACACACGCACACACACACACACACACACACGCACACACACACGCGCACACACGCACACACACGCACAAAGATGTAAATACAACCTGCTGAGTCTGCTTTTGTTGTTTGTGTGTATATGGTTTTAGAGCTGACCACTTTGCATTGTACAACCAATAAGAGGTCTTATCTCTGGAAGACGCTTACTCTCCTCCTAGTAGCCATTACCTGCCCAGCTCTAGGGTAAGACCCACTGAAAACACCCCCTTCTATGATGCTATGTCCATTGGCATTACCATTATCCCAGCTTTGTTTATAGAGCCATTTCTAGGATAACTTTGAACAAAATTTCACATTTGATTTATTTTTGTGGCAAGGTCTCCCTACGTAGCTGAAGTTGATCATGAACTCCTGACCACCAGCCTCCCCTGCCTCTTCTGAGAAGCTAACATGCTGTGGAATAGAATATTTGTTTGACTAGAGATATGTTGGTACATTTGTTTGTGCTGCAGAATAATTGTTTAACAATGTAAATATGTGTTGTATGTGTTTATGCTGCATTTGTTTAACTATGTGGAGGGTGTGCTGCTTTTGTTTATGCTGCATTTGTTTAATTATATAAAGATATATTACTGTTTTACCTTGCCTGCCTGAGGCACCTGGCTGGTCTAATAAAAAGCTGAATGGCCAATAGCTAGGCAGGAGAGGGATAGGGAGAGGCAGAGGAAAAAGAGAAGGTATCCATTCAGCAAGGTAGGTGTGTGTGTGTGTGTGTTTATGTAAGTAGGTAAAGCCTTTGAAATACACAAACAGAACACGAGCTTCCACCAACCAAAAGGCTAAGAATGCCTTGAGAACTGAGGTTTCCTTGTTGTGCTGTAACCCGTCCCACTTGATGTGTCCACCAACACGTTTGAAAAGTGCCCTGTTTTATGGCTTTCTTTGCTCTTCACACTTCGTCAATGGCCATACAACTTCATGTTGTTGAAATATGAAGTTTAGGGTAGCCTGAATGTGTTTGCAGACCATGGTCACTCACACCTGGTTCCAGATAAATTGTTTCTTGACCCCTCAGTACCATTTACTCTCTCTCTCTCTCTCTGTGTGTGTGTGTGTGTGTGTGTGTGTGTGTGTGTGTGTGTGTGTGTGTGTGTCCGGGGAGTCCCCAGGGAATGAGTGGAGAAAGTTCTGACTACAAGTATACTATTGAAATGGGCAGGACACCAGTGCCTCATGGGAAAAGGAAAAGCCTTCTTGTGTGTGGGGTGGGGGGCGCTCAGAGGAAACACAAATCTCCCTCTGCTCTGAGTGTGAATCTTGGTAGTTGGTGGGAAACCTAGTGACCACAGCTTCCTCCTCAGATGACTGAAGCCTGAGATTGCTCACCTACAGAGACCTCTGGCCAAGACTAGGCAATCCCTCCCACTGTGCTGGGCCTAATAAAGGTGTGGAGGCTGAGTGCTGTGTGGCATACAACCCACCCGATCTCAGGTTTCTGTGCTTTCTTCATTCCCTCTCTACCCCGCTCAGGCTTCCTAGACCAAGTCCTGCAGGACATGGCATTAACCATGTCTCCCGGAAGACACACCACAACTCAAAAGTGAAGTTCACACAACTCTTTCCAGTGCCTAGATGCCCCACACCTCTCCATCTGCCCCTTCACCCCAAAAACACACAGGGGCAAGATTTCTGTTCTCACTCCAACTAAGAAAACAGGGGGCCAATAGCGTTCCAAATCAGCTGGCGGTGACCCCCCCCCTCTATGGACGAAAGTGCTGACACTGTTTACCGAAGCAGTTTCCTGGTTACTGTACTGTTATACTGCTGCTCTGGTCCCCTCCCTCTGACTTCAAAGCACTGCCTATTTGTGATACTAGCAACTGCCCAGATAAAAGCAAAGAGGAAATCAGTTTGTGATGAGAGACAGGAGAGAGAGGAAGGGCCTGGCTGGCAGTTATGTGTGTTGCTTTCATTGCATGTGGGAAGACTACAGAGAAAAGCAGTTGATTTACTCTATGGTGAGCCAGAGATGCCTGGCTTTCTCAACAGAACATCCCACAGAGCTGTCTCTCTCCTTTCAGGAGATGAGATGGAGAGATTCTACTAGTTTCAAATGCTCTGTGTGTGTGTGTGTGTGTGTGTGTGTGTGTGTGTGTGTGTGTGTGTGTGTGTGTGTTATGCCCTCAGATCCCAAGAAGAACTGTATTAGCCTCCAGAATGTCCTAGCTTTTTGGTTCTCAGCCTGTTGAGAACCATGAAATTCAATTTTTAGTCCTATCATGGGAACTTAGAGGAGAAATTAAGACCACACATCCCGTGGGAAATAGACCAGGGAAATGAGCACACATATGAGTCAGCTTGATTTTAGGAGCAAGTGACAGAAAACCCTACGCCAAAATAAAGGGAGGTGAAGAAAATAACACAAAAAACATTGTGTTGTAACTGTTATGTCCAAGAGGACAGGGGCTCAGGATGACTAGGGTCGGTGGTGGTTGGCCAGAACAGGTCTGTCTCACCACAGCTCATCTTCCTAAGTGGCCCCTTGATGGTAAGACAGGGACCACCAACTCCAATCCAAGTGAAACTGACAATGTTTTTTTTCCTTGACTTTAATGTTCTGTTTTATTTAATTATATCTTTGTTATACGTATGTATTATATATAACATAATATATACATATACTATAAAATTGTGTATTATAGTAACATTGTATTACTCTTTAGTGTTAGAATAAATGAAATATCTTTAGAGCATGGGATAAGTTTTACAATGATAAACACCCCTATTAACTGTCATGGTTTAGATGTGAAATGTTCCTTACATGCTTACATGTGTCATTATGTGGTCAGTTCCCACTTGGTGGTGTATATCTGGGACATTAAAGAACTTTTAGAAGGTGGGTTTCAGCTGGAGGAAGTGGGTTGTTAGGGGTGACCTTGAAGGTTATAGTCTACCCGGGTTCCTGACTGTTCTC
Source organism: Phodopus roborovskii (assembly GCF_943737965.1). Taxonomy (NCBI): domain Eukaryota; kingdom Metazoa; phylum Chordata; class Mammalia; order Rodentia; family Cricetidae; genus Phodopus; species Phodopus roborovskii. Next base: position 5,642,117 of record NW_026125295.1, read on the forward strand.
TGTATTCTGGCCTGCCCAGACTTGAGCCAGCTTCTGCCACTACTGAGTCATTCCTGTCCCAATGCCTCCCTTGCCATCATGGACCACATCCCATTAAAGCATGAGCCCAAATAAATCTTTCCTTCCAAAAATTGCTTTAGCCAGGTGCTCTGTTATAGCAATGTGAACATTAATTCACACACCGACTATTTTAAAGTTATTTCCCATCAAATGTCTTCCTATGCTGCTTGCTAACTAATGAGAATCGTTGTTGCTCAGGTGCTCACCATCTATGGTGCTGGCTTGTCAATGCGCTGTGTTCTCTCCTCAAATGTCCAACTAAACAGGGCCCAAGGCAGAGTTGCCATTTGCTCACCTTCAGTGGTGGCCTGGCAGAAAGAGTCATCTGTGTAGACAATGCCCTTCTGCATATTAAACATGAAGGCTAAGACGAAGAGATGCCATCACAGGTCCAAAGTCACAGCTACTAAGTGATGGGGCCACCATCTCACCTCAGTTCTGCCACATGGCCCTCTAGGCTTTTTCCCCCTCAATTGGTTGACATTCACACACCATCACTCTATAAAAGTGCATCTTTTATTTAGACTTTAGGTTCAAACATGTCCCATTTTATCCATTTCGATCTTGAATCTACCTGCAGATTTTTAAAAGTTTCTCGGAGACAGGCTGTCCAGTGCAACAGCTGTATTCCATCTTAGTTCCAGAAGCTTCTGATTTGGGCACCCCATTTTTGTAACCACCCCATTACTGAGTCTGAGTCTACTTGGACGAGTCAAGTCTTTTCACTTCCTCTCCTACCTCCACAGCCCTTCCAAATCGCCATGTATCAATAGGTTCTCTGTTTCCATCTGTGAAATTTATCAGATTTTCACTTTGGAAATTGATGATTTCCTCTAGAAGATAGTTGGGCAAGACAGACCAAAAGGACCAAGGCAATTTGATGCAACAGTAATTGCTTAGAATGCATCTTAGGACAATAAAGATGTGTGCATCAAGTTAAATAAACAATACATGGATACTACGGTCATGGTTTTAGTAATAAAAACATAATATCCTTATTATTATATGGCAGTGTACTGAGTAATTCATGACCAACCATTTCATGAAGTTGTGTACACTTAGTAAAAAAACAACATTATAGTTTCTTTTTGAGGGAAAATATCAACTGGTAGCTGATGCTGTTGCAGTGGCATGACTCAGCATGTGGGACTAAAAAGCTGTAACAGCTTCACTGGAGGTAACAATTATCTCCGAGACCTTGGTCTGTCTTGGTCATTGTCCAGTCCAAGGCCAAAAATATGAGGCTCGTGAAAGCAAAGCTGAAGACGAAGAACAGATTGCTGACATCAAACTGGGCCACCTGGTCAAGGACATGAGGATCAGTCATGGGAGAGATATGTCTTTTCCTCCTTCCATCAAAAATTAGGTGCTCTGAGGAAGTAGCCACTGCCATCCAAGTTGGGTGGGAAATAATCTTATTTATCTAAGCTCTCCACTGTCCCTGTGTATAGAGACTGCTAGGTGAGCAAGATCAATGAACACTACCTTCACGTTGTCAAGGCAACAGACCACCATAGCTGTGTGGTGCTGCGTCTCATTACTATCCCAAAGCTCCTGTGTGCTCTCAACTCTTGTGCCTAAGAAGCTGCTGCTGCTGCTGATGGCTGGCTGACACTGATGACTGCTGTACATTAGCCAGGGTCTGCAATGACACCCTGAGTGACACCACCTTGGATGCCATCTCCAAGACCTGTAGCTACCTGACCCTCAACCTCTGGAATAAGACCAAGTCTTCCCACCATGAATTCACCAACCATCTCATTAAACCCTCTGCAGAATATATATGTAGAAGGTCCTGACTCCTGCTATTGCTGCTAACACACAGAATTTTTATACCAGGAAACCCAACTGTCTACAAACAGCCTCAACAACAATGCTCTAGGAGGGCACTAAATAAAAGAGGTACCAGTTATAAAACTGCACGAACACACTAACCCAATGTTGGGATGGTGTGCTGTGCTTGTACATTCATGACCCATCTCTATCTTGCTTTTAGCTCCAGGGAACTTATCGTTGTGCACAAGCCTATGTCCCCTGTTGATATCTGTATTCCTGGTGGATTGGATCAGTGGGAATCTTGTGCATGGGAGCTAAGCCAAGGATGATAGGAGGTATCTGGGTGGTCATTCTCTGGATCTTCTCCCTGAAAGGTTGCCTAGGCTGCCAGACCCCTCTGATCAAAGACTTGCTCACTCCAGATGTCTCCCTCCAACTCTCTTTTCTGCTTCTTTTCCTAGGTATTTGTCAGGGTTGGTAAGGGCTCCCTCGCCATTGCTACCCCCTTTAACTCCAGTGCCCAAAGAGGTATGTACATGGGTCACCTAACCACATAACCTGACTTTGCCATGTTTCCTATCAGAGCTTCAATCGACACAATAAAAAATGGAAACACACTTATCTGCTAAACGGGATAAAAGCTGACAACGACATGCCCGGAAAGTAATAATTGAACCAACAAAACCGTTCTCTCCCTGGGGAGTGGGATTGGAGTCGTTTGGGTGGGTTTTGTCTTCTTGGGCTTTGCCGTTCTTCCTAATTGTACATACTCAACACTTTACAGCTGTAGCGTCTGAAATAATCACAGGCGTTATGTTCTTTCCAATCTAGCCTACGACAAGTCTCTACACCTCACTGTGATGTTTTGAGATCACACAGCCTGCACAAGGACCACTTTATGAACAGGATTTTCCCAGTTTTCATCTACATGTTATTGATTTCCCCCTTGTAACTCCCTGATGGTGAAGTGTGTTTATTTTGAAATGTATGCATTCATCCGTATGGAAATTTCTGGAAGATTTAAGATGCCACAACTTGTATATATAGAACTTCTCCTTTTTTTCCTTCCTTTCGTGTTTACATGTTTGTGGTGTGTGTGTGGGAGGGTGTTTCTACACACGTTCTCATGTATATGCTGATACATGTGTATGGTCCTGCATGTGGAGGCCTGAGGCTGGTGTTAGGTCTCTTCCTCAGTCATTTCCCACCTATTCATTGAGCCATGCTCTCTGATTTGAACCCAAATCTCACTGACATGGCTAGTCTAGTTAGCTACCTTTCTCTGAGGATGCCCTAAATCAGCTTTCCTAGCTGTGGGATTACAGGTGGGCCTGTACCATACTTCCCTGACAATTACATGGAATCTGGGGATCTGAACTCCCATCCTTATGATGCTTGGCAGTGCTTTAACTCACTCCTCAAACCAGAGCTTTTCTTTCCTGCAGGATAAAATCTCCTGCAGGGCCCAGAGCACACTTGATCGGTCTGTATCCCCCATGATCCCTATTACACAGCAGGCAATCGATAAGTATGGATAGAATAGGTGAAGTTCATGGGATTTAAGACCTCAATTCTGTCATTTCAACTTCCTCCCTATCAGCTCCCCTCTATAAGCAATAAAGATGAATTATTTGAATTGAATTTCTCTAGAAATCCACCTTCCAGTGGAAGCACAAATTTGAAGAGAAGTTCCCGGGGAAGAGGTCTGAGGGACCAGTGGGAAAAACAGAGGCAGGAAAACCCTAGGGAAAAGCAAGGACATGCCCTCCATCATCAAGAGGTGACAATTGTTATGACTGGGCTTTCTTACAAACAACAAATCTACAGTCTTCCAAAAGTTATCGTTGGGGCAAGATGTAGAAACACAACCAATTTGGGTTAATTGGGTCAGAATTTTTTTTTCGTGGAAGAGAAAGCAACCAGGCCATGATCAGCCTTATAGAACACCAGTAGTAACCGGTTCTCTCAGAGCGACATCATTGCCCATCTCCTCTGTCTTTCCCATCCCACCCCACCCTACCACAGTATCAACACTAGGCAGGCAATGTAATTAAGTATTTGAATATTCACCAACTGTGTGGTCTTATTTAAACAGACAAAGCAATGGGCGGGGATGTAGCTCTGTTGTTAGAATGTTTGCCTAGCATGAATAAAGCCTAAGCTTAAAGTTCAGTGCCATATGTACTAAAAGCAGTCAGGCACACCTATATTCCAAGCCGAGACATGCAGACCAAGAGTTCAGGGTCATTCTTGGCTACACAGAGTTTGAAGCCCAGCATCCAACACAAGAAATTCTGTCTCAAAAGACAGAAGCAAATACAGAACTGTTGAATAAGGACGTGAGACAGGAGTGACACTCAGATAGAGAGAGACTGGGGCTGGGGACATATTTCAGTCAGAAAAGTGTTTACCGTGCAAGCGTGAGGACCTAAATTCAGATGGTCAGCAACCAACTTCAAACCAGCCATGGCTACGTGACTCTGTAATCCTAACACTTAAGAGACTGGCAAATCCCTGGGGCTCCTTAGCCAGCCCAGCCAGCCAGCCACACAGAGGAGGCCTGGGCACAGTGAGACCCTACCTCAAACAAACAAGCAAACAAAAGACAGGGTGGAAAGCAACTGAGGAAAATACCTGGCATTGACCTCGTGCATTTGCACACACACACACACACACACACACACACACACACACACACACGAACAGGTACGCGCATGCAACATGAACACACAAATAAATAAAAGTAAATTAAAGGGAAAGGACTTTTAGGTTTGGTTACCCTTTTGAGGATGCATTTTCTGGGAATGCCCAGTTCTTTTTTTTAATGGTTTTTTAAATTTAAATTAGAAACAATCTTGTTTTACATGTCAATCCCAGTTTCCTCTCCCTCCCCCTGCTCTCCTCCCCCACCACCAACCCACTATCCCATCTCCTTTCTGCTCCCCAGGGAGGGTGAGGCCTTCCATGGGGGATCCTCAAAGTTTATCAAATAATTTGGAACAGGGCCTAGGCCCTCCCCCATGTGTCTAGGCTAAGAGAGTATCCCTCTGTGTGGGATGGGCTCCCAAAGTCCATTGGTATACTAGGGACAAATACTGGTCTACTACCAGAGGCCCCATAGACTGCCCAGTCCTTCTAATGTACACCCAACCACATTCAGGGGGTCTGGGTCAGTCCTATGCTGGTTTCTCAGCTATCAGACTGGGGTGTATGAGCTCTCCCTTGCTCAGGTCAGCTGTTACTGTGAGTTTCTCCAGCCTGGTCCTGACCCTGCTGCTCATCACTCCTCCCTCTCTACAACTGGATTCCAGGAGTTCAGTTCAGGGTTCATTTGTGGGTGTCTGCTTCTGCTTCCATCAGCTACTGGATGAAGACTCTAGGATGGCATATAAGGTAGTCATCAATCTCTTTACTAGGGAAGGACATTTAAGGTACCCTCTCCACTATTGCTTAGATTGTTAGTTGGGGTCATCCTTGTAGATCTCTAGACATTTCCCTAGTGCCAGATTTCTCTCTAGACCTACAATAGCTCCCTATATAATGGTATCTCTTTCCTTGCTCTCCTGTATTCTCCGCCCCCCCCCCCAGACTCAATCTTGCTGCTCCCTCATGTCCTCCTCTCCCCTCCTCTTCTCCCCTTCTCTTTCATTTCATCCACTCATTGTCATTGGGGACCATATTCCCTTAGATGCCACATGAGTGAAAGCCAAAGTCAGTACACACAAGTCACCAGGAGAAGCGTATGCCTGACTCTGGGCAGCCCCTTAGCAGAGCAGGACAAGCAAAAAGGAGAGACGCAGAGAGAACACCTAATAATTTTTATTGACTTTGGTGATGAAAAAGGGAGGGACAATCTGTCTACAACTCCTCCAAGAAGTTCTGGGTCGTCTTGCTGTCTCATAAAAGTTTATTTTATGGCCATCCAGATTTACAGACTCCTGCCTGGGTCTCAGTCCATCATGTACTCGCCTTTCCGCTTTTCCCAGACTACTGTTGTTCAACCCTGCAGAACCTGCTTCTGTGAGGCCTCTGCTCCTTAAATCACACTAGCAAGTAGAGGGAGACTTAGGACAAGGGTCAAGGATTGCAAATATACAGATAAAACAAGAACTCCAGTCAATACTCTGAAGGTGAAGTGAATGATGATATTTGAATTTCACACATTTATCACTAATTCTGTTCCTGGTCTAGAGACATTTATGACCCATGGAAAACAGACATGCATAGATTTTTTTTTCATGAGAGACTTTCCTAGCTCCTGAGAAAAAGCAGAAAACAAAGTTTGCATTCATCCCATATCATAAAAACTGAAGGGAAGAATCTAGATTAACGACACACTCACTTCTACTGACCTCTCCATTGGAAGTATTAAAAGATGAGCACTTTCACATAATTTTTTGAAAACATATACATTGATAAACATTTTCTCAAGAGCAATCATGCAATGTGACCTGGTGATTCTGCTTCTCGGTGTTCATCTTCCTAAATAATCACTGTTACAGCCAATGATTCACGAGTGAGGATAATTGTTTCTGTATAAGGGTTTTACAAAAGGGAAAACCAATATGTAGTAATAGGGAAAACAAATGAAGTATGGTACAGCCATATGCCAGAGTCATCTGCAGTAATTGGGTTGCTTTCTAATAATTCTTAATGACATGATGAACTGCTAGCAATGTAATAGTAACTGAAAAAGCAGGTATGCTTTCAAATAATGTCAAGTTCACAGAACAACAAAGATACTGGGAACAAATTCATTGTAATTGTAACCAAGCGATGGAATAGGAGATAACAGGCTTTGTTTTTTTTTTGAGGCAGATATGACAGCAGACAGATAAACAGACAGCAGACAGATACATAGAAAGAAATAGAGGTGTGTTTAAATTTCCCCTGATGCTTCATAGCAGGCAAATCAGGGGAAAAATAGCCTCCGTTTAGACCCTGGAGCCTTTGCTTCTCCAGATGAGAACGATGGGGTTTTCTTTCTGTGTTCACCTTTTATAATCTGAGATTCAATTCCCTTCAACAACTTCCTCACATTTTAATACATTACTATTGGTTCATGCTGGCTTGCACCAGACCTTCAAAACAAAGACAGAAGGAAAAATATACACAGAGAGAGGAGAGGAGGAAGGGAAGGAGAAAGAGAGGGAGAGGGGGAGAGAGGTAGAGAAGAAAGGAGGGAGGGAGGGAAAAAGGGAGGCAGGAAAGATTTACAAACTGCAACAGTCTGTGCTCACTAAGTCTTGCAGGATTGTAGCCAGGGTGTTGCTAACAGGCTTAAAATCTGCTGCAGAAATACCATAAGATGTGTCCAGAAAGGTCACAAATAAACATTTTAAGATTCATGCGTTTTATTTCATGCATATGAGTGCTTTGTCTGCATGTGTGTCTGTGTACCATAGACATACACTGTCTGCAGAGGCCAGAAGAGGGCATCAGCGCTCCTGGAACTAGAGTAACGGACAGTTGTGAGCTGCCACAGGGGCCCGGGGAAATTCAAGATCCTCCGGGAGAGCAGTCAGAGCTCTTACCTGCTGAGCCACCTCTCCAGCCCTAGACAGGTGTATTTATTATGCTATAAAGGCGCTTTTCCCGAGGACACCTTCTTTGCTGCATATGCAGGAATTGTGAAGTGTCGTAGGTTTAGTGCTACTACAGAGTGGAGGCGCTGGATTCTAAGAATCCAGAGGCCTGGGGAGAGAACTCCATCACAGGGGGTTGCTTAGCAGAAGAATAAGTGGTGAAATGTGTGGCAGAAACACAGAACACAGCCACAAAGAAAACCGTCACATGTCACTTGCAGGAAAATAAGTGAGACTTGAGATCAATATAAGGAAAATAAAACCAACTCAGAATGACAAATAATGTTTTCTCTCACATGCAAAATGTCTAGGGGTCTGGGGATGTAGGGGCCCTGCCTAGTATGTACAAGGTTTGTGGTCCAACCCCAGTACAGTGTAAACCAGAGGGAGTCACAGATATGTAATTAATGTACTAGGGAGGAGGAGGAAGGAGGATTAGGAATTCAAGGTCATGCTCAGCTGGGTAAATTGCTGGAGGCTAGCCCGGGCTACAAGGGGCTTCTGCCTCAGAACAACAGCAACAAAGAAGAGTCTTGTTCGGAAAGGCAGAGGAGAAGGAGACTGGGAATGGGCAGAAAGGCAAACAAGAGGATGGCATGGGACAGATTTACCCAAAATGCACAATGTGGCAAATTGTTACAACAATAAAAATAACAACAGAATGAATTCTTCAGGCTTATATCGATCAGGGATAACTTGAGTATGACCTACAGGCTTCTGAATGTCATCTTATCTCTTAAAAACTGAAAGATTTGCCCTCCCATTGCCTCATTGAATGTACAAATCAACATTAAAGAACCCAAAATATCCTATGGTTCCACCTAGAGGAGACTGGCTTATACATTCATTACACATTCATTCATTCATTCATTCATTCATTCACTCATGAGTACTGAGTAACTGCTACATGTAAATTCTGTTGGAAATTAAAATGATATTTCTACACCCATCCTCATACCAGACCAAGTGACACAGGACTTGGTTCCCATAGAGCACCCAGTCAACAGTGAGATTGGTGGACACTCGGTGCACACCCAGAACAGTAGGATTTTTTGATGTTTGTTTCTGGGTAGAGACAAACAGTAGATTATTACCATGCTTCGAGGTGATTCTTATGTCACAATTTTTCAAACTGTGATTTAGACATATTTGCACACTATGCATGCTGGTCATCAAGGCAAAAACAATTCACAAACTAGGGAAGGGATGGTAAAGTACAGCAGTCAGGACTTTAGGACGGCCGCCCAATGCTTTCACTTGTCAGTTTTATCTGGTTATGGCAAGAGTATCTTGCCTAAATATCTACACAGTTTATTCATGACAGGTCAGTCAGCGAAGTCCGGAACCAAAGAAGCTCATCTTTCGTGAGACCATAGGTTTGCATATACCAATGGATGACGTGGCCTACCTAGAGGAAGTGTTTACTTAGCTTCACATGATAGGAATGGCATATTCTGAGGCAGACTTGTTGACAGCCACAAATGTAAAACCTAAGAAAAGATTCAGCCTTTTGCAGACTGGGTAAAAACGGTAGATGCTGCACTGAATTTCAGAGGAGATGGCAAATAATCAATATTTAGTTTAGGGAGCGAGAGGAGGGAGCAGTTATTGTGAATTTGTTATCAGTATATTCAGTGCAACAAGCAGAATATTGAGAACTTTATTATCTCAACTATTCTGTAACTCAAAAGGGCACATAGTCTTAGCCCCACTGGAAAGGACAGGGAGAGTCCATATTGTCTAAAGGCCACAAATTAATAATCTACAGCGCCGCAAGCAAACACTATTGTTTAAAACCGTAGGGATATTCCTTAGAGACAAAACCAACAACAAAAATATCAGAGCCAGTCAATCAGGGGAAACTATGAAAGGGTCCTACTGACAGAGACGACATCCCAGGCCCTGGCTCCAACACTGAGGATGAAGACTGGAGAATTATAATGAGCTAACAGAAAGGGAGCCTTGGAATCCCCTCTTGTCCAGTGGCCTCTGCTGCAAGGGCGACTCCAGGCCCACAGATGAAGTCAGCACCAGCACCATATCCAGGCACTGGAAAACTACTTGGGAGCTGTGTTTCTCATCCCACTTCCCATCTGACAAGCTTGAAAGACATACCTTCTGGTCAGTTCGTCACTCCGCATGCACATATAAATTTGCTATGCTAAAGGAAACTTGGAAGTGGCAGTTTGGTCAAGTATTTGACACATAAAGGGGACATGCTTTTAATCCCAGCACTCAGGAGGCAGAGGCAGGCAAATCTCTGTGAGTTCTAGGCCAGCCTGGTCTACAGAGTGAGTTCCAGGACAGCCAGGGCTACACGGGGAAAACCTGTCTTGAAAAACCAAACAAAAACAAACAAAACAAAGCAGGTGGTGAGGTAACTCCTTGCCATCCTGTCATTGGGGAGATGGGGACAGGCAGACCCCTGGGGCCAACGGTCAGCCAACCCCAAATAATCAGGAAGAGCCCTTAGCCAATGAGAGCCCCTATCTCAAACAAGGTAGAGTGTGTCCTGAGGAACGACATCGTAGCTTCCATGTGTACCATGCACCCATGCACCTGAACACATGATCTCTCTCTCTCTCTGTCTCTCTCTCTCTCTCACACACACACACACACACACACACACAGGGAAAGAGATAAAAATCTGCCATTTTTGTATAATCTCACCACAGAAGAAACCTTTGACTTGGGAAATGCATGGGAGCAACTTGACATGGTTCATCTTTTAAATAGAATCTAGCTCACATTCTCTGTATCATCTTCTCTGTGAACCATTATTTTTCTAAATCTTTTAAAAATGTGTAGGTGTTATGTGCCTATGTGTAGTTATGAGTGCAGTACCTCTTGAAGCCAGAAGAGGGCGGCAGATCCACTGGAGCTGGAGTTACATGAGGTTGTGAACCACCTCACCTGAGTGCTGGTATCCAAACTCAAACCTTCTAGTGGATGCTTAGTCACTGACCCATGTCTCCAGGCCCACGTGCCTCATCCTCAGTCATGTATCCTCACCACCTCATGTGCCTTCCACCATGCCGCTGTGCAGGCTCCACCCACCCACCTACATCTTCCTGTACAGAGTAAAAGATTCAACCCTCAGCTTACTCACAGCACTTAACTCTGTGATTTGTCTGAGCTACTTAACATTCTGAGTTGATGGTCCGTCATCTGTGAGGATGGACATAATAATATCCAGCTCATAGGTTGCTGTCAGAATTGAACCCAGGCAAAAATCCCTCTCATTGACTAGTGCACTGGGTATTCAAAAATACAAATGACCGTTTCTTTGCCTACTTCCCTGAATGTTAAATTTGAATATCTACCATCATCCTATGGTAATCCATATTCAGTTACCATCTTTCTTTTTCATGTGCCCTTTTTTTCATACCTCAGAAAATTTCCTGGTGCTCCTCGAGTTTTGACTTTTTAGATTTCATTGCTATTTGACTGGTTTTTTTTCCCTACTGTTTTCTTGGTCTTTAAAAAGGCAAAAGAGGGAGGGAGGAAGACAAAGTGATCCAGCTGTGGGTTTTCTCATGTTTCCTTTGTGTTCATCTTGTGTCCTTCCACATTTGCTTCAGACAAATCCCATTTACCATGTTCCCATAACACACGCTGCCTCCAGAGATGTTCACTGAGAAATAGGTGTTTCTTTTGTTTACTGGCAAGATTTACTAAATATTCCATACAATAATTAAATCAAATTCACATTATTGACAGGGATAGATATCAGATTCCTACAGTCCTTACAAAACACAGAAGGAGCATTATTTTTAGAACCTTAAATTTAATAAATTAATTCAATTTTTTTGATAATTTCACACATGAGTACTGTGCGTATCATTTCCACCTTTCTCTCTCCCCTCCAAGCTCCTTCATATTCTGTCCCCTACTCCATCTCACATTCATGAACTTTTCTTTTATAATTATTATTGCCCCACACGGCCTATTAACATAAGCCCACATGTTCAGAGCTCTCCATTTGGGATTGGACCACCAGCGAGGGGGTCTTGAGGAGGTCTTGTCTCTTGGCAGTCACTGGCTGCCTGTAGCTCTTCATCTAAGAGTGGAACCATGTGTGAATCCCCCTAGCCATATTGGCATGTCAGCTGTTAGTGTCATTAGTGCAGGCCTTGGTTGTGATTGTCTGTATGCACTATCCCTGTTATGTCTAAACAACACCTTCGAGCAGAAAGTGCCCCCCTCCTCTGGCTCTTACAAACGTTACACATGCCCCCTTCACAATTTCTCCTGCGTTTCAGGTAGGGGTCGATTGTAGATGTGCTTGCTGGGGTTGAGCTTGCAACTTTCTGTTGTTTTCTGGATTTTGATCAGTTATGGATTTCCATCTGCCATAAAGAGAAGCTCCTGTGATGAGGGGTGAGAGCCAATCTCATCTACAACCCTTAAAATTTGTCTTGCGTGTGAGTGTGTGTGTGTGTGGGAGAGAGTATGTGCATGTGAGAGTATGTATGTGTGTTTTATGCGAGTGGATTGTGTGAGTGTGCGTTTGAGTATGTGTGAGCATGTGAGTGTATGTATGTGAATGTGTGGGTATGTGAGCATATGTGTGGGATTGTGTGTAGGCCAGAGGACAACTGGGAGGACTCAGTTCTCTCCCTCCATTGGCTCCCCAGGACCGAAGAAAGATCATTAAGTTTGACAGAACATACCTTTAACCTGAGCCAACTTGTTGCCCCAATTTTTTGTTATTTTACATTGCTCTGCTCCAAGAAAATGTCTAAGGTTTCAGGGCCCTTCATTCTTAAAGTAACCCAGTCCCACGTCTTCAGGATATAAATCAGTTTTAAAGTTTACACTGTTGAACTGTAGGGATAAAAGAAGAATCCTGGAGCTTGAAGGGGAGAAAATGTGTGCAAAAGGCACAGGGGTGGGTCAGGGAACATGATATAAAAGAATGAAAATTACAGAGCTTCAAGAGAAGAGTCAGGAAGTGAGGCTGGAAAGTGAATTTTACCTCCTATGAAATAATATCCTGCTTCAAGTTAAGAGATTCAAGAGCCGTTATTGGAATCCATGTCACTGACATCTGGAGTCACAGCTCAGGCTCAGTTCTGAGATTCCTGCTTCTAGATAGGGGCTGCAGCCACATTCGTCTGTAGCCATTAATGGGGCTCTGAATTGCAGCTGTCAGTCACTGAAATCCAGGGACAGCCTTAACAATATCACTGCTCAGTGTCAGCAAATGAGGCCTTTCCTCCTTAAGTCACCTATACTCAGGCATCTTGACATCAAAGCAGAGCCTCTCAGAGACTAAATATCTCTTAAAAATGTCCTCAGATCTCTGTTAGTGATGCATACATAAATATTCAGTTAATCCGAGTTGGCTCACACAGCTGGCCCACTGAAATTCAACAGGTTTCAGCTGGCCTGGTGTCTGTAGGAAGTAAGGTCGGAGAGGGGCACCTTCCTGTGTGTCTGTCAGAGCTGCATACAGCTGCTCAAGACACTGGGCTTTGGAGGGAGGTCAGGGTTGGAAGGGTGACTCAGCAGCATCCCCAAGGCTGGGTGCACAAAGCAGCTGAAGCGTGTGTCTGTGTACTATGTGTGGATGCTATAGTGAACGGTCTCGGTCTCTCACACTTTCATAGACCCTGGAGCTCACTGGTTAGACTGGACTGGCTGACCAAGGAGTTATAAAAATCCTCTTTGTGCCTGCTTCCCTGGTGCTGCAAGTATAAGCACCTGCCACCATACACTTGATTTAAATTTTTATATGAATGTTGGAAAGCAAACTCAAACTCAGGTCTTTATGCTTGCTGGCATTTTACTAACTCAGCCATCTCCACAGCCCTCTTATTATCATTTGTTCCACACGCACACATACTCATATTTTGGGACACAGTTCAGTGATCCCCTATTCCTACTGATTGACCAGCTTATCTTTACTGAGTGCCTACTGAAAGAAGGAAACAGAGTTTAGGTTCTTAACATGTCTAGTGTGTATTCCACTCTCATATTTAACTAAACACTTGATTATGAGCTAATTGTGGCTATGGTACTGGGACTTGAAGCCAGAGCCTGGTTCCCACTGCCATAACATGTGCAGCTAGGACATGTCTATGTAGCAAACCTGTATGCAAATAATACGTCATGTTCAAAGTTGTCAATACCAAGTACATCTTAGTGATCTAGATAAAAATGGTACCTGATAGCAAATCATCCTGCCCATGGCTCTAATATTTTTAAGAAGAAATTACATTTTAGGTCTTAGCTATTAAATTTATGAGATATGGATGGAGATACTGTAGAGGTCTGAAATCGATAATTTTAAATACAGATGTATTAAGACATCATTGTATGAGGTCCCAATGGCCCTATCTTCTGTGTTTTGACAGACTGCACCTTTGAAAATACCTATAATAAATTCATCCATGAAAAATATAGACAGTGATTAACAGATGCCCACACCTGGCCAAGATTCTGAGCTACAGACACCTCAGAATGCTCAGGCCTAAAGAGAAAAATCTACATCCTGCCTCCTCCCACTACAAATTCATCCAATAGTCTTCTCAATTGGTGGGGACTTTACGACCTCCAATTTTGTATAGGCAGACAAACTGTAGAGCAAAACCTTCCAAGGAATATATGCAAGTAGCCTATCTAGCCAAGGGAATTGACACACGCCAGACGAAGGGTTCACTTAGTCGCTGTGTCTTGTGTTAACTTTGCTTCTGTACCATACAACACTTCTTCATGCCTTCAGCCTCCATTTCTTCCTGCCCTAATTACTATCTAGCGAATTATGTGGTGGTATCAACACTTCTCAGTGGAGCTGAGGCATAGCCAGTCTGGGAGAATGCATCACCAGAAGCCTTACATGAAGATGCTAACAGGAATCCCAGTTCAATTTCCAGCACCACACAAACCAGGCACAGTGGCCCATGATCGGGACCCCATTACTCCAGAGATGGAGACAGAAGGAGTTCACGGTCATGCTACATAACAAGTTCAAAGCCAGCCTGGGCTATGTGGATTGTCACAAATAGAGAGCTTCTGTGTAAGGAGTACGTTTTTTCCGCCTGCCGCCGCTGGTTTGGTCCCGCCACCACGCCAGCCCCAATTAACACACTGAGACTCTGTATTTGATATAATTCTGTTGGCCAGTTACTTACTTCTTATCAGCTAGCTCTGTCTTAAGTATTAACCCATTTCTTCTGATCTATGTATTTCTCTTACCGGGGAGCCGGCCAGCATTCTGTTTTCTCCAGACTCTCCATCTTGACTCCTTCCTTCCTACTTCCTCTTTCCTCCTTGTCTCCTCGTCCCTCCTATCTTGCTTTCCTATTGGCCAACAGTGCTTCATTCATTAAACCAATATGAGAAACATATATACATAATGGCATCTCCCATCACTTCTGTGTGAAACGGAGTCATCAGTGTTTCCTTCCCTAAGTCCATGACTGCTTCTTTCTGTGTCCCAGATCCCAGACTCCTAGCAACCCAGGTCCCAGATACCCAGAACTAGTTTTTACTCAAATGAAGTTACTACATTTCAGGGCTTGAAGTTTTTTCAGCATTCTTCTCTCTACCTAGAAGATTGCCTCGCCTCCCCTGGACCTTCATTACTGCTTAAGCTGCTGATGTAAGATGAAGTGATTAAACTGTGCATGTTGGCTCACACCTATCATATCAACACCCAGGATACCTCGGTAGGAGCATTGCTGCACGTTGGAGAATAGCCTGGGCTACATATTGAGTACCACACCTTCAAGGCATCATAACAATAAAAAAATCAACAATATAATGATAATAAGGAATGATTTGACAAACCCATTTTCTTCTAGTGTGCCCTAGCAATCACTGTCAATGTAACTTCTGCTCTGAATAAAAATGAAAATAAGTAGATGTGATACAAAGATCTTTGGCCTCACATTCAACATCAATCTGGTTTTCCCAAATCTAACCTGTAGGTTTAGACTTGTAGTTCTCAACCTTCCTAATGTTGTGATCCTTTAAAATAGTTCCTCATGCTGTGCTGACCCCCAAACATAAAATCATTTTCATCATTAGTTCATAGCTGTAATTTTGCTAAGACTATGAATTACAATGTAAATATCTGTGTTTTCTGATAAGCTCAAGCAACCCCTGTGAAAAGGTTGTTCGAGTCCCCAAAGGGGTCACAACCCACAGGTTGAGAGCCACTGGTTTGGACAAACTCATTATGTTTTGCAAAGCTGCATCAATTACAGAGAAACTTGTTCCCCCCCCCCCCCCGAGACATGCAATATTTAGCAAAATACAGTCTATTTTAATATTGGTCCAAATAACATATGTGTATTTTATTTATTAAAGAATTCTTATTTATGTGTGTCTTGGTAAATGTAAAAGGTCAGAAGACATCATCAGATCCTCTGGGAATGAAGTTACATGCCTATGAAATGCCAGACATACATGTTGAAGAGGAAACTCTGGTTGTCAGGAAGAGCATCAAGGGCCTTAACCACTGAGCCATCCCTCCAGACCCCACATGTGTATTATAAATGTATGCATCCATAGACAAATATGTCTATGTGTGCCTTAATCATATCTGCTGCTGTAGCAAATAATGTCAGACTGTAACTATAATAATAAACCACAGAAACACAGTTCCAAAGGGTAAGAAGGCAGGATAAAGAAAGATAAGGAATAAATTCCCCTTTTCTGTTCCTTATATAAATCTCCTGACATATTCACTAGGGAAGAAAGAGTGTGGTCTAATTACCCACAAAGCCCCCTAGTTCCTGATCTCACCACATTGGTGACACCAAAACTCATAGGGATTTCATCTAAACCACAATTTTGTGTGTGTGTGTGTGTGTGTGTGTGTGTGTGTGTGTGTGTGTGTGTGTGTGTCTGCCTTGGCATCTGTACTGATCTCTAAATCTCTTCATTTAGAACCTCTTCTTTTAAAAGAGATTTATTTTTATCTTGCATGTATGTGCATTTCACCTGCATGTTTGTATGCAGGGCCCCTGGAGGCCAGAAGGAGGATCAGGTCCTTGGAACAAGAGTTAAAGGTATTTTGGGAGCTGCTATTTGGATGCTGAGAACTGAAGCAGAGTCCTCTGCAAAAGCAATAGAATGCTTTTAATGAAAGGATCAAAATGTCCCGTGCTCGGGAGGGACACTTTGGATATAGATGGGTTGATTAACTGCTTGCCCACCACATGGGAAGCCTTAGGTTCAATCCCTAGCAACGAGAGTATTAGATGGTAGAGGCAGGGGTCAGGAGTTCACGGCCAGACTTCTTTCGTTGGTTTCTTTTTGTGTCTCCGTGATAAAGATGTTCTGACAAAGTACCTCATAGGAAAGTTTATTTGGGCTCACGGTTTCAAGGACACAGTGTGTGTTGATAGGGAAAGCATGGCAGGCAGGGCTCCAGGCAGCTGGCCGTACTATACCAGTCAGGAAGAAAGTAGTGATGTGTGCTTGTATTTTCCGTTCCATGCAGTCCTGGACCCCCGTCCAGGGAGGGGATGCCATCCACATTCGAGGGGAGTCCTCTCACTTCAACTAACATAACCTAGACACTCGCTCCCAGTTCCAAACCAGAAGGCCGTCTTCATGATTCTAGACGCCCTCAGGTTGAGTATTGGTATTAAGCATCACGCTCTAGGCTACACTGAGAGTTTGAGGCTAAAAGCTGTAAAGGGAAAGACAAGGAAATAAAAGCAGGTGAAGGAGTGTGAGAATCTGTGTGCCTGTAAGTAGCCATACTCTCATCGTTTGCTAATTTGTCCTTTTCTTCCCTTTGTAGGCATAAAGAAATGACTACCGTAAATGTTAATTGATTTGTCCTAACCTGTTCCTAGACATAAATAAGCAAGCTAGAACAGGGTCATGTCATCCCTGTGGATAAACTACCACCTCCTAGCAGGAAGGCTAATGAACTATCTAAAAAGGGGTGGTGGGATCAGAGCAATGTTTGACCCTTGTCCCCAAAGCAAAATGCATGTGGGTTGTTTCTGTGGTGTGTTTGCTTTCATGTTTGGACATTTCTGTTATGAGGTACACCAGGAGGTTAATGGATCAAATGAGCAGATGGTAATATCCTAGAAAATAATGATAACACTTATGGTAATATGCCCCTGCCAGCAAGTCAGCAGAGGGGACTTGTTCCTAGGGGTGTGAAGGCAGGCTGCAGTGTTCCTTCCATTAAGTGGCTGAATGACTGGCTGCTGGGTACACACACACACACACACACACACACACACACACACACACACACACACACACACACCTCATACCCAATAAACTGCAAAAATGGCTCACTGCCAAAATATTGCAAACACTAAACATTAAAGTTCTAAACCAAGTCACAGAATACCTCAGCTGGGGAAATGGGAGGGCAGCGTGGGAGGAAAACTAAACCATTTCCCACAGTGGAGAATTCAAGTATCTGTAACACCAATACTAAGCAAGCAGACTCGGAGCACGGGAGTTGAAAGTGGCTGCCCCTGAGGGACAGAAGACAGGCGTGTGTAAGAGGAAGGACTAGGCTTTTCCTGCTGTGGTTCCATGCTTTTAGTTTTAGGTATGATGAGCTGACTTTAAGGACTCTCCCCATTAAACTATGTATACATTTTTTCTTTTAACTAGAATGTGGCTAATAGGGCCAAAGGGATATTTCAGGTGTTGATGTACCTGCCTCCAAAACACCAGGACCTGAGGCCAGTCCCCAAACCCAAGTGAAGAATGTGTGCATGGTGGGAATGCTTGCAATCCTGGGGAGTAGAGACAGGCAGACACTTGGAACCCGTCGATCAGTCTAGTCTAAGTGGTGAGTTCCACCTCCTTGGGAGATCTTGTTCCCACAGATAATGTGGAAAGCCCCTAAGAACTACATGGTGGTTTTCCTGTGGCCTTTACAGGCAGAGCATTCATACTCATATACATATAGTGTGTGGTGTGTGTGTGTGTGTGTGTGTGTGTGTGTGTGTGTTACTGACGATGGAGAGACAGGGTAACATTTCAAAACTATGAAGACAGAACTACCATCTCTCTAGCTGACATAGAGGCAGTGCTCATTGTATCCATGCAACTTGGACCCATATGGATGCCCCTTGAGGAGCAGGGTCAGAAGACACACTCTGTCAAAAGTCATCACCTTGACGAGGACTTTCTTCCAGCAAATGAAAGTCACATAAAACAGAAACAAACAAACAAAAAAAAGGACAAGAGGAAGACCAACAGGATGAGTGGGAGAAAAACAGGATTTCCCTGGGTGTCTACAGAGACAGGGAAAGAGAGTAGTTCATAGTTAGAGGAGTATAATTTTAAGCCTGCATTAAAGAATACTCCATCCACATCTATGGATAAAATGAGAGACTAGTTTAGGTCACTATCCAATATGAATCCTCAAACATTTCACTCCTCACTTAGAACCAAAACCATGCTCATATCTCCTGACATACCCTTCATGTAGACCAGGGATAGAACAATTTCACTGTCTTGGCCAAGTCTAGCAGGCCACTCACTTTGTAAAAAGATTGTTATTGAACCCCATTTCTTCCTCTCTCTCTCTCTCTCTCTCTCTCTCTCTCTCTCTCTCTCTCTCTGTGTGTGTGTGTGTGTGTGTGTGTGTGTGTGTTTGTGTGTGTGTGTACTGTCTACAGTGGCTTTTTCCCTGCAATGGTGGATTTGAGTAGATGTAATAGAAACCACAAGGTCAAGAAAGCCTGTAATATTTGCTATCCAATCATGGAGAGAAGATGTTTGTCTATCCATCTCCTGATATAGGTGGATTGGAGCCAAGTACAGGGCAGACATTGGAGAACACAGAGAAAGACTATCTACAAGATCATATTTGCTTTATCTATTTAATAAGTGTGTGCTAAACATTTTGAATAAATGTTGTGCCAATTCCTACATTTAACTCTAATTCTTCCAAAATCCCAATGAAGCAATAGTAAAGACATTTGAAAAAAATTAATTCAAAGTGGAGGTGGGGGCATAGCTCAGTTGGTAAAGTACGTGCTTAGCAAGCCCCGTGTTCTGTTTGAAGCTCCGTTTAGACAGGAAGTGCTGGCACACACCTGTATTCCCCACATTCGGGAAGTGGAAACAGGACAAGGAGAAGTTCAAGGTCGCTCTCAGTCCCACAACTCCAGGCTAGCCTAGGAGACTTCAGAACCTGACTCAAAACAGAAATAGGGCAGAAACAATTCATCAAGAGAGCAGAAGAGACTGCATCGGCAAACTAGGCATTTTCACTAATTTCTGGAAGGAGGCAATTAGGGAACCGATCGGAGGCGAAGTTCAGAAGGCATTGCCATAGGCATGGGTACACTGCTCCTTGGGAGACACCCTAGAAGCCCGATCTCTGGAATCCATAGACACAGAGGCCACAAGTAAACTGAAGGTAGAAATTAGGAAAACTAGGCCCCGGAGTTACTGTGCACAGATGGGGCCAGTCCGCCCACCCCTTCAATTTTCTATTCCGTTCTTTAGGCTGCAGCAATGAATCCCACCTCAAGCTGTGGGCAGAGCTAATGAGGAAGACTTGCAGGTAAAGGAACCATAGGCTCATATTATAGGATAGAAAAAGGCAAAAATAACAGACAGAGTATAAAACTATGGGACTAGGGGTTAAAAAGGGAAAAAAAAAAAAAAAAAAAAACCGTTGGATCCAGAGATACAAGTCGACGGAGCAAGTCTCTCTCCAGGGCAGGGACTCTGACAAGAGCAGCTGCCAGGGGACTTTTGAGCCCTCCACTGCTTGATTGTTCCCCGGCTGGGAGGAAAAGTGAGAAGCTGAAAGTCCTTAATTAGCCTACATGACAAGAGACTGTGAAAGTCATGTTATCTCCGTCATTGAGCCCACTCAACACAAACGATTCGGACGCGAAGGAGCAGACTAGACAGGGCTGGACAGATGGCTCGTAGGTAAGAACATGCATCGCTCTCGCAAAGGATCCAAGTTCAGTTCCTAGCATCCATGTTGGGAGGCTTAAAACCTCCTGTTGCAAGGGATCTGACCCCCTCTTCTGGCCTCTGGAGGCACCTACACTCATATGCACACACACACACAGACGCCTGCACATGATTAACTCTAAAATAAGGAAGTAGACAAGGCATGGGGCACCTATCTGGGTGCTCTGCAGGTACTGACAAAGATCAGGTGTTGGGAGACTTCCCCGATTAGGCCAGTACTCCAGCGATGACCTATCAACTTTTTTTTTCCTTTTAATTTAATTTTTCTTTTACTGTTAAGTTTCTTGGTAGATAGGTCCTTTGTAGCTATACATTATTTATGACTTATTAATGTGTGACTGATGATTCAGAAAAGCAATGTCAGCCATAAGCCAGGCACACACCTTTAATCCCAGCATGGAGAAGCTAGGAGGTGATGATACACACCTTTAATCTTAGGACTCCATTTTTAAAAGTTTTTTTTATTTTTATTCCTGAATTGAACAGTGCCATTTCCATTACCTGTCCAGTGTTTCCTTCAATGGAATAGCCACTGTAACAGTAAACAGGAAAGCATTTCGTACCTTCTTGTACAATGCTAGAATTTCCATCTACTTATGTATCCTTACTACAAGTGGTCAAATAGAATAAAAAAATTAAAACAAGCCAGGGATGAAGCAGTTAGATGTAGCATCCAAGTTTCTGAAGACCTCAGTACCACCCGAGTCAGAACCTCTCAGGGAGATGATCTAATGCTGTGGTCTATTAACTCCATGTGTATTGCTCGCTCCCTGAAGCACAATGAAAGACAGCAAATGCTGCTCTCTGGAAATCAGAAGGAGCGGAATGGGACCTTGCCAAGGCCAAAAGTATGTTCTGTGAAGCTTGGCAAAAGAATCAACAGTGGAGTGGTGAAGAAACCAGAGCATTCTAACTGGTGTAGGTTGGGAGTGCATTGGATTCATGTCAACAAGTCGGAGTTCTCTAAGGTCCAGGCCACTGGATTTATGGTGTCTAAGGAAGAAAAGCAACATGTCCTGGAGTGTCAGTTCTACCAAGTGCTTCGAGCTTCATGTAGCACATGGTGCACATCTGGCCTGGTATTTCAAAGTGGAATAAGGATTATTTTTTTCTAAGAGTCTACTTCTAAATTACACCTAATCAAACTTCCAGAGGAGGACACAGTTAATTCCACTTAAAAAAAAAAAAAAAAAAAAAAAAAAAAAACCTCAGTATTTCTTGTGGAAGAAAAGGAGGAGAGTCACCAGAACTGACAGGGTAAGACTGTGCACCGGGAGCACCATCCGTCACCAGCCTCCACCTCAGAGAAGGCCATACGCCCAGGCCTAAAGTCAGTGTGCACGAGCGACCCCAGCCCGTGAAGATGAGGGAATATGGTCCTTCAGAAGCACCACTCCAACAACCCATCACGTACATTTATGATGTGTGTGTGTCTTTTTTTTCATTGACCAATTGTGGAGCAGATGTGATAAATCAGCATGACGTCTGGAATCCCCCGATTCCACTATAACCTACTTTCCTGATTCTGAATTTTCACTGACATTTCCAGGTTCTGTTTTCTCCTCTATGGTTATGGAATGCACCTCATCCAGTCCATCTATTCTGCTGTTGCACAATGTTGCTAAGATACACAGAACTGAGATCACTGATTTTGCGAGTAGCTGTGGCCTGCCTAAAGATGTCTAGCACCTAGTAGACAGCTGAGGAAGGGTCACAGCAGACCACTAGAAGATGAAATTGATTGATAGGAAGAATACTAAGCGAGTCAGTAAATATGAAAATGTTTAATACATGGCCTCTACAACAATAATAATAATGACAACAATAATAACAAAAAATCATTCCTATGCCTTAAAATGAACACAGCATTGCAGTGTTATTGTTTAATCATGTACTTTAAGAGAGATGAGCAAAGGCTGGGGATGGAAAAAAAATTTGTCCTTGAAGCAAAAGGAGGCAAGTCCAGTCCCCAGAATCCACACAGCAATATGGACATGGCAGCACAGGCTTGTAGCCCCAGCACAGGAGAGGCAGATCCAGGCCCATCCCTGGGGCTTCCTGGCCAATCTACACACCCAAATTGGGGATTTATACTTTACTGAGAAGCTCTCTTAGGAAAAAGAAAGAGAGAAAAAAGAAAGGAAGGAAGGAAGGAAGAGAGAGAGAGAAAGAGAGAGAGAGAAAGACACAAAACAAAACCACGATGGCTGGTTTGTATGACCTTCGAGGAATGATAAGAAAGACTGCCCTCTGGTGTCTATGCACACACGTGCACGAGCACGCACAGGTTCATGCACACACACCACACTCCATGACCATGCATACACATGCGTGTGTGCGTGCGTGCACACACACACACACACATGCACACACACACACACACACACACACACACACCGAGAGCAGAGAATCAAAGGTCACATGCAGTCTTAACAAAGGTAAGTTTTACATTTTGAGACAAAAGTTGAAAAATGATGCCAGCTGGTCCCCTTTAATGAGCGTATGACTCAGAACTGAGGGAGGCAGAGATGTGACCCTTCTGTGACCTCTCTGTGCTGGAGAAAGCATCACTGTGAAGAGTGTGTTCTGAAGAGGAAGAGCATCAGTGTAAGCCCATCTTGCTTGTGGGGTGTGTGTCTGTGTGTATGTGTGTGTGTGTGTGTGTGTGTGTGTGTCTGTGTAAAACCTAATTCCTTTGTGACACCAACCATTGAAATGCAGCTACCTCCAATCTGGCCTCATTTTATTTAGAATAAAATCATCACTTCTCTACACACTCCACACCATCTTCTGCCTTAGGAGGCAGGAGGCTTTTCCTGGCACTGATCAAATAACTCCCCCCCCACACAGTGTTATGTTGAGAGATGGACCTCAACAAAGTAGCTCGCTGTTCCCCTCCATAGATTGAAACACCCTGGACAAGAGTGAAAAATGCCACACAAGTCTCCCTAATATACAAACGGCCCCCTCGTGTGGTGTGTCTGGAGCAAATGGGTCTGGGATTAGCTCCATATGCTTCTGCAATCAAAGACACACTGAGTCTTCTAGTGTTTCTTTCTTTCTCCTAACTGGCCTCCAGCCTCTACGTTTGCGTCTTCTAAGTTCTGAGGAGGAAAGAGACTGTGCTGCCACAGCTTCCGGAACATTCCTCCCTCTCCCTTCTCAATAAACTCAGCACAATGGCCAGCTTGACATTGCAGGGTAAGGAAGGACAGCAACTGTGTTTCTGAGAATATATTAAAAGATCAACAATGACAGTTTGGATTTCTGAGGAACTCGCTCCCACAGTCGGACAAGAGGATAAATGCTCAACTCTCAACTCTCACTCTTTATTTTCCAAATTAGTAATTTCAAAATTCACATGGAACATAAGAAGATGCTCAGCCAAAAACATCTAGGGCAAAGCCCCTCCCTCTCTGGCTCTCCAGGCAGCCAATGGTTGCTAGGGAAGGGAGACCTATTGTCTTCAGTGGTGTAGCTGCTGCTAATTTGTCCTTGATGCCTTGAGACTCCCTGGGGGATTGAGATACCTAGATGGGGACTAGCAGGGAAAAGTGAGTCAGCAGTAGTGAGATGCAGTGGGGATAGCAGACAGAGAATGTGATCAAAACATATGATGCCCACACAGGAAAATACCACATGAGAAGTGAATAATGGATGTGTGCCAATAACAACAACAACAACAAAAACCCACAAATACCTAGGGCATGATACTTGGACAGGTGGAAAACTCCCTTTTCTATGCAAGCTGTTGGCAAGCATCATTTTCCGAGACTCTATTCTTCCAACATAGCTTACAAAACGCTACATAGAACCAGGAATGGGAGCAGCCTATTCCTTCAATTCTATGGCTTGGGAGGCTGAGGCAGAAGGATCATGAGTTTGAGGTGAGCCTAGGCCATATAGTTAGACCCTGCATCAAAGTAAATACATGGGTAAATCCACCAGCACCCACCAAAAGTTGGGCAGGTGAAGATGAAGGCGACTTCTACCAAGCCTGATAACCCAAGTTCAATCCTAGAGCCCAAATGGTTGAAGGAGAGAATTGACTCTTGAAGTTATGTGAACTCCATGTACATGCCACAAAACACACATACAAACACACAATGAAATGTAAAAAACAAACAAACAAAAAACAAAAACAAACAAATAAAAAAAAAAAACAACTCCTATCTGGAAACAGAGCTATTGGTAAGAAAATATAAGGAAAACTTACAAAAGCTTTTCTAGAAATAAGGTCTCAATGTAACGGCATGAAAACACATTTTCAAAATGCTGGGCATTGGACATGACCCAAAGAGACAGGGAGACCCTCTGCTCTGCTGTTTAGAGGCCACATCACCCAGGGGGGACCCAGCCATTTCTATTTGCTCTGGAGCTCAGGGACAGAACATTCCTCCTGCTGCTTGGGTTTTGTGTGACCACCCCAGCCAACGTGAACCATCCTGTGCTCAAATCCCATGAGAAAGTTCCCCTCCATAAGCCCGTGCAGCCTCCGCCAGGCTCAATTTTTCTTGGGAACAGAAAATGCTTCTTCACCCTCATAAGAAAGATGGCTCTTCACAGGGCATTGCTTATGATAAATGTGGATAATGGAGAAAATATTACACATTTAATTATTTCTATAACTTCCTAATTGAATTTATTACAGATTATGAAAAATCCATACACACAGCTAGTTTTTGTCTGCCTAATATACAATTAACTAATGTTTCCCTCTCTTCTTCAAATACATATTAGCTTATTTGAGGATGATTACATGTAAGAACAAACAAATGTATATAATACGCTTTCTTCCTCTCATCACCTTGACATAAACAAAGGCTTTGTGTTGGCTTGTCTACTGGGGTGGATGGAGTTCTGTCCAGGAGATCAGTAGGAAGCTTGCGTATTTCTGTAAGAACCTTTGAGAAGACATACATCATAAGGGCTCTATACCATTCAACGGTTTAATCCATGGGGAGATTCAAAATGCGACTAATTATGGATGAGGGAGGAGCCCATGAGGCCTAACCCTCAAGGAGGAGCTACAAGCAGTTGACAACTGTTGGGAGAGGGCAAGCCATTCTTCTTGGAGGTGTGGCCCCTGGTAGGCTCCAGTGGACAGGCCATACCCATGCATATATGGGCAACACAATTTGACCTGGTGGGCTATTAAAATAAGTGAAGAAGGCATGAATCTAGGAGGATGATGTCTTAGGATTGTTGGAGGAAGGAGATTGGAGTGGGTATGACCATAATGTGTTGTGTACATGGATGAAATTCTCAATGAATACATAAATACTTACATTTAAAAATTGAATAAATTAAAAATTGAATAAATTAAAAGTTTGGAGTATGGGTCCTGGATGGAGGAAGGTCACAGAGGGTGGGTCCCTGAAGAGACTATTTTGCCCTGGCCCTTTCTCCTTTCTTTCTCTGTTTCTGGAAGCCATGACATCAACTGTCCCACTCCACCCCACCCTCCCCACCATGATGGATGAAAGCCAGAGTCAGCTATAGAAGAAAATGCTGAGAGATCAGGGAGAAGAAGGAGCAAGCTGAAGTCACCTCTACCTCATTAGCTTCCCAGTAGAAAATAGAGCTCCTGTTTCTTCCTGCTTATATCCTCTCTCTACCCAGCCATCTCACTTCCTGTCTGTCTGTACAGACCTCCAGACCTCTAAGGTTAGCTAGTGATAAGCTTTACTTGTACAAGCAAGATATCACCACAGTCAGGTTTTTATGGTGGCAATGTGACATTAACTAACACATAAGAGACACACAGAACATCTTCTTGCCTGACTTTACTTGATCCCCTTAAAAGTACTAATATGTCATTGATGCCAAGGGCCAACAAGTTTCCTGTCACCTGACAGCTTCCTCTGCTGTTGGTCAGGAGGTAAGAAGAAGGTTCTGGGGCAAGTGTGGATTTCACCAGGAGGTTACTGTCATCAGCTGATGACAGACAATAAATGAGGTAAGGGGGACAAATAGCCAGGTACTGAAAATACGGACCCATTGCTGCTAATATCAATTGCCATTCTGGAAGGATATAGAATCTTGTAGGAGATGAACTTCTGTGTGCATATGTGTGTGGGGGAGGTGGGAAGACCCATCCTAAATGTAGGTGGTACCACTCCATGGTCTGGGGTCTCACATGAAAGGAGAGATCAAGACAAATGCTCCTATGTATCTCTTCCTGCTTCCTGACTGTGAAATTAGTGTGTCCAGATACCTCCCACAACTTCTCCATGATGGACTGTACTTTTCCATTGTGAGCCAAAATAAACCTTTCCTTCCTTCCCTCATCCCTTCCTTCCTTCTTTCCTTCCTTCCTTCAGCTCCTTTTTGCCAGCTGTTTGGTCAGAACAATGTGAAAAGTAAACAATGGAAGGCCTAGAAGAAAACTCAACAACTAACTAAACAGGCAGTGGGTCTGTGGCTGTTAAGGGGGAAATTGGAGGACTTCAGAGAAGGCAATTCCATGAAGACCACCCAGGCAACATTCAGAGGGGCACTTCAGCTTGGATTTTCTGAGTGCAAGCTTTTAGACAGAGTGCAGTATTTAGCTCTGGAAAGCCTATCATGGTCAGTGGAAGCCGGAGAAGGAGCAATGTTCATGAAGAAGCTAGAATATGACCCTTTCCTACCGATGTGAATCCAGGAACTCATTTCAGGCTGAGCATGTCAGGACACTCACTCTTACCACACTTAGACTGAAATTGCTGTGATGCTGTGTTTGGAGAGGACAATGGTTACAGAGCAACCATCACCAGCCCGCACTATTTTAAGTAATCGGCAGTCACCCCCAGTATAGGTGGTACCATTCCCCGGACTAGGTCCCTAACTCCATAAAGAGAGAGAGAGAAAGCTAAGCACCAGGCCTGCCCCTCTCTTTGCTTATTGCAGAAGCAGTCAAACCATTTCCCTCAAGTTCCCGAATCCCCTCACAACAAATAAACCATGACATTTGCAAGACATATTCATCAGATAAAAAAAAAGAGGGAGCTCCCTGATCATTTTGAAAATAAAAGACTTATTGTTAGAGTGACCCTCAGTGAGTCCTCTCAAGAAATACCCCAGAAGATTCCTGCTAGACCCCTATTTTTAAAGGAGGCGCTGAGTCTTGGAGAATGAAGGTACCTGCCAAAGGATAAGAACTTAATAAAGGGCAAAGTCATAACTGACAGCAGTGGACTGGCCTTAAAGTGTCAAGGCCTGCCCCTCTCAGATGCACCATCCTGTTCGACTTGTTGATCTTACTTAGAGTCAACCATGGTGTTCCTCACAGAACATACCCACACACATGCTCACAAACCAAATGCCCCAAATCAAATCAACCTATGTAGCTAATCCAACAGAACACAACCCAAAGCCTCCAAGTAGCATGACTCATTTCAAGGAACTTAGGAATTCAGTGCACGTCTCAAAATTTGCAGGAAGGTGTCAGCTGGTGCCTGGAAAGGTTTCTGATGAGGCTAACTTGGCTTGACTTGGTGGGAGGGGAAAACCCACACAGTAGACACAGAGGAACTCCAGCACAGGCTGTGAGGAGGCAGATTGGTGGCAGAAGAAGATGAAGTCCAAAAGGGAGAGATGGTGTGTATAGGAAAAGTGTGCAGTCAGCTTCCAGGTGCGGCTGCTTAGAGTTTGTTGTTTTCCATAGGAAAGTTGAGTCACAGCATCTCCCTGTCGCTGAGTGGAGGCAGAGGCGAGTAAACATCACAGGAGAGCCTTCCCCCTTGTAACTCACATCTGTCAACAGCTGGGCTCCACACTGACCAAATGTTGCATGGAGAAAATAGCTCAGAGAATTTCTGGAGTTGCTTTCATGGTGTTCTTCACCGTGAAAAACCAATTTTCAGAAAGCAAACAGGGCGCTTGGCAGAATGTGAAAGGGAGAAAACGAGAAAAGGGAACACTGTGCTGAAGACTCGCAATTGCCCTCACTCTTGTGTCCCAGAGCCAGGAGAGAAACAGTCCTGGATGTCAGCAAATAATCTGTTCACTTATGAAGAGCAACATGTAGACCAGAATTCCTCACTCCTCCCCTTGGTCTCTTTCTTCATCTCAAATATCAACTTCTGATATGATAAAGTTTTCACAAGTAGAGCACAGGGTATGTTCATACATTTATCATGCATATGGTGACAAAGTATTTAAAACAGATGCTGATTGAAGGTGCAGTAAAACACTGTTTTCATATGGGCAGGAGTCAGGATGTGTGAGGGAGATCTGGTTTGTGCTGAGGCAATTTTACTAAGCAAGAACTAGGGACACAAGGAAGTGATGGCCAGTAAACAAATTATACAATTCTAATAGATACAATCAGGTTATGACATTCAATGTCACTCAGGCCAGAGGCTCAGAAACTGTGGCTACTGTCATAAAGGACTTGAAGAGCCTGGAGTAAAGAGGCATCAAAATCAGTGTCAAGATGGGAAAAAAATGACCTTAAAAGTCTGGAAAGATTTTATTAGGCTCCTCCATGTATCACCCCGAACTTAGAAACATGACTGAGTTTTGAGTGGCTGAGGCAGAAGCCCACACCTGTGCATCTACCACCTTTAAGTTTTAAAGACAGAGTGCATCAACTTAAACACCAGAGAAATGACAGAACACGTGTGTATGTGTGTGTGTGTGCAAGCATGTGTGTGCATGTGTGTGAATGTGTTTTATGTGTGTGCATGTGTGTGTGACAGAGTGTGTGTATGTGTATGTATGTGTGTACATGTATATGCATGTGTGTACATGTGTGTTCATGTATGTGAATGTATGTTTTATGTTATATGTGTGTGAGAGTGTGTGTGCATGTGTGTATGTATGTGTACATGTGTGTGCATGTGTGTGTGTGAGAGAGGAGACAGTGTGTGTATGTGTGTGTGTACATTCTTTTATGTAATTTTATGTAAGTGAGCATGTGCTTTAGCTATGGCATGCAGCTGGGGGTAAAATGACAATCTTAGATGTCTGCCCCCACTTCTAAGACAGTGTCTTTCACTGTCCCCTACTGTGTGCACCAGGGTAACTGGCCTGAAAGCTTCCAGAATATTCCTACCTCTGCCTCTCCTCTCTCTGCAGAACTAGAATGCAGGCTGGGGCTCACCTGAGGTATTTGGGGTTTACATACGTTCTGAGGGTTTGAACTCAGGCCTTCACACTCTTCACACTTGCTGGGTAAGTACTTTACTGGTCCATCCACATCTCCGAGTCCAAGAATGCATTTCTTTTGATAGAAGATCTTTTGAGATTTAGGTTTCAGCTGAGGAATATCTGGGAAAATAAATACCATTCTGCCCTTGGCTTGCCTATGCTGCCCACAAGGTCTGTAGCATTACCAAACACTTCCAAGCCTGGATATCTGAAAACCAACATGTGCCAATTCTTGTTAAACTTGAGTACCCGGTGATGTGTCCAGACCTTGGGCCTGTGGTTCTGCATGTGTGGGGATAGCCTCGGCTGAGACCACCTGCCTCTTTCCCATGGGGCATCTCTCCCTGCAAAGACTGGTCTAATTTATGTGTATGACTGTTCTAGGAGAGGAAACAAAACAAGCAAAGCCTCCCGAGGACCAGATCTGAGTGGACGTACCACCCCTTCTAAGCCAAACAAACCTAGCAGTCAGCCCAGATTTTAAAAGGTAGACATAGCCTGCACCTGTCAGGAAGGAGCCGCTGGCAGGCAGTGGGCAGGATTGCAGTGGCAGGGAAAAGATGGCCGTAAATTTATGTCGGTCTACTTCATGCCACTAACTAAAACGATGGTTGGTGATGACTATCCAGTTATCCTGTTGTAAATTAAGGCCAAGGACCTGCAACAGAGCAGTTTCTAAATTCCTCCAAGTAATGGTGTGGGTCCAGAGGCCAGGTAAAAAGAGCAGGGAAACGAAATTCTGATTCACTGGCATAATCAAACTGTTCACCACACAGCAGGAATGGAAGGGGGCTGAGTGACAAGTCCTGCCCTGGGTCTGAGTCGCTGACACTGTTCTACCAGCAGGAGGGCTTTTCTCCTGGTTGTAAATAAAGGAAAAATTATCTCAGCACCAATAGCATTTGCTGTTTGCACAAACAGCCTTCTGACATATTGATCGGGTTTGGTTTATGTCTATTAAATAATCTCATTTAAAGAATTAACCTATATAATACACCCTGAAACAGGAAAATACATCACAAGCACACAATTATCCCAGTCAGCTAAAACTTAACAAGATTTGAAGTAAGGCTCACTGCATCACAATTTTAAATTCCCAGAAACAATATTATAGAGTAATCTAGAATAATAAAGACCCCCGTGGCACCATAAAATGCATTAACAGGGACATGTACAAAGGACCAGAAGTATTTTCACCCAGAAGAAAACTAGGTAATTCATACCCTTGCATCCATCCTGAATTAATAAAGAATAATTGAAGATGCATTAGGTAGGTCCTGAAGATATCTAAAGACCTACTTGGTTTCCACCTAAATTAATTCCAATATTATTTAGATCTTTCCAAACAAAAACAAGATTTTTTTTTGTAAACTGAGCTGACACTGTAATAGCCTAATAATAGATACATTCACATCTGTCTCTAACAAGTAATAAGTGAAGTAGTTTAATGAAAGTCATCCAATATTATCTTCATTACAACCCAGGAGGTGAGCAATATTGTTCCACTTAAAAGAAGCTTAACAATGTAGATGTGGCCACACCACAGCTAAGCAGGTAGACTGGGAGTCTCTCTGAAGCCATAGGAAGCATTCTTCCTGCTCCCGGATGTGAATTTCAATGCCTGTGCTAAAGGCAAAAGCTACAGTGGTCACAAAAAACAAAGCCTCATGCCTAGCATTGAGACCAGAAGTTTCCTAGTGTGGTTGTCATTACATTAGACACTTGTTCAGATTTACGCCTCCTACCTGACCACATGAGTGAGAGAACTGATGTCCGGGTTAATTATCTGATATAACAGTGAGAAGTGTCCTCTTGTCTCAGTGGCCTGGGACCATTGATGTTAATTCAGTATTTTATCAGCCCAGGTTCTGGAGGGACAAACAGGACAATAACTCTGCCTGACTGTGAGAGACATGCATGATAGAGATAAGCCTTTGGTGATGCAAGCCTCTGAGATTTGGAAGTGACTGGTTATAATATAGTGTGTCACATCTTGACTGACATACATGGTGCTCAAAATTGTCTTAACTCCCAAGGAAGACTTTGTATGTTACACCAAAGCCATATATCACCACAGCAATAGGAATACGTCATCTTTCCATCACTATGAGGGAATCCTGAGACAAACATCTAAGAGTAAATGGATGGTTTGGGCTCCCAGTTTTGGTCTATGGTAGTAGAGTTCTATTGTTCCCGGACCTAGGAGGTGGTGCGCATGCACTGATCCCAAGCTCCTCCCTCATGGAAGTCAGGAACCAAGCAGAGAGAGGAGAGAAGGGGTCTGAGCGCCCAGCATTCCCTTCAAGAGCTCTGTCTTAGTCCCCTTCACCAGTTTCTATGGCCCAAGCATTCCATCACTACTCAGTGGCTCCACAGACCGGCAACTGACACTTTAGCAAACTGGCCTTCAGGACCTACAACAACCACACTGTCTCTGTAATCCCAGGACATGGGAGAATGAGGCGGGAACATCGCAAATTCCAGGGCAGCCAGGCTTGCACAGCAAGAATCTGTCCCAGAAACAAAGAAAAACTACAAAACCACAAAAGACCCAAGCCACAGGCAAAGCAAACCGACTGCAACAAAATTCAGAAGCGGTCTCATATATATATATATACACATATATACATATACATATATATATAAATATATATAATTTTTCTCATTTTACATATCCACCCCAGTTCCCTCTCCTTCCTTCCCATCCTCCCCACCATGCCCCCGACTTCCCTCCCCTCCCATTCCCCACCCACTCCGACAGAAGCAGCCTCTTTACACGCATCCTCATGAGTAGATATTTCAGGGAATTAAAACATTAAACGTGTGTCTTACATTGTTTGTGGTGGTTCTTTCATTATTGATATTTTTCATGCTTCTGATTTATCACGGAACACTATGTGACCCTGCCGTGTATACTCAAATGACCTTGCTGAATAGGTTATAGCCCTTACCTCCAGACTCACCAGTGAATTCTCTGACATCCAAACTATTGGGCTTGGGTGCTGTGGCCTTAGAACCTGTGGAGAGAGCTTTGTGCTTTGGCTGTGATGTTTGTTTATTTGTTTGTTTGTTTGTTTCGGAGACAGTCTTGCTATGTGGCCCTCATGACTTAGAGCTCACTGTGTAGACAACCACACTTGTCCTAAGACTTGCAATGACGTCAGGCATGCACCAAACCACCATGCTCTGCTCTTGAATGATTAAAAACCTCCCAAAAGCCCCTCCTCCATCTTCACATTTTATAAGAAACTTTATACAACTACTATGGTTGCCCAGATAGTCAGAAAGCCATCTCTGAATGCATGGATGATTTCCCACTTTATTTTATGTGTATGAGTGTTTTACCCATGTGGATGTGTACCATATGTATTCCTGATGCCTGGGAAGATCAGAAGCAGCATTAAATCCCCTAGAAATGGTTGCAGGCCGTCACAAACTGCCATGTTGGTGCTGGGAATTAAACCTGGGTTCTTTGGAAGAGCAACCAGCACTCTTAACAACTAAGTAACCTTTCCAGCTCCATATTTCTTAAAGAGAGAGGGAGGGAGGGAGAGGGAGGAAGGGAAAGAGATAGGAGAAAAAAATCTTTCTTGGTTTCTCTCTGACATAAACTTTTTATTTTCCCAATCAAAAATGAAATTTCCATAATTGCTTAACAAAACTAACACAAGAAGACTTTTCTGAATAATACAGGGTGGGAATAACTGGATATATTACACAGTAAAAACTTTTGGTGATTAAATGGATAGTCTAGATACTGGCGCTTACATGTGTATCCCCCATCAAACATTGACTCTATTTCTGTTATCAAGCCATACTTAAAGATTTCACTAAGTCCTAATGGGGAAATTAATGTTAACACAAAAATACCTATGATTTACAGGCAACAGTGCAGAAAAAAGATCATTAGGCTGCACTGCACTTTCTTTTACTTGCTAGCAGATATCTGGCATGCATTCTCATGTAATCTTTATAGTTTTAACAATTCCAATTATGGGGCTGGGGCTGTAGAGATAGCTCAGTGGTTGAGAGACTTGGAAACTGCCCACTACTTCAGACCATGGCCATGCTTCTGGGCAATGTAGGCACTGGCGTGTGTATATACATACCCACACAGAGATATAACTAAAACTAAAATAGGAAAATTTGAGAGGTAGAGTCAAGAGCAACAATTACTGTCTGTGCTTGGGAGCCCAGGCTGAGTGGATAAAGCAAATGTAATTTAGACAGACAGAATCTTGATATTCCCGTTTGAGCTTTACACATTATCATCCGTATTTTAAAACTGGCACACATACACAGGCTCAGCACACATACACTATGTATGTGCACCTTGCCAGTTTTTCTCGATTTTGACATTCTGCTGACATTTGGGGGCAACAAAACTTGTGATAGGAACTGTTGCATAGCGCATCCTAGACTAGGGACCAATATCATGGCTCCAGCGGTGACAATCAGTATTTGGGTATAGATGTTATTAAATGTTTCTCTCGGTTGGTTTATTCGTGCTGTGCTGGGGATCAAGCTGCAGATTTAAGGCATGCTAGAGAAGCATCTACCAGTGAGTCCTACCCAAGCTTCACCAGGGAAACTATTAACATGTTTTTATTGTGTGTCTACACAAACATATTTAAATGAATGATTGTATTAAGCTTTTAGGAAGCCTGCGTGACTCCATGACAGCTGGTTAAGAAATAAACACATTCTTTTCATGAAAGAAGGGTAGAAGAAAATACTGAAATCTCTCATGTCAAGACGTTATAAAAGAATTGTCAAGGAAACTAAATCTCATTCCAACTAATTTTTCAACTTGCTCTATCACGCAAAGCTCCTCTTGAAAATACACATTAGGCATAACATACTGAGATTATGTAAGTGCACAGGAAGGGAAGGGGCAATAGATACCAGGTGCATCTGTGGTCCAGCATGTGGGTACCAGTCTGGAGATGCTCTTGGACTGGCTGCCAGGACTCAAGGGGCTGCACCTTTAAGGCAAGCCAGTGTAGGAGCCTGAGGAACTTGTGGAATGTGGAGTGATCTGGGAGTCTGTCTGGTCAGGCCCATGGCAGCTTTGTTTGAGGGCAGGCAGCATGCTCACATTTCTGTTACTTTATCCTTATTCAAGTTGCCATGGAGACTGGCATGAAGACAGCAGTCAGCTAGGCAGAGTTCTAAGTGGAAGAAAGCACGGACACACGCACATACACATGAGCACATAAACACACACACACACACACACACACACACACATACACACACCAGCTCATCCTCAAATAAATACATCCTGGTATGTATATAATCAACTTTGTAAAAATGAGCTTCATGCCATTGCCGGTTTGTGGGAATGGTTGAACTGCTGTTTCTTTTCTAACTTGCCAAAAGAAACACCACTAGATGAAGAGCACTCAGTGATGCCAAAGCCTTCACCTCACAGCTGGGAGGGCCAGCTAGGGGCAAACCCACAGGGTCTGATTTTCACTCGGGAGACACATCCAGGCAAAGGAGGGAGAGTATACTGGTAAGTGGGGTCTTCTTAGATAAAGACAAACATGTCCTGGACAGGTATGGTGACTCACACCTGTGATCCCAACACTCCAAAGTCAGGGGCTGGACGGTTGCTGTGGGTTTGATACCAGTGCAGGCTACATAGCGATGCTTCAGAGAGAGAGAGAGAGAGATTGAGAGAGAGAGAGGGTGGAGAGAGAGAGAGGATGGAGAGAGGGAGGGAGAGAGAGAGAGGAGAGAGGATGGAGAGAGAGAGAGAGGGAGGGAGAGAGAGAGGATGGAGAGAGAGAGAGAAGGAGAGAGAGAGAGAGGAGAGAGGATGGAGAGAGAAGACATGAGAGGAAGAAAAAGGCAAAATAGTCTGACTGCCCAAAGAAATATAAAGTGAAACAGCATTTATTCTATTTGTACATGGAAACTAAGAGAAGCTTCGTAGATTTTTGCACTTGTGTCTTTTTAAAGCAGCTAAAGGGCTGTATTTTCCTTTGGATTCTGAAAAATATTAAACTTACTCAAATATTTGGTTTTCAGAACACTTTCTACTACAATATTCAAATTCTATTCAGGACATTTTGTCAGAAGTAGCTAGAAAATACCGAAGTATGCCTAATTTGGGAGAAATTCGGGAAAAATCAGAATCCTTGGTAATTCCCCCAAACCACATCACAGTCATAAATAAGAGCAGTGTGAATTTCTCTTAGTGTTTCTTGAGAAAACAAGTCTCTAACATACATAACCGATAAACAACTAAAACAACCCATCTTATCTATTCAGGATGGAAAATATGCGGACAGAATTCTAACTTGGAGAGAGAAGACAGTGAGAACATGGTCTCCAACCCAAACAGAAAATGTTCACAAGACAAGACTAGTCTTTCTTTTGCGCTGGCCATGTAGACCGAAGGATGGCGTCTGCTTAAGTCACTCTATGCAACAGTGGGCTGGTGAACGCTGGTCTCTTTCTCTTACTGCTCTGGGCAGTAAGGGTGGGGTTCTCTCTTGGTCTCATTAGTCCACCCAAAGTAGCTCACTTCAGGTCAAGTCTAAGCTTTGTCTTTGAAGTAGGAATATTTCAATATTGATTCTTATTTGGGTATGGCAAGTCCCAGTGTCTTACCATCTTCTGATGACCCACCAAGGAAACGGCACTCTATGAGAGAAGACAGACGCTGTGTCAGCCATAGCCAGGCCTCTCTCTTGTGGTCCCTGCGTTAGTGACATCAAATGGGCTCCTTTTGATCTGATACGTCCTCCTTACCTAAGGGTACCACAAAGGGAAGCTTCTTCCAGACAGACTTGTTACCCACTCTGTCTCTGTACTCCTTTACATATCTGTGGAAAGTACTGCCTTAGTCTTGATAACTATCCTCAATACTGAGAGAGACCTCAATAAGAAAATTCTCTACTGTTGTTATGTCAAGGCAGAGAGTTAGCAGTTGGGGAGATAGCTAAGTCAACAAAGTATTGGCTGTGCAAGTAGAAGGACATGAGCGCAGCTCATGGAGGGCCTCCGTATTTATAGGGCCGGGAAGATGGCTCAGTGGGTAAGAGTGTTCCATTTGTACGCGTCAACGCCTGCTCTGATCTCAACCTGTGTGCGAATAAGTACACACACGCACGCGAGTATATGCACTACAAACACCACCCACCACTACCATCACCACCATCACAAACACTACCACCACCACCACCATCACAAACACCACCACCACCACCACCACCACTGCCATCATCATCACCACCACCACCACTGCCATCATCATCACCACCACCACCACTGCCATCATCATCACCACCACCAGGCTTATTGACGATCTTGTATGATTCCAGTGAAAAGGAGGCTCAGGCACATAAGGCCGTGAAAGAAGAGGTCCCAACTATTTCCCTGGTAAGATAAGACACATGCAAACACTTAGATTGATAGAAATGGGTTAATATTTAAGACAGAGCTAGCCAATAAGAAACGCTAGTAACGGGCTAACAGCTTCATAACTAGTAGAGTCTCTGTGTGTCATTTGGGGCTGACGTGGCTCTGGAACCAGGCTGGTGGGGAAAACGGCTTGTAACAAAATGGCACCTACAACTTGGGTACTAAAACTTGGTAAAAATCTTAAAAAGGGATTTTAGAAACAAAAGAACAGAGACAAGCAAGGCTTCTTAGTAGCAGCATTTTTCTTGGTTTGGGCTCTATTTTGAAAGAGACAAGCAGAGATTTGTGCTGCTCCTTTAAGAGAGGTTTCCTAACTCGAAATAAGTGGCAAACACTGCTAACAACTTGATGGTTGTTGGCAGTGGCAGTGACTCAGTACTGTGGTAAACTTCCCTGCCATCTTGGAAAGACAGTGGCTAAAATAGCCACTGCTTTAATTTTAGCAATGTTGTTTAGCAGATAAAAGACTCATGGCCAGAAAAATATAAAGATTTATAGTAAAGACAGATTCAAATTAAGAAAACCTCTAAAGATTTATACTGTATTTTAAAATATACATAGGCTTGGGAGAGAAAAAGAAACAGGATAAAGTGGTTTAAAAAAATAGAAAGAAACAGAGTAGCTGGGTATGGAGGCACATGCCTCTAATTCAAGCACTTGGGAGGCAGAGGCAAGCAGATCTCTGTGATTTCAAAGCAAACCTGATATACAAAGTTTTTTTTCAGGGACAGGTAAAAGTTACACAAAGAAACCCTGTCTCAAAAAACGAAAATATAAAAGTAGAAGAACTAGAGTAATAAAAAGCCACATGAAGACGGAAAGTACACAGGAGTCTGGATACTGTGTGCTATTGTGTTGTCTTTGAATTGCTCAATTGCTAGGAAGGAACAACAGCTGCTAAAACGCACTTGATCATCAATGCTGCTGGATTCATCCAATTTATATATTTTAAAATGCTTTGACTTCAAAATTTAAGTCTAAGGACAGGTTACTGGGGAAAAGAACTTCCATTTTTGTTTCCATAGAAAATGAAAAGCTGTGGATTCCTTCCAGACTAACATGGTTTGATCAAGCCAGACTCCCTGAAGCAGTGTCCCAGGTGACCCAACATTCAAAACAGCTGGGACAAAGCAGTCGTGCAGACCACTGCAGCCAGTCTTCTTAGGATCCCCAAGATAATACCCCTTACCAGCAGGAAGCAGTTTGGAAAGAATGACACCCAGATTCCCAAATATTGTTCATAAATGTTTGTTTTTCATTTAAATGGGGTTGGTTATAAATGGTTAATGACCACAACCAATCTCTTTTTAAGGTAAAAAGGGGATTATAGTATAGAAATGAATACTTTGTTTTGGAATGGATTTTCATTTATTGATACAATTTAAGGTCAATTTTGTGATATGCATATCTCTCCTCTCGTCTAGGTGTAGTATTTATATAGCTCATTTAAAAATGTAATGTTTAATTTAGTAAAGATTATAGATACTTATAATAGTAAAAACATAGTTATGTTAGTTAGGATTTCAAGATATTCAAAGTTATATTTGAGATGGATAAATATTCTTCAAACCTTTCAAAGACCTACAGAATATGGCATTTAAAATGGTTTAGTGTTTTTCTTAACAATGAGACACAACTGCTCCTGGCAACAGCTGCATCAGAAAGGAAGATAGACATCAAAGAATCTCGTTATGGGGTTTGCTTGCAATCTAGCAAGACTAGCCATTTGAGCAAGATACTGCTCTTGTCTGGACTGTTTGACTTTATGCTGTATAAACTGGACATGCAGGACCCACAGGAAAGTGACTGCTGATACAAGATGGACATTGCTACAGGCTCCTGCTTCATGGAAGAGTCTGCCAGACAGTCTGCAGGACACAGAGAAAAGTGACTGACAAACTGCCAATACAGGTGGACAGTTTGAAATTTCCTGCTTTGCTGAGAAGTCTTCCAGACACACTATGGCCTATAGGCTGAAGATGGAACATTACAGAAGAACTTCAGGTGACTGACCAGGCAGAGAATTGTCTCTGTCATTTCTAGAGTTTATATATTATTCTTCTGTGGTCTTTGATGGGGTTGAAAACAGATAGTAATGGTTATAGTTTTCCTTAGTTAGGATTAAAGCTAAGTTACATATAAGATTTTAGACTCACAAAGACAAGATAGATGATAGAATATTTTCTTTAATTCTTGCTAAATGGTAATGACCTAAATATTGTTAACAATAATTCTTATTCGATAACTGTTATATATCTTACTATGTTAAAGTTAAAACCCTTCTTTTTATTTTAGACAGTAAAGAGAAGATGATGGGAAATGTCATTCTGTAAATATGTTTCTCTTATTGGTTAATGAATAAAGCACTGTTAGCAAATAGGAAACCACAATAGGTGGGACTAGGAGACAAGGAGGATTCTAGTAAAAGATTCAGGATGTAGAGACATGAGAGAAGAGGTCTAGATCCTCTCTCCGGTAATATAAGACCACATGGAAATACTTATAGGTTAATATTTAGGGCAGAGCTAGCCAATAAGAAACTCTAGTAACACTCCAAAACTGTATATCTAATACAGCGTCTCTGTGTGTTATTTGTGGGCTATGGAACCAGGCTGTGGGGAAAACTGCTCATAACACATACTGATGATCTTATATGATCCCAGCAACAGGGAGCTTTAGGCAGGTTGAACCTTTGAGACCTCTTGACCAGCAAGTCTAGCCTACTTAATGAGTTCCAAGCCACTGAGAGATTCAAGGTTGGACAGGGGCGAGGGGGAGTAGTTAGTGCTAGAAAAACAGTAGCTGGATTTGTTCTCTGGCCTCCATAAATATGCATACATACATATAGACAGACACATATGTAGACACACATATACACATAAAGCTGTGGTTTATTACAGGACACAGAATAAAAATTCAGTATTCATCCTATGATAATTCTATCTTCAGTGATATTTGACCATGCCATTTAGTTATCCGCGAATTTAGCTTTCACTTCACCAAGTGCTCCTCAGTGACATCTTACTAAAACTACTTAAAAGATTAATTAGAACATGGCCACCATCACCTTCGGTCGCCCTCTACCCCTGCCAAGTTCTAACCTTTGCTGTGACTTAAGCAACCATGAAAATGAGAATGTTTGACAAGGCCTATATGATTTTTTAAAACTTTTCATGAATAAAATGAGTGCTGTGCCCACAAGACCCGTCTGAGTCATTATGTTTTAAAAGACTCACCCATGCAGAATGTATGAAGTTGATTAAATGAAGAGCTAGTCTGGGAAAGGAAACAACAGAGAGGCAAAAATAGTCATTTTCTCTCAGAGTTGAAATTGCATCAGGATAATTTTCCTCCAGCGACATGCTGCAAAAGGGAAATTTTATCTCAAGCATTTTATCTCATATGATTTGGTCTAAATAAAGGTGATTTCGTCTATGGACTTTTGCGATTGAAGTCACCCACAGTATGACTGTACCTGTACATGATGCTAGAGGTCAGTCAGATAGGATTTTGGTGTATGTCATCATTTTGCAATTCCATACAGCTACATGATGAATCTTAGTCATTTCTCCTCCCTTCCCTTCAGTCATCCACCTCCTCTTACTCTTCCCAGCATGTCCCCTCCTACAGTCTTCCATGTGTGTGATGGTTGACCAGCTTTCACCAGTTCCTTGTCTGAGAACGGGTGGGAATTTCAGCAGAACCAAAGAAACCTGTCTATGGCTACACCACTGAAGAAAGTGACACTCCCACCACAGTCTGCTGCCCATGAGGCCACGCCCCTCCCTAAACCATGAGGAAATGTTGATAGGCCCAGTTTTACAAAGGTGTTTGGCTGGTAATTCTTGCAGTCACCCTCTACCTTCTCTGCTTTGTATTCTTCAGATGCACAAAACATCTATGCCTAATGGTAGCTCTGTCCCCACCTGTCTATAACCAGACCAGGGACTCTTTCCGGGCTACATTCAGCCATTTTCCTCCTTCTAATGAAACTCGTCTGCCCATAATTTGGTCCCTGCAGAGCCTGGTGCATGGTCTAACTGCTAAAAATCTGATATAAATGTTGCTAATGACTGAGAGTAATTGGTTGACCACTGTTGCGGGATGATAAAATTATGCAATAGGAACAGGCCAAAGGACTCATAACACCTTCAAGAACCTATGAAGATACTTGCAAGTTTTTAAATAGAAGCACGAAAACGAGCTTTTATGTTATAAAATGTTTCAGTGAATAATAGTAACATCCATCTATTTTTCCTCTTCCATTTTCATAGGTGTGCCATTACATGTATCTGAGCATGTGTGGGTATACACGTTGCATACATCAAGGCCCAAACATACCAGCGATTATCCTATATTGCACCTCCACCCTATTCAATGAGGCAGGTGTCTTAATCAAACCCAGATCTCACCAGACCTCACCCATATGGCTAACCAGATGAGCTAGCTTGCTCTGGGGATCCCTTGCCTCCTGCCTTCCCAAGCAGGCCACCATGCCTGCCTGTCAACTGCTGCAATTCCTGGGTATAAACTCTGGTCCTCACAGTTTCCTGATAAGGATTTTAATCACAGAGCCATCCCCAAGCCTTGTATTTCTTTCTAACAACAGAGCTCTAAAATATAATTTTTACTGATTTTAATTGAGGAAGGAGCCCAGGAAGACAAAAATGGCTTTTTGTAGGATGTCTCAATGCAGAATATGATATGCAGTGATCCAGGCCTTGGACTATTCAGGAATCTGCATTTATCAACCTTCTTTTCTTCCCTCCACTCATGTCTAACTCATTTTGGATTACTTCTGTGTGCTGAACTTCTTTCAACTAGAAATCACAAGCTACATTTTAAGAGGGTTGTGTGTGGTGTGTCTGTATGTCCCTATGTGTTTGTGTGGTGCATGCACATGCAAATATACAAGTGGTCAGAGGAGGTGTAAGGTGTCCCATTCTGCCATTTTCTGCCTTATTCCACTGAATCAGGACATAGCTGTTAGTAACTCACCGGAATCCCCATGTCTCCAACCCGCACAATGCTATGGATACAGGTATACATGTGGTTGTGTCCTGCCTGGTTTTTTTTGGTGGGGGGAGGGGTGTTGGGAATTTGAACTCAGGCCCTATGTCTGAACAGTAAATGTTCATAACCACTGAACCATCTTCCCAGGCAGAGAGATGCTTTTCAATATAAATTTACAAATAATCAAGGTGATTTGTAGTTGAAACAACCAAATGTAAAACAGGTGTCATAAACTTTGGGCAAGGGTACATGATCTCTAGGCAATGGAGCTTAGTGACTTGGTCTTTGTGGCCAGCTATTAGTATTTATTCATCAATATTGACGGTGCTGTCATCAGTGGAAAGGACCCTGGTAATGAACTCTCTCTGATGTGGAGGGAAGTGGGGACCCATGCTCATATGCTGTGCATTCAAGAGCTCAAACACTCATCCTTAGATGAGAAGGAAATTAAAGTGAAAGAGTGTATTGTATCTCATTTCCAGAGCCCCAGTTTTAGCAGAGTAGCTTTCTAGATGTTCCTTATAGTGCCACAGCATCCGAGTCCAAACTTAATAGATAAAGAAACACTTGGGAATAAATTATTGATCAGTGCCCAAAAAAATACCACCTGGGTTAAAATCTCTGCTACTGACTTAAATATCCTTTACATATTGTAGACTGAGCAAAAGGTGGGAGTTATATGAAAAGCTCTCAATTTGAAGAAAAAAATTAAATTTCATTTAAAGTTGTGTGACCAATGATTTCAGAAATAGCCAACTACAAGTTTTATCCTGGTCATCTTTTTTTCCCCTCCTGTGTGTGTGTGAGTGTGTGTGTGTGTGTGTGTGTGTGAGAGAGAGAGAGAGAGAGAGAGAGAGTGTGTGTGTGTGTGTGTGTGTGTGTGTGTGTGTGTGTGTAAGACCAGAAATCACCTTCCATCTCATTGTTTTAAGATAAAGCCACTTACTGAATGTGTAGCATTCACTGGGCAGGCAGCAGAACCCACTGACCATCCTGTCTCTACCTTCCCAGCATGGGGACTACAGATTCAGGCACAATGGCTGGTTTTTATGTGGGTTCTAGGGATCAAACACACATCTTCATGCTTCTGTGCCTGGTAGTGTAAGCTTCTTGCAGGGTCCTTTTGCTACCAACGGGCCCCACAGTATGTGGTACCAGGCTTTTGTTCCAGAGCTCACCCAAGTCATCAGTGTCCATGTGCTTCTGAGGACCTCTTTTGGATTCTCATTTGGTGGTTTGTCCAGTTTGGACTTTACAGGAAAATCTGGGGACATCAACACATGAC
The DNA here is from genome assembly GCF_943737965.1 of Phodopus roborovskii. Classification (NCBI taxonomy): domain Eukaryota; kingdom Metazoa; phylum Chordata; class Mammalia; order Rodentia; family Cricetidae; genus Phodopus; species Phodopus roborovskii. The sequence continues at coordinate 5,685,341 of NW_026125295.1, forward strand.
AGTTGGTGAGTAGCACAGGAGAGCCTTGCTTCTCCTTGATGATAGGGGAAGTAGAAAGTGTCCCTTGGACCACTAGAAAGCGTTGTAGAAAATACTGAATGTAAGACCCGATTGCTAATCTGATGTCCTTAATACCTCACTCCAATCACACTTTAAAATATTCCTTGGAGAGAAGCACAATACCTTCCCTAATGATCATGTCTAAGTACTTTTAAGCAGAAGAGTTAAAATTTATTTTATTTTATTTTTTTTAGACTCAGCTTCCCATCATAGCAGGGCTATAATTTAGATAACACAAGTAATGATTTTTTTTGGTGTTAAATTACTGGGCATAAGCCACGGCTAATTCTGTGATGTATTTGGGGCAGGAAAGCTATCTTTTTTGTTTTTCCTTTGGTCACAATATGAAGAGCTGAGCATTAATAACTTCAAGGTAGCTTTGGTTTGTAACCCTGTTTCTTCTGACTGAAGTCTAAAGGGCATCTGTGGATCATCCTGTAAGCTCCTCTGTAAGGCAGTAAACCATGGTGGCAACCCCCCTGCATCACACCATACGTGGATCCAGGCTGAAACAGGCCCGTAGAAGCAGTCCAAGGGCAGGGAAGTCTTGGGTAAATAAGAATATCATAAGCACAAGAGGCATCACTTGAGGCTACAGAATGGCTCAGTGGGTAAACTGAGTGCTTAACAAGCACAGGACTTGAGTTTGTCAGCCCTGAGTAGCAGCATGCACCTGGTCCCAATGATCTGGGGAATGACAGGTGTATCCATGGGAAAAATATTTCTCAGAAAACAAGGTGGAGGGTGATAGAGGTCCTGACATTGACCCCTAGCCTTCATATACACACCCATGGATGTATGAACTGGCATGCATACAACACACACACGCACACACACACACACACACACACACACACACACACACACACACACCTTAACAGCATACCGAAGCACACGAAGAAGAGAAACTAGTGGTCTGCATGAAAGAAGAGACCTTGCCTCAGAACAAGGTGAGCTTGGCTCACACACAATTCAAGAAAAATGTTTATGGATGCTCTTTGTTCACAACGTAGAGGGTTAACAGAGAATAAATGGCAGGTATCCCAGGACAGTAGAGTGGAAAGTGATCAGAAAAGTACCGAGTGCCAAGAGCATGTATTCTGTTAGAAGGATACATTAACTCAGATTAAACCACAGACCACAGTCCCAGGAGGTCCCTCTGACACACCCTGGGCCATGAGGCAGGAAACACAGAGTAGATTCTGCAATTCAGAACTCACATTACAGGTGCAGGTTCTAAAGACTCTCGGTGTAATGACTGCTTCAAAGGTGCCAAACCCAATGAGTCATCAGGGGCTCAGGAAAATGGCTCAGTCAGTAAACAGCTTGACACACAAGTATGGGGACCTGAGTTCAGATCCTGGTACCAATGTGAAAAAGCAGGTATGGCAGTACACATCTACAACCTCAGAGCTAGGGAGGTAGAAACGGGATAATCCATGGAGCCAGACTAGCTGACCAGTGAGCTCTGGGTTTAGTGGGTTTAGGGAGATCCTGCCCCTGTCCTATAATAGTCAGAGATCCGCCTACCTCTGCCTCCCAAGTACTGGGGTTAAAGCTGTGTGCCACCATTGCCCAGTCATAACTTTTTAAAAAAGGGTTTTGTTTGTTTGTTTCCTTTGATTTTTTTTAAAAGAGAGAACGAGGACTGAGATTCACAAGCACTCTCCATGGGAATCTTCAAAACAGCAGTCTGTCAGTTAAAAGTTAAAAATATGTAATACATTACAGTATCCTACTGATCATTACAGTGATAAAAATGGGAAAAAATCTGCATTAATCCCACAGAAAATGAGGAACAAAAGGTAGACATAAAAGGGCCATTCTCTATGATGCGACTATCTGAAGCTCATAAAGAGGTAAGAAGGGACCATTGAGATGGCTCAGCAGGGAAAGCTGCTTGCTGCCAAGCCTGATTGACCTGAGTTCAATCCCTGGGACCCACTTGATGGAAGGAAATTAAAAAGTTCCATGTCATGTGTGGCCCCAAGCAAAAAAAAAAAAAAAAAAAATGAATTACTCTTTTTTTTTAAAGGACGAGATAAAAAGTATGTAGTGATTTCCTCTGGCATCACTGACGAGTTGTGAAAGTTGGCGGAACGGCAAGGCAGCTTCTAGCACTAATAGCATTTTAGTTCTTCATCTAGGTGTGTCCCCTTGGTGATGTGATATCAAAATGCATAATTACAGTCTGTGCACGTCTCTGCACTTAGCCAAACACCACCATCAATGAGTAGTGCAGGGTATAAGACTATGAACATTAAAAGTGTAAGGTGATGTCTATACAGCCAAGCACAGGGGCAGTGTGGCCCTGCAACAGGGAGCTAGCAGCTTGTGTTCTGATTCCTGATGTTCCCATCTGTAAAACTGGAATATCTTGCAAGGATTTGGTTGACTATATACAAGACCTGAACACCTCAGACTTCATTTGTGAACACCACACTTTTCTTCTGTCCGGCTATATGAACCAGGAGGCCTCTGTGACTGCAATAGTGAAGGAGCCTGGAGTGGGTAGGGTCTCAGTCTCATTAAATAGCTTGACCATGGAGGACAATACCAAAGCCCCAAGCGGTGTCCCAAGGCAGATGGGACGACTAAGAATGGGCTCCTAAGGTTGGAAGAATGTATACGATGTAAAGGCATTGTAATGGGCTATAGAGATGAGGAGCAGGTGAACGTTTAATTGTCAAGTTTTCCTCATGATCTTGCTAATCACAATTTTTCTTCATGATCTTGCTAACCTCATCACCAGATAGAAAACTTGCCCTTGAGCACACAGAAAAAGACCAGCAGCTCCCTGTTAAGACTAGAAAATGCCAAGTCTAAACTCTTTGGAAATGCATACACTTATGACTATGGAAATTTGGAAAGCATGGCTTCCCAAACATGACTTGCTTTTGATCTTTGGTACTATTATTAATCCTTTTATATTTTTCAAGCTAGAAAAATTTTTGAAAGGAAAAAAATACTGGGAAGCTGTATTCAAATTATTCCAGCCAGCCAAAATAGATGTGGCTAGAGTAAGACATGATTAGAACTTCTGAAGATTGAACTCACTCTGGTTATAGGGGTGGGGACAAAGCCTTGCCAGGACCCCTCTAAAGGGACTGCAAAAGAATGTAATGTAACCGTGAAACTGTCAACTTGCTTGTACATGGCCACATAGGTCCCCCACTGGGAGGGACCATGGGTTTGTGGAATGAAAAAAGCTGGCAACCCAGAGTTCTTAGCTCTTGAGAAGTTATTAAAAACCTAACACTGGGACAAGAGCTCAATGAGCCTAGAAGAGAACCAACTAAGGCTTGACTCAAATAGTTGCTACAACACGGGAGCCTGGGTTCAGGGGACAGGCGGGCAGACTTGAGAAGGTCACATGGGCTAGAGAAGGGAGTAACAAATGCCCCTGTCTGCCTTTGAGTATTCAGTGAAGAACGGAGGGGAATGGATGCCTGGGCAGATGCATGGAGAAGCGCTCAATGACAGCAACACCTTCCTGCCTGTCCTACCCAGTCAGTCTGGTTGTTTCTCTCACCCCTCCTCATTTGTTCAGGCAATACCCCAGTAATTTCCACAGCTCTCTTGGCTGATTTATTCCTCCACTTCTTTTTCCTTGGGTTAGACTTCTGTGTGTTCTAGCTAATGAGCCAAATGTATTGCACCTATTTCTCTGTCTTCATTCACTAATCAGGTGATTCAATCGGAAAAGTGTGACCAGACTTGTCTAACCCAATTCGGTCTTTGTAAACCAAGGTGTTTATGGTTAATGCTCTGTTACTTCCTGGAAAACACACAGAGTTTTTTTCCTTCCAATTTGGGTCCAGATACTTTAATAAAATTTGAAACTAGATTTAGTGCTTGATAATTGCCAAGAACACAAACATGGCGGGGGTGGGAGGGAGAATGGAAAATGGGTTGAGTGTTTTCTCCTTCTTAATCATCTGTTTAACATGCAACGGAAAGTCAACTGTAAAACTTTTATAAATGACTTTTTTTTATTCAGAAGTAGTTTGTTTATTTTACTTTTTATATGTATGAGTATTTTGCTTACATGTAATTTGTGCATCACAAGTGTTCAAGCCTGGTGCCATCAAAGGCCAGTGGAGGGCACTGGCTTCCCTGGAACTGGAATTGCTAGTCAATGGTGATCTGCTCTAAGGATGCTGGGTATCCAAAATGGCTCCTCTCCAGGAGCATCAAGTGCTCTTAACCACAGAGCCATCTCTTTAGCCCCTATGAGACTCCAATAGACTTTTTTAAAAAAAAAAAAAAAACAAATTTTATTCATTCCTGGAAAGTTTAATATATGTATACAATGCATTTGGATCATGCCCACCACCTGTAGAGATCTTTAAGACTGAAGACTCACTTAGTGCAGTGGAAACACCCAGCAATCAATGAGGGTAACCCTAGTGAAGAATCCTAATAGTGTGGGTTATGGAGCCTCACCCAGCCATCTCCTGTAAGCAAGCAAGACTTCCAGTGGAGGGACTGGAACACCAACCCAGTCTCAAATCCTTCAATTTACAATTTGTCCTGCCTACAAGACATGTTGGCAGACCAGACCAGTGAGGCACAGCAGGAGACTGGTACTCTGAGAGAAAGCAAACCCATGAGGGCCAGGACCCTGAGGAGGGATGGTCCAGATATCTAGGCTAGAAGCAAACACAACTGGCCAGAAAAGGTTAATGAAATGATTCATAATGCTATTTGCTGTACTCACAGATTGGTACCTAGCCCAACTGTCATCAGAGAGCCTTCATCCAGTGACTGATGGAAACAGATGCAGAGATGCACAGTCAAACATTAGGTTGAGCAAGGGGAATCCTACTGAAGGTGGGGATGAAGCATTGTAGGGGCCAATAGAGTCAAGGACATCACAAGAAAACTCATAGAACTAACTAATTTTGGCTCCTAAGAGCTCACAGAGACTGAGCCACCAACTATGGAGCCTGCATGGGACTCACTTAAGCCCTCTACACCTATGGTAGAGTTGTGTAGCTTGGTCTTCTTGTGTGACTCCTAACAGTGAGAGCAGGGGCTGCCTCTGATTTGTTGCCTGCTTCGGGCACTATTCTTCATACTGGGTTACTCATCTAGGCTTAATAGAGGAGGGGTTGCCTAGTCTCCCTGCAAGTTGATATACCATGGCTGGCTGAGATCCATGGGAGGCCTGCCTGTATCTGAGGAGAAACAGAGGAGGAGGAGTGGAGGGGAGTGACTGGGAGGAAGGCGGGGCGTGGGTTGTTATGTAAAAACAAAAGAATAAACAAAAAGATGGAAGGCTAATAATAAATATGAATGCACTCATATTATAAGTAGTCAAACAGATAGAAAACATGGCTGATATAGAGTCACAAACACCTACCTTTTAATAAATCATGACTTCTTGGTATCTCCTTCCACCCTTCCTTCCTAAGACACTTTTTTCTCTCTCCATTTCAAATTCAATAAATAATTTCTTTTTAAGATGTATTTGTTTATATTTTTGTGTCTAAGTGTTTTGCCTGCGTCTGCGCATACACAGTGTGCGTGCGTGCGTGTGTGTGTGTGGGGGGGGGGGGCAGGAACCTGCAGAAACACTAGAAGACGACATCAGATCTCTCGGAACTTGAGTTACAGATGGTGGTGAGCACTGACCCCAGACAAAGTGACTTCCTGTCTTCCATTGTGAAACAAGCTGAATGGGCAAGGAGCCACTGGATCAGAGCTGCATATCAAGCTCTCCTCATCTTTGTGTAGCATTGGGGTGACACTCGGAGTTCACTGGTTGATTTCACGCCTGGGAAGTGCAGGTGATAAGAGCACCCCAACAGTGAGACTGTGCAAAGTAAGTGACTTGGATGGCAATACATGCATCTGAAACACAGAGCTCAGCAATGTAGTGCAGGAGCACACATTTGTGTCCTCATGAGAGCCTGACTGGTGTGACAAAATCCCACCCATCAGAATATAAAATGGACGTGATAATTAGCCTCTTGTTTGCATGGCTACAAACTCACTTCTGCCTCAGCAACTGGCTTACAGTGTGTGAGTAACTCATGCATTTTCATAACAAAGAAAACACAGTGACAGCGACACGAAAGAGGGAGAAAATCAAATGAAAGGGCTTCCCGAAAACTTTAGGTATTGCCACCACATTACACACTCGCAGTAAGGCCCTGCTAAGACTTGTCAATAGCTCAGTGGTTATTGGTCATTATAAAAATTTTCAGAAGTGTATCTTATTACCATCTCTCCTAGTTTCATTTCTGTCGCTGAGATAAAGGAAGCTAACTTAGACCAGAAAGGGTTCATTTTAGCTCAGCATTCCATTTAGCCTGGGTAAGTCAAGATGACAGGGGTAAGAAGCAGCTAGTCGTGTCATATCAAGAGAGAAGAGAGAAACGAATGAATGCATGCCAGCTTGCTTGTGCTCAGCTTGGTTTTTCTACTCTATCATGTTCAAGACCCTCTGCCTATGGCATAGCACTGTCCATAGTGGGCTGGGTCTTCCCATGTCAGTTAACTAAAGCAATACCCCAGAGGCCAACACAAGGTAGACAATCCCTCATTGCAACTCTCTTCTCAAAGGACACGTAGGTTGTGTCAAGTTGACATTTAAAGCTGACTGTCATATCATTCTGTTTTATAGGTAAGGAGCTGAGGCAACACTGGAAGCCGAGAAGTGACGAGAATAAAATAGCAGTGAAGTTCCAGAGCCAAGAGACTTCTACCTATCATGATAATAATGTATGTAAGAATTGCCTGTAGATACTGGGAACTGTGAAAAATGCAGGTCTTCAAGTCACACTCTAAGAAATGGCCTTGGAACCAGAATGTGAGATATACTGTTCTATGATGTTTCAATTGTTCAGTAAGAGAAAGTAAAATGCAATAACGTGAAAAAGGATTCTATTATTTATCAAGATGTTTAAAAATAATCTTTAGGGTATCATCTAAAAGCCCTGACACAAATATTATAGGTTTTGTTTATTTAACACAAGCTTGTTCATTGAGTGTGACAACAGAATTAATGGAACCTATGCCAAAAGTTAGGACTCAAGCTGTGTTCATATTTTTCACTAAATCATTCCACTATTGCTTCTCTATTACTTTTCTGTATTGAACAACAACAGAGGGGTGCGGCCCACTAATTGAAACTTATCAATGTTGCAAAGCCATTCTTTAATTTAAACTACAGGAGTCAATCCACATGGAAATACTTTTAGTGACTGACTCCATAAGAATCCAGTCTAGTCAACAAAAATGTTGATATAGTTTATAAACATTTAAAAGAGCAGAGAGGAAAGGAGAGAGGTGATAGTGAACTTGGAAGGGGAAAATAAACAAACAAACATTCCTCCTGAGATAAATTCTAAATACTTGGTTTGGCTCACAAATTCAGAGATTTTAGTCCATCACCACCACAGCTTGCCCTGTTAATGGTGAGTAGCTGAAGTCCACGGCTGTTGAGGAAGACAATACTAGAGAGTCACACTACGGCCACTGGGACACAGAATGTGGTGGGCAGTAACAGAAAGGGACCAGGATTGGGCACAGTCTCAACAACACTGCCTTAGTGTGGTACTCCCTCCAATCAGATCCCTTCCATGTTCCACCACTTCGCAGTAGCAGACTGGAAATTTGAATCTATCAATGGATTAAGCCACTTATTCGGTGGGCTCCCCCATGGTCTAGTCAACTGTAGAAACACCCTCACAGACACACTAAGAGGTGCGCTTTCCCAACCTTCTAGACTTTTTTTTTTTTTAAACACTAATCAAGACTGACCATCACAGGATACACTAAAAGACAAATACTTTTAGACATCTCTCAATGCCAAACATTGCAGTGTCTTTGGACCCGATACATCAGCAAAGGTATGAGCAGACAACTTGGACTTCCCTCCTAGCCAAGTTATCATGAGACATGGTGAGTCATTGCTAAGTTGACATCTGAAAGTCTCAATAAAGCCGAGCAAAACCCAGACAGTAAGATCCCAATGGAACCTATGCCAAGGCATAGCCAAAGACAGCCAAAAGTTTAAGAAATGAGAACAGAAAAAATCTTCAGAGAGGAATGATATACAAATCAATTTCTTATCAAAAATCATTCAGGGCTAAAAGGAATGGTATAATATTTACCATGTAAAGAATTATAGGCTCTGAACTCTATAGATACTGTAATATCCCTCTAGACTGTAAAAGAAATCAAGATACTCTCAGAGGGAGAAACGAAATGAGAAAATTTGTCAATGCCCATTGCAGATTTCTCTTTTCAGATCACTGATGGAGTATTCTAACCAGAAAGGAGACAAAAAGAAGGGGTCTGGGAATATTTGCAAGGGAGAAAGAATGAAGAAATAATGTCACCAGGAAAAATAAGAGCAAATCAAAAGCATTTTCTGACGTGTCTTTCCGAAACTCTGCTTAATGGTTGGGGCAAAAATTAGATCACTATTTGGGGGTACTTCTGCATGTATGCAGGGGAAATATTCATAAAGCATATTTGAGACACTCAGGACAGAGATGGGACACAGCAAGAGGAAGTGTTTATACAGCCAGTAGAGTCAGAAAGGATGGGCAGAAGCAGGCCAGTTGTGTCTGTTTAATATTTAAACACTGATGGATTCAGCGTAGCAACATTCCCAGAAGGAAACACAAACCATCAAATCAGTCTGTGGAGGGACAAGCTTTTGACAAAACTCAACACACATCCATGACTAAAAGTCTCAAGAAAATAAAACCATGATTTCCCCACCATAGTGAAGAATATCCACAGAAACCCTGAAGCTGGTCTTATAGGTCATGGTTCTTAGTAAGCTCACAGCTAGACTTGCATATACAGGTCAATATTTTAAAGTAATTTTTCTATTTTCATCAGTCACTATTTTACAATTTTATTAGTTCTCTGAGACATATAAACAATGTATTTGGCCACATTTAGACATAGCCCAGACTCGCATACCCACCCCTATTCTTGACATATGGCATTCCACTAAAGAATGTATGTCAGATAAACACATGAAAAAATATTTAACACTACTAGGGAAATGAACCACAATGAGATATCTTCATGCATCTATTCAATGGCTAAAATGAAAAAAATGGGGAGATTGGGAGAAATTCTGTCAATCACAAGTGCTGTGGGGAATATAAAATGGAACAGCCACTCTGGATATGTCTTGTCAGAAAATGTGGAGGCACCTGTCATATAACCCAGAAACTTCACTCCTGGACATTTACCTCACAAAGACTTTTGAAGCACACAGAAACTTATATATGAGTGTTCATGTTGGCTTCATTCACACCAGTATCTGAAGTAAATTTAGGTGACCTTCAGTAGATCAAGTGTTAATCAGCACTACAAGCATGTCATTAAGTAATACAAGAAGCAAACCATTAAGAGATGCTAGACAGATCAGATAGATAGATGATATAGATAATAAAGAAAATGATTGATAAATGTTAGAGCTGTATGCAGTAGAGTGAAGATACATCAGTTATAGATTACACATAGTAGATAGATGGATGGCAGATGAATAATACAGATGGAGATAATAAACAATAGATAGATGATAGCTAGCTAGGTGATAGATGATACATGGATGGATGGATGGATAGATAGATAGATAGATAGATAGACAATAAACAGTAAATAGATGATTGTTGATTATTGATAGATACTTCCTTGGAATAGCTCCAGATAATTATATTAAATAACAAACACCAATCACAAAGCATTGTATGTCACATAACTCCCTGGCATAACATTCTTGAGAGAACAAAAACACATTAAATAGACTGAAGGGTGGGAAGGAAGAGGAAGCTAGGGCATGTGGCTTTGGTTGTGAAAGGACATCACAGAAATGTCTGACACCTGACCATCGTCACTGAAATCCTCACTGAGACTCTGCACTGTACTTTATACATATTTCCATGATGTGAACTGAGCAACTGAGCAAAAAGCACACATGGACATCTACAATCATGTCAAAAGCTGGAATTTGAAGTGAACATTGTCTGAGTTGGTGTATGTCTCCTGTGTATTTCAGGTGGTAAGAGGGATGCACCCCATAAGAAAACATATCCTCACATTATCCAAGACATGTTGGATATTTTGTAGCTGGACTTTTCTAGTTAAAAAGATGCATGGAGCAGACTTCAAGTCAGAGACAAGTATGTGAGAGTTTTTCCTTTACTTATATACATTGACAAATCTATATCATATTCTTTCCTAGGCACAGTTACTCCCCACCCCCTTATCCACCAGGTATTCAACTTGAAAGAAAATGAAAGAATGAAAGGCTCAACATCTTCAGAGAATACAAGATGTGAAGAGATTAGGAGAAAGTTGTTTCATAGCCATGATCACTGGGTATCGAATTCCCAGCCTGCTCTCCTGTCTCCTTTCCCTGTCAACCTCACTCTGGATCCACTGCCCTTTGGCCTTCCCACGAATACATATTTTCCCCATTAAAATATTGCTTTGATTTCTGCTTTTCTGCACATGCAGGAACATGGCCATCACAACCCTGAACCCGAACGCAACATTCAATGAATAAGTCAAATTACATTTCTCCCACTGTGGTTGTGTTATCTACCTGTCTTGCTGCTGTGGCAAAATATATGACAAAAGCAACTTCCGAAGGGTTCACTTTGCCTCGCAGCTCTAGAACACAGTCTGTCATGGTAGCAGGAGCACGAGGCAGCTCTTCATGTTTCTTCCACAACCAGGAAGCAGAGAGACAAGAATACTTAGGCACAGCTCCGAGCTTCATTTTCTCATTTTTATTCCGTCTGGGTCTGAAGCCTGTGGAGCCGGACTGCTCATGTTTAGGATGGGTCTTTCCATTTCAACCCATTCTAGGAACTCCCTTACAGGTATGCTCACAAGTGTGTTTCCATGGTGATTCTAAATCCCGTCAAACTGACAAGCAACACAAAACGCCACAGTGGCCAACAAACACCTTTTAGTTGCTCTGCTATCCGTCATAAATAAGACAGCGAGGATTAATTCTATAGCTGGATTGAAGATCCTTTTGGCCATTGCTGGCAAATGGGTCAAAGTCAGGATCCTTTACTGCACCTCTCGATGGTTGCCCTAAAGGTTTCTTTGTGTTTTGGTTGTACACAGAACACACATCAACCCGAGATTACTGCCCACCTGTGCAGCACCTTCAGTATCACTTTGTGACGTCTTAAATGCCAGTGGTGTTTAGCTGGCCATTGAAAAGAAAAAGAGAGCAAGGCATAGCGTAATTACAAGTTCCTACTTTACTCATTCCTTTCCTTAATGCATCTTCTATTGGGAGTTATCTGCCATAGCTCCAAAACGGTATGCTAACTGTCTTTTAAAAACTAAGATCAGTCCAAGGCTCTCCCCTATTGATTGCTCCCTCTCTCTCCTCAAGTGGAAGGGGAGGGTCGGGTGGAGCAGCAGCAGCCCATGTCTTTCTCGCCGCCATCTACAGAGAACACATTGTTAATAGTTATGAAGATTGAAAATCGTCAGAGTGCTGCCGAGTTGTGATTTTATAGTTAGTTTTGCATTCTTTTTAATTTTCCACATGAGTAATTTTTTAATAAGGAAGAAGGTGAGGACAGATGAAGAAAACCAGAAAACCCATATCTCTACTCCATCTGAGATGGAACAATGGGATGAAATCATGTCAGTAATGGTACTATGAGTACCCAGGTGATGGTGGACTCAAATACTGGCATAAGCCAGACATTTATTTGTTATTGAGGAGAAACAGTGTTTCTGAGATGCAGTGTGTGTGTGTGTGTGTGTGTGTGTGTGTGTGTGTGTGTGTGTGTGTGATAGGGATGGTGCATGAGTCCTTGGATACCTGTGGAAGCCAGAAGATGTCATGTGTCCTTGCCCTGCTCTATTACCCTGCCTCATTCCCTTGGAACGGAGTCTCTCAATGAACCTGGAGCTAGGCAAGCAGCCAGCAATCTTCCCTGTCTCCACCCCTGACAGAGCTAGGATTACAGGTAAACACAGATGCAACCAGCTTTTTGTGTGTGTATGGATTTCGACTCAGACCCTTAAGCTTGCACAGTAAGTGCTCTAACCCCACTGCGTCAGGATGCCAGCCAAAATGGGAGTCACTTTTCAAAAATAATTTGTTTTTCTCCTAGTAGTGCTTCAGTATTGGTTGAGTATATTAAGAAGAAACTGACCTATTTTAAAAGAGAAAATTGGCTCCTTACATTAATAAACTATTAGATTAATGTCACCAAGTTCCAATGAGTAAGCCATAGGCAACTTGTTAATGAGGATCAAACCACCTTCTACAGAAAACACTTAGCCCAGATTATTTATTACCAACCACTTTGAAAAGACAGATGTTCATTTTAGAAGACATGGCAGTCTTCTATTCTTTATTCAAAAAGTGATTAAAATTATCTACTGGCCACCAAATACACGATAGAGAGTGAGTACAGGTGAGCAAGAGGAAGAAGGAGGAGATCAAACTCTGAGAATTACTCTCCCGGGATGCAAAACGTAAGGATGAAATTACAGTAATAAAATCAGTGACCAGGGCTATCTGCGAAGGGTACACAGTGATGAATCACTAAGAGGCACAGTTAACACGAAGGTGAAAAAACTCAACAGCAGGGTCACGACTTGCACACGACCCTCTAAATTACAACCGACTCTCTCTCTCTCTCTCTCTCTCTCTCTCTCTCTCTCTCTCTCTCTCTCTCTCTCTCTCTGTGTGTGTGTGTGTGTGTGTGTGTGTGTGTGAATGTCAGAGACCAACCCAGGTGTCCTTCCTCAGGAGCTGTCCATCTACTGTTTGAAAACCAACTCTCTCTGGGATCTGTGACTCGTTGATAACTAAGCTGGCTGGCAATGGGCTCCAGGAATCTATCTGTCCCTGTTGATGGGATTAAGATACCAATTATCTTTTTATGTGAGTTCTAGGGATCAAACCCAAGGCCTCTCACTGTTACCTAACACTTTGTTGAGCTATCTCCTTACCCTGACTAATTTTTATGTGACATACTATTTTCCTGGGTTGTTTATATGGTTTAAGCTACAAATGATTATAAAGTATCAGGTGCCTTTTTCATAAAATTGTCAGAAGACCCTGGGTCAGATTTCTTCGTATCTTTGCCAGTAAAGATGCTGCTCTGTGTTTAGGCTAGGATTAGTCATGTTCTTCCTTTATCCAATTTCCTTTAAAGAATGATCTTTATAGAAAATACTTCCCTAATTATTTTCAGGAGAAATACAAGAGCTTTTGCTTCATTTTTTGAAGACAAAGAGAGATTCTGCGAGCCCCTTCTGTCACTGGGTAAGAGCAAGGGCTGGAAACAAAAGCAATCAGAAGGCGACAGATGTTGAACACAAAATCTAGAGCCCAACTATTCTCGGAAGCAGCAGACTGATCCAGCTGTGCAACCAGTACTCATTCCACTTCAGATAAAGCTGACCTGTAGAGGCCTCCTGTTTAGGTATATTGGAGGCAGGGCCTAGTGTAGCCCAGGCTGGCCTCACACTCCCTAGTAGAAGATGACCTTGAATTCCTAATCCTTTACCTCTTACACCTGAAATGCCAGGCCTGGGACACCACACTGGGTTTTTGCAGTGCTGAGACTGAACCCAGGCTTCCAGCTCACCAGGCCAGCACCACTGACCGAACTGTGTGTCTCCAGCTCTGAAGACCACTACCTGGGTCAAGACCTGATGTGAAACAGTAACAGCGTGCAACCAAGGAGTCAAACACAGCCCTACAAGTGGTTACTGCAAATTCTGCACCTGAATTAAAATGTGCCTTCTGTGCTTAACAATGCAAATACAATCTATTTTTGTCCGGGGACTTCCTGATTTTGTGTCTGTCTTATATTTTATCTGTGCAAACTTAGCTTTACACTCCAGAAATTCATTTAATTTACATAAAAGGATTCTGCAGCATAAAACTTATCATACTTTTTGAATAAATATATATCTTTTTTTTTCTTTCTCAAGATATCCAGTGAATGTTTTCAAAATGATTTATTTTCTGGTGACTGAAAAATCCAATTTATTATAAACTAAATTTTCATCAGTACTTGGGTCCAACGTTTACAAATTCTACTTCCCCCATTATAAAGGCCCATCTATCTATGCATGGGTACCAATGCTTTTAAGCATCAGTTTTTTTCTAAATATTATATCCCCTAAACCTGTTTTCATATTTCTTGGGGTTCTCCACTCATTGGTCTTCAACTTTCACAAATTTTAAATTGTTTCTGTTTGTTTGTTTTCCTGGCTGCTTTTTTATATTGTTTTTCCCGAAGTCTGGTTATGATTGGTCAACATTTACAATCCTAACTTTAAGACATGTTCATTATTTCTATGCTATTTAGTAACAGAGCACAAGTTTAGATGTTGCGATGAGCACTTGCAGTCCTAGCACCCGGGAAGCAGTGTAGAGGCAGGAGGATGACAAGTTTAGGGTCAGTCCCAGCTACATAGCAAGATGGAGTCCAGAGCACGGTGCCTGAGACATGTCAAGCTAAACCAAACAGAAGAATGGGCTGAGTCAAACTAAATGCTAATGTCTAAGCCCATCCTCCACCTCTCACTTTTCCCCTAGGCTTAAAAAAAATAGCTCCTAAGTTCCTTTAAATACATTTCTAATGAGATCACTATTTCTGCTTTAATGGGATAATGCTTGCTTTTAAAGGATATAAGAATGATAATCAGCTGTATATCAGATTCACTTTGAGCAATTATTTGTATGTGTATAAGAGAGAAAAAGAGAGCAAGTGTGTGTGTGTGTGTGTGTGTGTGTGTGTGTGTGTGTGTGTGTAAGAGGTCAGGAGTCAACTCCATCCAGCATTTTGTTTCTTGAGATGAAATCCCAACATAAAACTTGTAGCCACTTTACCACATAAAACCAACAAAACAATGAAATGCCTTTGCAATGTCATCTCCTGTCTTAGTGAGGCTCTCTGTCATTGTGATAAAACACCGTGTCAAAAAGCAACACGGGGAGGAAAGGGTTTATTTTATCTTACAATTCTCAGGGCACACTCCATCCCTGAGGGAAGTCAGGGCAGGGACTCAAGGAAACCTGGCAGGATGTGGAGCAGAGGCGATGGGGAACAATGCTGACTGGCTTGCTCTCTGAGACTTGCCCAACCTCCTTCCCACTCAGGACCACAGAGGGCTGGGCCGTCCCACATCAATTATTGATTAAGATGTGCCACAGACCTAACTATAGACATCTTTTTTAATGGGTCTCTCTTTTCAGGTAACTTCAGCTTGTGCCAAGCTGACACAAAACTAACAAACCCATCTACTGACAAACACACTTTGAATCTCTACAATATATTGAAATCCAAATTCGGTTTCAAAAGTGCTCAATTGAAATTCACTTTTGAGCTCAGCACAGGGCTAAAATATTCTGTTTGCTGATGATGTTCACTGCTTTCTTAACGAACTCCCACTAACATTAAAACAGAGTCATTTGAAAACTGTGACATGACATATAATAAGCCCTGCAAAATCACACACAGGCATGCACACTCACAGACATCCGTGCAACTCCTAATGGTGCCAATAAATCAACGCAGAAACATAAAAAAAAAAAAGTAATTAAGCACAAAGAATTGCCCTGACTGGATGCTGCTTTTCTTTTTAATGTAACTCTAACATGATTATGTATGCATATCTAATTAGATCTACATCTGATGACCTATGGTCTTAGCTTGATGTCTGCATTATAAATGGCCTGACATTTGATTAGTTTGTGTGATTAAATTATATAATTGCCTAGATGGTTACCAAATGATGAAAACTGTTTTCTACCTCTAGTTTATCCTGGCACTGGTTAATTATTTCTGCCTACATACACAGCATATAGCCAGGTAAAAGTACATTTTTATAGGATGAAATATGCAGTTATCCAAAACCATAATAGGAGGTATATTGATGAGTGTATATTATAAGAAGGGGAAGTATGGTATATGACTTAGACCAATATAAGAACTTAAAGTTGATGATGGAGAGATGGCTGAGCAGTTAAGAGCACTTCCTTCCCTTGCAGAGGGTCGGAGTTCAACTCCCAGCACTTGTGTAGGATGGCAACGACCCCTGTAAACCCAGTTCCTGGAGTTGCAGGTCCTAGAACTCCTCTTCTGGTCTCTTCAGGGACTTACACTCATGTTCATGTACACAGACACATGCAAATGCACATTTTAAAAAAAGGCTTAAGGCCAAAATTAAAACTATAGAAGATCTGGCATTCTCTCTTCATTGTCACAGGTGTTGGTGGTCCTTGGTATGATTCATTTTCTAAGAACGGTGGCTTTAATTTTCTTCTTGATTGTGATATCAGCCTTACTTCTCAATTTCATGAGTGCCAAGCCAAACATGGAGTCTTCACTCTTTGTCCCAGGGACTGCAGCATTTTTTGTTCTCAGTGGGGTTTAGTTGTTTCTAATTTCTTTAAAATATTAGTTAAGATCCAAGCAATAGATGAGAAACAGTAAAGGGGAAGGAAGCTCTACCCCCATTGGCCCAAACAAGTTGGGGGAAGCAGGGAACAATTTTAGAATATCTCTGGCATGTGTGTGCTAACCAAGCATGTCCTTTTGACACCAGGAGTCATGGTCCAATCAGGTCACATCTCAGGGATGTGACAGTGGGGAGCACACCAGCCCAGATAGCGTAAGAGACAGATAGGGGGAACTGAAATCCACAGTTGATCCACAGATTCAGTTGTTCTGCCAGAAATGTCTCCATAACAGATAGCAAGGAATAATGCTGGGTGTTGTATGAATCCCATGCACACCGAGATATGAGTGCAGAAAGAGAGGAAGGCTGGAAACATGGCTTTGTTTCAACAGCTGGCCACTTCCTAAGGACTGATTGGTGAGATTTGATGAGTTATGTCTGAGATAGTAAATTACAAAGTGAAATCTACATGCTGTCTAGAAGGCAGAAGAAGTAGGTAAGAAAATGCTATCAGGGAGCCTGCTTGTTAACTGATGAAAAATTATAAAAAAAAAATGAAATAAATTTGAAAAGAGAACAGTAGCAATAAAACCTATATAGGATATCAGCTTGTGTTCTTTACTTGTAACTAGTTCAGAAGTGATATGAGTTAGCCAATATTCACTATGTGAAGATAATGTGTGTGAGAGATTTCAAAGCCCATCAGTGAACTGCTTCTGTGTAGACTCGGGTGTGGCTGTGCGTATAACTGCATGCAATCATGTCATGGGCACAGTATCAAAGAACCATTACCTCCAGGAAGGAACGGAGCTTCACAACTGCTGTAACCCTTCCTTCCCCCAGTTAATCTCACTCCACTCTGTCCACACATGCGTCCTCCATGTATTTAATTAATGGCAACCCATAAACTATACTTTATCCCCATCCTTATTCCATGAATGGCATTCCTACATAGAACACAGCAGTATGTAACCTGTTGAGTTTGAGTACCACTAGCTACCTCTTATAAATGGGATCATATGTGCATCTTTTAGTGACTAGCTTATTCACTTGTTTGCTTTTCTTGTTGCTATGAGAAATGCCCAACAAAAATAGCTTAAAGAAGGAAGGTTTTAGCTCATAGTTTGATGGTGCAGTCTGTTGTGGTGGTGAAGGCTGACTCAGGAGCTCAAGGCTACTGGGCCCATTGGATCATCTGCCAAGAAGCAAAACGTGATGAATGCTGGTACTCTGCTCACTTTCTCTATTGAAAAATTCATTTATGATTATTATGTGTGTTTAATATGCATATATGGGGTGTGCATGTGCCAAGCATACATGTAGAAGCCAGAAGACAACACTGTAGAGTCCATTGTCTCCTCTGTCTTCACATGGGCTGCAGAACTAAAGCTCAAGTTGTTAAGCTTGTGGGCCAAGTCACGAGCCCTGCTTTCCCCTTTGTATTAAGTCTGGGACTTCAATGCATGGGATAGTGCCACTCACCTCTCTCAAACACACCATGAGCATGCTCAGGGATGTGTTTCCATGGCGATTGGTCAAACTAAACCTAACCATTGTAAGTTTGGGAGCCAGTTTGGTGTTTTTCTCTCTCCTTCTCTTGATTTTTATTTTTCTCACATGCCTGATGATGTGTATGCTCATATTCCACAATGACATACATTTATGTTTTGTTCATGACTGAGTGATTTCATCAGTTGTACAACTGGAGATGAAGTTACTGTACACTGTGAATAAAATAGGTTTCTTTTATTGGTTGATGAATAAGGCTGTTTTGTCCAATTAGACAAGTAGAATTTAGCCAGGTGGGCACTCTGAACACAGATAGAGAAAGGTAATGGTGGAGTGAGCGAGGCACCATGCAGCCTTCTGGGGAGGCAGGATCCCTGGGCACGGCCAGTAAACGAAGGCCACAAGGATATACAGAGATTAACAGAAATGGGTTAACAATTTAAAAAGAGCTAGCCAGTATGAAGCCTAAGCCAATGGAGAAACAATTATAAAGAGATATTAAGTCTCAAAATGTTCATTTCATAGCAGCTGCGGGGACCTGATTGGGTGGAGAGAAACCAGTTCAGTGGGATTGAGACTAGATGGAGAAAATCTCCCAATAGGGTTGTAGCCTGCCTATAATATGTGCTTAGAACTAAACCCAGGTTCTCTGCAAGAGCAAGAGCACTCTTAACTGCTGAACCATCTCTCCAGCCCTTCTTACAGTAATTTTACCCACAGGCTTAGTATCATGGCCTCCACACTCACTTCTGACTTTGGTCTCCTCTGTTTCCTTCCTAATTCATCTAGCTAAAAGTCTGTTGATTCTAATTACTCTCCTCAGAAAAATGATTGTCTATTTCATTGGTTTTCTCGGTTGTTTTCCTGTTCTCTCTTTCATTGATCTCTGCTCTGATCTTTATTGCACTTTTTTTTTCTGGTTTGGGTTTAGTTTTCCTAGCTATATAAGCTATTAATTTAGTGACTGGAGATTTCTCCTGTTTACACTATAAGCATTTAGAGCTATAAATTAGACTTGTAGACTATATGGTCTTGATTACAAATATTCAATTCTACTGTTATAGGACTGCAGGGAAAAGACATTGGCAGTATTTTAAAGAATATATGTGGTGGTATTACAATAACATTTCACAAACAGATACCTGGTTCATGGCTGTAGTTCATCAATGTCTAACACTAATGATCATTACAATAACTGTTCTGCTACTTCAAGTGCCATAGAGCCTGGGCTTCAAGTCAATAGACACAGAAAATTAATTTTTGGATCTAGTATGATTAAACAATAGTGTCAGTGAAATCAAATCATTCGTTATTCATTGTCTCTGATCTCTAAGGGAAAAAAATCCAAAAGCTTTTCCTTAAAGTAGAATAAGTGTTGATGTTTCAAGCAAAGTTATCTTCTCCTAGCTTTCATTTTGTGGTTATTGTAATATGAATTCAAGTATGAACCTTTGTGTCTCCCAGTGACCAACATGCCCAGGCTTTCCAAACATGAAAAAAATCTGTTGTACAACTGATGAAATTACTCAACAGTGAATAAAACTTACATGCAGGTCATTGTTTAATACAAACACATAAATCATCAGACACATGAAAAAAATTCCAGAGCATGAAGCAAAAAGACAAAACTGGCCCCAAGCAGATAATACAGAAAGATAGTCTAGATAGTCTGGCAAACTAAACCTAACTTCAGAAAGACTCAGATGGCATCATAAATAAAAATAAAGGAATATAAATGAGACACAGATATTTGACAGACAAGGGTTGCTCTCAGTCATGGGCAGAGAAGTATCATTTCTGGAGTTGGGTGGTGGCAGTTAATGGGGAGACTCATGACTGGTTGATTTCTTGAGAAAAAGAACAGTGAAATGTTTGGCTCTAAATCAGACAGCTATCTGTCACCTTCTAAGGCCCAGGTATTACCACAGAAGAGGGGCAGAAAGACTGTACATGTTAGTTGATGGAGAGGGATGCCATGCAACGTCATCTTCTAGATATCCACAGCCATTGGGATCATGAACACACAGCATCTATGCATCCATGTATAAGGCTGGACCCTTTGCCATTTTATCATGGATGAAGGAGGAGCTTGCAACACTCCACTCATTCCTGAAGAGTCATGGGCAGTTAATGTCTGCCTGGACAAGTTAATTTCTTCAGTGTTGTAGCTGTTAGTCAGTTGTCCATGCCACAGTAAACAAGCTCTATTCATGTTGACACAGAAATATTGCAGAAACCCAGTGGGCCAACATTTGGGAAGGTTATGGGGTTCAGAGAGAACATGGGAGAGACCAGTGAGGATAACAGGGAGGTGGTACACAGATATGTGAAATGAGCTTATAGTTTTGGGGTGCCAGTCAAAGTTGAGTTGACCCTGTGGTGTGGCCTCTTGTGATTGACAGGAGAATGTATGTGAGAAAACAGTCTGGTCTTAGATGCAGTGGAGATTGACAGAAGAGGATAGCCCCCAACAGTCACTGCTGAGGGTGCTATGGGTGCAATCTAAGAACTTTGAGGCCCTTCTTGACAAGGACTCCATCTTCTCCCAACAGTACTGCCCTGCACACCAAGCCTCCAATTGTTGGCTTGGTGAACACAGCATCTCTATTTTCAAAGAGGGTGCTAATTATTACATGGCCCTCAGTAGGAAGCATCGAGGACAGTGAACAGGTCCCAGATTCCAACGGATTCCCAGCACAGAATAAGCCAAAGGTGGAGACTTCATTCTTAACCACTTGGCTCAAGAGTAAACACACGAGAGAAAATCTACGAGACGGAGAAAAGACAAGACAAGTTTTCCTGACGTGTAGGCAGAAATGTGCTTTTAAGTTTAAGGGGCTTAAGGGGTGCCAGGAAGATGAAAACCCAAATCCTAGACTTGGAAAAATTCTCATTAACTTGAAAACTTCAAAGACATCCTTAAAGGATCTTTGAAGAGAAAGAATTCCAAGTAAACAAACAGGTCGCCTGTGCAAGAATCATATATACAGACCTCTTCATTGGCCTTTTTTGATCAGTGGAAAATTGGCTCCAAAGATAAAAAAAAAGGAGTATTTGAGTTCAGTTCCAAGGTTCTGTAACTTGACAAATTAACAATCACGTGTGTCTGTGGAACAAAGCCATTCTTAAACATAAGAGCCTGAAAAACGTTTCTCATCCTTTCAGGAAAGCGGCCAGCAGAAAAATGGCTGGGGGAGGACGGGTGGGAGCAGAAGCTTCAAGGAATGAGGTTCTGACCCAGGGGGACAGTCAAAGTGACAGCTCTGCCATGTGGTGGGACAGCACACAGTTCTAAATGAAGCCAGAGGATAAAGTACTTCTGAAACAGTGGCTCCAGGGAATGGAGGAAAATTCCAGAACTTGATTACTATTCCAGATTGACTTAGGAGGATGCTAAAGGCACACTATTTTTTTTTTTTTGAGCAACCAAAAGCAGGCAAACAAAATTACAAATTCTAAAATGAGCTCAATCAGATGTGAGAGCCAGGGCATAAATACATGCATTTCCTTATCACTTTATACTATTAATTTCTATAGCAGTGTCATCACGGGATAGTCTCTGAATAATTCTTATCATTTGATACCTCTATTTGTTGTTAGTTTTTATATGTATTGAATATGTGCTTCTGAAGAATGTTTACTCAAAGTTCACAATATTCCTTAGTCAGGAAAGTGTTTGCCTCATAAGCACAGGGACCCCAGTTCAATCCCCAGGACCCGATAAAAAACAAACCAAACAACCCAGGCATGGCAGTCCACACTTGTAAATCCAGAGCCAGGGAGGTGGAGGAAAGTACATCCCTAGGGCACCCTAGCCAATCCAACTTGAATCTACAAGTTCAAGCCAGTGAGAGAGCTTGCCTCAAGTAAGCAATGGAGATAGCATCTTAACAAATGATACCTAAATGACCAATGATGTATGTACACACACACACATACACATGCAGACATACATGCATACACACATACATACACATATGCATACACATATATACACATATGCATACAAGGAATGTAGCAATGTTTATTCCATAGTTGTTGGCCATTATGTAAAACCTGATAGTATTTTATATTTTCTCTATCAATAACCAATAACTAAAAGCAGTCAAATTCTCCCACTATGACTAGAACTTACATTCTTATTTATCATGTCTATTTTTTTTTTAATGTATTCAAGGTCTTGTAACACATTTTCACTATAGGACTTTTACCCAGCTCTCTAGGTCAGTGATTTTCATCCCATGGGTCATGACCCCTTTGGGGAAGTTGAATGGAACCCTTTCACATGGGTTGCCTAAGACTATCAGCAAACACAGAACTTTATGATTTATAACAACAGAAAAATTATAGTTATGAAGTAGTAATGAAAATAATTGTATGGTCGGGGGTTACCACAACATGAGGAACCGTATCAACAGATCGCAGCAAAGCAAGCCTCTCTCACTCCACCATCCTTTCCATAGTTCTGTCTGGAGATTCTAACATCTGTCTCGCGTTGCTGTGATCTGTACCACCTTCTGACCTATCTCTTCATTCACAGATTCTCTGTTTGGCCGTGTCCAGTCTGATGCAGAAGACGCCCATGGAGTTAGTTCCATTGTGTTACTCAGTCATCATTACATTTCCTCTCTACTCCCATTCAATTTATCTTCCATGGGTCCAGTTTCTTGTTTTATTTATAACTTCTCTTTTATTTATCTGATCACCATCAGTTTGAACTTAACAAGTCCAATATTTACATGATTTTCTGAATCTTTTCCATGCTCTGTGGTTTCTGCTGGTAACTGTGGTGCCTGGCAGTAATGAGTGCTACCATTGGAACATTCTATTTTTAAGGTTTATCATCATCATCATCATCACAAAGAGGCACCCATGTAAGCCAACATCATTTGCTCAGACATTATCTCCAGTCGCTCTTTTACACCTCAGCTCAGCACTATGACCCTCCTGGACTGCTTGGACAAAGTGCCACAAACTTGATACTGCAACAGAGCTCTGTGTCTCCTGCTTCTTCAGGCCTGAACACAGGGACACGGCATGTTCTCCTCTGGTTTCTGGAGCGATGGTGGCCACCGGCATTCCATGGCTTGTAGACCTCTCATCCCCTCCTCTCTGTATCTCCTCACATGGCCTTTTCTCTCTGCCCACATCTGTCCGTGTCTACGTCTCCCATTTAGGAGTCACCCATCATACTGATTTCACTTTACCTTGGTTAACTCCATAAGACCTTGTTTCCTTCTCTTCCCTTTTCATCCCTCTTTGCCTTGTTCGCTCCTTCCATTGCATCCCTCCTTTCCTGCCCCCTTCTGCCCTCCCTCATTTATTCCATCCATCTTCTTCCCGCCTTCCCACTTTCCCTTTCTTCCTTACATCTTCCCTTTGCACTACTGGGAATAAAGCCAGACCCTTGCCACTAAACCTTCCCCACCAGGGAGGACAATACCCAAATCAGAAACCAAATCCGCCCTCCCTTCATGGGCCTTTGTTGGGCATCTTGTGACAGCAATTAGATAAACAATGAATAAAGTCACTAAGGAAGATGGGGCTAGATTGAGTGGTAAACAGTTCAAGAGTTCAGGGCCCCGAGTATATATAATATTCATAATCAATAGGTTTCATTGGAGTTATAATTAACTCCACTGTTTAGCCAGCTGGACTAACTTCTTCTTCTTTTTTTTGGGGGGGGCAACATCTTCTGTGCCAGGAATTGATCTGAGGTGGGTGGGGGAAATGGTGCCTGTTCAGCGGTGTGCCTGTGGGGGTCAGAGGACAACTCCCAGGAGTAAGATCTTTCCTTCCACTGGGTGTGTCCTGAGGCTCAAACTCGGGTTGTCAGCCTTTGATGTGAGCATCTTTATCCACAAAGCCATCTTACCCACTCACTACTCAGCAACTGAAATTAAGAAAGTGAGACTTTGCAAATGTCCTCTTTCTATCTACCACATTCATTTGGAAGCAATAACATTCTTTGCCCAAACAGCAAATCCCACTTATTTTTCACTGTATGATCCCTTTGCAATAACTATCAAAAAAGCCAGTGTACAACAGGACTTTAAAAGTCATTGAATAAATGTGTAAATGCATGAATAGTTTCTCCATTGTTTATAATTCTGACCCTTCAGTACTTTCACATAACATTTCCTAAATGGTTCTAATTTAAGGGCATTTCATTTGTTTTCTTTCCCAATTCTACTGTCGCCGTCTTTTCATTAATTGAAATATTCTTAAGGGGAAATACATTTATAAATTGGAGCAGAAGAAGACAAGAACGTAAATGAGGGATGCTTTAACTTTAATGTGCTAGCGTTAAAAATGTGTGCTCTGCACACAGTAGCAAGAGTGTGCTGGTGTTTAAGATGTGTGCTCTGTGGGCAGTAGAGTGTGCTAGTGTTTAAGATGTGTGCTCTGTGGGCAGTAGAGTGTGCTAGTGTTCAAATTGTGTGCCATTAAGGACACTCATTTTCTTTCTAAAAGCATAGTTTTCATTTGGCATACCAACCCCAGTTCCCCCTCCCTCCCCTTCTCTGCTATCCCCCTTCCCACCCCTCATTCACTCCTCAGAGGAGGTAAGGCCTTTCTTGGGGAGTCAACAAAGTCTGGCATAGGAAGCTGGGGCAGGACCAAGCCCCTCCTCCCTGTCTCAAGGCTGAGCAAGCTATCCCACCATAGAGAACGGGCCCCAAAAAGCCAGTTCATGGACCTGGGATAGGTCCTGCTGCTACTGCGAGCACCCTCCCACCCCCACAACTGATCAATCCACGGATCTGTCACCCACATTCAGAGGGCAGAGTCGGTGAGCTCCCACCAGCTTGGTTGAGTTGTCTCTCCCCATTGTGCTCTTGACCCTGCCCCCCCCTTGTTCATACGACCCCTCCCCCCTTTCTTCATCTGAACTCCAGGAGCTCAGCCCACTGTGGCTGTGGATCACTGCATCCTCTTCCATCAGTTACTTCATGTAAGCTCTATGATGTCAATTTGGGCAGTCACTAATCTGATTAAAGGAGCAGGCCAATTCAGACATCCTCTCCACTACTGCTAGGAGTCTCAGCTTCGGTCGTCCTTGTAGATTCCTGGGAATTCTAGCACCAGGTTTCTCCCTAACCCCATAGTGGCTCCCTCTATCAAAATATCTCTTGAATTGTTCCCTGCCCTGTCCCTCCCCCAACTGGGTCTTCTGGACCCCGTGTGCTCCCATCCTCCACCCCTCCTTTCTAGCCCCCTCCCAGTTTGCCCAGGAGTTCTTAACTCTTTTCTATTCCTGGGCCTTCCATGTGTGTCCTTCTTAGGGTTATCTAACTTCTCTGTCACTGTGGTTCGTAGCCTGGTTACCCTTTGCTTTACAATTAATATCCCCATATGAGTCACTACATACTGTGTTTGTATTTCTGGGTCTGGGTTACCTCACTCAGGATTTTTTTTTTAATTCCATCCATTTGTCTGCAAAGTTCAAGATGCCATTGCCTTTTTTGTTTTTGTGTTTGTTTTTACTGCTAAGTAATACTCCACTGTGTAAATGCACCACATTGTCATTATCCACTCTTTGGTTATGGGTGTCTAGGTTGTTTCCAGGTCCAGGCTATTACACATAATGCTGCTATGGACACAGCTGAGCAAATGAAGAGCTCACGTTTTGAAATAATCTGTGTGAAAGTTTGAAGCCCCAATGGGCAGGATTTGTGTAGTCATGCTTGCAAACAGATTGGCAAGGACCTGAAATCTTGCTTGGCAGTGGAGTACTTGTCTAGCACTCAGGAAGTTCTGGGTTTGACCTTTTGCAGCTCATGAAACCAAGTGAGGTAGTATATGCCTATTCCCCAAGTACTCTAGAGGCCGGCAGAAGAGGGTCAGAAGTTCAGGGCCACCCACAGCTACAGGATGAGTTCAATCACTGAGCTACATGAGACCCTGTCTCAGAAAACAAACACAAAGAGAATAGCTTAGAAACAGTAACTGAACCAACAACTTTTATTCAAAAGTGTTTGATACAATGTCTGAGTCTAGCCTTTTCTAGCCCCGGGCACACACGTGATGCAGAGACACAACACATGGTGTCATGCTTCTAGGCTCAGCATTTTGGAGGCAGAGGCAGGCAGATCTCTGAGTTCAAGGCCAGACCGTGCCACAGACAGAGTTCCAGCCAGCCAGGGTTACAAAGTGAGACCCTCACCTAAAAACAAAAAACAAACAAACAAACAAAAATAACCCCACAACACTACCAACACACCTAACATAACAAATTTTTAAATAGAAAACATTATTTAAAAGTATATGACTCACTCCTGGCCATTTAGGGGAAGGCTTGTTGGCTGTGCTACAAACAGTAGCAGATGCACTGAACTAAGTTTGCTTTGTAGACAAGTCCAATTGCAACACGGTTTTGTCCAGATTTTTATTTTTCTTGGACCAGATATGAATATGCAAAGTGTCAGCTTGAGGACATTGGTGGATCTTATGATGGGGGTGGGCCATTCAGTAAAGCACTTGCTACATAAATGTGAGCATCCAGTTTAGAGCCCTCCCCACCAGCACCACATAGAAAGCCTGGGACAAGAGCATATGCCTGGGGAGACACAGACAGAAGGACCCTTGGGACTTGCTGCCAGTCAGTCTGTTAAGACTAAGGCAGAAAATGATTGGGGAAGACATCCGATATAGACCTCTGACCTTCGTACACATGTACCTGCACACACATGAGCCCATGTGTGAACACAGACACATGCCTATACCACACACACACACACTCGTGCACACACACACACATACAGATTTTTTTTTTTTTAACTGAGGGATGTGTACATGACCTTCAGGTTGAATGTATCTTACCTCATTTGTCCCCTAGGAAAGAGTAGATTTCTAGTAAGGCAGAGCACACTGTGATAAGAAAGTTCCGTCCCTGCCTTCGGCAGTCTCGAGGTCCTTCCTGAAGTCAATACTTAACAGCATTCGGGAGAGTGAATTCATTTCACCTCGACCCCAAATGGAATCTTCGCCCATGCCCCGCTGTTCCCTCTGGTCCCTCCGCTGTCCCAGCTTGCTGTCCTCACTTTGTGGCTCTCCACGAGATGCCCTCACTTTTATCCTAAGGTCCACTTACACAACAGGCCACCATTCCACTCATCTCTTACTAATGGACACGCTGTCTGCTACTCCGCCATTTAGTCCTACACAGCAACAGAAACAGAATTCCCGGATTCCCCTTTGTTTTGACAGTGCAAAATTGAGCCAGGCATGGTGGTGCACACTAATCCACTTGGCCGGTGGAGGCAGAAGAATTGGGTGTTCAAGGCCAGCCTGGGCTGTGTACTGCATGAAACCCAATGTCAAAAGAAAAAAGGGAAGAGAAATAAGAACAAAAAACTGAGCTCCAGCCACCCAGCTGCTCTCACACCACCCCTCACTAAAGGAGGAGACACACAGATTGATCTGTCCAGGTATAACTGCAAAACTGACTGTCTTTTTTTTTTTTCAGCTCTGTAACCAGCTGTGTTAGCCAGGGGGACTTTCAGAGACCCTCCACAAAACTGTTCTTCTTCCATCTTCCCCTGGTCTGAAAGTCTGCTCTTCCTGATCGTCATAACCAAACAAACAAAGCAAGCCGGTTGGCAAGGCCAGATCTGTGTAGTCACGCATCATAATTAGGGTCACTATTGCTATAATGCTGTGATGAAACACAGTGACCAGGAACAACCTGGGGAAGTTTCTTTGGCACAAGTTCTGAGTCACAGGGCCCATTGAAAGAGCTCAGGCAGGAACTCGTATCTGGGGAACCTGCAGGCAGGAGCTGGTTCAGAAGCCATGGTGGGGGAGGGGGAGCTGCTTACTGGCTTGCTCCTCCTCGTGGCTTGCTCAGCCTGCTTTCTTATAGAATCTAGGACCACCAGCCCAGAGCGACTCCAATCGCAATGGGCTGGACCCTCTCACATCCATCGCTAATTAAGAAAACGCACTACAGGTTTGCCAACAGCCTGGTCTAGAAACATTTGCTCAAGGGAGGCTCCCTCCTCTTAGCCCACTCTAGCCTGTGTCAAGCTGACACAGCTTAGCCTGCAATCATGCTTGCAGGAGGATGAACAAAGATGGAGACAGTGGGCTGGGCACTCCTTCCTCACAGGAATGCAATGGCGAGGGTTAGGGAATGGCTGGCGCAGAGCAGAGGAGACAGACAGACTTCTACAGGAGGGGTCGTCCATGAGGATGGAACACCTCAGGCGTTTTCATCAGTGAAGATGACAGAGGAGGCATGACACCTGCATCATTCATGACACTCTCCAAAACAGGGCCAAGAGGCAAGCTCCTGCCAGACTGGCAACAGGGAGTGCAGGTTCAGAGTCATTTGAGGAAGAAAAAGTTATGGGATTAAGTCAGAGGATTAAAATACCCCGTCCTACATTCTAACCTCCTAATGAAAACGAGTAACGATTCAAGGGTAAGAGGGCCCAACAAAGGAAGAACATACTCCGATTCACAACAAACAAAAACTCTGCAGTCCTTCCCATTTTCAGCTTAGACGCTTCAATATAAATACAGTACCCAATAGGCATAATTACATCTTCCCCCAGACTTGTGGGAATATGTACACCTACTCTCCTCGTTTGCTCTTCCGTGAAGTTTACATTTGATCATGAATTGCACCTTTTGTGAGTTGTTTTATTTAACTTGAAATATGCCTGGAATCTGCTATAAAGGCTAATATGCATGTTTAATGAGCGGGACCTCTGCCTCATGTTTCTTCAGTGTTAATTCTCTTCCAATTAATATAATCCCATCGTAAAAGAGAAAAACGTCACACACACACACACACACACACACACCCCAAGGTGCTTTCCATAGCTATAGTTAACAATACCCCTCCTGGGCAGTTATTACATAGAGTAGAAAATAAAATTAAATTTTCTTTTAAACTAAAGTAACTCTCCAAACAGGCTCAAATTGTTCAATTATGTCTTAATTAGTTAAAACATCATTGTAACTTATCAAATTTAGCCATTCCTGTTTGTTTAAAACATCTTTAATTTGAAAATATCTCTGGGGAATATATACTAGCAAATGGGCACAACTCTTTTGTTTCAGGTTTCCTTACTTATAGAATTGGGGCTTTATGAGTGGGAGGTATTCTGTAGCCCAGGCTGGCCTCAAACTTTCAGCATTCCCAGTTGCTGGGAACCTATTATGAGTCACCAAGGCCAGATCCATTCCTTTATTTTAAAGAAAAATAAATGAAGACTACAACTAAATCTTCAAAATATTCATGCATGTGAAATTTACCTATATTTTATGTTATATTTAGCAAACATTTGAGAATGCAATTTTAAAATTTTATCAAGCTGTGGTCATATGTGAACGTCTTAAACCAATTTTTCTAAAAACAGTATTTTAAACAGACATTTATATAATTTCCTAGTTGAAATCCATGATAAATATTTCTGTGTCTGATGGGTAAATCTCTTGTAAGACAGCCTTAGAAACGAGACCACGGGGCTGATGACTCATAGCACTGTCCTGGTAATGAGTGTGGGGATGTGCACATGTGTGTAAGTGCTCATGGAGGGTGTGACATGTGTGTATGTACACATGGAAGCAAGGGGTTGAAACATGTTTTCCTCAGTTGCTCTCTATCACATGTGTTTGTGTGTGTGTGTCTGTGTTTGTGTGTGTGTGTGTATGCATGTGTATGTATGTGCTTGTGTGTGTGTGTATGTGTGGGTATGAATGTCTGTGTGTGTGTGTGTAATTTTTTTATTTGGGGAGGTTATAATAAAATTATATCATTTCCCCCATTTTCTTTTCTTTCTCTAAATACATAAGAGCCACCTGCTTAGTCTGTACAATGTTACTTATATATGGGAGACATTACATAAAACCACAACCAATCAAAGTGCAGAATTGTGGAGTCCACCTTATATTTTGAGGCAGGATCTCTCATTGAATTCCAAGCTCACTTGTCCACACAGCCTAGATGGACGCTGGGCACCAGGCATCCTCCAATTCCCCTCCCAAGGAGCAAACACCACAGGAAACAGAAACAGCACCCGGTCTAGATTTGCATGTGAGTCCTTAACAGCAATGCTCAGTTCAGCTCCTCTTACTTTCAAGGCTGGCACTCTTCTGCTGCTGTGGATGCACAGCCAACTCTTCAAGGACGTTTGTACTGCGTACATCACAGGAAGTGGGTAAAGGGAAACTCTCTACTAAGTCTATATACTGTATCCCCAGAATGATAAAATGGCAAGATATGAAACCCCAGGGTTTTATAGTAAAGCACAAAAAAGAGGTTTCCAGGTTGTAACAGGACAGATTGAAAGCTCTGGAAGGCACCTTTAAGCAACACACCAAATCAACAATTTAAAAATATCTGTCAAGTGTCTTCTATATTCCAGACTTCATCTGTAGGTAGGAACGGTGAAGAGGTTGGAGGTGGCAGAGTCCAGGTCAGGGTAATGAAGAAAACCTCTTTGAAAATAACCACAGCCCAACAAGGTGGCTAGCTGTGGAAGAGATTATGAGCAACCAGCTATGGATACAGAGGGTGAAACTGTGTCTGAACCACAAAAGTCCAGGCAAGGGCCACCGAGAGTGCATAAGGACCAGGATAGGAACCTGAATAGAGAAGGCTCACCATGCCGTAAAACTGCCTTAAAATGCAGAATAAAGTATTCCCGAGAATTCCAAGTCAGCAAAGAATTGCTACTGTGTCACTGAGAATTTTTTCCAACAAAGAAACAATTATATTTCCTTCAAAGTTTTAAAGTGTGCACTTGGCAGTTCTAGGGCTGGGGCAAAGAATATAGAAAATGAGCAATGGGATGTCTTGTGGTGCCAGAGAGTCCGGATGTGCTTAAAGAGTCAAGGAGGATGAAGGCATATCAAAGGCACACAGGAGCCCACAGAAATGGCCTCCCATGGCCAAAAGCCGGAACCACGGGGCAACAAAATCAATAATGTAGTACCGGCTTATAGCCCAAAGTTTAAAATAAATATTCATGAGTCCAAACAGTTATAAATAAATGATTGTTTGAATAAGTAAATGGATGGAGGAGACAAGCATTTTGCAAAAAACTCAAAGTAATTTATGTAGGTGGTCTGTCCTCAGAAGGCAAGCCTGACTCACCACACTGAAATACAAGCTCTGCACAGTGACGCTAGCCTCAGTAGTGGAGGGCATTACCTTCAGTGTAGAGAAGCCAGGTAGTCTAGGCTGATGTCTGCAATGAAAGTCAAGCTCTTGTTCTTCAGTCAGGATGGAGACATCAGAGAGTTCCAGCCGAGGAACACTCTACCCAGTACCTGATCCAAGTACCCCACACCATCCATAATATCAATCAAAGAATGTCTGAGAGTCTCCATGGTCAATAGGGCCCAGGGAATGACGACAAGATCTAATGTGGTATCCTGGATACATAGGTCAAAGTGTGGATTAGAAAATCGGTGACAGGTAGAGCTAGGAGTACAGATCAGGGTACAGTGCTTGCTTTGGTGCTGGGCTCCACATCTTGCAACGTGGGCAGGCCACCAGGTAAAAGGAACATTAGGAAGCTAAGAAAAGTCTGAGTGGAATATGTATGTCAGTATTGGTTAATGTTAATGAATTTACCATACTTAAGTAGTATATTCAAAATGAGAAATTAGAGCCAGGCATGGTAGTACAAAATTATAATCCCAGGTTTGGGGGCATGGCAAATATGAGTGAGAGAATCCTAAATTCAAGTCCAACCTGGGTAACACAGTGAAATAATATCTGAACAAATAAAAACTAAGAAATAAAAATAAATAGAGGAGAGTGTATATATAACATGTGGGAACTTCCATTATTGTTACCATATTTCTTTAAATCTAAAACTTTTCTGAGATAAAATTCATTTTCAGCAGTAAAGTTAAAGTTACTGAACACACACACACACACACACACACACACACACACACACACTTCTCATTAGCTATGTGGCAAGTGTTACGTCAAGGCATGCACAGAAAAATGGATGCGAGTGCTGGACAGACAGCTCAGCAGTCAACAGTAGTACCAGCTGCGTTTGCGGAAGATGCAGGTTAATTCTCAGTATCTACATAGTGGCTCAACCATCTCTAACTCCAGTTCCAAGGGAACCCAATGCCCTCTTCTGGCCTCTGTGGGAACTGCATGCACATAGTGCACAGACATGCATACAAACACTCATATACACAAAATAAAACCAATAAAGCCTCTGGTTCTGGGGAAATTGCTCAGTCGGCAGAGTCCTTTTTATAAAAGTAGGGGGTCCTGAGTTCCAGAGCCAACACCCACTTTTTTAAACAGCCAGACATGGTGATTTGCAATACTAGCACTGGGAGATGCATTTCTGGCTTGCCAGCCTACTAACATAGCCTACTAGGGCAGATTTCTGGACAATGGAAGATGTCTCAAAACCAAGGAATGACAGTCAAAGTTGACTTTGGCTACTACACAAATGCGCACACAAGTGCATGTGTATCCCTACCTCACACATGTACACATGTAAAACCACACACATATACTATGCACATGTACACATGCATACACACAAACGTATGCCCTCTTGGGATTGTAAGTAGCCTTGTCCTTCTTAGTTTTTAATGTGAGCTTGACACAATGGAGTCACCTGGTAAGAGCTTCTCTCACTGGAAGAACTATATAGATCAAATTGGCCTGCGGCCATGTCTTTGATAAACTGTCTTGATTGATGTTTGATGTGATAAGGCCCAGACGACAGTGGGTGACACCATCCCTAGCCAGATGGGCCTGAGATGTATAAGAAAGCCAGCTGAGCACTCTCCCAACAGTGAGGCAGCAGTGTTGTCCCCTGGTCTCTACCTCAGGTCACTGCTTTGAGTTCCTGTCCTGAGTGTCCTCAATGCTGGGCCATGACCGGCAAGTGCCAGCTGATAATATAATATCATGTAATGATGATACTGTCATAACACCTGTCTCTACCAAGTAGCTTTGATTATGCTGTTTATCAAAGCAACAGAAAATAAACCAGGAGAGGCTACGACCAAAAGATGAACAGATACTCTGTCCACAGCACCCCACAGCCCACGGTTCAGGGACAGCCACATGGTATTACAAATTCACACAACAGCCTACATTTTCCCAACAGCTAGTGTTCAGACTGTGTCTTACTGTCAGTCTCTACATACATGCTGTCCTGACTTATTACCGGCGTTCATGAGCACCAAGACCATGCATGTATGCCACTTTGTACGTTTAATAGCAATGCCTTTTTTCCCATTAAGGAAGTAATGCTGACTGTGGATAATCTGAAATAGAAGCTAGGATCACAATGGGAGCAAAAATTGGTTCAGAGTGGTACAGTCCTTGGAGATTTTTTTTTTTTTCTGGTTTGAACTGATCCTGCCTGTATTTCTGCAGACGTTACTCTGTCATCTTTGTCTCTCTCCAGAATGAATCTGGACTGACATGTCAATGTTAAGTACATAACACATGATAGGAAATGAACAGTGCCTGACATATGAGGTTTGCTGAATTTCTCAAAGCATCGGAGAGCAAACAGTGTTCGATGGAACATGGTTGAAGAACCCAGAATTCTCTGGATAACTTCTGAAGGTCATCTCTTGTTCTGCTTGTGTTGTTCTATGGTTCTAAGTGTTTTACCAACCGAACTATGTTCCTAGCCCTTTCCCATGGTTTCCTATGGAATGCTTCGGTGGCTTCCTTATGTATAATTTAGAAAATGTACCTCCCTTCAGAAGTCTTCTTATCATATCTAGGCAAATCAAGGAAAGGTATGTTTCTGTTTTCAAGTATATGTGTTATATACAGTGTGTGTGTGTGTGTGCATGTTCACATGTGTGTGAACATATGTGTGCACTGAAGTTTGAACCCAGCACCTAAGAACCTGATGGAAGCCCAAGATTGCTGTTAGTCTCACATCCCCTTATTCACTATATCTTTATCAAGCCCAGAGCTGACCAGTATGTCTACTCATAAGTCCGCTAGGACTGGGGACCCTGTCTCCACCTTCCCAGGCTGGATTTACAGGCTGACTATCATGCCCACTTGACATTTTTACTTGGATTCTATGAATTTGAACTCCAGCCCTCACACTTGCATGGTTGAGTGCTTAACATTGAGCCTTTTTCTCAGACCAAGAAACAAATACATGTTTGTTTGTTTGTTTTTTAAATACTGTTAGTCATGATCATATAAAATGGCAAGGTAATTATCAGGGAACTTTAAGATACATTCAACTGATCAGAGAACTTGGTACAGACAGTACTATTTACTATAATAAAAGCTTGCCTGATTTGAGGATTGCCAATGGCAAGCCATTTGCTGTGAGGTCAAGTTTGGAAATTAGTATTGTATATGTGACTTAACTGCACCTACACATTCAGCCACGAAACAGTGTTTCTACTCTTGGGTCTCAGTAAGATGACAGTCTCAATTTGTGTAAAACATAAAAGTATGTGTGTATGTATGCATGTGTGTGCGTGTGCATGTACGCATGTATGAGTGTGTACATGTTTGTATGAGTGTGCACGTGTGTGGGGGGTTAAGAAGGCCTCCAGCTCTTCTGGGGATGGAAATCATCAATCTCCAGGATTTTCCAATACTCAGTGGTGGCACATTGCTTTCCTTAAATTGGACTTCCCAACGAGAGTCTGCTTGTTATGAAAATAGTGCAGCACACCAGCACTGAAAATCCATTTACTGCTCCTCTGGGGAAGAGTCCAGATCAACACTGAGTCTGGAAGTAGAGGTTTCTTTCCCCTTGCCCTCAAGCCCTCTGCCAGCCAAGCAGTTCTGAGACACTGGGAGAGACACACTATCCAGCACCGTCAACACTAGATGCTTCGTGAACACACAGTACCTGGCACCATCAGCACTAGACACTGTGTGAACACACCAGTTGTTGCTTTTGATAACTTTAAGTTTACAGGATGGGTCAGTGGAAAACAGGGAGGTTTTGTTAGCTGTGTTATAAATGCTGACTGTATATCAGGGTGGGAAGAAAGCCACCAACTTCTTATACAGTCAGTAACTTCCAGAGGCTGGGGGGATGGTTGGGTCTAACAATCACTGCATGAATGCGAGGCCCTGAGATCAAATCTCCAAACCCATGCAAATCCTGGTGCCTCTGCCTGTCTGTAGTCTTCTTGTTCTAATGTCAAGATAGGAAACAGAGACAGAACCAATGCAAAGTGCTGAGCTGGCTATCCTAATGTGCACAGCTGTAAACACCAACAGGGATAAAGAGACCCCTCCTTAAACAGGTAGAAGTTGAGGACCAGCACCACACACTTCACACATGTGCCACAGTATGGCACTACTGTGCACATGCACACACATGCTCACACACACACACACACACACACACACACACACGATGAACACTCACATAGAACCTTTAAAGATAGATTCAATGAGCTCTCATAAGGAGAGAAAAAAAATAAGGAACTGGTCAGCCTACTATAAAAATACCATCTACACCTAACAGGCTGGTGGGAAGGTGCATCTGCTCAGATTTCAATTCCTGTGGAAAAGATAATAAGGCCGGATGGATGGATGGATGGACAGATGGATGGTAGATAAGTATTATGTAAGTAGATAGGCAGATAGATGATGGATAGATAGACAGATGATAAATACAGAGATACATAGATATATAGTCAGATAGATACTTAGATGATAGATGGATGATAGCTTAGATATATCAATAGACATATAGATGATAGATATAAATTAGAGAGATAAATTGCATAAAGACAGATAAGATAGATGAATGGCAGAGTTGATAGATAATAGACAGAAGATAGATAATAAACAGATAGGCAGATAGATAAGTGATAGGTGGATGATATATATAATAGAGGAAGAGATTCCAGATCAATGCAAGAAAGTGACTGAAGAATTACTGGATTCCCGACTCTTCTTCCAATTCACTGCAACACACTTTAGCTATTTTGGAAGTCACCACTGCTGCCCAAGACTCACCACATGAACACAGCTTGGAAGTCAAGAGGATTTAAAGGAAATTAATGGGGAAGGCATGCAGGATGCTGTCTATTGTTCAGGCTTGTGGGCAGTCAGTGAGGTGTATAATTGGGATTGCTAATGTTACTGCTCATTCAATCTTTGACTGTATTGTGTGATTTCAATAAATATTGGCAAAAGAAACCCTACACTTGTCCAGATTCAAGTATCTTCAATGCAGAGAAAAAAAATACCATATATTTTCTCCTCCCACACAGACATTACTTCCTTAAAAACTAGAGGTTTTTAAATATATTAATATGACCCTGGGTGTGTTATGTGTATATGTGTATTCCTGTGTGTGTACACAATTGTGCACATGCATAGAGAGGCTAGAGGTTAACATTAGGTTTCTCTTACTTACTCTTCACCTTAATTTTTAAGGCAGGCTCTCACTAATTCCAAACTCACCAAATAGGTAAGAATGGGTAGACCCACAAGCCCCAAGGCCTTTCCTGTCTCCATCTTTGCAGAGCTAGGACCACCACCATTCTTAGCCTCTTCATGTGTGTCCTGAGGATGTGACTTCAGGTCTTCATGAACATCATCTTACCAACTGAGCCACCTTCTATCCCTGCTTTGACATTTGATTTTCTGTACCTCTCTACTGCCGCCAATACCTGAATGTTTGCTCTTCAAAAGTGGTCCAGGGACCATCAGCATCACTGCCTCCTGGAAGCAGAATTTCAGGCCTCCCCACACCCACCGAGCCAGGATCTGCCTATGTTAATAAGATGAGCCATATATACATCAATGTTTACACATTAAAACTAAATTTTAAAGCCCATATGAAATCAGTATAAGGAAAAAGTGTAAAAAAAAATTAACTTCTGAGTAGTTACCAGAAATCTTTGGTTCTTCAACAAATACCAGCCATGGCAGTTTTGTAAGTTCTGCTTTTATTCTGTCTTAGGGTTGTCAGGTCAGTGTGAATAAGCTGACTATAAACACAGTTACCGTTTCAAAACAAAAACTGGAGGAATGGCTCAGCTGAATTTGGTTCCCAGCACCAATATGGCAGTCCATAGCATTTGTAACTCCAGCTCCAGAGCATCTGGCACCCTCTTCTGGCTCCTGTGGGCATCGCACACATGGCATATGTCAACAGAGACACACCTACACACATACATACTCTTTAAAAACCACAAAACCCATAATGATTCTGTGGAAGAAAATTTCACATGCTATTCATGCAACATTTTGTTATTAAAGTGATAAATCATTTGATAGGATATCAAATAATTCTGGTACTTACTGGTGTGTGTGTGTGTGTGTGTGTGTGTGTATGTGTGTGTGTGTGTGACTAACATGAGGGCAAATGGCTGCATTTTGGAAGCAGAGGCAGCTGTGCTGTCTGATGTCTCCACGCATACAAACTTGGGCCCTGTCCTAGTTGCTGTGGAAGAAAAAGAAACTCCGACAAAAGGAGCTTGAGGAATAAAGGGGTTGTCCTGACTCGCCACATTGTTCTCACCATGTGGAAAGGGGGGGAGGTGTGATTCTGGTGGGGGGGAAGTGTGTTCCCGATGGAGCTCACTGGCTTTCCCCATTTTACCCAGTCTGCTCTGCCCAGGGAATATCCACATCATTTAACAAAATCTAGAAGCCCTACCTCAGGCAGACCAAGAAACTCACATCCTGAGTGACCCCAGAGTCTATGAAGTTGACAGCACTGACTACCACATCCCCTCTACTCTTAGGGGCTTCAGAGCCCATCTGCAAAGCCACTCATACAAGAGGCTCAAAAAAGACATGCAACAACAAAGTAGTGTTTGCAACTCATTTTCCTGGTGCCCACACCCGTCCCCCGTGTGACCTGCCTTGGCACTAAGTCACATGCCCTACGCCCCGTTCCTGGCTTGACTTCCTCAGTCCTGTCTGCGCCAGTGACTCTGAATTTCAATACACATCCGAATTAAAAGTACTATGGGTTGTATATTAATAATAAAGTATGCAAGGCCACATCTGCTTCCTTCCTGTATAAAATGTTAGCGATACAAACCCCTAGTCACACAGCATTCCACGTGTACTCTCAGTGAACATTTTCTTATTTTCCAGGCGGAGAAAGGACGAAGAGCACCCAGGATGCTAGAGGGAAGGAGATAGGACACCCCTCTTTACCTGGAAATGGCTCCTCCCCAGCGCAGCCTCCTCCCTCTGGCCCGGCAGTTTGCTATTGCCCCTCAGGCAGCAAAACACTCTAGACCCCGCCCTCCGGGCTTTGTTTGCTTGTGGATGCCCTACATGTTGATCCGAGGTAAACCAGTGCTGGGCCTCATGACTGTGTCTTAGCATCGCTGTGCTGCATAGAGAGGGTGGCCTACAATGTCAATCCTGTTCCATTTTCATCCCAGACAAACTCACAAGTGCACTTACGCATTCACTCACTCAGCGTGTGCCACTGTCTGTGGAGGTCAGAGGGCAACTGGCAAGAATTGGCTCTCCCCTATTAGAGGGAAACTTGGAAATGACTGATTCACCTGGAAATACATAGCTGCAACTTGGTCTTTAAATGTATCAGTGGAGCATGGCAGAGAGCAGCAAGCTACAGCCTCCTGCTCCTGTCTGCTGCTGACAGCTGATGAGTTTAATTACCTGGGTGTTGGGGATACCCTTTATAGCTCATTTTATGCAAGGATTTCCTCACTTTCCATAAAATGCCTTTAAAGGCCAGTTCTATTATATTTCATGACCCATCGACTGGTTTATTATAAAATTCACCCCCCACCTCTGTAGGAAACAATAGTCATGAAGAAGACAGGGCCTAGGGCCTAGGAGAAGGGACTTCAAAACCGTGTGTGTGTGTGTGTGTGTGTGTGTGTGTGTGTTCACATGCATGTGTGTATGTTCATGTGCCTGCATGTGCATGTGTGCATGTGTGTATGTATGTATCTGTATGTGTGTATTTGTGTATATGTATATATGCATTATGTATGTGTGTATGTATTATGCATTATGTATGTGTGTGCATGCATGTTTGTGTGGACATGTCTGTGTGTGTAGGTGTGTATATATGTATGTGTGTATGTGTGAGTCTTTGTGTTGTATATGTATGTACCTGTGTGTGTATGTGTACAGGGAGGGGGCCCTTTCACATACCACATCCACACAGGCACCTCAGGCAGTTGGAAGAAGGCACAGACCCCTGGAACTGGAGCGGCAGCTGGCTGTGAGTGGTCCAGTGCAGGTGCTGGGAACTGAACTCTCTGGTCTCTAAGGCCCCTGGAAGCATTCTTAACTTTGTGACCTGAAGAGCAGTTTTTGCCAGGGTCATAGAGAAGACAATGGGTGTTGGTGCCAGAACCATGGCTGTGAGAACCCTGGGTCACCCCAGTGTAGATTAAGTTCTATACAACAGAGTAAGTTACATTGCCAGATCGCAGAATCCTGAGCTAGGTGACTGACACTGACCCACAAAAATGACTGTGCCTAGCTACATATTGAAATTAGCTCAACTTATGGCAATTAACTTCAATCCCAAAGGTAAAATTACTCGATAAAGTCATGCATTTGACATCAACGCACACGCATGACCAGTCCAGTAACCAAGAGGAGACACAGTCAGTGTGGCTCTGAGGCAGGCGCTTACTATTCCAACATGGCTCTAGATTTAAGAGCAGAAATTTGTAGCCCTATTAGCATTCATATTCCCATGTCAAGCAGCCACTCTATTTTGTATAAACACATCAATTGAGTCAATTATCAATGAAAACACAAAATTCTGCTCATGATCGGTAAATTGATGCCCTTATAAGAAATAATAAAATGTAATGATCTGTATGGCTAGCTTTGGCAACTTGAGCACTATCTCAGACCCCACAGCCATTCCAGTTTTTAAAATAGTTCCAACTAAATGCCACATCAGTGAGACCGTGGATATTTGGTAGAGGCCACTGTGAACATAAGACAGAATGTCCCCGGGCACGGCGTATGACCATGCCCCTGAGAGCCTTAACTTTTTCTGTTAGAAACCCTTTCTTCATCTTCTCCTCAGCTTCGTCTCTGAGGTGTAGCTGGGGCTGGCCAGTGGCACTCAGCCAGGGTGGCAGAGTGAGCAGGGTCACCTGAGCTGTAATCTAGGTTGGCTACACAGAGTCCAGGAAGTAGGGACAACAGAAGGGACATAGTTAAAATAAGCCATGTTCCAGTCTGTTCCTGTCTTATGGGACAGCCGTGCTGTTTCTGCCCTTGACATCTTCATCTGATCAAGGCTGGGACATTGCTCCCAATCTCTCTCTAAGTGCACTGCTCTGAGCTGCAAGACAAATAGACATGGGAGACATAGACCCGGGAAGTAGCTACGGATTCCCATTCCTATCTGAGAGCAAGAAAAGAAAAAATAAATCCATAAAATGAATTTTTCTTTTGCTCTGAAAAAAAAAATAAGAAACCAAGTTTGTCCAAAGCCTGTGGACAATTACAAAATCAAAAACAAAACAAAATAGTTAAACTAAAGGAAGGGGAAAGGAATCATGCTGCAAAGAGTATTTGCTCATAACAGAAAGGGAAGCCACCAGAGATGTATGTGTAGGAAACTCTGGACACTTGGCACTGGCCTCTGGCCTCAGCATGCACACACACACATTCATACACACCCCCACATACAACTGGCCTAGTTAAAGACCATTAATGGAAGTTCACCGTGTAGCATTTACACAAGCAGAGGAGTGACATGTGACTAAAAACACCAGACACTGTTGGGCTGTATTTAAAAGCAAGACCCCGTTTCAAAGCCTGACAACCCAGTTCGTTCCCCAGGACCCACACAATGGAAGCAGAGAAGCAACTCCCACAAGTGGTTCTCTGACACCCAGCCATACATGCAGTGGGACATGTACACACACACATGCATGCATGCACGCACGCACACACACTTTTAAATTTAAAAGCAAGAGCCACATTATACCTTCTTTATTTTCTTTTTGAAAAGGCTTTGCTGGCAGATGGTGGGCAAAAATGGCTGCTGCCAAGCCTGATGATCTGAGTTCAATCCCCAGAAACCAGGAAAGAACTGACCTCACCCCACTAACCATAGCACACACTACAGCACGCATGAACCCATACTCACACCCCCACAGCCCACATGAACCCATACTCACACCCCCACAGCACACATGAACCCATACTCACACCCCCACAGCCCACACACTACAGCACACATGAACCCATACTCACAACCCCACAGCACACAGTACACATGAACCCATACTCACACCCCCACAGCCCACACACTACAGCACACATGAACCCATACTCACGCCCCCACAGCCCACACACTACAGCACACATGAACCCATACTCACGCCCCCACAGCCCACACACTACAGCACACATGAACCCATACTCACACCCCCACAGCACACAGCACACGTGAACCCATACTCACACCCCTACAGCACATACATTATAGTATAATGAAGCCACACCCACATCCTCCCTACAGCAACAAAATGAGAAACGGTCCCTTTAAATGTAAGGTGGACATACTTTTACTACAGAGGGGGAAGAGCCAGCACACGATCACTATAGCAGTTGAGGTGTAAAACACAAGATCAACTCATTACGTAGATGACTGTCAGTATGGGTATATTTTCAAAGTTAAATGTACATCTGCCTTTGCCTCAGGAATCCCACCCCAGATGCTTACTCAACATCAGTGAGAACCTATACACACAGACACATGCAAGCTTGCACAGAAGTCTCATCACAAGATTTATTGGTAATATATTATATCTTGAAAGGCTTAATTGCCTGCTAACAGGAGAACAAGTGATGGAACCACATATCTGTGCTTCGGGAAGTCTTCGGAGATATCAAGGAATGAGCTACAAGGAACCATAATCACTAGTATAAATCCCAAGGGTATCCAGAGAGACTTAAGAAACACACGGGGACAGACCATACAGTTCTTAGCATACAGATTTTAAAGTTGTGTTGATTTTAATGTGTGCATATGAGTGTTTTCCTGGCATATTTGTATGTGCCCCACATGTGTGCACTACCCAAGGGGGCTGAAGGAGGACATCAGATCCCCTGCAACTGGAGTCATCACACTTGTCTCGTGAGTGCAGGGAACTGAACCAGCAT
Organism: Phodopus roborovskii; assembly: GCF_943737965.1. NCBI lineage: Eukaryota > Metazoa > Chordata > Mammalia > Rodentia > Cricetidae > Phodopus > Phodopus roborovskii. The sequence goes on from NW_026125295.1 coordinate 5,727,441, forward strand.
CCTCTCCAAGAGTAAGTGGTGCTCTTAACCACTGAGCCATCTCTAGGTGCCATCATATACAGTTTTTAAATGGAAGGGGTTTAATTATGAAGACAAAAAAAAAAAAAGAACAGTGATTTTAAGAATCAATTTGTTTGTAGAGACATGGAAGGGCTTGACTAGGAAGGACATAGGAGACTCTGAGGTGATGGATGAGTTCTGTGTCTTGCTAGAGAATAGATAACTTGAGTGTATTCATTTGTCAAAATGAACCAATCTGCATGCCTAACATTCGTGCATACACTACACGTAAATTACATCTCAATATACTTGGCATTTGGGTATAAATAGCATTTCTACAAGACTATGAAAATCAGCAGGCATTTATGCAAATTGGCTATAGTAATATATCAACACTTCGCTCCAGGGGAACGGTCCTCAGAGACACGCCAAGGAGGGTGTTGTTTGAGCTGGTGCTTCCACTTACGTCCTGCGCAGTGGAATGGGGGTGACACTGCTTACACACTCAGGTCTATGCTGTCCACAGACGGGATCTAAGCGGAATATTTGCTAACTAAAGTTTTCTACATGTAGCTGATATAATATCCCCATATTTGACACAAACAGAATCTATCTACTGAGACAGTATGTGTTCACATGTATGTGTGCAGGTGTACCTGCCTGTACACACACACACTAGCGGTGGCCAGATGAAGATGCCAATTGTCGTGTTTTGTCAATCCCCACTTCATTCTATTGAGACAGAGCCTCTCCCCAAGCCTGGAGTAGGCTGGCCACCAGCAGCCATTAGTGCTCCTCTGTCTCTGCCTCCATCCAGGAATGCTGCGCTTCCGGGCACGGGCAGCCATAACCAGCTTCTTACTGACTGATGGGACCTAAACTCAGAAGATGTTTCACAGCACTCCTACCTTCTTGTTCCCAAGTCTATAACAATCTTTTTCTCTTTTCCCATCCCCTTCCTGACCAAGTAACAAACACTCTCCATCCTAGCCATGTCTATGGAGTTCAGTTACTAAATATGTCTTTAAGTAATGAAGGCAGCCATACACACGGAGCTCAGTTAGTCTCGAATGGCTTTAAGTAATGAGGTGGCCATTTCTATGGAGTTCAGTTGGTAAATATGTGGAAACTTGTTGCCTGCTCTCAGAAGCTCACTGCACTGGCACAGCTTGTCCTGTCACAGTGTAGAGTATGTCAAGGCATCAACGTGATCTGGACAGACATGGGTTTGTAAAAAAAATTCACCAGATCAGTTCTTACAAGCCACAGCAAGTCAGCTCCTGCACGTATGCCATAATATAGCAGGAAAACTAGCTGGAACGCGGGTAAGTTGATTGGACACAAAGAAGGACAAAGGGCCTGGCCCCTGGCCTCTCCATCACACTCAACAGTGCAGGTTGTTGTGCGGAGGAGGATGTGGAGGTGGGAGTATCTTCACAGGGCTTCCCCCATGTTCGAAGAGAACCTTGCTAGAGATGGCATTAAAGAGCGGTGAGGTGGCTCAGTGAGTTAGGATGCCTGCTGCCAGGCCTGATGACCTGAGTTCAATCCCTGGGACCCACACGGGGAGTGGAGAAAACAGACTCTAGCAAGACCCACCTCTGACCTCTACACGCATGTTTCAGTGTGTACCCACACACATTCACATGCATGCATGCACATATGTGCTTGTTATGTGAGTATAAGTTTTATATATATAATGTAACCATTGTTTTAGAGACAACCTCTATTTGCCAAGCTCTCTATGTCCACTCCTGTTACCGGCAGTGATTCTCAGCATACCCAAAGGGAGCTAGACATGACACCCACTGGGAGCTAGACATGACACCCACTGCACTTGGAACAGGGCTCTCACTTCTTCCATATTGTACAAATTTCAAGTGTGCTGTCAAACTCAGGAAATAATACACTTTAGGGTAATAAAGCACATTAGACAATAATACCAAAGGCAACACTGAAGTGTCAAATATAAAATGTACGAGAATAGCACAAAGCAGGCACTCCCCACTGCCCAGCCTGTTCAAAGACAAGGCAGACTAACACAGAAACAACCAGCATGTGCCCGGCTGAGCGGCGACATCCCTGCATGTTTCCTGTGCCAGGAGCAGTGTGCTGAGACCCAGCATCCACAAGTCCTAACCTCTGTGAGATTCTCTGGCCTTGGTGACACAGAACCTCAGGCATGTGAGATTCATTTCCTGCTCCAGCTGGTTCAAAGAGATAGCATCCTCTAAAGGTTAGCAATTAATAAACCTTCTAATTCAATGTAAACATGTGCCCTCAAAGGCCCAGGGTCTAGACAGGTTGATCTGTCCTGGAGGGCTGTGTGACCTCTGCTCCAAGGTCTCCTGTGACACATAAATAGTGGCAACAGAGCCCTTTAAGGTAATACAGTGTTAGGAAGCAGTTTCCCAGGGGAAGGATAGCATATATCCTGATTTCAATAGCAGACTGGGTTAGGAGGTAGGTCCCAAGGTTCAGGAACCTAGGGTCGTGTTGTGACTGTAAAGTAATATGGGGGGAGGGGCGCAGGGAGCTGGCTTAGCAGATAAAAGGGCTTGCTACAAAGCCTAACAGTACCCAGAAGCCACACGGTGGAAGGAGTCAGTTCTCACAAGTTGTCCTCTGACCTCCAAGTGGGTGGGTTCACACACACACACACACACACACACACACACACACACACACACAAAGGCACACAGACACACACAAACACACACACACACACACAAATATAAATGAAACCATTTGAATCCGATGTCCCTGAGTATTGTGTTACTAGACTTGGTTAACTGAGGTGAGAAAACCCAGACTAAGTATGGGCAGCATCACCCACACACAGGACTCTCAGGCTGAATATAGAAGGAGAGTGTGGGAATGGACAGGGGTCTCTGTTCCCGCCCTCCCCACGACAGACATGGCCCTCTAACTGTGAGCCACTTAAATCTTCTTCCTTCAAGCTGTTTTGTGTCAGGTACTTTGTCCGAGACACAGGAAAAGTAGTTAATAGAGGTTGAGTTCCTGTTGTGAGGATTACAACTCTGCAACTTTAAAGAGAGCTATTAACTTGGGTGTGCCTCAGTGTCTCCATATCCATAATGAGGATTAACATAGAAATGATCCTACATGCATACACCTGTGCTATCTCACACATGAGTGTGTGTGTGCATGTGTGTCTACACCTGTGCTATCTCACACATGAGTGTGTGTGCATGTGCATGTGCATGTGTATGTAATATGTATTTATGCAGGCATGCCTATGACAGATGCATAGTGCGTTACCCACATCCTTCAAAGTCTGTCACATCACTTTGTGCTTGTGACTTCCAACTGCCAATCAATTTGCCAAGTGTGTGCTTTCGCCCCAGAATTCCAGAACTTACAGGCATACAGAAAACTAGAGGCACCAGCTGCTTAGCACCCTGTGAACAAGCCGGTATAACCTGTGAGAGTCACATGTTTTCCTGGCCTCTCACTCAGGCAGGGTAGCTTGGAGGTTCTGTTTTCGACTGTGTTCCAGAACTTTCTTCCTTTAGTGCATGTCATGAAGATTTGCTCAGTGACTCACACAATGACCCTCCTTGCTTTGGTGTAAGTATTTCTCATTCCCTGGTGATTGTTTTCTGAAGTTCATAAATATGCATTTTGTGTATGAATATTTATCTGCCCTAAGGTCAGTTCCAACTGCTTGTGTGTGGCGGGGCACCTGTGAGAGGTCCCATTGTTATCCTGAGCCTAGGCTCATGGGAATTAGGCTTAAATATACACCAAGTTAATGTATTTTGATTTGTCATATTTATTATAAACAAAGTGGTGATACTGATTTTAAAGTACTTTTTGGTAATGGCGTTTGCTTTTTGCTGTGGATTGGGATAGTGTGTCAGGACTGATACGCAATAACATCCGCCAACTCCACATCAATCCCACACCTTTTTCAATTAGTGTTTGACGGCCATTTGTCCTAGTTAGCCTCAACTGTCAACCTGACACCTTTTGGAGTCATCTGAGGCAAGCTTTCCTTTAAGGAACTGTCCTGTTCATACTGGCCTGTGAGCATGTCTGTGAGAATTGTCTTGATTGCTTACTGATGTGGGAGGGCTCAGCCCACCATGGGTGGCACAATTCCTAGGCGAGTGACCTTGGGCCTTAGGAGAAAGGCAGCTAAGCAAGGGCTAAAGAACAAGCTAGCAGAAGTGCTCCTCCATGGGTTCTTCTTTCTAGAGCCTACCTTGAATTCCTGAAGAGATGGACTATGAGTAGGCAGTCTGAGGGGAACGAAAGGCAGCGCTGGTGTTTAGCCATGGCCACAGGGAAGAAACTAGTGCTCCATTCTTTCCAGGCACCACCATGACCCGAGGCAACTCAGAAAATGAAGACACGGACCCGATGTGGCACGGATCATGGTTAGTCTCAGCCACTGAGCTCATATTCTAGGCTGGTAACATTCTAAGCAACAACAACAGGAGTTCTAATCACAAAGCGGAGCAAAGTTGCAGGTTACCCTTGAGAAAGGGCGCTCCCATTCCCCTTCTCCCTGGTGGAAATAAATATCTTAATGGACCCCTACAGTCACCTTGGAAGCATAAAAAGCACAAAGTTACAGCAGCAAAATAAAATGCTGTGTATCCATGAAGGCATCTTCTGGATCCATTTATGCCCGAGTCTATCACTGGCTGGACTTACAGTGTGAAAAAAAAAAAATGTCCTTGTTTGTGATAAGCTCTGTTACTTTCAATCAGTCACAAGATAAGTAACTCCATGCCTTTACCTGGCAGAACTGGATATACACAATCGAGAAGGGACCTAGATTCTCGTCTCCCACCAGTTACAAAAAATCAGCTCCAAAATAGCAGACTTAAATGTGAGGCTTGAAATTATGAAACCACTAGAAGAAAACACAAGAAAAAAATGCTTCAAGACTTTAGACAAGGCAATGTTTTTGCTTCCTGTTTTACAGGATTCTCAAACTTATTGTATCCAAAAGCAGAATAGATAGAAGGTATTACATTACATCAAACTGTAAAATGTCTGCACAGCAAAGGAATCCAACCACAGAATACACAGATGAGCACTGAATGGGAGGGCGAGTTTGCAAATTGTATGTTTGACAAGGTGCTGGTGTCTAGGATATATAAAGAATTTCATGAACCCAACAGACAGCACACGCACAAACAATCCTACTAGGAAACAGGTAACACAGTGGCAACAAACTACAATGAGCAACCGTACAGAAATGCTATAATGAGACCCATTAATTTGTGTGCTGACCTAAACTTTAAAATAAACAGCTCCAAACAGACTCTTCTGAAAAGAAATGGACAACCAGAAAACAGACATAAGAAAAACTCCTCAGGAACTAGATGTACCATTTAGGGTTCCCAAGGCTCAGGGAATGTCTTCAGGAGGGAATAGAAAGATAGAGCTATGTGTTCAGGACAGGACCCTGCTATTACATTCATGAACTCACAACAGTGGCTACCTGCACAGGATCATGCCAGTCAACATGCCAGCACATACGGGGAGGAGCTTGCATGGCCTCACCCCTAGTTAAAGAGCTATTGGCAGTTGTTGGCTTCTCTGGGAGTAGCTGTCATTTCCTATGGGAGGGCTGTGGCCATTGACAGGTAGCCCATGCTCTGGTGGATGACCCCATTCCTGTGTAGTATAATGCAAGCAGCTGGCTAGAAAGAAAAGAGAAAAATGTGGAAAGCATGAGCAGGGGTAGGCCCAGGGAGGGATCAGTGGGTTGACTTGAGGTAGTTATGCTCAAGATACACTGTATATATGTATTAAACTAACAAAACATTAATAGAAATTCTACGAATCTACGAACGCAAGATCATTAATCATCGTGGCAGCACAAATCAAAAACCAAAATAAAGTATCACCTCACCCTGATAATATGAATGAATATTATCAAAAGATTATAGGCAATGTATGTTGGCAGGGTTGTAGAAGAAAGGGGAGCCTGACCACTCTTGGTACTGGTGTAAATTAGTTCATTGTGTACATAAAATAATATAGTGATACCAAATCAATCAATCAACCAACCAAGCAATCAATCAATCACTGCCATTTTGTCCCATCAATTCTTCTTCTTGGGTACATAGGCAAAATAAAAGAAGTGAGGAAGTCAAGGTAACATTTACATGGCTATGCTCACTGCATTTTTCAAAATAGCCTGTGTAACGAGTACGGGTTTTTCCGCCTGCTGCCAACTCTTGTCCTGCCATTGCGCCAGCCCCAAATAACACACAGAGACTCTGTGTTTGATATTATGTTGTTGGCCAGGTGCTAGTTTCTTATCGGCTAGCTCTGTCTTAATTATTAACCCATTTCTATGTATTTCCACCTGGTCTTACCAGCAAGAGGCAGCTGGCAGTTCTAGTCTCTCCAGACTCTCCATGTTGACTCCTCCTTACTACTTCCTCCCTCCTCCTTGTTTCCCAGTCCCGCCTACCTTGCTTTCCTATTGGCCAACAGTGCTCCATTCATCAACCAGCATGAGAAACATACACAGAATGACACCTCCCATCATCTCCTCTTTTCTGTCTAAAATAAAAAGAGGAGAGGATCGGACAAAATTTCCTGATGTTCATCTGTCTAGGTTGTAAGTTATTTCTCCCTGAATAAACATCTATTCCGCCTATTTGTTTATCCTGATCCTTATTTAACCGCGATAAGCCTGGAAATAAAAATAACCAAGGTCTCCATCAAAGGATGAACACAGGCGAAAAGGGGGGGGGGTCATACATACAGTGAAATCTGTCACAACCCATGAATGAGGGCTCAGCGTGCACACTAGCTCAGCCACACCTGTTTTCCCCAGCTCCACTGAATACTACTAGCCTCCTTCTACTGCTGGCAGAAGAAAATGACCAGCAAAGTTGGGAGGTCATGGTTCATCCTAATCCCACCTCTCAGGCTGCCAAGATAGCGTTGCAACTAAAACTACTTGCCATGCAAGCCTGACAATCTGAGTTCAAGGCCTAGAACTTATGGAAGAAAGTGGAGGAAGGAGAGGAAGGGCTCACAAGAACTGTTATCTGACCCCTTCGTGTGTGTACTGTGACATGCATGTAATTGCACTTACATACACTCGTCACACATACCCTAGACTCATTACAATGCCCTCAATAATAATGATAATAATACAACCCCACATCTCCTAAGAGTGAGTCAAGAAGATAGCAAGATTTAAGACACCCACGTCTACACAGTCAGGTCAAATCTGGAAAGTAAAATACTAAATCAATTAATATAGGGATGAGTAAATAAATAAAATGGCTTTCTCAAATTGCCTACAAGGAGAGCCCCTCCAGGCAGCAGCCGAGTGGTCTCTTTGGAGTACCAGCGTGGCTTGGAACTACCACTTCATACTGTTTGCAAGCATGTTTCTTTCTACTCCAGTTTCATCCTTACCTGTGATTAAAGCCAAAGCCCCTGCAATCTAGTGGAGTGGGATGATTGCTGCACTGACCAAGGGTTAGACGGTATCTTGAAATTTCACATCAGTCCAAAAGTGACATAGATCCCTGCCCTGTGAGCGCTAACTCCGCAGTTGGGAGTCTTAAACGAGCATCTTGTTCTGATTGCTTACAGACTCTGATATTCTCCATTCCCTCCCTTCTCGCCAGAAAGAAACCAGAGTAATGATATGATTTCATTGTAAGGTTTTCTTTTCTCAATTTTCCAGAAGCTGAAGTGTGCCAGGTAGATCTGTGGATGTGGGAAAATAATCACTTTAGCTCCTGACACATCCTCCCTCTGCAGCCAGTGAGTTATGTGAGGCTGCCTTTAGTTTCAAAGTAAAAATAGGTTTATTCTGCACTGAAAAGCCAGACATAGACATGAACCATGTATCACACGATACACATTGATCACTTAGCTGTCTGCAGACTTTGGCCAAAGACAAAGACAGTCTCTGTGGTATAGGATTCCTTACCTACTAAATTGTGGCAAAGATAGTAGGTGTCTGGGAGAAGAGACCAGGAGGGATATTATACATGGGAGAAGAGTTATGTGTGTCAGAATAAAAGGAAAATCACACTAAAAGCAGCATTAAAAGAAAGGTTTGAAATGCAGCTGAAGGGTGACCAGGGAGGCAGGACTGACATATGATTCAAGATGCAGTCTAGGAATACAGTTTCTGTTACTTTTACCCTTGGCATCCACAGGATGCTTGTGTGTGTGCGTGCCTGTGTGCGTGCATGTGTGTGTATGTGCATGCCTGTGTGTGTGTGTGTGTGTGTGTGTGTGTGTGTGTGTGTAGGTGCCTGAAGGTGCCTGCAGAGGCCAGAATAGGCTGTTATGTCTCCTGAACCTGGAATCACAGGTAGCTGTGAGCTGCCCAGTGCGGGTGCGGGGAACCGAACTCCAGTCCTCTGTAAGAGCAGCGCTCTAAACGTGTTTCTAGCCCCTTTCCAAGAGCCATAAAAGAAAAAATATACATATATTTGAAGGCTTTCATCAGAATAACATTAAATTCAAAACATATATGATATAGTTGGCTGTGGCATTATCAGAGAGATCGTCACAGGTACACATGTTTTCTGTGGAAGATGTCATACCAAAGGTCATGTTTAGACACCCTGACAAATAATTAAGCCACACAATGCCATGAGTGAAATGGCCCGATTCCTAAGAAAGGTTATTTGCACAACTAAAAGTGTTGATGATGGTCATGAGAAGTCGCATCAATAACTCATTTATTGTACATGAATAACCAGCTGATCTCTGTATTAATAAAATGGGAAACATTTTACTAAATCAGATAACGGATATAGAACTAGAAAAACTGGTAGAGTCTTCAATGTAAAATGAGATTAGCCAAGTGTTAATACAGTTCCCTGTCCTGCTTTTTTAAATAGGAGCTTTCATCGACACCTGCCTTCTCCTACAGCCACGGTGCTCATCAGACATGCTACTATTTACATCTAATACAAGGTATATACGTCTATTTGCACTGCACAGTTCTATTTCTAAAAAACTTAAATGGAGTTCTTTAATGTTTTTAATTTCTTTTTTTTTTCTGGGTTGCCATATAAAGAAATGGGTTTCAATTTGCAATGCAATCCCCTAATGGATGAAGATGTTGAACCTTTAAGAAATTGTCTTATCAACTGTATTTCATCTTCTGATGCTTAGTTCCATTCCCCATGTTTTAAAATGGGTTGTTCCATTGGATGTTTAGTTTTCAGAATCATTGAATATTCTAGATATTAATCTTCTGTCAGACATCTAGCTGGTAAAGATTTTCCCATTCTGTAGACTGCATCTTGGCTTGCATGATGGTGTCCTTGGCTGCGCCTAAGCTTTTTGGTTTAATAAGGTCCCGTGTACTTATTGTTGGTCTTCATGCTTGTGTGGCTAGATGTGACAGGTCTTGGTGTCAATTTGACTACTTCTGGAAGTAACTAAAAGGCAAGAGGCTGGGTACACCAGTGAGGGTTTTTTTTTCTTGATTAAATTATTTGAATCAGGAAGACCCACCGTGAATCTGGATCCTCTGGGCCACACCTTGTGCTGGCAGCCTGTATAAAGGGCGTGGAGGAAGGAAGCTTTGCTCTTTGCCTGCTTGTCCTCACTCTCACTAGGGAGTTTATTCCTTCACTGGCATTAGAGCCTATGTCTTCAGCACATCCAGCCTCGTGCACTGAGCAACTATTACCTTCTTAGACTTTCCACTTTTAGACAGCTATTGTTGAGCTAGCTGTAAGCCATTCTCAGAAATGCAATACATAATCATTCTCTCAGTTCTCTTCTTCTAGAAAAACCTGATTTACACACTAGGATTTTGTGTTTAAGGTCTTTTCCTGTGCCTCCAAGGTCAAGGCTACTCTCCATTTTCCCCACTATCAGGCTTAGGGGGTCAGGTCTTACGTTAAGGTCCTTGATCTATCTGGGGTTGGGGTTTTTCAAGGAACCAGTGAAAATATTACTGTTTAAATCTAGGGATTTGTATTTGACTTTAAGCCATGACTTCTATGTTTCATAGTAAAGCAGAGCCCAAGCTTTTGAGTAAAAATTTCAGGAAGAGAAAAGGGAGTCAGGTGACAGCAGAAGACTCCACATAGCAGACCAGGTGGAAATGATTCTCATGGTCAGTACTAAAAGTATTCAATGTGATATAAAAATAAATGGGTTTCAGTGCGCGCACGCCTGCGCACACACCACACAACACACACCTCCATATTGTGTTCTTAGACACCACTATGGCATCACCCTTCCCACATTCCTCTGGCCACACCCCTTTAGTGCCTGTCTTTCTTTAAAACAGTACCTTCTGGAATTTCCATGACATATATGCAATTACCCTCTCCTTCTCCTTTCTTTTCTTCCTCCCTTTAGACTTACGCTTCTCCTTTCATAGGCCATTTTCTACCTGCATGTCCCTTACACCCAGACACACAGACACACACCAATACAGATATACATATACACACTCACACAAATACAAACACTTTTACACACGAGCATGTACAATTTTTTTTTCTAATTTTCAGTTAAGCAGAGTTTTAAACATTCTTCTTCTGTAAGAAGATAGCGGTGACCTTCAGAACTAAGCAGTGACAACGATCAAGATAAAATTATACCATCAGCAACTGGTGGCTTCTAGAGGAGGGATGTTCTTCATGGATGTGGTCCTGAGAAAGAACCCATGTTGCAGGAGATGATCCCATGTACATGTACCTGCAGGAAGTACTAAATGGACTCAGAGGTATGAAATTTAGATAGATAGATAGACAGATAGATAGATGCTAGCCAGATAGATAGATAGATAGATAGATAGATAGATAGATAGATAGATCACATGAAACTAATAGGGTAGATGGATGAAGAATTGGAGGGAGCTATGGGGTAGATTTGATCAAAATACATTATATGCATGAATATATATGCAGAATGTTTGAAAAAGTAAACATGTCCTTGTCTTTGGAGATGTCTGCTAATGTGGCAGTTACCAGCACAGACTACAAGAAAGAGAGTAAATTAGTAAAATTGTAATGACATTGTGCAATGAGCTTCTTTGTTGGGGCAATCATGCTGGCAGTGTCAGTAGCCACATGTGATGTATTTTCATCATGCTGGACACACAGCTGTAATATTCCATCACCACTGAAGGCTCTATGGGGCAATATGGCTTTAGAATCTGAATTTTTTTTGTGGTCAACTTAATGACTGCATTTAATAGCCTGCATGCAAGCAGGTTTACTCTGGTCAAAATGAATCTTCCCATAAAATGATGAGGACACAAGGTAATTTACAACACTCTGTTCTCAACATGACTAAACTCCTTCAGACTAGCACACTTTTGAATAAGTCTATGCCATGCTTCTCATTATCAAAACATAATGATAATACCATTGCCTGAGAAACAATGGCATATTTCTTATGACTGCCGTACCAGGTTTTTATAGAATTGTTAAAGTAGGCAAAATATAGGACATTGTTATGCAGACGTGAGCTATACAATGCCTCAGGCTCCACCCCTGGTCTGCTGTATCAACTCCTCAACTCTGTCCCACTGAAGCCTGTGAGGGACTCACAGGCACACTGGAACTAGACAGAGTGACACAGAGCTTCTCCGAAGCAGACAGCACAGCAGAAGCCTCTGAAGTTGGCCAATTTGAGTGTTCCATATGCTCCTCAGATCTCGTCAGTGACCCGCACATCAGCTATTCCCCAAGCCTTTCTTGCTCATCTGTCTTCCACTAATGAGGATTTTAAAAGCCAAATACTTTCTTTCTCTGCCTTCCTTGAGCTAACAGTCACAGTAACCAGTTGTGGGCGAGGAGGCGTAACTCAGTGTCTGCAAGGCTGCTTCTATGTGAGATTTTCCTCCCTGATTAGAGCAGAGAGAAGAAAGCGTCCCCCTTTGTGGCACCTGGCCCTGTCTCCTTAGCTCAGTATTTCAGTGTGAGGATGAGTGACTTGCTGGGACCACTGTGCTGGCTCAGCCTAGCCTGACGACAGCAATGCCATCCTTAGGACACAGTGGTGCTAGGGGAGGACCCGCCTTTTGCAAGTTGTCCTCTGACCTCCACATGCCTGTGACACCTTCCCCAGTAAATGCAAACTGGAATAGGCTTCTAATAAAGAAGGGAGTATATAAAATTCTCAAAGCATAAGTCTTTGTTTACAAAAGATGCCCAGAGCTGTGACCATCGCTTTAGGACTAACAAGGGAAGAAGAAATTAGCCTGGGAAGAATATGGGTCTTGGGGTTGGAAGGAGCCTGAGCCCTTGGTGACAAACCTGGAACAAGGCAGTGACCAAGCTGTCCACCTTAGACTTCTGTCCTGTGGTATACTCAAATCCTTTGGTCTAGGTCAGGATTCTAGTACCCAGGGCTGATTTTGTTCCTAGACCACTGGGGAGGAGCACAGCATTAGAGGAAGAGAGATAGGACACAGGCTAAGCCAGGTAGACAAAGTTCACAAACAGGAATTTAAAACTTAGCAAGCACTCAGAAAGCTCAGTAATACTGCAGATGACTGAGGGTCACTCCAAGTATGGGGGGGGGGGAATGTTGTCTCTCATGATGAATGAACTTGATGGTTGGTAAGACTGTAATTCACTCGGGGGTTGCAGAGATGGGACATGAGCCACACATGGGCACGAGTCCTGAACCTGAGAGTCTGTCTCTAGCTTGATCCCAAGTGGGATCTCGGGTATCTATCTGTTAACCAGTCCACTTTTAACCCTTGCTACTGCTAATGCTTTTCTATACCTCCTACACCCCACTAAACCCATTTGACACTTAAGGGACAGAGAGTAACATGATATAAATGACCAGGCTGTGTTTTCCTAAACGTGTGACTAAAAATATTTAATCTCAGGGAGCTTCCTCACATTTGCTGTTTTTTGTGTTTTGTTTTGTTTTTTGTTTTCACCAGAATCAATGATGTCTCCTCAGGATAAGGAATGGAAACCGTACTATCTACCTTTGGACTGGAATTGAAATATTCTGTGACATCTCAATCATGTCTGGCCAGGAAAAGACAACTGCTGTGCTGATCCTGCACAGAAGGGGATATAATGAGAGACACGGGTTACCAATTGTTTTAAGGATTAGGGTGTAAATCTTCCAATCGTATAAGAATATTCATTGCATAATGAATAAAACGTATTTCAAGACTTGTGTATGAAATTCTCCATAAATCCAAGAATGCATTTACATTTTCACCATGAGAATATGAATGTAAATGGTCCTTCTGGCACTGTGAATGTCCCCAATAATTATGCTAATCAGTTCTGTTCATGCTACAGAAATTAAGATTAAAGGTGTCTGTGTCCAGGGTTATTGGATGCTCGCCCATCCATGGGTGTTCACTCTGCCGTTCATTCACTTTGCGGGCTCAGTTCTGACCTTTACTTCTTCGGGAGTGAGTTCGTTTGTCCCTCATTCTTCTCTAAAGGTGATGGCCACCAAACTAACTGTTTACACATTTTCATTAAAAGACTGATGCAGAGTGCCCCGCACACTTGATGTGAACTCACGCATACACAGAAAATGAGAATTGTCTGGTGTGTTGGGATGTGTGCATTCTAATTCCAAGCTCTGGGTGAAGCCTAAGATTGTCCATGCTTTGGTGTTTCCGTGTGTGTGTGTGTGTGTGTGTGTGTGTGTGTGTGTGTGCGTGCACGCGTGAGTGCGTGCGTGCGTGTGTGTGTGTGTGTGTGTGTGTGTGTGTGTGTGTGCCCATGTGATGTTTATGTGGAGGCCTGATGTCCATGTCAGGAGTCATCCTCACCTGCTCCCCACCTCCTTCATTGGAGTCAGGACTCTCAGTAATATCCAGACAGCATCAGTTTGATCAGCCTCTCTAGCTGGCTTTCTCTGGCCTCCCAGGCGGAGATTCCAGGCAAGCCACCAGGCTCATTGGCTATTATGAGAGGTTCTAGGGATCTGAACACCTGTCCTCATGCTTGCAAAGTAAGCACCTTTTCTGTTGAGCTGGCTCCCCAAACTGTGACGTTCTCCTTTCTCCCAGGTGATGCTGAAGCCGATGGGCCACGGGTCAGACTTCCAGACACTCAGTTACATCACCAACCTTGTCAATGAAGAAGAACAAGTTTCTGCCATTTTTCAAGGTTTGTTCAAAACTGAATAACAAAGTTGAAAACTCACCCATGAAGTTTGATGCATCTAACTCACTTCCTATTTCCTAGGTAGATTTTCCCTCCCACCCGCATGCATTCCAGACTAGTCTTTGGTCTGAACCAGCACACACTTTTTAGTCTTTTGATTTGTTCATTACCAAGTCAGTGAAAAGGTTAACCCTATAAACTAGCCCTGCAGGACACAACAGAAGGATCAGCTTGTACATGAAAACACAGTAATTTGAATTTTAGATATTAGACTGATATACAGAGAGAGATATCAGCTTAAATACTCTATGCACTATTAATTAGCCAGCTCCAGTCAAAGATGTTCACATGTCTGAAGATGGCAGAAGGCTGTGTGGAAAAGGTTTCTGACGACTTTGAAGAAGCATCTCTCAGTAGAGGATAAAACATCAGGGCTTCGATTCATCTTCCTTCTCCTGTGTTCATCTCCTTCCTCCTCCCTACCTCCCACCTCCTTCCTTCCTTGCCATTGAATGCATTATCTAAAAAACCTGGGGTCTGACACCACTGTGATGATTCACCTAACTGAAAGGGGTGTAGAGTCCCCCATGAGAGAGTCCCTGAGAGAGTCTGAGGGCAGCACAGGGGTACCATGCTTGGAGAGGTGTCGGTGAGCTGGTGACGTCATAGTTAAGTCAGCATCCTGGAACTCACCCAGAATACACAAATGGGAGACCTCCTTTGGAGATCATTATCATTGAGTCATTGTTTCATTATGTTGGAGCTAACACTGACAACCCACATGTTTCTTACGGGATGATATTTCTATTTAATTCTGTATTGTCTATTTAAATCCCTCAGCTCTGGCAGGAAAGACCCACCTATAAAATAAGATACAGAGAGATTCAATATAGTGCACTTTACCCACACGATTTAAGATCCTAAGACGTGACATGATACCTATGACTTTAATGGAGTATTTAAATCGGGTTGCTGTTTTTTCTTTCTGTTTATAAATTAGTGACTACACCCAAGAGGGGTGTGGAGAGACATTTTCATCTTGCCCAAGATGAAAAATCGGTTTTGGTATATGAGGGGATAATGTCAACTTATCTTTTCATGAATAATCCCACAGCAGGGCAATTGGACAGGATGGATGACCTGCCCTCATCTCACACTCTCCAATATTGTTCAGGTGAGAAGATGGTTGAGAGAGGTTAACTGCCAGGAACCTTCCCAGCATTTTCTGATTCAAGCCTTAGTCCTGTGACGCATTCAAGCAAGACATTTAAGGATGTGTGTATGTGTGCGTGCGTGTGTGCATGCGTGTGGGGGGAGTGTGTGTGTGGTGTGTGTGTGTGTGTGTGTGTGTGTGTGTGTGTGTATGATGTGCAAGTACACATGTATCTATATGCCTATAGAGGCCAGAGGACAATCCTGGCTATTATTCATCAGCCACCAGTTAAAACCTTGTTTTAACTTTCTGTTTGAAACAAACAGTCTCTTACTGGCCTAAATCTTGCCACTTAGGCGGTGGGGGTAGCCAGTGAGGTCCAAGGATCCAGCTGTGTCCCTCTTCCCATGTCTGGGCTACAAGCACATACAACCACACCCAAGTTTTAGTATTGATTGTGGTGCGAGGAGGGAGTCAGACTCGGGTCCTCATGCTTGCAAGACAAGCAGTTTATCGGAGCATCTGACTGGGGTTTTCTCTACCCTCATTTCCTGTCTCAAGTGACCACCACAGTGCTGGAATATACCCAATACCAGATTTACCAAATGCCTCCCGTGTTCTGCTTCCAAAGTCCCAAGTATTCTCCTAAAAGTCTAAGCTGCCACTGCCAGTGCAGCTATTAGTGCAGCAGGGCCCCTCACTCCACTCTGAGACGCCAGTGTCTCCCAACTTGGATTCGATTAAAGAGAGTTTGTCTTTGTTTACCGTCTCACAGTAAGAGTCAAGACTTGTTTTCTGCAAGGTTGTCTTCACAGCCGTCAAGCAAAGTTTGATTAACGCATTTATTTTTGTGTTTTTCCAAGTCCCAAGGCTTAAATGGGGATGGCCATCTCACTGAGAATATGAACATATGAGCATCATTTACAATAGAGAGCGGGCACAACTGGTGAGAGTTACAGCCCTGCTTCTGTGAGGCTCAATGACTATACCCCGGCTGGGTTTCACCAACTCTAAGGCAATCTGGTTGCCTGCAAGTTAGCAAGTTTGTTCTTTGTTGAAAATAAAACTATAGAAGTATTTTTCTGTTTGTTTGGTTGGTTGTTTTTTTTTTTTTTGGTTGTTGTTTGTTTGTTTTGTTTTTTTGAGACAGGGTTTCTCTGTATTGCTTTGGAGCCTGTCCTGGAACCAAGTCTGTAGACCAAGCTAGCCTCGAATTCACAGAGATCTGCCTGCTTCTACCTCTTGAGTGCTGGGATTAAAGGCGTGCACAACCAACAACTGGCTTATAGAAGTGATTTTTTTAATCAGGAAAAACTGGAGCAAAACTTAAATAATAGCTTGAAGACTAAAGGTTCATTGACTAAGGGTATTGTATTTTCTCCATATTAAAGTTATATATAACCCACTCATGCTTAAGTTTAATTATAAATAAATGCCTTCCCTTCCCAGCAACATTACTTTGTGGCCATTAAAATTATCTATATTCACATCACTTTACATATGAATCAGATTACAAAGCTAACACACATTTATAAAATCTATGTGTTCACTTAATGATCAATGCATCCCTAAAGAATAGGGTATTTTGGAAAATAGGGCTATGTATAGGTAATCACATCACAATGAGGTGATTGGCTTCCATTGTGAGCTAAGGTGATGGCATCCTCTATTATAAGAAGAAGGCAATGTGCATATACACAGATGTAGAAGAAAGAGTGGGAAGAAGAGACTTGGCGTGGGGTAGGAGTCCTTTAATTCAGTGAGGCTCAGAGGCACAGAAGGCTTGCTGACTAATGACTTCAGAGGGAGCAGCTTGGCCAACCCTTTGGTTTCTAGTGTCTAGAACCCTGACAGTAGACTCCTGCAGTACCAAGTCACCCAGGTTGTGGCACTTTGTCTCCCTAGAAAAATCATATAGCTGGGTCCCTCTAATATTATAGAAGTCTACACTCACCTTGCCGGAAGACCCATAAAACCATCCTCAACCCAGACAAAACACATGAGCTCAAAAGTGATTGCAGCTGAAGCCAAGCACTGACGGACAGATTTAGGAAGGAAGAGGAGGCGGGAGGAAGAGGCCGAGGGGAAGAAGAGGAGAAAAGCAGCAAGGAAGGAGATTCATTCGCAAAGGTAATTGGAGGGAAGGAAGGCAGAAAACAAGAGAAAGAGAGGGGAAGGAAGAGCAGGAGGGTGAGGGGTGGAGGATGGAAATTAGCCAGTTGTCCAGGCTCAGGCAGGGGAAGGGATGGCCCAGCAAATGAGTGTGGAGGAGAGAAGATGAAATGAGCAGTTGTGTGGGTTTGGGATAGGGCCGTGCACCAAGAGGAGAGCATGGAGCCTTAAACTCCAAACATCTTAGAGGCTCAAACAAAAGAAATGAAAGGAAAATAAGCATAAAGGAAACAAAAGAACCCTAAACAAAATACAACATTTCCATGATGACTCAATGAGGAAAGGCACCAGTAACCTAGCTGGAACTCAGTCCTCAGGACTCTAGTGCTAGAACAAGAGAGCTGACTCCCACACATTGTCCTCAGACTCCCACAGCATGTCATGGCACTCATGGCCCATATGCATACATGAACACTAAACAGAGGAAAAAGTAAGTTCTGTTTTGTTTCAGTTTAGGGAGTACACACATACTTTGGCCCCAGCTCCAGTTCATCCTATGAGTGACTGTCCTTGCAGATGGTATTTAACTTACAGACAAAGTCTAGAGACATAGCCTGGGCCCCTGAGAAACAGGCTAAAAGAGGAGAGCATCACCCCAAACTAACTGCAAGCATCCCACTAAGAGTAGAAAGGAAGAATAATACAACAGAGATCATCTTAATGATCTAACCCAAGATGGGATGTCTCCAGCAGAAAACCACAAGGACCATGAAAAGAACGAGGAAATTTGCTTCTTCCAAAAGTTGCCATAATGATGGCCCCCAGTCAAAATGACCATGATGAAGCTCTACATAAATGTACAAATGTGTTTAGCTCGAAGAGTACAAGGATATAAGCCAAGAGAACACATAGCTAGATGAAGAAAGGAGGCTCATACAGGGTATGAAAAAAGAATTACTAAATAAAATAGTGAAGAGGAACCGAATGAGGATGGAAAAGAACAACATCATAATGAGATCAGATAAAAAAAGTGCAGTGGAAAGCCTTTTCAATAAAATGTATTATGCAGAAGCCAGAATTCCAGGGCTTGAAGACAATGCAGAGGAGTTAAGTCACTCAGTAATGGTCAACAATAATTTTTTAAAGCCTATGTGGAAATATTCCAGAACTTTGAGACACTGGGAAAGGGTTTTATGAATGATGGGTATAGGAGAAGCAGCACAGTTTCACACTGAATAGGAAGTCCCACTTTGCTTTCTATTGCTGTGATAAACACCTTAACTAAAATGAACTTGAGGAGAAAATGGCTAATTTCAGCTTACAACGTCTAATCTGTCATGAAGGAAATTCAGGACAGAAACTCAAGACAGGAACCTGGAGGCGGGAACTGAAGCCGAGGACATGGAGGAGTGCCGCCTGCTGCTGTGTTCCCCAAAGTTTGCTAAGCATGATGTCTTAAATAACCCTGGACCATCTGCCCAGAAACGGCACCACCCACAGTAGGCTGGGCCCTTCAGCACCGATCATTAATTAAGAGGGCAACACACAAGCGTGCTCGCATGGCAATCTGATGAGAGTGATTTCTCATCTCTCATTTGACATTCCCTCTTCTCAGATTACCCTGACTTGTGTTAAACAGACAAGAAAAAAATTACACAGCACAGGAAATGTTTCAATAAAATCATAGAAGAAATTTTCCTAAATCCAAGGAAAGAGATGTCCATCTAATACTATACTATAAAAATGGGGGTACAGATCTAAATAGAGAGTTCTCAACAGAACAATATCAAATGGCAGAAAGACACTTAAGGAAATGCTTAACATCCTGAGTCATCAGGGAAATTCGACTCAAACCCACTCTGAGTTCCATTTACACCCATCACAATGGCTAAGATCAAAAACACCTAGGACAGTGTTATGGTGGAGAGGATGTGGAGAAAGGGACATACTCCTCCACTGCTGGTAGGAGTGGAAATCAGTATGGTGATTTCTCAGAAAATTAGGAATCAGTGTAGCTCAAGACCCTGCAATACCCAAAGGAGACACATTCACACCACAAGGACATTCGCTCAGCTATGTTCATAGCAACAGTATTTGTAATAGCCAGATCTTGGAAACAGCCTAGGTGCCCCTCAACTGAAGAATGGATAAGGAAAATGTGGTACATTTACACAATGGAGTACTACTCAGCTGTAAGAAACAATGACATCCTAAAGTTCTCAGGCAAATGGACAGAACTAGGGGGAAAAACCATCCTAAGTGAGATAACCCAAAACCAGAAAGACAAATATACTATGTACTCACTCATACGTGGCTACCAGATATAAAGCAAAAGATATCAAGCCTACAATCCATAATCCTGGAGGAGAAGCTTGAACCCTCTCTCAGAAACAGATGGGAGCAGATACAGAAATCCACAACTAGCCAATGGGCCAAGCTCCTGGAGTACAATCGCAGTGAGGGAGGAGCGATGATATGAACAAAGGAGTCAAGACCATGATGGGGAAACCACAGAGTCAGCTGACCCGAGCTAGTGAGAGATCACTGACTCAGGTCTGACAAATGGGGGACATGAATAAGACTGAACTAGACTCCCTTAATATAGGTGACAATGGTGTGACTGGGACAATGTATGAGCCCACTGGCAGTGAGGCCAAGATCTAACACTAATGCACAAACTGACTTAGTGGAGTCCATTCTATATGGAGAGATATGGTACTCAGCCTAGACACAGGGGTGTGGGGGGTGGAGAGGTGCCTTGGTTCTTCCTCAACAAGATGATGGGACAGATTTAGACTTCCTAGGGGTGGCCTTACCCTCTCCATGGAGCAGATAGGAGGAGAAGGGTAGGGGAGTTGGGGAGTGGGAGGAGAGGAGGGAGGAAGAACTGGGATTGGAATGTAAAAAATAGACTAGTAAAATAATAATAATAAAAAACAAAAACAAAGCTCACAGAACACCAAATATACAGTATCAGAAAAGAAACCACACACATCACATCATAGTTAAAAGAGAGCACACAAATGAAAATGTATTAAGAAAATCAAGACAGAAGGTCCATGTCACATATAAAGGTAAGATAAAGGTAAGCCTATCAGAGTAACTGCTTACTTTTCAATGGGCACCTTAAAAATCAAGAAGTGCTTGGGGATATCTCATAGGATAGGATAGGATAGGACAGGACAGGACAGGACAGGACAGGACAGGACAGGACAGGACAGGACAGGACAGAACAGGCAGGTATAAGTCTATGTGACTATGGGCTCCTGAATTCTTACAAACATGCCATACACATTTGGAGAAAAGGCGGCCTCTTTAACAAAGGATGCTGGGTCAAATGCATCGCTCTCCCATTGTCCTACTGGAAACCCTGAACTTACTAGAGAATAAAGTAGAGAGCAGACTTGACCATAGTAACATAGCTAACAGGAAATAAGGCCAACGATGGACAACTGGGACCTCACAAAAGTAAAACATACTGTGTGGCAAAGGAGGCTGTCATTTGGGTGAAGAGGCAGACTGCAGAATGTAGATGATCTTTGCCAGCTATTCATCTGACTGAGGGTTATTGCCTAGAATATATAAAAAGTCTAAAATAACTAAACATCAAGAAAACAACCAAAGAGCCTGAAGAAATGGTTCAGCAGGTAAGAGCATGGACTGCTCTTCCAGAGGATGTAGGTTCCCTTCCCAACATCCACGTGGCAGGCCGTTCACAACCCTCTGTAACTCCTGTCCCAGGGGATCCTCCGCCCTCTTCTGGCTTTTGCAGGCACTGCATGGACATAGTTCACAGACACTTAGGCAAAAGACACACACACATAAATAAAATCTTTTTCTAAAATGCAATGAAAAAGAAAATCTGGTTTAAAAATATATGGTCCGTGAAACTAACAGAGAGCTCTTAAAAGAATAAACACAAACACTTAACAGCTAACCTTAAAAAGTGGCCAGCGTCTTAACCATCAGAGAGACGCAAGTTAAAACTGCTCTGGGGTTTCATCTTAGGCATTCAGAATGTCTGAGAGCGAGAAAACAAATAACAACAAGTGCTGGTGAGGAGCTGGGCAAAGTCTAACTCTTATTTACTGCAGGTGAGAGCAGCTGCTATGGAAATCGGTGTAGCAATTCCTCCAAAGACTGAAATAGAACATCCAGATGGCCCAATTCTACCACCCCTGGACACATATCCAAAAGACCCCACATCACATGACAGAGAAATGAACGTCCATTTTCACAGCTCACGTGTCCATCAACTGAGGAAAACACAATGAAAATGTGGTGAATATACACAGGGGAATAAAGAAGAATAAAATCAAGACGTTTGCAAGAAAATGGATGGATTTGTCAATTCTTACACTGCGTATACTAACCCAGCCCCAGGAAGCCAGCTCCTATGCTGTCCCTGATACATAGATCCTACTTACACATTTTTAGACTTTTTGTTTTTCACTGTGAGTGCCAGTGAAAGCCAGAAAAATGTAAAGGGGCCAATAGAAGGGGGAGGAGGAAGACAGCACAAGGAGGGGAAGAGCCGAACAGATAGGGCGTAAGGTCATGGGGAGGGGTTACTAAAGGTGGTAAAGTCTAAGGAGGAAGAGGATGGGAGCATGGGAAAAATGACGGAGAAGGGTAACCAAACCTACATGAAACAGTCATGTGGAAATATTCTAATTTATAAACAAATGCAATATAAATAGAGGAATCTGAAAGAATGCCCTCTCCCGGGCTGGCCTGGATAATGCTCCTCCTAGGGGCCGCGGGTTAATACAAACTCCCCTGCAGGGTGTGAGGTGCCTCATGTGAGTCACTGGTCAGGGAGGCCCCTGACCCTCACAAGAATGCATGCAAGCTATGGCTGTTGCTCTCAGTTGCTTTACCAGAACTCAATGGTAAAACTCCATTGCCAAATGCTCCACACACTCTGATCTCAGAACATGAAGAAATCAAGCTGCAGCATGTCTGGAAGCATCTTCCTTGCTGACTTGCTTCCATGCCAGAAGGAGCTATGCAGGGAACAAAATCTATCCGTCATCTTAACTAGCAATGGATCCGATCCTCTGAGGTACAACAGGGACCTTCCAGGCATGATGAACCCTCCTTTGCAATACTACTATGATATGTCAGAGCCAACCTCTCTCCAATTGCATGCAAGGCCCCTTCCCAGGAGGAAACCCATGTCTGCTTAGATGACAGTGTTCATAAGCCCTTGGCTGTGTGGTCACAGGCTACTGTGGTCTTGTTGTCAAACTATCTCCTAAATAACATGTTTGTAACTGCATGTGAGGGCTATGCCTTCACTAGAGTTCCTTAGTGACGTGAGCACCCGTAAACTCAGAGCTGCAGGCTGGATAGAGTGGTGAGAATTAGTCCTGAGTCCTAAATGAGTCAGCAATACAACCTCCTTCCATCTTAAGAGGCGGATGAGACAGGAAGAATGTCAGAGGCAGACGACGGGAAGATGCACTCTCATGAATTCGCTGCAGCTGTGGCTCTCTGTGTAAGACTTGCACAAGGCTGGCCCCATTAACATTTCACCGAGACAAGCAAGCAGCCTTTAGACTCTCTGCAGGTGATGCTGTCCTGGGAAGGTGTCATTTCTTCTGCTGAAGCTACTGGAAAGTCACCCTGCTCTAGTGAATAAGGTCCCATCCACAAGAAACTCTAAAGAAACACAGTGGGTCGTACACAAGAAAACATTAACATGTATGGATGCCAGGAGAGCGGTGGGAATCCGATATGAAAACAACTAAATTCATTACATAAATGTATGAGGCTCACAAACAGTAACAAACTTGCTTTGATACACCAATAAAAAAAAAATACTATGCAATATGAGAAGTCATTCCCTAAAGTCTTAACTCTGTAGTGGCCTCAGGAACAGGCCAGGAAGAGGAAAAGCCAGGCAGCCTCCTCCAGAGAGAGTGGTGCTGATTATAACTTACCTAATTTCTGTCTAATCTGCCAACTAGAGACATAAGAGCCTTTTATGCTTTTGACCTAAAAGTAAACAAATCATGCATTTTTCCTAGCTACGACCCATGTTTCTTATCAAAGAAACACTTAGAGTTGACCACTAGTCATTCTTGTCTGTCCCTGGATTTTATTAGTGTCTGAGAGATTGTCCTCTTCCTCTTCTTAGGAATTTCCAGGTGTCATTCCATGCATCAGCCACAAATCTGTTTAATGTTCTAGAGAAACAGTTGGCTTTTAGCTGCAGGGTTCTTACCTGCTTGCCAAAATCCAATCATCTTTCCATTTGTTTGTTTGTTTGTTTGTTTGTTAATGAGGTCTCTTCTCAAGTTGGACTGCTGTGGAGGTCGCTTGCTGGGCTTCCTAGATGGATAAGCTGTGGTTATGAAAGTGCTGAGCTTCTAAATTTACATAATGAATATTCAACTTCTGTGCTTGTGTACCCTAGAAAAATAACCTAAGAAGCAAGGTGCTTCTTCCTGAACAGGGCTTATAATTTCATTGCATAAATATGCTGTTTGGTTCAGCATTTAATTAAGTGCATAGTAGATGCCACAGTAAATACTGGATCATTTATAAAATACATAATTAAACAAAAGTATCATTACAAATTAATATTAGACTCAAGAGTCAATGATGATACTTGAATTCTATGCATAGAATAACTTTGCTACTTTTAAAGACTTGGGCTAGTTATTGGCCTCCCCACACTGCCCGTGGTGTGTGTGTGGTGTGTGTGAAGGAATACTGGGTACATATGTGTCTACACATGTATGCAGTTTTGACAGAGGACAACTTTGAAGGATGTGTCTTCAGGTGTCATTCTTCCCCCTCCCTACTCTGTGTCTGTCTCTGTGTGTGTCTTTCAATGGCCTGGCACTTGTTACGTAGGCTATGTTACTGGCTATGTTGAATAGCCAGGATCTGCCAATCTCTGCCTCCTGACTGTGGGGATAACAAGCATGGTGCCACCATGCCTGGCATGTTTTAGGTGGTTTTCAGCATCCAGCTTGAGTCCTTGTGCCTACCAGGCAAGCACTGTGAAGACTGAGCCACCTCCCTGGCTTGGCATGAGATAAATTTGGTTCTCTAGTGCAATTTTAACTCACTGTCCATTGAAATGGAGTTAAGGAGCAGGGGGTGTAACATATGAATAATTAAACAATTATGGGACAGTTAATTGATAGTTGAGGAAATGGCAGCATCCATCATGGTTATTATAATGATGGCTAACATCTGTGGACAAAATATGGAATATATGGTGTGAACGACTTGTCAAGCATGTTCTCATTCCATCTTCACAGCTGACGTGCTGGATGGATGCTGCTTCTTGGCCCATTCAGATAATAAAGTCACTGATCAGAGACAAAGGTGACTAACTTAAGGCATACCAGAGAAGTAAAATGGAGTGCTAGATTCCAGCACATTCTTCTCACAGAATAGCTAACAACAGAGGCAGAATGCTCACATCCTGAACATATACCCACTAACTAGGTTAAACTTTGAGTCACATTTTACTTTCCCATTTCACAGAATAATAGCCTTTGATTTGTTCTTATGCAAATACCATCTTAAAATTAAACAGGGTCCAACAACACTTTGAGGAAAAGTGGGATGATGATCAAGGCGGAAATCACTCCAAAAAACAAAAACACATTTTAATAAAAGGGAGAATATATATACGTGGTAGCCGGAGGAGATAACAGATACTGATACCACAAAACCCCAATTCAGGGGAGACGTGAGATTTCGACCTTCAACAGTTTTTTATCAGTTACAGAGTTTATGTCAAATATCTGATATGCAAGGAAAGGGGGCAGGGCTGATGCCACCGCTTAATGACAGGAGCACGGGTACCAAAGAGACTATGTCAATGCCCTTACATCACTCACAGAGCATACATCTTCAGCCCAGGGAGTTCAATGATGCTACAAATAGTAAATGGAAATGCAGAGGCTAAGATGTGTCAAATGTTGGCAGAGAACTCTTCTGGGGCAGCTTGCAATTATTACTGTTCCTCTGTTTTCTTTTCTACACTCACACTGAGAGTTTTATTGTCAGGAACTAAATAACTTTATTAAGAACAACTATGGCTAACACATTCCTTCAAGGCTATCTGAGGGCTAATGCCTTCCTTGTACTATTAGCACAGTTCTTAATCATACATAAACTGAATGCCAACACAATGTTATTTCCCCCTCAGAACAGAAATCTGAAGCTGAGATAAGGCCATCATGTCCTCTTTCAGAGCTTAGGAGAACACAACTAGCCATTAATGAGATGGGGCAGGGCCTACCTCACTCACTGTTAGTCCGTAACACAGTAATTATTGGTAATTACATGGTAATAACATGGTAAATTATTTTAAAGAATAGTTTAAGTAATTAAAAAAAATCTTCAACCACCAAACTCTCTTATTTTCTAGAGGTTGTGACAGAACCCTCTGTTGCACATGGCGTAGCCACAGTGTAGTAATTTTGGGGATCACTCAGAAGGAACTATTGACTACTGTTGTCGGGTTGACGGTGTATCATAACTACATGAAAAAATACTTGATGACTAAATTAAGCCAGGGATCTTTCAGGATCTGTTACCACAACATAGATTAGCCTGGCTAACACGGAACACAGCTTTCTAGTTTTTCTAGAACCTCCCCCTCCCCAAGCATCTCTATCATACTCGCAGTGGCACCCATATGCGAAGGTCTTGACATGAAATTAAAAAAAACCAAAGAGAAGGTCAACTTGCTTGTTTAATTCTCTCTTTCTCTATGATGTCTCATTTCCATCTCCCCCTTTTTATCTATTCTGGGAATTAATTTATATCTCTCAGAAACACCAGCACTGCACCTCTAAATACAACTATACATGATAATTTGCCTTTGTCTAAGTATGTGTTGAAACATCATAACAAAAAACAAGTTGGGGAGGAAAGGGTTTGTTTTGTTTATACTTACATATAACTAACTGTTCATCATCAAAATAAGTCAGGGCAGGAATTCAAACAGAACAGGAATTTGGAGGCAGGAGCGGATGCAGAGGCCATGGAAGAGTGCTGCTTACTGGCTTGTTCAGCCTGCTTTCTTACAGAGTTCAGGACTACCCAACCCAGGATGGCCTTATTCACAATAGGCTGACAATAGGCTGAGCCTTCCCCCCCCCCAATCACTGATTAAGAAAATGTCCTATAGGCTTGCCTGCCTATATCCTGATCTTACAAAGACAATTTGTTAAACTACATTCCCTCCTTTCAGATGACTTTACCTTGTGCCAAGCTTACATAAAAATAGCCTGGACATCATTCTTCTCTATTCAATGTGCCAAAAGTTACAGGCTAATATCTTTGATGTCTAATTTCTTATACTCAATAGGATCATTAATTTGATCCATTTTGACATCTACTTAGTATATTAACACTTGTGTTATAAATACAGTTATAACTAGAAACTATACATACTGTCATAGTGAGGGTTAGATTAATAAATCTCTTAATTGTAATCACCTGTAAAAATCAAAATAAAAAAGCAGATCACATGCTTCCAAAGTACAATGGCATAGGATATATGTTACCATTCCAAAATAAAGGGAAGAGAACACATTGAGGAAATATCAAACCAAAGCAAGGCTGAAAACCAACTGGGCAAACTCCAAACTCTGCATGTCTGGTGTCAAAACATTCTTCAGCTCTCCAACTCTGTTCAGCTTTGTTGACTTCAACACCCTTCTCTTTATTGGGCTCCACTCCCTGTTGTCAGCTCTTCTTGGCAAGTGTTCCACACTCTGGCATCTTTAAGATCTTGTGTTCTCCAAAACAATCCAGGCTTCAAATTCACAGCTTCATGCAATGGCCCATTTACTTGGCCTCCATTCGGGGACATCCCTGACACATGACTGGCCTCAATAGCTTTCCTTAGTCTCAGCAGCCAGTTCCATAACCTGTTTCTTCTATCCTTAATGGTAAAGCCAGAACCATGTGGCCAGTGCTGCTAAGTTCTGCTACTTACTGGAGCTGAAACATGGCCCCCTTATCCAATTACATCTTCACCAGCTTTCTGTTTTTTGTTTTTATTTTTACCTTTATGCCTAACCTTGTATGTCCTGAAACGAGATATGCAGACAAGACTGGCCTTGAACTCAGTGATCTGCCAGCCTCTGCCTTAGCAGTGCTTGGGTTAAAGGTATGCACTACCATGCCAAACTCTAAACTTTCCTTTAATTCCTTCTCACAAATTGGAAACCTAGATGGGTGGGATCTTGCTCTGAGATCATCACTCTCTTTATTTTATTTCTTAATCTGCATATCATTTTGAACACAGAGCTTATCTCTATCCCATTTTCTGGTGATCTTTTTCTCCTCAAATATTTTTCCTTGTTCAGCATGCTCCTTTTCATTATAAATCCACAACAGAGTTAACACTAACAACCACACATCTAGGCTGTTTTGAAATTTCTTCTGCCAACAGAATTAACCCAAAATCTTCACTTAGTCTCAAGCCGACTTTTTGGACAAGGGCAAAAGACAGCCACTTTCTTCAACAAAACATCACAAGACCGGCTCTAGGCCACATACTAGGATTCTTCTCCTCTTAAACTGCTTGATACCCCCAGTTCATCAAATCACATTCACTACCACTGTCTTCCATGTTCCTACTAGTATGGTCCATTAAGAAGCGCTCAGAGCATCCCACTGCTTTCCTAATACAAGCTACCAAAGACTATTTTACTCAAAATAAAAACATGGTCAGCCAAATTACGATAATACCTCAGTCCCTGATACCAACTTGTCTTAGTTAGGGCTCCTATTGCTATGAAGAGATACCATGACCATGTCAACCCTTATTTAATTGGGGTGACTTGCTTACAGTTTCAAAGGTTCAGTACATTTCATCATTGTGGGGAGCATGGCAGTGTGCAGGCAGGAAGGAAGCATGGCCATGTATAGGCAGAGATGGTTCTGGCTGCATCTTGATTAGAAGGCAACAGGAAATCAACTGTGATACCAGGAGTAGACTGAGCATAGGAAATCTCAAAGCCTGACTCCACAGTGAAACACTTCCTCCACCAAGGCCACAACGACTCCAACACAATGCCACTCCCTATGAGATTATGGGGCAAATTACATTCAAAATACCATACATAGCCAACAATATAGATTCAAGTATTTTTGGTTGGAATTTCTTCTTCTCCAAGTGTAAGCACTATATCATAGCCAGATAGCACCACTCAATGTAAGGGTCCATTAATGCCAAGGTGCCAAGATTATGTAGATTCATCAAAATCATTTTCATGTATTTCTGGAATGCCTGAGTTCAAGGCCAGCCTGGCTACATAGTGAGTTTCAAGCCAACTTGACCTACAGAGTAACACCCTGTTTCACAAAGTAAATAAATATATATACAAATATATTTTTAAGAATAAAATTTCTTTAAGTTACAATTTGATGTTTGATCAGGTCAGTGTCTACTTTTTTCTCCTGAAAACCTTCCTGTTGCCTGTTATGAAAAACATCTGGGATTATATGATGGTGAGGGATCAATATAGGAGAGGACTTTAAAATGATTGAAAAAACAGGTAGATTCAGAGTGACTATGGTTTCCTGAAACTGGCAGGTATTACATACTCAATGGCATTACCTAACACTCATGAAAACAACAAATACTCATACTCTCTATATCTCATACATGTACTAAAGAAAGCGTTGGGGAACATTCGTAGGAACAAGATGCCAAAAAATACAATACTGCCAGAAGGCCACACATGAAGGACATCTGCTCGCTTGTAAGAAGTAAAAAGGAAATCACATTTGGAGAGTTGCACAGCACAAAGTGGAGAACTAGAGAACGAGACTTTTACCCAGAGAGAGATGGCAGAGTGCCTAAAATAATATCAAACAAAACTAAAAGATATGTCCAGCAAAGCATGTGTAAGTGAGCATGGCCTCTTCTGGGAAGTGTAGTAGTGAGCAAACCTCCTTCCTCTACAATGTATTATTGGCTTTTGACCAATGCTTACAATCAAACACTGTAAGCCAACAGTCATCTATACTGTGGCTTTCCTTTGAACCCATCAAAATAGCATGCCTTGTGTTAAAGATCATCTCCAGTAGAGAGTTAGCATGTTGGAAATCTTGAAGCTTCGAGTGTTCTTCACGGTCCCCCACCTTTCCATTCTGGGGTGATGTAGAGGGCCTCTGTCTATAGAAAGTCTTGACTCTCCTCAGGACCATCAAATCCAAGAGCATGGCTACCAGATATGACACAGCCAAACAGTGAACTGAAGATAGACAAATAAGGCTTTGCCTCACCTTCCTTCCATGTATATTACTTCCAGAACACCAGCCCTATTGCTTAAAGTCTTGTAATGGTACCCACCATGGCATCTCTTCAGAGCCAATTCCGATAGGTTATCTATGTAAAGTCCAACTTTATTGGCATGACCTAAATCCTCATAAGAAGTGACCTAACAGTGAAGAGATTTTCACCTGGCTCATGGT
Organism: Phodopus roborovskii; assembly: GCF_943737965.1. Classification (NCBI taxonomy): domain Eukaryota; kingdom Metazoa; phylum Chordata; class Mammalia; order Rodentia; family Cricetidae; genus Phodopus; species Phodopus roborovskii. The sequence goes on from NW_026125295.1 coordinate 5,757,264, forward strand.
TTGAGGAGACACAGTCCATCACAGAGAAGGGAGCAATGGCACTGTCTTCTTGTACCTGCTTCCTCACACTCAGCAGACCAGAAACAGAGGTAATGTTGGAATTCAGCTGAAAACTCTCCTCCCCATTTTGTACTCAGTCTGTATCCCCAGCTCATGAGATGATACCATTCATGGTGAATCATCTACGCACAACTAATCCTCTTTGGAAATGCCCTTATAAATAGACCTGACGGTGTGCCTCCCTGATTCTGTAGGCTTTCATTTAATCCAATCAAGTTGTCAATCAAAATTAACCATCACTCCAAACATTGTTAATTCTTATGTAATCCTGGAAGATATTTTTCAAGCTTCTTATAAGTGATAAAGAGATTAATATGATTCAATAAGCTTATTTTCTATTTTGACCTCTGAGGGATGATTTCTCTTGTATGCAACCAAAAACTCTAGGGCAAACCCTATCCATGCTGGGCCCTAGTCACTTAGATTCTTGGATCAAGGGTTGGGATTGCTTCTTCAACTTCTGTGTGCTTTTGCTTTTAATAGCAACTTCTTGTACCTGCTAAGACTGTTTTAGACACAGACATAGAAAGCTGGGAGTGCCTGGTAACTGATGTGCCCAAAAACCACAGTATGGAAACCACTTAATTAATTCAAGGAACAAATCATATAAAGGGGGTAGTTATGTTTGCTTCCCACAATCCAAAGGCCAGAAGTCTAGTTCAAGATATTAGCAGGGTTGATTTCTCAGAACTCTCCACCCCTGGCTTATAAACAGTCGTCTCTTTCCCATATTTTTTACATGGTCATCCCTTTGGATGAGTTTGTGTCCTCATTTCTTCTTATAAGGAAATTGATCATACTGGATTGATCCCACACACATGACCTCATTGTAATTTTTCTCTTTAAAGTACATGTCTCCAAATGCATTCAGGTAATACCAATACTCCTCAAATTGTTCCACATAACAGAAGCAGAAGGATCATTTCCATACTCTTTCTACCAGGCTAGCTACATTTACCTTGGTACCCAAACCACACAAAGACACAACTAAGATAGAGAACTATAAACCACTCTCCCTCATGAGCATTGATGCAAAAATATTCAATAAAATACTGGTAAATTGAATCCAATAACACATCAGAAAAATCATCCACCATGATCAAGTAGGCTTCATCCCAGAGATGCAGGGATGGTTCAACATACAAAAATCCATCAATGTAATCCACCACATAAACAAACTGAAAAAGAAAAACCACATGATCATCTCACTAGATGCTGAAAAAGTCTTTGACATAATTCAACACCCCTTCATGATAAAGAGAAATCAGGGATAACAGGAACATACCTAAACATAATAAAGGCAATATACAGCAAACCAACAACCAACATCAAACTAAATGGAGAGAAACTCAGTGCAATTCTTCTGAAATCAGGAACAAGACAAGGTTGTTCACGCATTCCACATCTCTTCAATATTGTACTTGAAGTTCTTGCTAGAGCAATAAGAAAATAAAAGGAGATCAAGGGGCTACAAATTGGAAAGAAAGAAGTCAAACTCTCACTATTTGCAGATGATATGATAGTTTACACAACTTACTCGAAGAATTCTACCAGGGACCTCCTACAGCTGATAAACACTTTCAGCAAAGTGGTAGGATATAAGATTAACTCAAAACTATCAGTATCTCTACTATGTATAGACAATAAAGAGGCTAAGAAAGGAATCAGAGAAACATCACCCTTTACAACAGCCACAAACAACATACAATATCTTGGGTTAAGTCTAACCAAACAGGTAAAAAGGCCTGTATGACAAGAATTTTGTGTCATTAAAGAAAGAAATTAGTGAAGATAGCAGAAAATGCAAAGATCTTCCATGCTCTTGGATAGGTAGGATCAACATAGTAAAAATGGCAATCTTACCAAAAGCAATCTAAAGATTCAATGCAACCCCCATCAAAATCCCATCAGAATTCTTGACCGACCTTGAAAGTATAACAATCAACTTTATATGGAAAAACAAAAGACCCAGGATAGCCAAAAAAAAAAAAAAAAAAAAAAAAAAAACTGTACAATAAAGGAACTTCTGGAGGCATCACCATCTCTGACTTCAAGCTCTACTATAGAACTACAGTAATGAAGACAACTTGGTATTGGCATAAAAACAGACAGGTAGACCAATAGAATCGAATTGAAGACCCTGATATTAACCCATACGCCTAAAAACACCTGATCTTTGGCAAAGAAGCTAAAACTATACAATGGAAAGAAGAAAGCATCTTCCATAAATGGTGCTGGCATAACTGGATGCTGACATGTAGAAGAATGCACATAGGTCCATATCTATCGCCATGCACAAAACTTAAGTCCAAATGAATCAAAGACCTCAACATAAATCTAGACACACTGAATTTCTTAGAAGAGAGAGTGGGAGGTCCCCTTGAATGAATTGACACAGGAGACCAATTCCTGAACATAATGCCAGTAGCACAGACAGTGATATTGACAGTTAATAAATGGGACCTACTGAAACTGAGAAGTTTCTGTAAGGTGGAAGACACAGTCAGCAAAACAAAATAGCAGTCCACAGAATGGGAAAAGATCTTCACCAGCCCCACATCTGATAGAGGGCTGATGTCCAAAATATACAAAGAACTCAAGAAGCTAGTCAACAAAACACCAAATAATCCAATTAAAAAGTGGGGTACAGTACTAAATAGAGACATCTCAATAGATTTTTATGATCCCTCAGGCAAGGCCTCACCATCCCTGGGGAGTGGATGGGGGGGTCAGAGGAGGGCATGGGAGGGTGGGAGGGAGAGGAAACTGTGATTAACATGTAAAATAAGATTGTTTCTAATTTAAATATAATTTCAAAAAGACAAATAAAAAGAAAACAACGTTCACAAATCTAAAATGCTCATATCACAAGACTGTTTACCTAATTGGAGTTGTTAGCCTAGCAAGCAAGAGCATTGTGTTCTATCATCCATGACTGCTTTGCCCCCTTTCTGCCAACCCACTCAGTTCGGGAACTCAAAAGGAAACAGAGGTGTCTTCCACTGACTATGAGTGTCCTCCGGAGCAGTGTGTACCCACATGACCAACATCTCATTCTGAGACAGCATCTCTTCTACATCCTCTTTCTGGCAAGGCTCATCTGTTAAATAGCTATAGTTTAGGGTTCTGAGTGCTTAGTGGGCTATTTTGGAGCCTCTCAGACCTCACCCCTGCCAGGACCTGTGCATATACCCATTAATTTATCTTTATCTTTCACTTCCATGTGGTGACATATAGGAAATTCACCACGAGTAAGCAAGGAATGGTATTCATATAAGCTAATGCCATGCAAACCATTCACCTATCCAGAGAGAATTGCTGGAAATTTTCAAAAGGAACTTTCAGGGCTGGGAGATGTGTAATAGCTCAGTGATAGAGCATTTGCCTACCGTGAAGAAACCCCAGGTTCCATCACCAGACCTTTTGGCATATGTGTATGTAAATATGACATATATGTGTATATGAAAGAAAATTCCCACTTGCTAAATATGCAAAGTAGGCCAGAATTTCAGAAGACTCTACATTTTATATGTACTATCATACTTTATCATCATTTCTGCTGTTTTATATAAGTCTAATATGTATTTTAATCCCTACTTAATGAGTAAGGGTACAGCTATTGACTTTTGAAACATTAAAGCCTTTGTGTGGCAGGAACAGAATTAAAACTTACCCTGACTCGCATCTCTATTGAAAAGAGCCTACTCTTTCCTTCCCTACTGTGTTAGCAACCCATTGAAGTCATTGGCATGATTGTTCTGACTTTGTAGTCAAAATGCCTTCAAGAATTTTAAAGTGGGTGATTTGGTTGTGGTAATTCTATAACTTAAATTGTAAAGGTGATGAAAGGAGTTGGGTAAAAGAGATGTGATGCAAGGTTTTAATGGTATATTTGTTTAAAATATTGTGAAAATTACCCAGGAGTTGCTCATTGAAATCAAGTGAATTTCGTTCAATTGCCCTCTCTTTTTCTCTCATTAACAGATTGTGCAGAGGGAATGATTTTGCAACATCGACAATGTAATGCAATGCAATCTTACCAATCTCCATGATTCAACAGCAGCCTAAAGTAAACTATCCACCCTTCACTGCACCCTTACACAGACACTCAAGATGTGGACTCACTGTGTACATAATACACAAGTGCAGCTCACTTTCAAGGCGTGCAAACACACACACACACACACACACACACACACACAGTGCCCTTTTATAGCCTGCAGTTTTTTTTTCTTCTACTGTTTGCTTTGGAGAAGTAATAATGCCTTGGAAGGATAAGGACTCTTGAGACACTTGTGAAATAAACTCAATACTTACTCTTGTTAGAGAAAATTCCCATGAAATACCAAGTATCAGATTTTGGCTAAACCACCATTCAGTAGCATTTTCCAGAAGAGTCTTTGTTATTTATTTCATTTCTCAGATTTCCCCAGGTTGATAATAACTGTCACACAATGCTCTCTCTTACCTGAGCATCGCTCCTAGGCAAATGGCAAACACCCTTTCTCTGTTGTAGATTGTATGTAGAATTCAGCTTATCACAGGGGCTAGAGGGGGCTCTGCTGTGAAAGTGCTTGCCAAGCAAGCACTGGGACCTGGATGTGATCCTCTAGAACTCACATAAGAAAGCCAGGCAAGGCAATGTGAACTTGAAACCCCAGCATGGGGAAGGTAGAGACAGGTAGACCCCCAGGAGCTTGCTGCCCCCCCCCTAGGCTTCTTGATGAGCTTTGGGCCAATGGAGACACTGTATCAACAACCCAGTAGAATGATATTAAAGGTTAATCACTGATCTACACACGGAGAAACACACACACACACACATGCACACATGTATACTTGCATGTAGATGCACATGTACGTGTATACACACACACACACACACACACATGAGAGAGAGAGAGAGAGAGAGTCAAAGATGAGACTGCCTTCCCATCCCCTCTCAATAGCAGCGCTGTTCATGGAACATCTTGCTTGGCCCTGGCCAGGGTGTTTTATTTCTATCTGTGGTTTTCCTACTTTATAGCAAACAGCGCCCCCATGTGTGTGGGTGGAGATGAGGCGGGGTGAAGGCAGGGAAGAGCACTGTTATGGGGCTTTCTTTTTTCCAGCACAGGATCTGACCCTCTGCTCTCTCATTTGATGCCTGACCTAATGAACAATGTGTGCAACTAGAAACAGTGTCCTCTGGGTGAAACGGCAAGAGACACAGGCTAAGGGAAGTCTGCCCAAAGTTACTGACATGGGTCATTTGAGGCTGAGAATTTTGGGATGGCCTGGGCAGCATAGTGAAATCCCAGCTCAAAAATTTGTACAAAGACAGTGAAACTAACATATTAGTAGAATTCAAACTTGCCTAAGGCAGTAGGGATTATTAAATAGAGATGTGGATGTGTGCCTAGGTACATCTATAAGTTCACACATGTACATACACACATATTTTCATACACTTACTAAGATGCAAAGGACATGACAGTCATTATTCTCATCCTTTCAATGGACACATCTAGAAAAAATAATTTTCTTGCTTCCATTAGAGAATTGTATTTGTGGGATAGCTTGTGACTCTGCAAACTTGGAGGAGTCAGATGCGCATCTTAGAGACATAACCAAGACTGCACTCCCTGCAGCTGAAGCCACAAAGGCCAGAAACTGGTAGGAAGATTTGGACAATAGGAAAGAATTTAGGAGACTGCCTGCAGACTATCTCAAATGCAATGGGTTTCCAGGTTCCCAATGGCGGAAGAGTCCCCATACTTCCATATACTAGATACACAGAACCACACCAGACAATTCAGTAAAGACAAGGGATGAGAATCTCTGTAGGACTCTGGCATGGGGAGACTGTGAGCCACGCTCGAGCCTTTTTGACACATCAGGGATCTGTAGAGAAAAGACTGGGCAGGCATGCAGCTGTGGGAAAGGCTCCTCCCCTCTGCAGATCCTACCCAACTCCCATTCTTACTCCAATGAGGCAATCAACAAGGTGACAGAGAGGCGATGAGTCAGTGCAGCAAAATAAATAAAAATAAACATATGCATTCTTAATATTATAGGTAGGAGAGCTGGGGTAGAGGAATGTACAACACACAGGGACATTTGTAAGTGCTGCTGTCGGAGACAGACTAGAAGCCTGAAAACAAATAGATCACAGATGCGGTGCTGTGTGGCGGTGCACATTTGTAATGCCAGCATTGAGGGGGTAGAGGCAGGGGAACTGCTATAACTCCAAAGGCATCCTGGTCTGCATTGAGTGTTCCAGACTAGCCAGGGTTCCAGAGTGAGACTCTTATCAAAAGAAAGAAAGAAATGGGGGGGAGTGGAAGGAAGAGGAGAGAAGGCAGGGAGAGAGGGGAGAGACAAACTGAAGGAAGGAGATTGGGAATGAAGAGAGATAGATAGGTAGAATACAGCATGCTCACCCATTCCTAGTATATTAGAATATATATATAATATTAATATATATACATATACATATACATATACATATACATATACATACATACATACATATATATATATATATATATATATATATATATATGCCCCTTTTATGGAGGGAACCCTCAGAAGCCCAAAGTAAAGAGGAGGAAAAAACTATCACATTAGAAGAATGGGAAGCCACTGGTGCCCACAGCTGTAACAATAAGAAACACAGTCCAATTACAACCCAGACTATCATAAATCCTCACTCTAAAGTCCTATTTGCCTTGGGTCCTTTTACCAAACACAACATCTCCATCTTTCAACAACAACAACAACAACAACAAAAAATGGCAAGCCATAATCAAGAAACAAAATCTCCATCTGAAGAAAGCAGCGGCTGGACCAGGGTCAGACTGGACCTAGGTTTTTACATATTATTAGAAAATGAATTTGAAAACATGCAATAAGAATAGCTCCAATGAAGCAACAGATAATATTCATCAAAGGTATCACATAAGGAGAAATATCAAAAAGAGATGATAAGAACCAAAACCACCGCATCCCAAAAGAGATGTCACCAACGGGATGAACTCGGATGCTGGTCAACAGGTTGAATGTGGGTAAAGACAGAAAGAGGGTGTGTGTAACGAGTTTAGTAAATCTTTCCCAATGGAATTATCTAGAGAAACAATGGTAAAATTTATTAGTGGTTTACCTGAAGTAAGACATTTCATTTACATCACCAGATAAATGAATGCAATTAGAGAATGGGCAGGAGGGTCTGAAACATGCCTCAGAACATTCCAGTAGCAAGGCATTAGGCCCCAGTCTTAGAGACACAGGATAGGAGAATGAATACCAATGAATACCAAGGATACTATGGAAAACTTTAGAAAAATATCCTTAGGAGAAACAAGGAAACAAGCTGGTTTATAGAGAACTACGGATAAATGCAACAAATAGTTTTAATATCTGTTTAATATCTATATAAGCCAAAGAAGTAAGAGTTTAGCCTCTTGGAACTTCTAGGACTCTCTCTCTCTCCTCTCTCTCTCTCCTCTCTCTCTCTCTCTCTACTTCCCTTCCTCTCTGTCTCTGTCCGTGTCTCTGTTTCTCTCTCCTCCCTTCCCTCCCTTCCTTCCCCTCCCTCTCCCCCCTTCCCTTTCTGCAATCCTGCAGCCCCTGTTCTGGAGTGCTTCCTGAGCTTCAGGTACAATTGTGCTGGAGATGTATCTGTTGGGACTGGGTACCACATCAGCTCCAGTCTATGCAGTTTTGATGTGCTATAGACTTCTGTATTGTTCTCTATTTGTTGCAAAGATAAGTTTCTTTGATGAGGGGTGAGAACTATACTTAACTTGTGAATAGAAAGATAAATATTTTTTAATGAAGCTAGGAATTATGCTGACTTGGTAAATCATTTGTTCGTTCTCCATTTCCCAAGACCTGGATCGACATGGATGCAGAAACAAGACCTAAACACCAATAGACATAGGAGTGTGGGAGAGGGAAAGATCACAAGGTCTCAACCATGTCTCAACCATGTACAAAGAACTATGGGCAACTACACAAAACTGAGGAGAGAGAGGGAGGGAGGAGAGGGACAGGGAGAGCTGGAAGGCAAGAGAGAGCAAAAGAGAGAGCAAAGGAGAGCGTAAGTGGGCGGGGTCTGCCTTTTAAAGGGGTCCTTTATACCTGCCTGCAGACTAGTACTCATGGAACCCTGGTCTGACCAGAGCATTGCCTGAGTGCATTCTGCCAGGTGACGGGGCAGGCCAGCGTAATGCCTGAATCCTTACAGCGCCATCCACAGGGTGAGAATGAGCGCCATCTCTCTCCACTGCCTGGCTACTGATGTAATGCGAGCAGCTCCGTCAAGCTCATGGTGCCATGCTTTCTCTGTAGTGTAGTGATGGACTCTGCCCTCAAACTGGGAACCCAAATAAGTTCTTTGTTCCTTGAGTTGCTTTCATGGGACATTTTGTCACTGCGATGAGAAAATTAACTAATACATAAACTAGCTGTGATGCGGTTTAATGTGAAGTCCACTTTAGAATAGCCAGAACTTTGCAAGGTAAACTGTTACTCTACAAAGAGAGCAGGTGAAATCCAGTCATGAAATGCTCCATTGAAAACAATGAAGGGGAAAAAAAGTACGTGAGGAGGAAACATCAATATTTTTGTTAAATGCAAATGTTATAAAATAGATTGTGACACATTTTACAAAGCCAAATGTGTTATTTACAAGAACAAAATTTAAATATTTGGACACAGACAGACTAAAAAGGAAGTGATGGAGAAAGATACAGGATGTTGGCATCACCCACACTTGTCAGAAATAGATACAAGTCTATAAAGCGTAAGGTACATATCCACTGTAGGACACAGCAGAAAAACACTGAATCGCGCCTCAAGCAAATGGTGGAAAATAAAGACTAAAGCAGATGAAGACATGGTTCAGCTATTCTTACAGAACACAAAAGTTGGGTTCCCAGCACCCTCATCAAGCAGCTCACAGTCTCCTGTAACTACGGCTCCAGGGAACCCTATGGTTTCTTCTGGTATGTTACCACCTGTGCGTGTGTGAAAACTTCAGGGCAGGCTCTATTCTATGCTAAAGACTAGATGGCCAACATAAAACAGATTCCACACTGTGTGTGTGTGTGTGTGTGTGTGTGTGTGTGTGGTTTTTGTTGTTGCTGATGGTTTTAAGAGATGAAGAACAAGAAGTTTGGTGGATAGAGAGGTGTGGGAGGACATAGGGGGGTGTTGTGGAAGAGGAAAGGCTGTCTTTGAATGCATAAAATTCTCAAAAAGTAAGTAAACGTTAGAAAAGGAAAGTGTCCCTCAAAAATGGCAAACTCATCTGCTCTGACTCACAGCAGATATCAAAGAGGAACCTGTCCATGAATAAAGCACTTACCAACACCTTATATATCAGTGACAATGGAACCACCCAGGAACAATAGAAATTCACCACGATGAGGGGCAAAGGGGGCTCCATGTGGCTAAAGGAGAACCATACCCCTCCAAAAACTATGCCAGTGACCTTTCCATTCATGAATGTCATAGTCCCAAAACTCATTCAACTTGGATATGAGGCTGACAGATCAAGAGGCGGGAACAATGCTTGTAGGTATGTTGGATGAAGGAGATGTTCTGGCTGCACTGCAGGGTGGTTTATGTGGCCAGAGATGGCAGAACCAAGATCTAAGCTGGCTCTAAAAAGGTAGTAAGGGAGCCTATGTCTGAACGATGAACACATTTCCAAAGACTTCAGCTCTCAGCCCTTTCAAGAAAAAGCTCTGTGAACCCAGAATAATCACATAGGCTATCTGGGGTCAACCTTGTTTTTAATCCATACATTGAAGGATAAATAATGGCGTCTTTTTGCATGATCAGTCAAGATGTATACTGATTATGAGAGAGTGGAAATATCACTGTACTTTTCCATACAGCCCTATTCATATACCATTTTCGCCTACTCCTGACTTACCTTGACCATCCACACGACCCTGTAAACCACTGTTCCCCCACCTGAACAGGCCGAGGAGAGCCTCAACCCACTGGGATTTGTGGCTTTGCTATAGAACAGTGTCATGGCATAACTGATATGATGACCAATTAGTGACTTTTATTAAGTGCCTTTTAATATCAGCTTTAAGTATAGGGGTTAAAAGAAAGAGGGGTGTCAGGGAAATAAAAGAAAATACTCCAAAGCTCGGGTGTAGGCTTCTGCAAAAGAGTCACAGGAAGTATAGTTCATCCAAGTGTGGATGCCCCTCAAGGGACAATGAGCAATTAATTGTCTCGGTATTCACCAAACAGTCTAGTATCATTGCTGTTGTTATGGTGAAAATGCCCTGATGAAAAGCCACTAGATGAAGAAGGTGTTTATTCCAGCTTAATTCTGGGTGACAGATGATCTAGGGAAGCCAAAATGGGAACTTCCAACTGTCATGTCACATCCACAGCCAAGAGCAGAGAATAATGAATGTGTATACACACTAACTTATTTGTTAATGCTCAGTTCTATTTCTACACTACTGTATAGCTCAGGACTCACTCTCTAGGGAATAATGCCACTCACAGTGGTCTATGTCTTCTTCCCACATCAGTTAATTAAGACATTTCTACACAGGCATGTCCAGAGGTAAACCCAATGTAGACAACCCCTCTTTGAGATACTCTTCTCTGGTGACTCTAGGTTGCATTAAATTATACCATGTAATCCATTTTTGGTAGCTCACAAGTTACATCTCCAAGTGTTTCTAAAAAGTAGCAGCTCCTTTTTAAGAGGAAAAAGTGAGAAGGCTCTAAAGATACCTTGGATGGAATTATAATTTGAAAATGTAAACCCACCAATGTTTGACAAGGATTTTAGTACATGTCCTTTTCCTGTAAAGGAGAATTTCTTCAGAGTCCTAAAATCTGCAGATTTACAGCTGGGAAGGCTGAACGGCCTCAAATCTCTGTTGTTAATTGTGCAAGCATTCTTAATTTGCTGCAAAGAGCTATAAAGGAGACTATTCCCTCATGAACTCTTTAATTTAAACACTTGGTCCCAGTTAGTGGTACTGTTTAAGAAGATATAGAAAGTGTGACCTTGCTGAAGGAAGTGCATCACCGGGGACAGGCTTTGAGATTTCAAAACCTTGATCCACTCCAAGTTCTTTCTTTCTGTCTTCTTCTTGTGATTTGAAATGTGAGCTCTTTGATGATCTCCTACCATGCTTGCCTGATGCCACACTTCCCAACCATGATGGCAAGGGACTCATCCCCCTAACTGTAAACCCAAATAAATGTGTCCTTCTGTAAGTTGCCTTGGTCATGGTGTTTTGTCACAGCAACAGGACAGTATTTGATACATGGCTTCATCTGGACTATTTATTAAAACTCCTCTTTCTTCTCCTGTCCCCAAGGTTTTCTGTCTTTTTACTCTGCCTCATTGTCCCCTCTAAGACTTTGATGACTTCATCTTAAGAGTTGGTGAAGAAAGAAGGCCCATGTTCTATAACATCTTCTTACTGGGGACACGGGCCCTTCCTACCCATGGGTCAGGAGTCTCAGTCAGACTTGATCTTAGGGGCATTTGAGAAGCAAGAGTTTGCACATCAGAGGGCCACCATTCGAAGAAAGTCTTACAGAGAGATTGCATGCATATTAAACACCTGCCAGACCTCACTCTCCTCCCCATTTTCCTGTCTCACTGGTAATTCAGGGAACTTAAAACCTCACAGTGCAGAAAAGCAGACAGATGAGCACACCCATGAAGATGCAGCTGTGACATGCGTGTGGGAAGATAGACAACACCGTATGAACTGTGATGACACACGCCAAGAAAGGCAGAAACTCGGGCATGGTTTAGCTTAGGACAAGCAGCCCCAAAGTGTGGCATCTGAGTAAATGGCAGAAGAAAAAAGTATGTCTCATTTGTCCTTTGTATTTTGCCATATAACTTGTCATAACACTCCACTATGAACCCCATGCTGAATGAAAAACTTTTCTTTTTTCAGTTAAAAGGAAGGAAATGGAAAAGAAGTTTCAAGTCAAGTCTTGAGAGATTCCAAAGTGTCTAATCAAGCTATATAGTATTCAAGAAGGAAATGGTAAACTCAGGGAAGAAAAAGAATATGTCATTCCAAAGTAAGGGTCATGGGTAACCAACATGTTAACCAACATCAGACCTGTGAGATACTGGGGATCCAGGTTATAGCCAATAAGAGTGGGTAGGCAGGGAGGATCATGCCTGCCTTTATTAGCTTTGTGACTGGAGATCAAGTTGAACCTCAGCTTCTGGCTGTAATGATATCCACCACAGTGTTTGTTAGAACACATTCCCTGCATGGTCGTGGTATACCCAAGGTGTGCTTTCCTGCCATTCATTCACTTTTAGCTTGTGCCCCCTTTTATCTTGATAGGACTCTCCTGAGAGACAATACTATAATGGCTTTTGAGGAACACACTGCTTACAAGTATTGCTATGCATACCAATAAAATCAAGAGAAGCTACTTGTGAGTAACTGGGACACATGACATAAGAACCCACATCAGTCTTCAGCGTTGACACAGCTGTTGTGATCATCTGAAACAACTTCTCTTCCCCATTGTCATCTGCATCCAAACTTTCATCTCTAAAATGACACCCCACTTATTAAACCCCGTCCTCCTCTGAGAATTTATCTGGTTTGCAATTCCGGGTACCGATTCTGGGACCTCATGCATGCCAGGCAAGGGAGCTCCTGCTGAGCCTTACTCCTAGTACCTCTTGTAAGAATTTTCTTTTAATCACCTAAATCCCTACCTATTGACATTCTCATTGAACTGACACTGGCTAAGAAGCTAAGGGACATTCCTCTCTTGCTCCATTCTCATAAGAGAGTTAGCATTAACTTTGGCTTTAAGCCTGCTGCAGTCAACCTCAGAGCCTGGTGCTCACACTTTACCTCCTGAAAGCAAATGGCAATTCTGCCAGGTGGTTCACCCAAGTGCAAAGGGAAGGTGAAATAGCACCTCACTAATTAATACTTTACAACTTTAAGACAGTTTTTTACCTGGTCCATGGTAGAGCTAGAATGTGAAATAAGAGGTCTCTGGCTCTCAAACCTTGGCTTTTCTCATTATGTTCATTTCTTCTAAACTCAAGGATGTAGCAATATTAAGGAGACTGAAAAAGAAGTCCAACAGTACTGGCAACAAAGGAGTGCATTGTCTGCTAATCATGTTGCTAGACTTAACAACTGAAAGTACAAGAGGTACAATGAAGCGATTTTCAGAATGGTGTGTGTGCACGTGTGTGTGGGTGAGTTGTGTGTGTGTGTGTGTGTGTGTGTGTGCAAGCCTGTGTGTAGGTGTGTGTGTAGAACTCTGTCTTATATGGTGTCAGAAACATGCTATCCTGCATATTTTTCCAGATACTTACATCTATAAACAATTATAAACAATAATAAAATTGAAGAAAAGAAGTGTGTCTCTATTAGCACTGCATACTCGGCATCCTAATTCATATGGGTTGTTATAAGCAGTTTCCCTGCAGCTTAGACCCACAGCCACAAATAACACACGGAGATGTGTGTTAGACATAAAGCTGTTGGCCTGTTACTAGCATTCCTTATTGGCTAGCTCTATCTTAAATATTAACCCATTTCTATCAATCTAAGTGTTTCCACATGGTCTTATCTTACCAGAGAGAGGGTGCGGACCTTCTTCTCAAGTCCCTACATCTTAAATCTCCTCCTACATCTCCCAGAATCCTCCTTGTCTCCTAGTCCCACCTATCTTGTCTTCCTATTTGTCAACAGTGCTTTATTCATTGACCAATAAGAGGAACATATTTACAGAATGACATCTCCCATCACTGGGTGAAAGTGTCTGTCCAAGGCAGGGAGTTCTGCATACTATCTTCCTATGCTCACTTCGACTCATTGCTATATGAAAGTGCTGCATAGAATCTCAGTGCCCTATAGCATTTGGAGAAACTGGTGGATAATTAGCAAAGGGGGCCTTGTAATTCATTTTCTTCACAAATTCCCATGTGCCTTTATTAAGAGTGGAATCTAATTTCACTCTACTTGAGAAGAGGGCAGTCCTGAGCTTTCTTACACACACACACACACACACACACACACACACACACACACACCTTAAAACACGCATACATAAACAACCAAATATACATACACATAAAACTATAGCAAAAGTGACACCCTGGGACTACCAAGGCGTCACTAGAAACCATGGAACACCCTACAGTCCCCTAGCTTGCTCACTTCAGAATCTCCCTTCCAGAATATTCTCTTCAAAAGCCCTGTAAAAACCAAGTAGGTATAAATAACACACACCCAACAATTCCTCTCTTAGACATGTTCCTAAAGGATGCACACTCATACCACAGGGACATCTGTTCAATCATGTTTATTGCAGCATTATCTGTAATAGCCAGAACCTGGAAGCAATCTAGATGCCCCTCAATTGAAGAATGGATAAAGAAAATGTGGTACATTTACACAATGGAGTACTACTCAGTGATTAAAAAAATGACATCTTGAAATTAGCAGGCAAATGGATGGAACTAGAAAAAACCATCCTGAGAGAGGTAACCCCGACACAGAAAGACAAACATGGTGTGTACTCACTCATAAGTAGATATTAGACCTAGAGCAAAGGATACCAAGCCTATAATCTACAACCCCAGGGAAGCTAGGAAACAAGGAAGACCCTAAGAGAGACATACATGGACCCCAGAAAAGGGGAAAGGAACAGGATCTCCTGAGTAAATTCGGAGCATGGCAGGGAAGGGGAGATAGGTAAGAGAAAGAGAATCGGAGAAGGGGAGGGGGTGGAGAACATGAGCAATCAAGAAGGTCAAGTAGGGGGAAGAACAGAGAAGGAGGGCAAGGAAGGAGATAGCTTAATAGAGGGAGCAGTTGCTGGCACCAGGGAAACGTACAAGGATACAGAAGGATGACCCCAGCTAAGAATCTAAGCAATAGTGGAAAGGCTGCCTTAAATGCCCTTTCTCTGTAGTGAGATTGATAACTACCTTAAATGTCGTCCTAGAGCCTTCATCCAGTAGCTGACGGAAGCAGAAGCAGAGATCCACTGCTAAGCTCTGAGATGAACTCCTGGAATCCAGTTGTAGAGAGGGAGGAGTGAAGAGCAAAGGGGTCAAAACCATGATGGGGAAACCCACAGACACAACTGGCCTATCAAGTGGGAGCTCACAGACCCCAGTTTCTCAGCTGGGGAACCAGCAAAAGAACAAACCCCTGCATGTGGATGTCAGTTGGGGGACCTGGGTAGTCTATGGGTCCTCTGGCAATGGAACCAGTATTTATCCCTCATTGCACAAATGGTCTTTGGGAACCCATTCCCTATGGAGAAAGAAGGACCCAGGTCCTGCCCCAAGTGATGTGACAGACTTAGATGATCCCCCATGGCAGGCCTCATGCTCCCTGAGGAGTGGAAGAGGGGTGGGTTGGAAGGGTCAGG
Source organism: Phodopus roborovskii (assembly GCF_943737965.1). Taxonomy (NCBI): domain Eukaryota; kingdom Metazoa; phylum Chordata; class Mammalia; order Rodentia; family Cricetidae; genus Phodopus; species Phodopus roborovskii. The sequence continues at coordinate 5,772,741 of NW_026125295.1, forward strand.
TGGGGAATAGGAAGATAGGAGGGAGATGAAACTGGGATTGGTATGTAAAATAATATTGTTTTTATTTAAATAAAATTTAACTTAAAAAATTGTCAAAATATGTTTTAGGACTTTAAAAAAAAATACACACAAGGGGCCTATTGGTAACCATGGATGAAAGCTCAGCCAACACCACCATCAACTGCCATTTACACAAATATCCAGATTCAAGGAATATTCAGACAATGCAACCCCTGTCTCTCTAACTGCAGCTATCCAAGAATGATGACACAGGAACCACACAAAGGAACCCCCAGTCAAGCCTGAACTAGGAGAGGTAGTAATGAGCTAATTTTCAATGAGGACTGTGTTCTGCTATGCAATAGCAGATAACCTAAAGGGTAAGAAAGAAATTCCCACATGCATGCAATCTCATTAGCATTGAGTTGTTGTGTCTGGGGAACATGGTTTAGAAAACTTTATAGAAACCTATGTAATTTCAATCCAGGTTGGAAATCTAAGTGAGCTATTACTGCAATAATAGACTTTCTGAAAGGACAATGTGATGTTTAGTTTTAATCGTCAACTTGGACACAAGTCTAGACTCCCCCGGAAAGAGAATCTCAACAAGGAATTGTCTAGATCAAACTGGCCTGGAGCATGTCTGTGGGTGATTGTGTTGACTGCACTAAATGACATGAGAAGACCCAACTGATTGCAGACAACCTTTGCCTGGGTTTGACTTCTGAACTCTGAGACTGAGGGAAGCAGGCTGGGTACTAGGCATACAGGTATCAATTCTCTCTCTGCTCTTGGATGGGTAACTCACCCCTTCAAGTTCTTGCCTTATCTTTCCTGCAGTGATGGAAGGCAACCTGGAATTGTGAATCAAATAAACCCAGCCCCCCCTGAGTTGCTTTTTGCCAGGTTATAATATCATAGCAACTAAAATGAAACTAAATGGGACAGTCTCTCAAGGGGAACTGTAATGTAGACGTACATAGATTTCATGGCACATACGATAGTTTCTTGAATGGATAAGGGAATAAGCAATTAGATTGGGGAGAATATACACATGAGAAAGAATGTTTGAAAGATATTCTGTTCTAGAAACTCCTGAATGAAAAATAGTTCCAGTCAGAATTCCCTCAAGTTTGAAAGGAAAGTGCCAGCATACTTTGTCTTCACACAAAGTTGAGTATCTAGATCATAGTTTCTGAACAGGGTTGGACTCTCAGAATTGTCTACTGCTGACAATCTATGCAAAGCCCACCTTTAAGTTTTGCATACAGGTAAAGCTTCCCCTGTAAGACAAATCATAGTTAACAGGTAAGGAACATTTACACACACACATCTGCCTGAGAAAAGATCTTGAGTAACAAAACTCTAATTCTCCACTGTTGACATCTGTACTACTGACACATCTCCCAACTTTGGCGCAGGAGAGAAAGCCGAAAGGCATTTTTAAACCCCTCATTTGTGTATCTTCCTTTAACGAAATATAAAGATGGAATATTACTTTGCAGGGTCTCTTAAAACCAAGTATCTTAAGAGTCAACAGCTTAAAGAAAAGAAATTTTATTTACGGATTCAGGTGAGATGACGGAAAAAAAAAAAAAGTAAAAACATACAAATAAATTGTTGCAAATATCATCTTCACTATAGTGTAGTTATCAAGTACAATGGATATTTATAATGAACCCCCAGACCTGTGAAAGACAGCAAGCAGAATGTAGATAGAAGTTCTATTTCCTTTCCTAAACTGGGGGATGGCATAGAACGAGAGGAGGGCCCACGAGGTGACAGGTCTAGATGGGGCTGCTCTCTGCTAATTGCTCCCAGTCAGCTGTTGCTTCTCCCTCTCATTTACTTTGCAGGTGATGATACGGGCTTAGACACTACACTGAACACACTCTTGGAATGGACAGGCAGGAGCACTTTTTCAAGAAGTAGCGGTATGTGCAAGTGTGCATGTGTGTGGATGCACACACACAGCTACATGCATCTGATATACATATGTGTGATGCATGTGAGTGCGAGCGAGTGTATGAGTGTATGCCCGTGCAAGTGTGGGATGTGTGCACGTATGGTTGCATGTGTACAGGTTTGTTTGTGTGTACATGTGTGTGAATCCCCGAGGTCAATGTCAAGTGTCTTCCACAATCGCTCTCAGTTCTAGTTTTTGAGACAGGGTTCCTCACAGAGCATGGCAAATAGGCCGGGTTGCCAGAGAGCATGGCATGGGGAAAGAAGTCACAGATGTGAGAGGCTGGATGCCCAACACTCCTGGGTCTTTGTGCAGCTTTAAATGCTTCAGGTTAACTTTGCTGTCTCCATCAGCCAGCAAGCAGTCTAATAGGATCAAGATCATGGTAGATTCCTTGGGTTTCCTGAGAAAGCTTCCTGATACACTTACATAACAGGAGAGGAAAAGAGAGAAGGGGTAGGAGAGGAGGAGGGAAGACAGAGAAAAAGTGTTCTTGTACAAATAGCCCAAATATTCTTGATATTAAAATCACCTCTCATTTAACACCGGAGGACAATAAGAAAGTTCATTCTATTGAATTCCACAGTCTTGACCTCTCCTTACTAAAGTTTTAGATTTTTCCCATTTTAAGACGTCTGCTGTATGACATGGATATGTCCAACATTATTTTCAAAGTCAATTTTATGGCAGCCCAAAGAGACTGCTCAACTGTACAGGCAGGAAAACCAAGGATTTTGGCAACTTGGTAAAGACACTGCTTGCTAGTTGGAGTCTTATAAGTCTAGAACCTTTGAACCTGGTTTCTCACTGTGGGCCCAGTGTTTCTTCCTTGCTGTGTGTCAGATTGTGACTCCCGATTCCTGGGACCAGATCTGGACTCAACTTCCCGGTGGTATCAGATATTCTCAGAGGTATTTAAGGTCTTGGAGGAAGGGGAAAGGAAAACTGCAGGTTTGAGAACTGAATTCAGGACACAAAAAGAGCATCACAACCTATGTACAATGCAAACCTTTTAGAGGTTGAGACCTCAATCACTTTGGGAATGAGTGAAGAACCTAAAGTTAAAATGGAAGGAGTCACACATGGGCAGACACTGTAGAGTGAGGTCGTTTCTCACTAGTGTATGGGTTATTGATTCTGAAACCACATGACACTGAACTGAACATACATGCAATTGGGCAGAATTTTCACTATCAAAGCAGAAGCTTGCAGATAAGCAAGGAGATGAGGCTGGTATGAACTGTGAGGTACTGAATTGCAGGTGTAGATCCCAGTGGGGCACACACAGGAATTCATGGATGAATATAGAAACAAAGGGATTGAGAAAGAAAGAGGCACATGCATGTTACATTTCATTTTCTTTATGTTTGTGTTTGCATTGTTGGGGACCAGCCCAGTGCCTGCACATACCAGGCAAATGTTACACCCAAGAGCTACATCAGAAGCCCTCCACATTTTTGTTATCCATTTATCCATCAGTGTATGTTGAGGCTAGTTCGTTATACACAGTTTTGCCATCAGGCTCCAACAAATATGGGAGTTCAGACAATCTCCTTACTACTCATTTCACTTCCTCAGAATGCACCCAGAAATGAAAGTTCTAGGCATTTAACAACCGTCTCCTCTACATTTTGCTTAGTTTTGTTCTTATATTATGTGTTTGCCTTCATATTTGTTTTGCACTGTTTGCATGCAGGTACCAATGGAAGCCAGCAGAAGGCATCAAATCCCCTGGAACTGGTGTGTCATATTGTTGTGAGCTACCATGTGGGAGCTGGGAACTGAGCTCAGGTCCTCTGCAGGAACAACCAGTGCTCTTAGCCATTGCCAGTTGGGGGCAGCATCTTGGTCACAGATGGGAGCTCGTGTCCATCCCCTACACTCAGTGCTGGGACCCTGTCTGCCTTGAGCCTGTGCAGGCCCTGTGCATGTTGCCAGGCTCTGTAAGTTCATATGTGCAACTGTCTTAGGAGGCCTTGTTTCCTTGATGTCCTGTCCCCTCTGGTCTCTGAAATCTCCCTTCCTTCCTTCCTTCCTTCCTTTTTTCCTCCCTCTCTCCCTTTCTTTCTTTGCCTTCATTTTTTCTTCTTCTACTCCTCCTCCTCTTCCTCCTCCCTCTCTTTCTTCTCTTCCTCCACAGAGTTCCCTGAGGGAAGGGAATTGATGGAGACATCCCATTTGGGACAGTGATCCAACACCCTCAGCACATTGTTCAGTAGTGGGTTTTGGGTCTCTATATTTGTTACCACTTTCTGACAAAAGGAAGTTTCTCCGATGATGGCTGAGTGAGACAGTGATATACAGATGTTGTGGAATATCACTAGAAGGCATTTAATGTTTCTTTAGCAGAAGAGTTATTGGCTTCACCCCAGGCCCATGGCTTTTCTAGTCTCAGGTTCCTGGCCACCTGAGAAGTGTCAGACATGGGTTCCAACTATTTTTATGTTGGTTCTAGACCTCAAGCTTGGATCACCCTGGTTTCAAAGCAGCACTTTCAGGTGTGAGCCATGTCCCCAGTCCATCTGATTTGCGTGTCTGACTAATAGTGATGGCAGGAATGCCTTATTTCACCTGTTGGCATGGCTTTGTTTAGTTTTTTGAGAACTAGCTCTACGTCCTTTGCCATTCTGCCCTTGCTATGATCCCACCATTGCTGTGCTGAGACATATACAATCTGGTTGCTTTGCTTTATTACCATTTGTTTGGGCTTATTTTAAAATGAGACTTTGTGAATTGTCTAAGGCAGCGGTGGTTAAAAGACATTGGGTAGCTGGAGTCTACCATGTAGGGTCATGGCAAGAGAGAAAATATTTTAAAGAGAGATATTTGTGATTTAAGACTATTGGAACAATGACCCCCCCAAAAAATTTAAACTCCCCCAGGAATTGCATGCCCTGAGAAGGGACAAGTTGAAGCTTTGGTAGCAGCCAAAAGAAGAATGGGCCAAGAAAACAATCCATACCTCACACCATCCTGACATCTCAGCAGACCAGCTTTCTAGGACAGAATGGACCAAGACACAGGTGGACCACTGATGGGCTAGACACACCCTAACCAGGATTGGTTTCTTATACATAACTCTTGCCCTCAATTCAAACCTCAACCTCATGTCAGGATCTTGAAAGTGGACTTGGGGGCTCACTGGCCCCCTTTGTTTTTCTTTACTTGTTTCTCTTTCCAATGAGGCCACAGAGAAACAGACTCCTTTCCCTGCCTTTACCTGCTCTTGTCCACTTAACTGATGGGTGGAAAATGGGTGGTCAAGCCCAGCATGCTGAGGCTGCTGGTAACACAAACAGGAGGCCTGTTAGGTGAAGAAGCCAGGTGAATAAAGAGGATGTAGCCACGTGTTCCAGAGTTTCCATTAATCCCAGCCTCAGGAACCCAAAGCTACATTGGTCTTTTGAGTAGAACACATTAATTGCAAACCAAAGCACTTATTAGAGGGCTCTTCTCAACTTGATTTAAAAAAAAAGGAGAGGGCTGGGAAGCACTTTTGTCTATTTCTATTCTAAGGAACACACAGAGAGAATATAATGGGGGAATTTAACTCAGCATGATACAAAAATGAAAGTCTCTCTCAATGAGCGGTGTGTAAAGGAAGCAGGAGGCGGGTGACATTTCATAAGCAGGGCAGGGGCTTAGAAATTATACTTCATAGTCCAATTGCTTCAAGGACTGCGACTGATTATGATGTCACTGTCCATGTTTTCTCATTCCCGAGAGAGAACAAACAAATCAAGAGGGAAAAGGCCTGTGTTTCAAAATAGCAAGTTTTAAAGACCAAGTAGGAGATGCTCATGACACCTTACAGCCAGACACCTCCTGGGCACAATTCCCAAACATTAGCAGTGAGAAGCAAGGTGATTCAGGTGAATAAATCAATCCAAGCCACCAGTTCAAAGTCATCCACCAACCCCAGAGCAGGGAGGTGACTCAAGAGCATTAAGAAATAGCAGAACCTTACCCTCAACAAAAATCAAAACTTGATCTCCATTCAAGAAGCCCAGAGAAAACCTGTAAACCCTCTCCCCTCAGGTCTCCATGGGTATTTTTGCATGCTCTAGTCTCTGACACACAGCACTATTTCAACAGGAATGATTTTATGAATGTTACCCACCTGTTAAATCTTTCTGCAAGCCCCTTATCTCTGGTGCTGCTTAATCCAACCAGATTGCAAGAGCCTGCCCAAGCCCAATGGAAACTGCTGGAAGTCTTACTGGACAAGCCAGAAGCCAATGGGTAAATGCCCCTGGGGTGTAGGTGTTAACATCATCATCTCACAGCTCTCCAGATAAAATCCCACCTGTGTCTACTTTCTTCCTAGTCCCAGCATAAGCTGTGAGTCATTTCTTAATAAACGCCTGCTTCCGAAATGGTCTTCTGGGCTTTGCTTGTAGAGAACCCAATCCAAGTTAGCACTGACGAAATAACAAGCATGGGTTTAGGAGGTAGCTCGGTTAGTTGAGTCCTCATCTAGCATGTACGCATCACTGGACTCAACCCTGAGCTCCTTCAAAATTACAGGTACTATGGGCATATATCTATAATCTTAGCATTCAGAAGGTAAAGATGGAGAAGCTGGAAGTCCAAGGAAATCCTCAGCTATGTGGCAAGTTTGATGCTAGCCTGGGCTACCTGAGACCCCATCTCAAGCAAATAAAAAAAAAAAACCCACAGAACCTTAAACAATCACAGTCACAGCTTCTGTCTACCTACTGTTTCTTATGGCTGCACACTGTCCTGGGGGCCCTGTGATAACCATCTCTTTTGATAACTGCTATTGCTAAACTCCCTTTTACAAATTAGAAAGCAGCCATTTGGTGAAAGTTAACAAATAGGAACTAAAGGCAAATTTAATCCAAGTCTAAAGTCACAGAGTGTGAGCTCTTAGCCTCTCTCCTCTGTGCCCTGAATCCTAACAGGGTTTCAAGCCCATGTGATTTTCAGGGTTAATCTACATACCGAGGAGTTTCTCCGTGTGAAGACCTGACAGATGTGTCACATCTGGATGGACTGCACCCTGGGAAGTAAAGAAATCATGGAGGAGAACCATGATCTGAAAATGGACTGTGAGGCAGATGGTTTATAGGATGCTGTGGACTGGGCTGAAGGACCCGCCTGCCCATACCCACACTTTGACCTGTGCAAAGCTCGGGTTACAGGAAGTGAGAGCTTCTTGGACAGCGATCCTCTAGTTTATAGGCTGGCTTATGGAAAAGGCATATTCCAGAGGTGTGGTTGTTTGCATCCCAGCCCCTGGCTATGAGAATTCAAACCAGAGACTTTGAATGTGATTTATAGTCTCCCTCTCCATACCCTGCTCCTTGGGGGCCATGGCTGTGCAAGACCCTTCAGCAGGGAGACTGTCGTGGTGCATTCAGCAAACAAGAGCCAGGGAGAGGTTAGCGGCCAGCAAAGGCTAACCAGAGTCCTTGTGCTCTTGGCAACAGCATAAAGCAAGAAAGTAATGCAGAGCACACAGAGGGGACCCTTTTCCTGAGAAAGTAGTCTTGGGTTTTACAGAATGCAAGCAAACTGCCTTCAAAGATACAGATACTGTCCAGTTTCAAGACGCCTTCCTGGCAAGTCATGCCATATTTATTAGCAAAATGCTGGAGCACACCTGTACTGACTGTAAGACATTTGACACCCTCTCTCCCTCCTCTCCCCATCCCCTTCTATCCAGGGACCCCAGCAACCATAGGTCTCCCCAGGGCCCAGCAATGAGAAGATGAAGACTCAAACCAACCCATCCTGAATCTGTAAATAGATGACTACATAAGAGGGACACCATGAAGGTCTGGGCAAGTAAGAACTGTAGGTGAGGATCCAGTAACTTTCGCCTGTGTAAATCATTCACGAGACAAGACATTGTCCACGATTCACGTGACACAACTCCAATGAGCCCAGTTGCTGCCTGTGCTTCTTTCTTGGAGCGCAGAGTGCCCAGGCATTGTCTGCCCATCCGCCTACAACTCTCCTGAATCCACACTCCAGCAAGCCTGTATTGGCATAATGCAAAGTTTAAAACAGCCCCGTGGAAGGGGCTGGAGACAGCTAAGTGGTTGAGGTGACTTGCTGCTGCAGAGGACTGGAGTTCAGTTACAACATCTCTTAGGGGCGATTCAGAATCACCTATTAACCCCAGCTTCCAGGGATCTGAAGCCCACTTCTGACATGCACAGACACCTGCATGCCTGTGCTAGTTAGTATACATACACACAGGTACACATGAATTAAAAAAAAAATGATAGAAATAAAAAGTTCTCACTAGGAAAAGATTTCTGAGATTCATTATGCAAGAGTACTTGAGTGTTTTTCTGCATGGGAATATCCTATCCTGCTCTGACTCGTGGTTACTGATAATCTCTTAGATATACTGAGCAAAATGAGGAGCAGTGCTGGGAATCTCAGCAAGCACTCACTAGGACTTACGCATGCTCCCACAGCTGGCTGCTCCTCCTCCTTTCCTCATTAGAAAGAGATAAAAAAGAAGAGATGAAGACAGAGAAGAAAGGGAAGGAGAGAGGGAGAGAAGGAGAGAGGGAGGGTGGGTCTCCTTGACACTTGAGCTACCCTGGTAAGTATTCCTGGGACTATAGTGGATAATCCCTCTGCTGCAGGCTCAGGAATTCAACTCATTTTTCCATATATTTTGTCTTTGAAGAGACTGTGATTCATAGACACTCGTAGCATCTGCCTGAAGATGCTTCTCAAATCCCAGGGCCAACTCATGATCTCTGTAATAAATTACCACTTTCTTAGTAATACCTTGTTTAGATTTTATTCTCTAAAACTGTGCTTTGGAGATGAGACAGTGGAATTTTAAAAGATATTACAAAATTAAAACGTCTGCCCGTCTCTGTTTCGAGGAACTAAAGCTCATCAAATTATGCTAATTTACTGTACAGTGTTTAATTAAGTCTTACCCCAGGCAATCTACTTCCAGGGTTTATTTTTACAGCTTAGAACTTTCAAACATGAAAATGCCTTTCAATTTAAATTATATATATTTTAAAAACTATTCACTGAAGTTCATTAAGAGAAAAGGCATTTTATATCCCGTAGTCCCTCAAGCTTCAATTCCTTCTCTCTCTTTCTCTGTCTCTGTGTGTGTGTGTGTGTCTGTCTCTCTGTCTGTCTGTCTCTCTCCCCCCTCTCTCTCTCTGTGTATGTGTGTGTGTCTGTCTCTGTGTTTCTGTGTCTCTCTCTGTCTCTCTCTCTCCCCTCTCTCTGTGTATGTGTATGTGTGTGTGTCTGTCTTTGTGTCTCTCTCTCCCCCCCTCTCTCTCTGTGTATGTGTGTGTGTCTGTCTCTGTGTCCCTCTGTCTCTCTTTCTCTCTGTCTCTCTCTCCCCTCTCTCTGTGTGTGTGTGTATGTGTGTCTGTCTCTGTGTCTCTCTTTCCCTCTTTATCTCTATCTCTCTTTCTCTCTCCCCTCTCTCTGTCTCTCTCTCCCTCCCTCTCTCTCTCTCTCATGTGTGAGAAGCATAGTTGCTAGTCTCTGGGGTTCACTGATTGGGTGAAGTTGGCTGATCATCAATTACCAGCAATCTGTCCATCCCCACCTCCTCAACCCCGGGGATCATAACCAGATCTGGATTTTTGTGTGAGTCCTGGGGATTGAATTGATAGGCCCTCAGGCTTGCCTGGTAAGCCCCTTTTCTGAACCAAGCCATTGGCCTAGCACTCTTAAATTTACACACTGGGGAATTTCCTAGGTAGACCATGCTCAGTCAAACATAGCTGGGAAAAGGTGGGATTTCTATCTCTGAGAAAATGGCTATGAAAGGAGAGGACTACAACTCAACACATGGATATCAATGACTTTAGCACTCAAAATTCAAGGTAGGGCACATGGTACCCCAAAGCTACCTCTTGGCACAGAATGGAGTGTGTGTGTGTGTGGGGGGGGGTGCTATCTACTTTCGTCCTCTCCTAGGTCTTACCCTCTGTCAGCATACAGGCAAAGAACTGTGCATTCTACATTTTCTTTCGTCGAAAACACTCTGCTGCCAGGAGATGCAAAGCATAAGCTGTTGAGCCGCCAGACTAGAGATGAAATTCACTCCACAGTATATGAAGGCTTGTGAGAAATACTGCTCCAAGTGCGGGTTGTAGCTTTTTTTTCCCCCTGAACGTTAATACGTTTGTCATAAAGCTTGATAAGCACACGTTGATGTTTCAAAGTATTTTTGAAAGATCTGCATCATAATTATAATCTCCATGATTTGTATGGAGCCACTGACAGAGCATCACATTTCTGACAGACACAGTTCAAGGCCGGCATGCAGTCACAGAGGCACTGGCCTTTCCCCATCAATTCCCCGGGGATAGAAAACCCTTTTGCCCTTTGCTATGTGGCATCTGTCCCTTCACAAGGGTGGAAGACCTCTCCCTTATCAAATCCACACAGCCTCCTGAGACATGTGCTGTAGGCAGCTTCCAAGGTGATCACAATGCCTTCATACCACCTGGCCAGCTCATCACGGAAGGTCCCCTCCCACACTGCTGGGTACGGTCAAAAATGGCAACAGAAACAATGGCTCGCCACTGCTAAACTTGGGCTTTGAAGGGTATCTCCCATTTGAGGTCCCCCCTTCCTGTCATCTCACCTTCTCTCTGACCCCCAACACCCTCCCCTCTCATCTCACCTGGACAGGGGAAAGTCTGTACAATGCCATGTGACATTTGGAGGAGGAGTTCCAGAAAACAGGTAACTGTAGCAGTGAGTCTGGCAAGAGACCCTTCTGCAGCTGTACCTTTATCTGAGATACCCGCTCCTGTCAACACCTTCCATGTGCTGCGTGGCCATGGAGCCCTTCCACCAGAACCACCTCCCTTCCTGGAGCCTTGACCCAGAAACCATAAAATAAATGATACATATTTGACATAACAATGCATGCTAAAGGTAGGGTTGTAGATCGTTCTATACTCTTTCCTTTGTTGGAATCTCAAGCCAAGACTGATTGGAAATGAATGAGGTCACTAGGCTAGAGAGTCTCTCAGGTAGAGAGACTCTTAATGCAGAGAAATGGTTACTCCAAGAGATAAAAATATGGGAAAACTCAAAAGAGAAACAATCCAGAGATGAGAGCCCCAGACTAGAATGAAGAAGGGACGTGCTGTCGTCAGAAGCGTCTAGAGGTCCGATAACTTTCCAGCTCAGTGCCCAATGCTTTGCTCTGGAATGTTTGGGGGAAAAAAATCCCAGTGTCACTAGTGAATGTGACAGCCATTGGTAGAAAATGGCTACTTAACACTTTCTATGCAGATACTAATGTGATGTAAGAAGTGGACTAGGGTGGGCTAGGAGGACGTGAGGGGGCAGTAGGGGGTGGGAGGGAAGACTGTGGTTGAAATGTAAAATGAACTTTTAAAAGAACAAGAGAATTATAAAAAAAAGAACTTAATGTTTCATTTTATTTACATTAATTTAAAATGTATTTCTATTTATCACTACATAACGCTTGTGACCACATACAGTGAAATTATAGAAACCACACTAGGATATTCAACTAGGAGCTAAAGCCTTAGAAGATACATAAGTAAAGGGAAGGTGGTTCTTAAAGTCCATGATGCCTACCTCACCCTACTTCTACAATCCTCTCCTGACACCTCCATTTAGCAGAATCTATAAGCTGACTTATGGTACCAATCCCCTGTGGGACACACAACAAGAAGGAGGCGCTGACTTTAAGGACACGTGTTCAGAAAGTAATTAAATCTTAATAATCCCATGGAGAGAGCTGCATGCTTGCAGTTTTCTCTATGTATGGAAATCTGCACTATCTTGTTTGGGGGTTGCACAGAGTTCTGGACTGTTGTGTAGCAGTTCATTAATTCTCCTGGAGGAAGAAGAGAAACTCATATGGCTCAGGATATAAAGGAAACATACAAGGTTCAGAAAGTACATTAAACTTACAGGACTCAGGAAGTCCATGAAACTTGGAAACCTTATTTATCCCCACCCCCTGCCTCCACTTGCTATATAAGCAGTAGAAATTGCTGGAGAGAGGAGAGACTGTGTCATATAATAATCAAAACTCTAAATGTACAAAACACAGAAAGAATATTGAGGGCTACAAGAGACAGAGACCAAGTCCCAATATTTTCTTTGTCTTTTTAAATGAGTGTGACATTTTCTCTTGAAGAACTTCAGGTAAGTTAATACCCCTTTGCCATTTTGTGTGTGTGTGTTACATAGGCAAGTGCATTTTCAATGAAGTGGAGATTGTAAACTGCCCCTATTAGCTTTCTATTACTACATAATAAATCACTACTTCTTCAATTGCTTAAAACAACATTCATTCATCAACTGATGGTTCCCACAGAACATGAATCCAGGTACACCTCAGCTGGTTTCCCTGCTCAGGAATCTGACAGGCTGTAATTGAGGTGCAAGCCAGAACCAACATGGTTTCACCTAGGGCTTAACGAGGGGAAAATCCACTTCAAAGCTCATTCAAGCATGAGAAGAATTCATTTCCTTGCAGCTGTATGGCTAGAAGCCCACACTTCTTATTCCCACTTAGAGGGAAGCTTGCCTTAAGCCCTGTAAGGCTTCCTATACTTCACCCTTTCTGTGAATGGCTTACAGAAGGACTGTGTCATCCCTCATGACCAGCTGAAGCTGGTTCGGTTCTGATCTACTAAGAGCTCTGTGCATTCAGTATTAGTCTTTGCAAGCGATCTCCCTGTGCTAGCCTCCTGGGTGCTGCGGTTGTAGGTGTGTTCTGTTCTGCGGCTCCTATCTTGAAAGATTCTTGTTGACAATAATGGGACATACACATGATCTCCTCCATGCTACTTAGGCCAGTCAAGGAACTGACATCACGTCACCTTTGCTACATGCTATTCGTCAGCCGCAAACAGCAAGTGCTGCTTGTCCTTAGCGAGAGATGATGAAACAAGGTTTATTACTCACTGGAACACCACTCGCTCTGCTCAGCTAGAAAGGAGATATGTGTCTCACTAATATGTGATATTTATGTCTTTGAAGACCATCACAATATTTAACTATATTGAACTACTTATTGAACTATATTGAACTGCTTTGAAAAATCCTAATTATCACTTGTTTTTTTATAAGGCTTACAGAGATGGGAAATACTGAGGATTCAGCAAGGTCTTGGGGATCACTGTGTGCTTAGCACAAACAGATAGTGAGATGTCCCCGAGTCTGCAGAGGCTCATCCACTTAGACAAAAGTACAGGCACAGGGGTCATTAAAATTGGCCCAAGGTAAATGACATATGCACATGGATGTGTCACAGATCATGCTGAAGATGTGATTTGCTCTAAAACATTTGGCACTTAAAACCCAAACAAAACAATTGTCAAGATTTTCAAAGCCAGGAAATTTCACACACCAAACTTCAGATTATTTCATCTCTTGAAATCGCATTTGTCACAAGGATACAACTGTGGCAGATTTTCCTCTGAAAAATGATGCTGTTTCCAGTCCATCTCCATCCCCTGCCCTCAACCTTCAGAAGTGATGTCTGCTTCAGAAACCTCTTCGCAATGATGGTGATGGCTTCAAGAAACCAGATCAACATCTTTGGAAACAGGGGGAAACAAAAAGCTTCAGAATTGACAGACAGATAGACGAATTCTATAAGATCTGTAGCTGTGAACACCTTTCACCAGAGAAGGGCTCTGTTCTGAGTAAAGCCAGAAAAAAGCAGCAGAAGAAGCCCAGAGACTTTGCAGACACTTGGGGGGGTGGGTAGCCAGGGCCAATTCTAAACAGATTGGCTGAGGAAGCGTCTTTAAAAAAGTCTGCCCGGATCAAATCCCAATAACCTCAGGACTGAGGAACACACACAAGGCAGAGAACCCCCCCTCAGCAGTCCTCCTGTCCCTCCCTGGGGAGGTTCTTGGCCCTTGTTCTGTGGCAGAACACTTGGAAAGGGATAGGCAGAGCCTCGTCCATCAAAGTAAACCAGCTATGAATCTGGATGGAGCTAAGCCTGCAGCTGGACAGGCTCGTCAGTTCAAGAAGATACAGAGAAGGATGGAGAGTTCACTTAATGCTTCAGCTGCGAGGATCCAACTTTGTTTCAAGAACTATTTGTCTGAGTTAAAACACTAAAGAGATTGTCTCTGGCTCCTCTTAAAAATAGAATAGCATAATCACATTTCAGACTAGCTGAAAGCCTGAATGCAGAGGTTCTAGAACAATTAGAAAAAAGATTCAGTTCCAAAGAGGAAGTTGCTATTTTATGACTTTTCTCAAAGTGACAACTAAAAGGAAAAGTCAGTTAGTTCTTTGTTTCTACAAATCTCAACTCTGTGTTCATCCAGCCACAGATTGAAAATTCTTTTTGTTGGGGGGGGGCGAGATATCTGCCTTAAATTTTGCAGACTTATTTCTCATCAACATCTCCTAAATAATGCAGCATCTCAGCATCTTGCACAACACCTACAAGGTAGTAGGTGTCCAAATACTTTAGAGATGACTTAAAACGAACAGGGGGACCCGAATGTGTTTTGTGCAAATGTATCTGGTTTTAAATAAGGTACTCTGAGTACCCTCAGATTTTGACATCTGTGACATCCCTGATGAGTCATCTGTGGAGACGAAGGGCAATGATATTCTTTTCTGAAACCTTTTCTTTCTTGCCAATTTTTTCCCACTGTGGTGGACGGTTCTGGTTGTCAATTTGACTGGGGTCTAAAATTGACTAAGAGAGAGGTTTCTGGACATGCTGATGAGTCATTTCCTTGATCAGGTTATTTGAAATGGGATTCCTGTCCTAAATGTGGCTAGTGCCATCCCACAGCACCAGAAAAAAGGTCAGAGGAATAAAACCCCATTGTTTTCTGCTTCCATGTCTCACTGGTGATTTCACTACCCTGTTGATGGGGTGACTGATGCTGTGCTGTATTCCTTCCCTATTATCAGAACCCATCTTCCCTCGGCTCTCTATAAAGGATGAAGACCATTGGCTCTCCAGAAATACTCCAGTACCTGGTTAGGATGCTGAGACTCATGAACTAAGCTGCTCCTAGGATCTCAGTGAAGACACCCACTGTCGAGTGACCCATCCTGTATTGTGTAACACAGTCTAGTAAATCTGATATATATATATATATATATATATATATATATATATATATATATATATTCTATAAATTGATTCTATTCCTCTACAGAACCTTCACTAACACACTCATCCTTTTTATTCCTTGGCTATCTGCTCTTCAGACTTAGGAACGAAAAACTTCCTGATAAATCTATGAATACATTAAATTTCTGTGTACCTACAACCACTGGTTGCGATGGTGATTAGTTTGGAGTCACCCTCATCTGCTCTCACCCCTGGATGCCTACTGAGGGGAATGTTTTGTTCTTGACTAGGAAACATGTTGGAGGCACAGCATGATCTGGGGACCATCTGTACAGGTTCTGGGGTATCATAGGCAACCGTAGAGGACATCAGAGTTGGGTGGGTGTGAAGAGGCCTTTAAAGAGGTAGAGAAGTAGAGGACCTGCTCCCCAGGCTCAGTGCTGTCCACCCCAGTGCTAGAGTGGGCTGCCAGAAGTGGCATGCACTTACTTAGCCCTCAGGGATTAGACAGCTACAGCCTGTTACAGAAAACACCAGACCCGAGGCTGGGAAAAGGGTTAAGCGGCGAGTAGGGCTAGCCATTCAATCATGGGGACCTGAGCGCAAATTCCTACCCCACTTAAAAAGCTGACTGTGGTCATATGTGTACCCAAACCCCAGTGCTGCCAAGCTGAGACACTGGGATCTCTAGGGGTTGCAAGTCACCAGCCTAGCTCTACTTTCAGTGAAAGATGTGGTGATATATTATTGATGACTTATTAAAGCCCAGGGGAGGTCAAAATAGCAAAGCAACCGTACCAGTTAGCCACAGAAGCCAGGCACACACCTTTAATCCCAGGGCTCAGGAGTAAGAGGTACACAGATCTCTGTTAGTTCAAGGCCACCCTGACTACATGAAATTGATCCAGTCCTAAAAGAAAAAGCGCACACAAAGGTGATCTCAGCATCTGGGATCACAGGCCTTTGATCCCAGCACTAGGGAGGTGGAGATAGGAGGGTGTGGCTGATTGGAGAAAGGAATGTAAGGAGGAGGAGACAGGAATTAAGAACCTTTTGCCTCTGAGGATTCGTGGAGGCAGGATTGTCATTTCAGCGGGGTAGAGGTAGGGTCTACTGGCTTGGCTGCTTTGTTTTTCTGATCTTCAGCTTGAAACTTGAATTCCAATATCTGTCTCTGGGTCTTTTATTTATCGTGCTACAGAAAGACCTTTAAGGTGGACAGTGGTAGAGCAACATGTTCTTCTTTACCCCACATAGGTGCACACACTATACACTTATATTACATGTATGTTCATACACATACAGAGAGAGAGAGAGAGATGCCCCATAGTTTTGACACATGTGAGGGCAGTCCTGCATGGAGGAAGAGTAGAGCTGCGAGTTGACCACCTCAGCAGGTGCCTGCACATCCCAAGGTGTTTGGAAGACACGTGAAACACCCAACATGATGTCAAGGGAGTCATGGTTTTCACTGGCTCGTTTTGCTAGCCCTCATTTAGAACATGTAAGACTCCTCATCGATATAAAGAGGACCCCGAGGGTACTGACAATGGAGGTCAGTACACTTAATCAAAAGGCGAGGTGGGTTTCTCAAACCCTTTAGTCTTAGCAGTGTGTGTGTGCGTGTGTGCGTGTGTGCCTGTGTGTATGCGTGTGTGTATGTGTGTAGGCCAGGGGTTGGTTGATACCAAGTATTCTCCTTTATCAATTTTTTGAGGTAAGGTCTCGCATTGACCCTGGAGCTCACTGATTTGGCTAGGGTGGCTAAATTTCCTCCCTGGCACTGAGAAAAGGCCATACCCCACTACTTTACATGGGTCCTGGGGGCTCAAACTCAGGTCTTCATATGTGTCCAGCCGAGCCATCGCCCAGCTGCTTGAAGCTCCTTCTGAAGTCACCTGGCCCCATGGTGGTGAAAGGAAGCAGATCCTGTCCATTCCCAACCCCTCTCCTAGGGGACTGGAAGCAAAGGGGCCACATCCTTCCTTCCATCTTTGTTATCTGCCTCCTCTCCCTCTTCCCTTCCTCTTCCCTCCTTCCTCCCCTCCTTCCTGGTCTTCACAGTCTCCCGCAGAGCCAGAGTGGGGATTTTATGAGGTCAGGAACAAATGCTCTTTGAGCCATGAAGAACTCAGCTGGATAAAATTCTTTAAATTAATGAATATTCAGCTGATTTATTCAGGGTTTCCAGGAAGAATAAAAGAAGGGCATTGCAGGCACACTTGCCCCGTGTGCACCAAGGCACTCCTGTGTCTAATGAGTTCAGGAAACTCTCCTCTTCTGACGAAGCCACTGACCCCCTCCAGCAGCAACACCCAATTTCCTGCCAAGTAAGCAGGCATGCTCAGTTCTTTATGGGTCTCCATGACCAAAATCTGATTGCGCATCTCAATGTTTCTAAACTGATGATCAGATATAGGCCTGCCCTCCTTGCGGATGGCCTCCCCTCTTCCATCTGGGGTGAGTTAAATGCAGACGCTGCTGGGAAATGAGACAGCCTGTTCTGGAATTCAACTGCAAAAGTTTGGAAGAGGAAAGATAGAGTTGGGGAATAGCACACCTTTGCTTTCTGCTGCAGGGATAGGGAATGTGCTCAACAGGGCTCCAACAGGCACAGGGCCTCCTGATGGCTCCCGTTCTGCACAGTTCTCAGACCTGCCCCTGTCTGAACAGATTCTCACACCCTGAGGTCATCCTCTCACTCTCCCTCCGGAGTTTTCCAGCCACAGCCTCAACCGTTTATGGGAAATCATCATTTCCAAAACATTGCCTTTGAGCCTGAGAATACTGCCCATGAGCACGCATGAATCCCTGGGACAGATGCTCAGCCACACTTCAATCCAGAATGGTGGAAGGTGCCTGCAATCCCAGCACTGGGGAGGCCCTTCCTGAATACATAGAGTATTTGAACACAGCCTAGGATATATGAAACCTCACCTCAAAACAAGTAAAACTGCATCTGAGCTAACTTGTATGTACTTACTTCTGTACTTGATATTTACAATGCATTAGGTAAAAATAGGTTAGAGGTGACTTGCAGAATACAGGAGGTTGTGCATGAGTCACAAATAAACACTGTCTCACTTTATATAAGGTATCTTCCTTGGGTAGGTGTCCTGCGAGAGGGTCTTAGGACCAATCTCCCATGGATACAAAGGGACGATGGCAGAGCGTTCATATCAAGAATCACCTAGACTATATTTTTTATTAGACAGTGTCCTTGGGAAAAGCTACCTAACATAGGATTAATAAAAAGATGCTGTAACGTAAAAGTAGACATGGGCTGTGCAGTAGAGTGAGGAGATGGCTGGGAAGATAAGCATGCCTATGAGACAGACAAACTGACAGACCAACAGAAAAGAACACCTAGCAATATTCCAGTAATCTAGAGACTCGTTCTCTGTTTTTGTTTACGTGTGGACACATGAGTGCAGTGCCTGCCAAAGCCAGGTGAGGCAGTCAGATCTCTTAAAGCTGGAGTCTCACTGTGGGGTCAGGACCTGAACTCGGATCCTCTGGAACAGCATCCAGCATTCTTAATGGCAGTGCCCTCTCTCCAGCTCCTGCCCCAGTATTCTGAACTTCAGTTGAAAGACTGTGCATATGCAACTTTGTGCCACATTTTCCCAAGAGTATCTATTTATGTCACTCATGAAATTATAATATGAACTAAAATAATGTGCATAGGTCCTGATCCATGTCAAAGGCCCTTTAGACTTGAGCAGATTTCTTCAAAAGCTAATAGAAGAATGGTACACACAGTAGGTCCAGTTTTCAGGCTATACAAAACTAAAAACAATTAGGTGAAAGACTAGATTCCCATATAAGGGGACGTAACATAAATGGATTTGAACTATACATGGAACGGGTACTTCTAGGAAGAGAATTATTTCTGTGTTGTTTGGATTTGTGAAAGCGCGTACAGTTGTTACTTGAGTAATTGAATGTGATGTATTTACAGTAAAAGAGAATTTACTAAGCCATCCCAGAATCAGTATTTTTGAGATGTAGCAATGTCAGCATCCCATCCTCCAAATGACTGGCCTGCGTCCATTAAAATCAGCCACGGATATTTGCAGCCACACTCAGAGGCTGTTAGTGTACAGTTCACATGTTTCACTTTGTACTACACTTCAAAACTGTGCCTCTTTCCTTTACAGCAAAGCCAGTAAAAACCCAAAGGTATGACTTTTGTCCCTTGGTTTCTTTTGTTTTAATCTCTTGTCCTTACATCATCCATCACACTGCCCTGCACATAATAACCACTTAGTAGCTATTGGTCGAGTCTACCTCACTCTAAGCCTCCTTTGTAAGATGGAGATTTGATTCTCAAGAATACTGGAATGGATTTGGTCTGCAGGCTCTCAGAAGTACAAATGTCTACTTACAATGTATGCCTACCCGCAAGTCCTCCCGGACAGTTCTCTTTTTGAATTATGCGGAGGAGGGGGCAGGAAGGAGGCCGCACACTTTAACAGATTGCCTCACCCATCTTCTGGGAGCCACGACTATTCCCTCCTCACCTTTTTCTACAGTCACTTTAAAAGCTATCTCAAAATGGCATTTTACTGAGTTCATGACAGTAAAATGAGAATGAATTCAAAATAGAGAAAACATTTCCACTACCATAGGCACAGTGTTGTATTCTATTTTTATTGATTAAAGTTTCATAGATTAGAAACAAATAATGAAAAAGAAGTTAAGCTTACATAGATTAGGACTTATTTTCATATCAAACTGTATACAGTAAATGCAGACATGTCTCAGGGGCCTCTTTGCCCATGATAAATTGTATGTCTCCCCACCTATGAGAAAGTTGGTATATTGGGAAATGAGTAAGGATGTCATGTAAAGCTAGGAATTCTAAACCTAGAGAAAAGGAGACTTGAGGGGAAAATGGGAAAATTAATTCGTATCTGACCAGTGAATCCAAGGACTCCCATCTCAGGCATAAATGGTAATTTCCAATATGTCAAGAAAATGTTATGCAAATGTCAGAATAACTTATTTGAGGGCCAGTAATAAATAGACGCATTAGGCTAGAATCACTAAACAGATACAAGCATGTTGACACATCTACAACCCCAGTAGAGGCTCTGACAGAAGGATTGTGGGTTACAGGCCAGCCTGGTCTATATAGTGAAGCCCTGTCAAGAAGGGAGGGAAGGGAAGGAGGGACGGACAGACAGGCAGACAGAGGGAAAGACTGAAGAAGAAATGGAGAGGAGACAGGAGGACAGAAACATGGAAACTGACATTTGTTCTAGGGAAAATGTGGACTTCGCTTTCTCTCAGATTCTCCTCTCGGAATAAAGGAAAGGGACACGTCCCCGCTCTACCCTCTTACTATAAAAGCATTAGTGTCCTTCTCTATTCTTATCCTGAGTTCAGAAGCAGGGACTGAAGGGATGGCTCTAAGTTTAAAGCCTTCATTGCTTTTATAGATAGAGCATCATAATTCCATTCCCAGCACCTATGTCGAGTGGCTCACAGCTGCCTGTAACGCCAGGTCCAGATGATCTAACACCTTCTCTGGTTTCCATGAGCACAAACAAGAACACACACACACACCTTTCAAGTTTAAATTAAATAATTTCAGTTTCTATAACATTTATTTATTGTGTGCTGTGTGTGTGAGTGAGTGTGTGTGTCAGTGTGTGTGTGACTGTGTGTATGTCTGTGTGTGTGTCTCTGTGTGAGTGTGTGTCTGTTGTGTTAGTGAGTGTGAAAGTGAGTGTGTGAGTGTGTATATACGTGTGTGAGTGTATGTCTGTGTGTGAGTGTGTGTCTGTGTGTGTTAGTGTGTGTGAGTGTGAGACTGTGTGAGTGTGTGAATGTGTGTCTGTGTGTGGGAGTGTATGTCTGTGTGTGTGAGTGTGTGTCTGTGTGTGTTAGTGTGTGTGAGTGAGTGTGTGAGTGTGAGACTGTGTGAGTGTGTGTCTGTGTGTGGGAGTGTGTGTCTGTGTGTGTTAGTGTGTGTGTGACTGTGTGTATGTCTGTGTGTGTCTCTGTGTGAGTGTGTGTCTGTTGTGTTAGTGAGTGTGTAAGTGAGTGTGTGAGTGTGAGTGAGTGTGTGTATACGTGTGTGAATGTGTGTCTGTGTGTGGGAGTGTGTGTCTGTGTGTGTTAGTGTGTGTGAGTGAGCGTGTGAGTGTGAGACTGTGTGAGTGTGAGACTGTGTGAGTGTGTGTGTGTGTGTGTGTATGCACACACACACTGTGGTACATGTGGGTTCCAAGTATCAAACTCAAGTCATCCGGCTTGTTGACAAATGTGTTTCCCTACTGAGTCATCTCACTGTTGCCTAGAAATTTTTAAGATGTTTGTGTGAGGTTCCGGGTAGAGATTATCTCAGTTTACATTTTATTACTGTTCTAAAAACTATAACCAAAAGCAACTTGGGGAGGAAAGGGTTGATGTGGTTTACATATTCCATGTCATAGGCCATTGTGGAAAATTAAGGCAGGATCCCGGAGGCGGGCACTGAAGCAGAGCCGTGGAGAAACTACTTGCTGGATTGCTCCCTGTGCTCACATTTAGGTAGTTACCTTTCTTATATCTCCCAGGAGCAGCTCCCCAAGGATGGCACAGCCCAAGGTGCCACATCAATCACTAACTAAAACAATGTCCCCACAAACTTACCAATAGGCCAAGCCAACGGTAATATTCCCTCAACTAAGGTTCCTCCTCCTGGGTAACTCTTGCTTGTGTCAAGCTTGCAAATCCTTACCAGGACAGAGACAGAGGAATTAAGAGCTAAAAGTAAGACACATTCTAAATCTTCCTCAAGCCACATTCAAAGCAAGGCCTTGCAAGAGGACCAAGCCTTCCATATTAGGTATATGACTAAACAGAGGAGAATAGTGAACCTGCCTGTTGCCCTACCCCTGGCTCATGGCCAGATGCTCCCACAGACTCGGATTCTTCATCATAGAAGAGGGGGCTTTGGCACTGTATTCATTAGTTTTTTTATATCACCTCTTCATTTCAATTTTTAATGGCCAAGAATGTATGCATTTATAGTGAATGCACACATCTGTGCATGGCACACACATGTAGAATCCAGGGGAACACACATGTGTCCTGCCATACCACCCTCTGTCTTATTCCCTAGAGACAGGGTCTCTCACTGAACTTGGAGCCAAGCTGGAAGGGATCTGACTTTCTCCTTACCCAACACCCAGCACTGAGTTATAGTGGTAGCAATGCCTAGCACAGAAGGGACAGAGGGAAAGGGACATCTGAACAGTAAAAGGAAGGACTCCCATCCCAGGAATAAATGCTTATGGTTCTTTACAGTATGGCAAGATCACCTGATCACCTGGCCCCCGACCTTTTTTTTTTTTTTTTTTTTGGTGGGTGCCAGAGATTCGAACTCAGGCCTTCACATTTGCATGGAAAGTGCTCCTCCCAAAGGAGCTGTCTCCCTTCTCCCTTCATGACTTCATGACATCGTTTCCCCCATTATCATGTGTGTACTGGGGAGTACTGTTTCATGTGTATATATGCTTGCCTGCGTATGTTGGGATGCACATATGGGTGGATGTATACGCATGTGCACACATATGGACCCAAGGTTGATGCCGGGAGCCATCCTCAATTGTTCTTACACACAGCTTTTGCAGGCCCGGCTTCTAAGCCTCACTGGGAGCTCAAGGAAATGACTAGTCTCCCTAGGGGGACTCCCCTGTGTGTGCCTCCCGGGGCTCGCTCGCTATTCCTAAGTGGCACCTGGGTTCTGAACTCTATTTCCCCATGCTCCACAGCAATGCTTTAGCCCCTGAGCCGCCTCCAGCCCCGCCCAGTATTTTCTGACTATACTATTTGTTACCCTAGCGTGCTTCTGGCTGGAGGAGGAACTCCACAGTGTCACCCCATTCCACCCGTGCTTGGACCATCACAAATGGTCGACTTCACACCCTGCAGTCCCAAGACCAGTTCTGAGACAGGGGAGCCTTCCTCGGAAGTCAGGTAAGGCGGCGAGGCTTTGTTTTGCTTTTCCGGAAGTCCTGGGTATTGAACCTGAGGCACCATAAATGCTAAGATAGAGCTTAGCATTTAGCTACAGCCTTAATCCAAACTCTCCTTTTGCAAGCTGTCCTACAACAACGTTTCTAGCTGATTTATATGGACTTAAAAAAAAAACAAGTAGTGTTCTCATTACCTCACTTTCTTGCTCATTGAGACGAACTCTTTCACCTTCTGAGCTAAAATATTCCACCGAAGCATTACTTTCATTTCAAAGCCTAGCAGTTATTATATATATATATATATATATATATATATATATAGTTTTAAAGGAATATGTCAGCTTGTCTTTATAGACAAAGTCACAAATGGGATGGTGAAGCAGGTTGTACACAAGAATAAACTAGATGAATGCAACCCGAACCATTAAATAAACAAAGAAGCCATAGCATCTACAGCAGAGGGAGACCCCTGGGGTACCATGGAAACAGACCTCTGGAGCCTAATCCGTGGGCCATGGTTGCCGTGGCATCCTAGCCACCACTTTTTCCCACTTGGTGGGACTGAGAGCTCTGAGCCTGTCCTGGCACAGGGATTCATTCCCACAGCCTTGCTTTCCTGCAGGGTGAGAGCCAGAAGCCCTGCCACAAGCAGACAGCACCAGCTTCCCTCCAGGACTTGACTTAGAGCCCTGCTTGCTTCCCCCACTCTCCAGTGCACTCAGGAGCCACCCCTCACATGGGGCATCTGCTGTCCTTGAGTACGGAGACTGAGTCTCCCAGCATGTAAGGTGACCTTTGTAGCTCACGGAAAAGGCTGAAAACCCTCTATTCAGCCAGTGCCACACGAGGGAGATCTTGGACTTAAAGCTGCCTGTCATTAATGATCCACCCTGACTGTCCTGCCCATCTCTCTGCAGACATCAGCAACCCACAGTTCAGTGGGAAGAGAGAGCAGCCCACACTTCAGCCACCACCCACCACCTCCCCTAGTCCCAGAAGATTTCAGCAGGAGGGTACAAAGAAACAGCTGATTGCCTCCTCTGGCTCCTCCCCCTCCTCCTCCCCCCTCCTCCCCCCTCCTCCCCTCCTCCTCCTCTCCCCTCCTCCCCCCTCCTCCCCCTCCTGCCCCCTCCTGCCCCCTCCTCCCCCTCCTGCCCCCTCCCCCTCCCCCTCCTCCCCCCTCCTCCTCCTCCTTCTCCCCTCCTTCTCCCTACTCCTCCCCCATCCTCCTCCCCCTCCTTCCCCCTCCTCCCCCCTCCTTCCCCCTCCTTTCCCCTCTTCCCCCTCCTTTCTCCTCATGCTCCTCTCCCTCTTCTTCCTTTTCCTCTTCTTCTTCTCTTCCATTTGTTTTGGGTATGGGTTTTCTTACTTGTATTCCTATACCATTGCATAAATACTATTATTTTTAAAACCTTTTAAAACATATTCCTCATCTTAGTTCTCTCTTATACTAGTTAAGTGTTATTGTTTAATTTCTTAACTGGAAAGTCCTTTTATTTTTTCCTGACTTCACATTTGTGGGGGGAGAGGGGGTTCTTTTTCTTTTCTTTAAATTCACTTTTCCTTTATTTATTGTTCCTCTTCTGTACTCTTTTTGGGGAGTTATCATTAGTATTCTTACCTTTAACTCTCTCATAATTCATTTTGCATTATTCTGACTGGTTTCTACTGCAAGGGAATCTGGTGGTGGCATAGCCGTGTTTGAGCTGTTTGGGCTGTGTTTCTATGCCTGGCTTAGGTGAGTGTCCTGGAGAGACAGCAGTGTGTCTTACCCTCTCTGAACACAGATTGGCTGGCTAGGGTCCTCTCCCTAGGAAAACCTGCATATAAAAAGCAGAAGTGATGTCTAAAGCCACAGATGTGCAAACTACAGCACAGAAATGGGAGAAATTAAAACAGTTGCACAACTCCTTTTGGCTAACGTGTGACACTCAGAGGACCACATCTGGAGACAGTTCTCTCCTTCCACTAATGGGTCCTGAGGATGGAATCGATGTCTTGGCCTTGAAATCAAGTGTCGTTACCATATGAGCTGCCTCACTGGCCTTCATCACACCTTTGAAGGAGTACTCACACCAGCCTTTCTCTAATAATTCTGTAAATAAATGAGTAGAAGAGGATGTGTGCTTGCAAATCCCTTCCTCACAGTCAGCGCTGCCTGAAGACTAAATTGGTTAATGATACAACAAGACAAATACAGGTGAATTTCCTTAATTAACATACATGCAAAAAATTTCAATGGAAATGAAAAATGTATTAAATGAAATCAAAATATGTCTAATGACACCACAATCCAGTTGGCTTCGTTCTAGGGGCTTAACATCTGCAGGTCAGTACTTACAATGAGTCACATTCACTCAAGGGCATGCAGCATGACCTCCAAGGGCCTTTAAATATTTTTAATTCCTTAAGAAAAAAATCCTTCAAGAAATTAGTTATAGAGAGATCATAAAGCAAAACAATAAATGCTACGTCTGACCATATTGGAGAAAAGCTAATGAAACTCCCTCTCTCTACTTCTCCACAATACAGTGTTTGATTTCTTAGCCAAAGCAGCAATGCATGTGAGTGCTCATCCATGGATGTAGAAGCGGGAAGTCAATGGTGGATGCTTTCAGCCACTCTACACCTTATTTTTTGAGACAGGATCTCTCACTGAATCTGGAGCTCACTGACTCTGCTAGGCTGGCTGGCCAGTGAGCTCCTGGGGTCCACCTGCCTCTTCACCCTCAGCACTGGGATAACAAGTATCTGGATCCTACCTGGCTTTTTATGTGGGTGCTGGGGCTTTGAACTCATGGCCTCATGCTTGCAAGGCGTGCACTTTACCAACCGACTCATCTCCCAGCCACCTGTGGGACACCATTAGGAATCTTGTGCTGCCTTTCATATAAGTGACAAGGACAGGCTTATGAGATGATCCTGACAGCAGGGAAGAGGAGCCACACCCTTGGAGATGGAGAAGACATTGATGTGCAACAAAACAGCTGTAGTAGCTGTATTTATTCAGCTGTGGTGATACCTCTTTTTTACTCTAGCAAACAAAGCTTGCCTGAAGATCAGAGGGCAGAGCTAGCCGCTAGTCAGCCATAGAGGTCTGTACGGACAGGCAGTGAGGCGGCTGGGCTGAGAGAGGAGTGTAATGTGGGAGGAGCCATGGGCTCAGCCCCTTTTGGCTGCGGAGTTAGCAAGGAAAGAGTTGGCTGTGGCTTGCTCTTCTCTTGCTCTGATCTTTCAGCGTTTGCCCAGATATCTGGCTGTGGGTTTTCACTATTGAGACCAATTAGAACCGATGTTACATTCACCACAACTACATAGCAGAGCGAGGCCATCTCCCTATTTCTGTCATACCAGGACAGAGGACAAAGCTTTCAATTACATCAAAAACATCAAGGCAGATGTTAAAGACTCTTCTCATTGGTCAGTTCCTACCCTAATTAGCACACTGACCTATATTTTAGGATTGCCTGGCTCACTTTGAAACTCTAACAGTCTTATTTCTGGGGGGAAAAAATGTAAGTCAGTCAACACATGGGGTCACCAAAAAACAAAAGACACCGAGGCAAAAGAAGTCCAAGGTGGGAAGAGGGGGTAGATCAGTGGGAATGGAGGGGATGAGGGCAATGGGAAGCAAGCTTTACCAAAATACATCATACAGTTAGAGGTATGAAAATGTCCTAACGAAACCCATTATTATGTGGGATGAAGATATGAAAAGAAAGGACAGCAAATTGTATCATTTGTTATCACTGTGTCACAAGAATATGTACAAATGCAGTTAGAGAGATGGCTCAGTGGTTAAGATAACTGGCTGCCCTTACAGAGGACCCAGGTTCCCTTCCCAGCGACCACATGGCGCTCACAACTGAATGTAACTCCAGTTCCAGAGGATCTGATGCCCTCTTCTGACCTCTACAGGTACCTGTATTCACATGTAGACATACATACACTCAGGTACACACTTACTAAATAATTTTTAAAAATTTTTAAATGATATCATTTCTAGTAAGTTATTCTTTGACCTTGTATCATATTGATAGTCTTTTAATGTTATAAAATCAGGGCATACATTACGAGAAAAAAAATATCAGCCCTAGGAGGAAATGAGATCATTTGATGATGAAATTTTTTTTTGATGATGAAATTTTAACACCCCCACATATAAAATCTTTCAAAACCAGGAATATTACTATAGAAGTATTATCATTTATATATCTTCTATCTTCATCATGTATGACACATACATGTGTAACCAAAACATTGTGCAACATTCCCTTTTCTCCAAATTAAGAGCTTAAAAAAAAAAACAAATTTATTTTCTTTGGGACCACAAACCAGCTTCCAAATCATGACATGGAGACTTCTTATTAGTTACGAATGCTTGGTCCAGCTTAGGCTCTTTTCTGGCTAGCTTTAACTTAAATGAACAGACCTGTTTCTCTTTATCTATTTTTGGTCTTGGGGCTTTTCAACTTTCTTCCGTCTTTTTACCTTACTTTCATTGTTCCTCAGGTCTGGCTGTCTGGTGGCTGCCTGTCCTCTGGGATCAGACATGCCTCTCTCTTCCTCCCTTGTTCTCTCCCCCTCTCTTATTCTGTCATCCTTTATGTTCCTCTCTTCTCTAGCCAGGCATGCCTATCCCTTCCCTGCCCAGTCCTTGGTTGTTTAGCTCTTTATCTGACCAATCAGGTGCCTTGGGCAGGCAAAGTGAATCAACAGCAGAACATCTTTACGTCTTTAAACAAATGCAGCATAAACACATGTAACGCATCTTCGCCTTGCTAAGTAATATTGCACACATTTTCCCTTGCATCCTGGTGGCTCACGTTTTCCTGCAGTGCTGACCACAGTGCTGGGATTTTAATTTGAAGAAGAATCCCATCCACATTAAATTACAGTGCGCCTTGAGGAGTCACACTGCATGTGAAGTCACATAACCACATTTCAGTGAACTCTTTCTGAAGCAAGGGGATAAATTTAGCCCTAGTTTAATATTTACCAGTGTTTATAAAATACAAAAAGGTAATCCTAGGACCCACCAAGGAAGTAGGAAGCACATTTCCTTCACAAGAAATGACCAGTACCTACTTCCTTTACTCTTCCATGTGGATCAAAAGTGGACACAGTATCAATTAAAAGACTTTGATGTGTTCTGTTCAGCTTGTTTAAACAAAAGGCAGACATTGAGGGCACGGAGTCTCTCACTGGATACAATGCTGGATACAATGGAATCCTGAGTACCTGAGTGCAAGAACACACAGGTCGTCATAGGCATGAAGGCGTATGTTCAAAGGCACTGGCTACCCTGCTTTTCACGCTACGTTTCCTTACCACTATGCCATACTTTTTTTTTTATTAGGTTCCAGAAATCAAATTCAAAGGATAGAAGAGAGTCAACATTTTCAGAATTTACATTTCTATCTCATGTCTCAACCCAATGAGCCAAAATATTTGTGAATACACCATGAAAGAGTCAAGCCATGACGGGAAAAGACTGTGATGTTTGGTCTGAAGAATTCCATTAAACCGTTAAAGAGAGTGGTTTTGTTTTTTTTTGTTTTTCAGTGACTTTAGGACACTCATACAAAACAGGAAGAATGAATTCTGCTGAACGTCAGACCAAAGGTCAGCCTGACATTAACTCTTGTGTATATGTAGCTCAGGGTTCAATATTTGCTTTTTGAAATGCAGCCTCGTGTGGCACAGGCTTGCCTCCAACTCCCTATGTAGCTGGGCTGAGAATGACCTTGAACTTCTGATTCTCCTACTCCTGGTTGCCAACTTACTGAAGCATAGGCGTGTACCACCATGCGTGGGGAGTCGACCCTGGGTCCCAACTAAGCATCACCCCTGTCTCTCAGTTCTCTCTCTCCTCTCTCTCTTTCCCTCTCTCCATTCTCTTTCTCTCTCTTTTCCTCTTCTCTCCCTCTCTCTCTGTCTCTCTGCGTGTGTGTGTGTGTGTGTGTGTGTGTGTGTGCAGGAATGTGTACTCTTGTTGCCCTGGAAACTCACTATATAGACAAAGCAGGCTAAAACAGGCTGGCCCCCAAACTCACAGAGATCTCCCTGCCTCTGCCTCCTGCTCGCTGGAACTAAAGGCCTGTTGTAGAAAGAACCGCAGTTGAAGGAAGCCCTGAGCCCAGAGGTAAGGCTGTGCCTGCACAGTAAGCAGGCCTGCGCCAGCATATCTATGGAACAAGGCTCCGGGCTACAGGTGCATCTCGTACTACAGATATCACAGTCTTCCCTGAGGGCCATGCTTCTAGCTCATTTGAGCAGTATTAGGAGGCAGAGCCTAAGGGAAGGGATAAGGGAGCGCTGTGCCGTCCTCAAGATGGATGAGAAAACTCCGCCGACTCCCTAGTTCTTCCCAGAGACAAGAAAGCCCCAACACCTCCGAGGATGTTTTGCAGGCTTTCTCTAAACGTGTGCACTGATGTGGTCCTAGATATATATGCTCAGGTCACAGTTCATGCCACAGGGTCACAGGCTGTGTTCCCATCTCTCTCCCTCTCTGTCTCTCTCTCTCTCTCTGTGTGTGTGTGTGTGTGTGTGTCTTCAGACATCCCCTCACACAAGGAGTCTGATTCTTGCGTATTTTTCTTTAGATAATGTCTGGCACTGCAGATCCCTTCCTGTTCCCGAGACTGAATCAGTCTCCCTGTTCTCATGATGGAGGCGTGACCAAATCCCACTTTAAGGAGCTGGCATTGTTTCTCTGGCACCTCCCCTTGCATGGCGACAAACATTGCCTGCTGAGGGGAACCTGCAGTACTCCCAGTGGGTGAGGACTGCTCACTGCATGTGTCTGTATGATTTGACACAGTCTCATAACGGGCTTTGTCCTAGGAATCAACACTGTGCCTAGTCAAAAGCCAATACTTCCTTTGCAAAAGGCTGACTGCTTAGTGGGTAGATGGATATATGGATGGATGGACAGATGGATGGATTGGTGGTAGACAAACAAAAGAACCACAGGACAACCAATGCCAAAGAGAAGAAAATGCAACACACACACACACACACACACACACACACACACACACACACACACACACCCTTCTCCACCCACTCTCCTATGCCAGGCTTCAGTTTTACATAAGAAGGGAGGGCAGAATAAGGGACCCCTGGGAATCCTTGGGACTCACTATAGACCAGTTACTGAAGTTAGAAAGAACCACAAACTCCCTTCTCGATGCACTGCATATTCTTTGGAACACCAAGAAGAAAAGGATAAGAATGGGTGTTTTTCTAATTCTTCACAGGTTTGTTCCCAGGCCTACCTTCTCCCCCCGGTATGGTATGCTGAAGCTCTAGAAGCTGAGCTCTGTAGGCACTGACAGTATGCATTAGTTATGTTCGGCACTACGACCCAGATATCTGACATAGGCAGCTTAAAAGAGAGATTTGTCTGGGCTCACTGTTTCAGAGGGTCTCACATTAGGGTGTGGAGGCACTGGAGAATGCCCGGTGGTGGAAACAGGAAGTGTGCTACCACAGCTCACTACATCACAGCAGACCAGAAAGAAGCAAGCAGCAGGGGCCTTCCATGCCTGCTCCTAGCGATATATTTCCAAGGCTCTTTGGTCACCAAAATGGAGCCCTCAGCTGAGGACTACGTATTCAAAGCATGGCTGCCAGCCTAGCTCCTGGTTCCAGGACAGACCCTTTTTCAAGGGAGTTAAGATGGAGAGAGACAGCAGGACACACTATGTCTTCCTCTGTCCACCTGTGCATGCATGGGAGGCCACACATATGTGTATATCACGTGTGCGCGCGCGCACGCGCACACACACACACACACACTATACAACAAATACAGAAATAAGTAACTCCCATTTCTCCTCAAAGAAGAGTATCATTATGCTTCTGTCTCCCATTGCAAGATATTTTCTTTAATAAACCTTTTCTTTATCTGTTCTTTTTTAAAAAATATTTCAGTCACCACCTTTTTGGCTTGTTAGGCTTATCCCAGTATAACAGTCCACAGACAGAGTTGTGTAATAACCTAATTTTGTTCTATGTTCTATGTTATGATAATCTTCAAATGAAAGAACATTTCTCTGCCTCTACCCACTGACTAAGATAGTAATGATAAGTTGGCTGAGCCTTGTAGTGTGTGTGTTTGAACCATGACTGCAAATCTCATGTTCTCACCCACCATCTGGGTTCTCCAAAGTCAGAAGGCCCTGTTGATTAAGGAGACTTAGTGAGACTCGCTTGCCAAGAGCCTCCTTTGGTTCAATCATGGGGTGTGAATCATAAATTTGAACCGCTTGCCCTGTTTCCCTATTATGAAGCTTGCAGAAGATATCTTTTTTCTATCCCAAGCATTTTGCCACCCAACTGTGGTCCCCATCTGGCTACAGCCTCTCTGCATCAGTGCTGATTTTCTGGTTGATGACCCCAGGATGGAAATTGGTTCTCAGCAAACTGTTTCAGAAAATATTTCTTCAGCTATGGAGGAAATTCATCTTAAAATATCTTGCTTTTAACCTTTCAGGCTTAAAAACGGCTGGGAGGGACAGAAACTCAATTTTGAAGGTCTAAATAGAAACCAAGATAATTAGAAGTTTTCAAATAATAGTTGAAGAGTGTTTAAGAGCAAAGGTAGCCTTTTTATGAGAGGCCAAAGAATGGTATTTCCCCTTGGCTTTAATGCTAATGTTTTATTTAATCCTAACTTGCTGTTCAATTTCTGTCACCTCACAAAGAAGGGATACGGGTATTTGCTAACACTGTCAAGTCAAGTGTGCATATTTTAATGATTCTTTTGAAATACATTTATAAGAGGCCCCTGAGAAAAAGATTTTATTACATTCTACTTGAGAC
The DNA here is from genome assembly GCF_943737965.1 of Phodopus roborovskii. Lineage (NCBI taxonomy): Eukaryota > Metazoa > Chordata > Mammalia > Rodentia > Cricetidae > Phodopus > Phodopus roborovskii. Next base: position 5,804,587 of record NW_026125295.1, read on the forward strand.
AATTGAAAACTTCAGATATATTGGAGCCATGTTGGTAGGAAAAGCTCTCAGAAACGAGGCCACGTCCACTCATGAAAAGAGAAGAGGAAAATGGAGGCAATTATCTAGGTCTTGCACGGCGAGAGAACTGTCATAGCCTTTAAACATCTACCCACTCAAGCAAATGTCTGCTTCATTTTCTTTTCTTATTTTTGGGTCACAGGTAGAATTGTTTAAAGTTCTTACTTCCATGGAACTTTGGTTGAAAGAAATTTTAGCTTCTGACATATCAAATATTTTCCTTTAGATTCTAAGTTTGCCTCACTCAGTGGCTGGGAGATGAGGGTGGGAGACGGCTCATTTACATTCCGATAATTGTAGCAGTCATAAGAGCTGATGGTCAGTAAGACCTGATAAGTCAAATGCAGGTGGTTTTCAAGGACAAGAGATCTTGCTAGAATTTTGAGACATAGGCTACAGGAAGTTTAGAGATAAACATGTGTGTTTCACGGTTAGGTTTGCATCCTAGCACCTCTGTGGATCTCTAAACCAACACCTCCCTCTCTAGAACTCTCTGTCTTCATCAAATTAATGTAGTACAATTGAGTAAATTACATGGAAATAAAACGCTATGCATAGCATCAGCCATAGCATAGGTCTAAGTAACAGGAGCTGCTAAGCGGAGTCCACCCAGGGCCCTCTCCCACTTCATGGCCTACAAGTTCACTTTCACAGTCCTCAGGTTCAAATCTATTTGCATTCAGGCTCATTCTTGCAAAGTAGAAAATAGGGTGTCCAAAGACCATTGATAGCCCTAGCCTTTCAATTAGGAGATTCAACCATTTCCTTGCTAACATATTCAAGGCAGCCACATCAGTGTAAAAGATCATTTTATGTGCCACAAACATTTTGACTATTTAATTTTCATCGCTAAAACATGCATTTAAATTTAGTTATGATTTGATTTCTCAGCAATCAATGTCTTCTTGAGGTGGCAATGAACTCAAACCTATGATTATTCTCCAAATATGAAACAATGTTTATTAAAACTAGATAATTTCTGAAGATCACAGCATATCATTGTGTTAAATTTTTTTACCCTTAAATCAGGGGGATAAACAAGCACTGACTCCCTGTGTGAGTCAGCTTAGCTCCATCTGTAGCATCTTTGAGGCTGGTTACCAGCATAAGGCTCTCTAAGGATGTCCGAGCAAGAGGAAGTAGGCACAGCATGGCCTCCACCTCCTTCATCCCTAACTCAGGCAGGGGTCGAACTTTGCTAGTGCCCAGTGTCTTAGCTCGGTGAACTAATCAAACATGACCAAAGGCCCTAGCCTCAATGTCAAATGCAGAGTCACTTCTCACACACTTAGTGAAAGGCATTAATGCAAAGGCATCCCGAAGCAAGCCCAGAGTGTGTGTCCTAAGATCCATCGTCTACCTAGAAAGAAATCAAGTAGTAGATGCAGGATGCCATCGATTCAACTGGGCTTGAGGTATGGAACTTAAAGGGCAGGGAGGCCATTCAGCAACAGCATACATTGCCTCTGCAAACGAAGCCTGGGTTACTGCGGGCTCTTCCCAGACCAGAGCCACCCAACGGCGGCCGTCCAGACAGTCAAGTGAAGGGCCCCACAAGTCGCCCGTTCTGGCTTTCGGAAAACTTCTGTGGCTTTCACCAGTCTCCAAAGTGAACAGACATCCTTCCAGGGCCAAAATAGTTCAGAAACAAAAATACGCAATGCGGGCAAGTCCACCCAAGCCTAGGCAGCTGAAAAAGCACACGGCTCACAGCACAGGAAACCGGGCTGCGTTGTAAATGAAATTAACGTAATGAGGCACCGTCGCCATCCCACGCTGGAGCTGAAAACTGACCCCTGCCAAGTCTTGTATTCCATCAGATGTTCCTGGCTGATGGCACATGGGGCTTTCTGCTGGAGACTCTCTTGTGGACTCTATAAGAGTCCCGCTGGGCTACCATAGCTTCTATAGCCACAGTCCCCTAGGACCACAGCATAAACGGACCGCTCTCGTGTGTTATTTTAGGAACTAGTTATTCATCCTGAGCTCTGTGTTAACTGGAACTCAAAATAGACTTTTAAAAGACAGAGAGGGGAGAGGGTACAAAAGGAGGAGAGAGAGAGAGAGAGAGAAACTGGGAAAGGCCTTTGATGGCCCAAGTCCTCTTCCCTAAAGGTCTTAAACTAACAAAAAAACTAATGGTGTAAAAAAAAAAAGGGGGGGGGGGTTCTTGCCTTTTTCCCCAGAGGGCATCAATGAGGAATGAACATATCCCATGGCCACCTCCCAGCCTCCAATGGCCTGGGTGGTGAACAAGAGAGAGCCAGCAGCTGGTAGATTTTTACTATAGGAGCTCCTTGGTACCCAAACCAGACAGTGCTCCTGCATGACTGGGAAGGTGGGTAAGGACTTTGGCCTGGCTGCAGAATGCCTTTTATAATAGATGCAATGAGCTGACAATAGTCAACATCCCAGAGTAATCCAGCAGCTTAGCTGGTTGGATCCTGAGAGCTTGACTAATTTTCCTCTGCTCCATGTTGTCTTAGGTCACCCAGTATTCCAGTGGGCTGGCAGCCATCTGCCTTCTGCCCTCTCCCAGGAACTGGGTGGGATTCTCCCTGCTGTGAATAAGGCGTGTGCCCAGGGGGATGACTGTCTCAGGTGAGCCATGGAGGCACCTCACAGTTTGGGATACGATATAGTTCATATTCACCTGAGTGTAATTTCTAAATACATCCATGAGGAATTTACAGAACAGCCCAGCATGTTCAGATGCTAAAGAGTAGCACGATGGTTTGAAGGAGAAATGTCCCTCATAGTCTCCTACATTTAAAAACTTGGACCCCCGGTTTGCAGCACTGTTTGGGAGGCTTAGGGGTGTGGCCTCTTTACGGCCAGCATTGGCTGTGAGAAGTGCGCTCTCTCTGCTTCATTCTTGCAGTTCAAGATTGAGCCCACAGCTTCCCCTCCAGCCACCATGGCTGCCACCGGCTGCCTCTACTCTAGACTCTTAACTCTCTGGAACTTTAAACCCAAATAAACCCTTCCTTTTGCTTTGCTTTTTGTTTTTTGAGACAGGATTTCTCTGTGCAACCCTGGCTGTCCTGGAAGTCACTCTGTAGAACTCAAAGTCAGCCTGCCTCAGCCTCCTGAGTGCTGAGATTAAAGGTGTGTGCCGCCGCCACCACCCAGCTTAACCCAGCTAAACTTCTCTTTCTGTAAGTTTCACTGGCCGTGGTGTTCCATCATAGTGATAGAAAAGCAACTGGTAGACATGGAAAGGGTACAGGAAAAGCCACCTTTGTAGTTAAAATGTGAACACAGGCAAACCCTAATGGGACTGGAACATCTTACAGTGAGGCATCAGATCACCCAATTCAAGCACCCCACTGTGAGCTAAATACCTGTGCACACAGCACATTTAATCACATAGGACAAGGGGCAGGGGTCCGCTCCTCCACAGGGCTTTCTGCTCCCACTTTATGCAACAGAAATAGAAAAGGTTTTTTTGTTGTTGTTGTTTGTTTTTGCTTTTTTTTTTTTTTTTTTTTTTTTTGCTAAATTGAATGTCCCCACATGGTCACATCTCTACCACCTGCTAAAACAATACAAATTCCTCCCATTCTTTTCCTAAATATAAGTCCCTTCAGATGGTAAAGATTGTCAGTGTGTTCCTAAGATGGCTGTGCGTGAGCTAGACACCATGCGCCATGCGCCATAAGGGAGTTTGTTGCCTGTAAATGTTCTGATTACATTCATCTCATCTCAGTGAAACTCTGACTCAGACTCTAGGTCTGCTGTGAGCCGAAGGACTTTCTGAGAGGAGCCTCCATCCTAAAGACGTGACACCCAACACTAAGGATTCAACCCCAAAAGATGCCAAGGGTAAGAGCTACACCATTCTGTTCCCTTGTAGGAGGCTCCCTTCACATGGTCTCATATGATAATCTGGTCCAGTTTATGCAAATAGGATTCTCCTATCCTCACATGCAAACACAAAATGCAGACATTTTAGCTCTGCCTGTTTGTGCCAACCAGCCTCAAGCTTCTTCATCAACATGCCAGGAGCCTTAGTGCTGGAACATTTGCATCCATCTTCGGTCGGTCTGTATCCAAGTCCCTGAGCAGCCCGGGATCCATGTTACAGCAGCGGCTTTCCACTTGCCAGCTTGACATCAACAAAGGCTGCTGAATGCCTTGCTCAGAATTAAAAAGGACCTTGTTTCCTTTGCTTTTAGTTAATTTGTCTAGAAATCTAGCGTACTGTCTAAAACCGAATCTAAAGAAACCTATGACTTCACCCTTTGCACCCTTGAATAAGTCCCTGTTCCTCTCGCTGTCCTCTCTCTCTCTCTCTCTCTCTCTCTCTCTCTCTCTCTCTCACACACACACACACACACACACACACACACACACACACACACACACAGGGCTGACCTTGAACTCCCTATGAGGCTGAAGGTGGCTTTGAACTCTTGATTAAACCTCCTTCTTCCACCTCCTGAGAGCTTGAATCACAGCTGTGCATCACGCTGCTGGATTCAGCAAACACCTGTCACTCCACTGCTCAAATTTAACCCAGAAGTTGGTGTCAGGTGAACCCTGTTTCACAGTGTTGGGTGTGCCCTCCACAGCTGGTGTGGACCACTGTACAGTGTGAGTTTCTCCTTCCTCGTTTTTGCAAATTACAGTCCATGCTTTCCTCATTTTCCCTTTCCTCGGGATTCTTCAAGTTTGTCCCACATTAAGTAGCTCCATCTCAGTACCCTTTTACTGTCTACTGTCACATTTCCCTGCCCGGACATCTCCACATTCTCCTTAGTCTTTCCTGTGCTTTCTAGGTTGACAAGGAGCACACCTTCTACCTGACTTATGCCGTGCATTTCCCTTCTGCAATCCTAAGTGACTTCAGCTGTCCTCTGATTTGGGATCAGGGAAAGGGGATGGTAGGGGTCTTAGCCTGGGAACCAAAATCTTCATGAAATATAAATTGTCGTTTTAAAATCCTATACAACTTCATTTTTTTTTTCAATTTCACGTTTTTTATAGTTTCACATACATATGTATACATATATAAACTATATATGTGCTCTTTATAGAATTTCCTTAAGAACATGGTATAGAAAAGGAATAAAAATCATCCCCACAACTTTTAGCCAATTATCACTAACATTTTAATGTTTCTAGAGTATCCCTCACAAAACTGACACGGCTGTATACATGCAAATGCCTGCACATTAATATAGGCAATTCCTACATTTCTTCTACTTAAAATTATGTCACCTTTTTCTATGTCAATAACGATCTTTTGATCATTTAAATAACATCATTTACTATACGGACATTTTCCTAATGTTGAACATTTAAAACTGTGAAATAATGCTACAACATGTATAATCATTTTTCTGATTCTAAATTATACCCATCTTAAGACCTATTTTTTTCCAATAGCATCTTTTATGCTACCTTATACGGTTTTGATTTCATTCATCATTTAAAAAGATAGACCATACTGGAAACATATTCTTATGTCAAAGAGAAGGGGATAAAGTAGTGTTCTGAATTCTGGGATGGGACTGTTTCTGTCCACTTCATTAACTAAAATCCTCTCTTTAGGTGTGCACATACACATGTGCTCAGGAGCAGGGGGGGGCTATACATGTGTGTTGAGGTATGCACGTGTGTATGGAAGCCCAAGGTCATCCTAGGGTGTCTGTCTCAAGAATATCCCGGTTGATTTCTGAGCCCAGGTCTCTCACTAGCACTCAGAGCTTACTGGTTTAGCTCTGCCCATGGGCACAGAAGGACTAGGGATCTGCCTGCCTCCACTTCTGTATCCTGGGATTATAAGCACAGACTGCCATGCTGTGGTTTTTATGTGGGTTCTGCAGATCCAATGTAGGTCTGTGTGCTCACGTCCTGGAGCCATCTTAGCAGCCCTTCAATTTAAATTCTTCCACCATAGGGTCTTTCCCTTCCATGTTGATTCCTTGGTTTAAGGGCATGTCCTGATAATCTAATATTCCATCTGTGTTGCTTCAGAATTCCATGAGGAATTTTTTTCCACACTCTTGGCCAATGCACTGCCAAGAAGTGGTCTCCCTATGTTCCTCTTCCTCATCTCACGTTGCACAATACAAACACACAGTCATTGTCTTTTCCAACCCGGCAATGTGCCCTCTGTGTTCTACAGCTCTGTGGTATTGTGAAATCCCTGACATCTGTGTCCTCCACTCGAGATGTTTCCAGCTCTGTGTTCTTTGCTCTGGCATATTGTAGGACCCATTGTCCCACCATATCCAGAACTCAGCACATGCAGTTTTCACATACAGATAACTGGTTTGAGAGAAGTAAGTCATCACTGGCTTCTAGGCAGACATGATTTTAAATGAAAACATAAAAGATGTAAAACTAAGTTTTGTTGGCCAAACTCCTATGAAATCTTTGGGTATGGAGTCACAGATAAGAGATTAACTATATGTATTTATCTGTGCTGTGCATGTGTGTCTGAGTTCACACACCTGTCAAGGAAGTTATGGAATAATATTAGGCATCCTGCTCTATCATCACGCTGTGCCTTTCCCTCTTGAGAAAAGGTCTTCCACTGACTCTGAGTTCAGCTAACAGCCAGCAAGACCCAGCAATCCTTCTATCTCAGCCACCACAGCAATGAAGGTTTAAGCAAGGGCACATACATGCCTGGCTTGGCAGATGGACCCACGCGTTTGAATTTAGTTCCTTGTGCATGTGCAGCAAGCTTTCTTACATGCTGAACCATCTCCCAATCCCCAGAAATATGCTTTGGAGCTTGACCCGTATCCCGATAGCTGTTATCTTTTCCTGGCAACACATCCAGCTAGATCCCAAGAACTAGCAACTGTCCATAACACACTACCGGGCTCGATGTAAGCACTCAAAACTTAATATCTGACAGATCTACACAGCATGTAAATTATGGTCTCATAAGTTTCCATAACTAAGTGGATACTATGTTCAAGTCTTCATCCAGCCAAGGTTCAAGTAATGACTTAACTAACTGCTCATCAGTGATGTAACTGAACGCTGTACCACAGTAAGAACTAAATAGCTCTGCAACAGTGGCTCTCAGCCCTCTGGGGGTTGCATGACCCTTTCACAGTGGTCACATATCAGATATCCTGCATATCAGATATTTACATTGCAATTCATAACAGTAGTAAAATCAAAGTTATGAAGCAGCAATGGAATAAATAATTTTATGGTGGGGGGGTCACCACAACATGAGGAACTGTATTAGAGGGTCTTAGCTTTAGGAAAGTTGAGATCCACTGTTCGAGAAAGAATCAATATTCTTTACCCTTAGGAAAGTTACTTCCATTGGCTGTAACAAGTAAACCAACATCTGAATTCGATGCTGGGACAGACTGAATACTGAACCAGGAATCCAAACAAAATGCATCTAAGAAAGGCAGGCGGAACCTGCTCAGAGAAGAAGGAGCCATGCCAAGTCGCCAGTAGGAGACTCTGTCGATATTGTTTTGTTGCTTCTGGTTTTGTTTTGGTCTTGTGTATCCCAGATTGGCCTTGAACTTGCCTTGTACTGAAAATACCCTTGAACTTCTGATCTGATCTTCCCGCTTTTACCTAGGGAGTGCTGGGATCAAATGCACTACGAGGTGTGCCAGCTAACAAATCCTGGGCCATGTACATGTAAGGACAGCACTCTCCTGGCTTATCTGTACCCTGAGACACTCTTGAGAGGCCCCGATTTCCTTCTTTGACCAGATAAATCAGCCTATCACATCTCTCCATTGCCGTGAACAAAGGGAAATGATCTAAATCTACGCACATTTCTCCATTTCCAGGAGAAGTTTTTTGTCACAACAGTAAGCACGTTGCCATGAGGTAAGGCGGCGAGAGTGTCACAGCTGGAGGCCTCCTGTTTTAAGCTATCGAGGACTCACCTGAATTTAGACACTACTCTTCCGCCCCACCCCCGGTGAATGGAATATCTGTCTAATGATGACCTCTTAGCATTCTGCCTGCTTGCGCACCTTCATGAGCAAATGTAATTTCCTTGAGCTGGGGCATGTTGACTGAATTGGTGAGAAAGAAGGAAAATAATTATTCCAACCTAAATAGATAACAGAACAAAGGGAGCCCCGGCTTATTTATTAGCTCTCTGGTACACAGCCATCCTTGGAGTTGGGACTTAAGCAACTGTTTGTCTTATCTCGAGTGAAGAAAGAAAGGCAGAACACACAACCTTTGTAGAAAGATGCCTGGGCACAAGCTTTTGTCTCTTGATCAATGACTGTAGAATGTAACGGAAGCTTTGAAGACACGGCTCCTCTGTAAGTGTGAAAGATAAAACACATCTACCGGAAGGGCCAGGAAAGTCAACAAATGAGAGTGTGACTGTCCATTCTCTGTCATACTAGATTATTCGCTGTTCACTTCCAGTACTCTCTTCCTGTGGTCACAGAATTCTTCATTTTCGAAATAATAGTAGGACACAGAACTTGTTCTGACCCTAGTGAGTGCTGAAGGCTTGCTGTGAAACTAGGGAGCAAGTGTGTGACTATCATTTTATCCAGTCCTCGGTGGCATTCAGTATCAGTGGTACTGAAGGTTCAAGATGGTATCACGACATTCCATGGCATGTCGGTTATTTTTCTGATGTTGTGATGAAATACTCTGACAAAGTGACTTAAAGGACAAAGGGTCTATTCCAACCCACATCTCCAGGTTAAACCTCGAGGGAACACAAGTCAGAGTGACAAGACCTTCAAGGAGCTGGCCACATTACACCTGATGCAAGCAGCACAGATGGACGAATGCTCGCTCCCACTCTCTCTATTTCATACACTCCAGTGAATAGTCCTGTCCACAATAAAGATGGTCTGCCTACCTCCGTTAAGCTATTAAGATATCCCACGTAGGCATGCCCACCTCCAGGTGATTCTGAATGTTGGCAAGCTGACAACACTACCCATCACACAGGGTTCCACCAAAGGCATCCTCAACAGAACAAATCCTTTAGCAAGATTTGGTTTGGACTCTTCAGTTTTCCCATACATCCATGTATTCTGTTACCATCCTGGGCAATTCAGTGAATAAACTAATGCCATCTAAGGCCCTTCACTTCCTCCTTAAATTGCCCACAGTTAATGCCTATAGACCACAACTAAGAATTCCATGCACATAATGTTCCTTGATTCATTCCCCTTGTCTATGGCAATGTCCCTCCCCAGTAGCAGTGTTCAACAAACTGCTTTGTGGCACTTCACTCTTTACAATGATGAAGTCCTCGAAAGCACTGCATCATCCATGTCTTTTCCTACCTCACCTCAGTTTATAATACATAGTTCCTGACTTGCACAGACACTTCCAGCAGCAGGGGAAAGTGGACAGGACCATTAACATCCTTTTATTGTTTTTCAGACAGGTATTTCTTCTCATCCTTTTAAGTTGAAATGAGCATCTTCTTTCATACTATCCTGGGACACTTTCTGTTATTTGCTTAGAAATTTTTCTTCTTTTCCTATTAGCTTTGGTGCAGGCTGTGTCTTTTTTAAAATGTGGGTCCAGTATCCGGTGAATACTGGATAAAGAAACTACTGATGAACAGGAACATAGCTAATGAATAGGACCATCCTGACTAGAAATCCTTGCCCATCCAGTGTTGCCCCCACCCCCCTCTGTCCTCTGAGGTGGCATTGCAAGTGTCACTACAGTACCATTTTTCTCAGTAGGGTTTATGGTACCACTGTAGCCCACTGATGTTTAGAAGCAAATGATCCCCATATAAAGGGCTGGGTCTAGTTGCCTGGTATAAGCAAGGAGTCCCTAGAGAGGTAAGATGGTTTTGAATACCCAACTTTAGAGGGGGTGATTGAGATGGTAAGACTGACTCTACATCCCCATGGCCTTATAGGATGTATGATGTTCCATGCCTGTGAGGAACTGTCACATCTCAGCATGCCTGCGACTGAAGGTCAGTATTTTTAAACCCTCCTGTAATGGTTAACAGTGACTGCCAACCTGACAGGATCTAGAATCACTAAATAGACAAACCCTCAGGTGTGTCTGTGAGCAATTAACCAAACTGGATAACTGAGACCGGAGGACCCATCCTAAGCATGGGAAGGCATTCCCTGGAGCAAACTGAAAGAAAGCTATCTGAATAGCATTATTCATGTCCCTCTGTTTCCTGACTGTGAACACAAGGAGACCACATGCTTCACGTTTGTGCTGCCAAGACTCCCCTGCCGTAAATGGACTGCGTTCTCTGAAGCCATGGGACAAATAAACCCTTACTTCATCAAGTTGCTTTTTCTGGTATTGCTCTGTAGCAACAAGACAGGGAACTTATACACACTTATACACCTCCTTGCACATTGAAGCATCAGCTCTTGGGATCTTTTCCCAAACCATCTGCCCACACTAGGATTCTTCAAGTAACCATGCTGTGAGGGCGTGTCTTTCTGTGTTCTCAGAAATCAGGGGTTTTGAGAAAGGCAAATCAGCTGTTTCTTTGACAATGCTCTGGAGCTAGGTTCTCTGCCTAGCCTGTTGGTCAGTATTTTTTTTTCAGGCTGCAGCAAGGCAGAATACTAGGAAGACATACTAACAGCAAAAGGAACTGGACTTGAGAGTCTAAGGAGATAGTTCAGTCAATAAAGTGCTTGTTGTACAAGCGTAAGGACCCTAGTTCGGATCCCCAGTACTCACTACAGAGCCCGGTGAGGTAGCACATGCATGCTTGCAATGGTGAGGCTGGGTGGGAAGGCATAGGGAGATCCCTGGACCTTGCTGGCAGAATAAATAAGTGAGCTCAAGGTTCAGTGAGAAACTGTGTCTCACAAACCAAGGTAGAGAGTGATCAATGAAGATATCCGATGTTGACCTCTGCCTCTGCATGCCCCCCCAACACACATGAACACATGAGTACACACAGGAACACACACACACACACACACACACACACACACACACACACACACACACACCAGAACTGAGTTAGTATTAAACTGGCTCCAACACTTGCCTCTGTGTTGCAGAATATTTGTTTACACTGTAAAGATGTGTCTCTGCCTAAGGTGCTTTCTGATTGGTTAAATAAAGAGCTAAATGGCCAACAGGGAGAGAGAAACTTGGAGGAGGAAACAGGAGGTGCAGGATGGAAGAAAGGTAAAGGCATGTGGCATAATGTAGATTAATATAATTGGGTTAATTTAGGTTGTAAGAGCCAGTTGGGATAAGCCTAAGCTAAGGCCAAGCATTCGTAATGAACAAGTCTCTGTGTGGTTATTTGTGGACTGGTGGTCCCGGCAAGAAAGTACTACTAACCCTGTGTGTTCCTGAGTAACTCAGAGCATGTTTCTTACCTCAGTTTTCTCCCCTGCCGTGGCTGCAGAGCTGACTAGAAAGAAAAGAGTGCCTTTAGCCACCAAGAAAGCTCTCAACAAGCCATCCCAGAGGTGGAGAACATGCTAGCCTCATCATGCTTGCTGTCAGGAATTATTCTTTCTCCTCCCCCATTTTACTGAGAGGAAAACTGAGGTTTCAGGGGGCTAAGCAAACTAACTCAAGCCACCCAGCCAGCAATGGCCTCAGCCTTGATCGAATTCAATCTCTTACTTACTTACTTACTTACTCCCACACAAGGTTCCCTTGCCTGCTGCAAGCCACACGCTTCTCTGGATGTATTCTGCCCCCCGCCCAGAGATGGATGGATCCATGGCTCTAGGATAACTAAGTTGCTTTCCAGCCTGTCAGTTCATTATTCACTCAGACAATCACATCCTTGACCTCCTGTGCACCAGCCCACCCATCCACATGCCTTCGGCAGTGTGCTCACACCACCAAAATCCAGCTTCCCTTAGCCCTATAAGGAGCAAGGTGGGACTTTCCAGCGTATTTTTCTGAAAAGCCTTAAGCTCTTAATAAATGACCATTTCAGAAATGCAATTTCAGAGACCTCATGGAGAGCTATAATGGAAGACGATATTGTCACTGGTAGGGACGGAAATGCTGACTGTATTTGTTTCTCTGTCTACTTGTTTTCCCCTTTAGGTATCACATAAAAGCATTAAAAAATAGCTAACCCTTAAGCCATGCCAGGCTCTCCTGAAGGGCAAGCCATTCCTGTCACTCTCTGCTACAAGTCTGAGGCCATTCTTAAAACAGAAACGCCAACTGCAATGACTCAAGGGTGGCCTCCTAATGGCCTGTTCTGTTGTTAAATGTCTCATTTTCTGTGATATATCATGGGACCACGACATCCATCCAGTGTCTCTAGTCTGAAAACACACCTGTGCTGTAACTGATCTCTTGAGAAACAATCACCTCAGCTCATACATTGCACTTGCTCCCAATTCTTCATCTCTTAACATCTTTATTTTTGTATACCTTCTTTAAAAAGACTTTCTTTAAAACGTTGTGCGTGCGTGCGTGCGTGCATGCGTGTGCGTGCGTGCGTGCGTGTGTGTGTGTGTGTGTGTGTGTGTGTGTGTGTGTGTGTTCATGTGTGGGTTTTATGTGAACCTTGGGCATGTAGGATCCCCAATGGCCAGAACAGGTTATTGGATGAAGCCCTGAGCGGGAGTTACAGTCAGTTGTGAGTTGCCTGATATGGAACTGAATATGGGTCCTCTGCAAGAACAGAAAACACTCTTACCCACTAAGGCATTCCTCCAGCCTCCCTGTTACTCAGCTTTTATTAGGGGACTTTGATATAGACCTAGCCCCTTAAGATATTTTTACTTTTCAAATACAAGTCATCCTGAGAAAGCACACATGTAGTGAGACAAACCCAGAAATAAACCTCCAGAATGCCCAAGCTGGGCAGTGTGGAAAAACATATTTGAGGATTTAAATATTTAATTGCTTAATGACTCTGAACTTCACATTAATCTTAAATGAAAATTGAAGACACATCTTCAGATTCTAATCATCTGCTCCAGACATTTTCTTGTTCAGTGTAAACAATGGGAAAATCTCATTATTAAACAAATTTTTACATAAAATAACAACTTAAGTATTTCCAAAATCAGAGTATTGAGTCTTTGGACTAAAGTATGGAACTAAAAAGTGAACTAACTTTATGGGGCTGGGGATGCAGCTCAGTTTGTAGAATGATTTCCTGGGATGCATAAAGCTATAGATTTGGTTCCTAGCATTATATAAACTGGGCATGGTGGTACATGCTCATAATGTCAGCATTTAGGATGAAGAGATAGAATAATGGGGAGTTTCATGTCAGCCTCAACAAAACAGTGAGACTTCAGCCAGCCTGGGCTACAAGAGACCCCTTCTCAAAGTAAAAAACATGAGTTAAAAACCCTAACCCCCAAATCACTGTGTTTCAAGATTGTTGCATCAGGGAGCCAGTGACAAAGCCATAAAGATTCCTCCCTCCTCTGAAGGATGCCTCTCAAGCACAGGAAATAATCTCAAAGCTTGTGCTCTATCTCTCCATGTCTACAAGTATATCCCACATGAGAACACAGTGAAACAATGTCCACACACTAGAAAGACAGCTGGAATCAGAAGTTTCAGTACTTTTTATCTCAACTCTGAGAAAATAAATGTTTGCCTCAATAGAATGACACATATAAACTTGATAACACATGGCATATATCTAACTGGCTGCAGTGAACTGGCTAGAACTAAGCAAACATCTTTACCTAACCACTTGGGAGTTAGAGAGGTCTATTTGCTCAGTGCCTAGAAGGACAAGAGAACTGGTCAACCCCAGTGATGGCTACCACATCTCTACACATATACCTTAAATGAGAGCTGAACAAGCATTGTTCTGGGCAAGAAGATAGACTGAATTTCAAGGGAAAAGAGAGAACAAGAAGTAATAAAGAATTAATGTCTTTTCTCCTTGGGGTTATTTTCAATGAACAATGGGTATATGAGATGAGTCCTCTTGGGACTGTGGGTAATTCTGAGTGTTTAGGGCTTTTCTTGTCATTTTGTTTTTGTTTATTTTTGAGATTTCTGAAAGCATAAGGTTTTCCAAGATGCCATTCATTTTAGGGCACAAGGAAGCCATGGTGTAGCATGCTTTGGAAGATCTCCTCTGCGCAGGTCCAGGTGGCTTCCTGCAATCACAGGAGCTTTCACTGGAAGCGCAGGATATGTGATGGGACTCTCTCAAAAACTGAAGTCTGTGCCTCCCTTAAAACCCATATGTTAAAGCCTAACCTCTGAGCTAGACATGGTGGCACATGTCTGCAATCCACGGCAGAGACAAAGTATCATAATGCTGTTCAATACATCTCATGCACCTGGAAACTGGGACAGGAGGATTGGCGCTAGGAGGTTATCCTAAGCCGTATTTGAAGAGCCTATCTTAAATAATAATAATAATGAAACAATTAACATAAGCCTAGTCCCCAGTGGGATGCTATGAAGAAGAAGGCCCTTTATCCGATGATTGGTACCCATGTCAAACGTCCTTGGGAAGCCTGCTCTTCCATTGTGTTGCAGAGATCATAACCAGAAGGTACAATCGCTAAAGCACAGAGATTTCTCCAGACATTTCCTCTACTCTTAACTTGATCTTGAACTTCTGAGGTCTAGAACCACAAGAAATAAATCTCTGATTTTTGTAAACTATTTAGTCTAATATCTTTCCGGCATTTCAAATGGACCAGTCTATACTTCAAAACGGACGCAATGACAACCCTGTGTATAAGACCAGCCGGTGCCCCAGAAGCCACTAGAGGGACAACAGCAATTTAAAAATTCTCTGCAAGATGGAGTTAGCAGTAGGAGCTGCTGACACGGATGTGGGATTTATAGCTTCAATAAGGATGATGGGATTCCACAATAGCAGAGGCAATGTAGCATTACTTAACAGACAGAGGCCAGGGGGATGAAATTACTGTAAGGAAAAGCAAAGCCAGGGTGTCTTGACCTGCCAAGATCCACAACTCTAGCTGACAGGCCACAGCATTGCTAGGAGCAGGAGAGATGTCCTGCTGTGTGTGGCATATAGGAATATCCCATCCCCTCCTTCATAGGAGTGGCCTCATATCTCACAGGTCTAAATGAGAGGTCTAGAGATGGTGACACTGAGCTTTAGAGGTACTATGTACCATATGGGGATATGCCCTCAAGTTAGGTCTAACTTTTTGATATCATGACATGACAATGTCACATGGCTTATGCTTAGAGAACATTCACTTAAATTTCACAGGAAAGTCTCCTATTTTTATAAGTTTGCAGTCTTTCATTGAGATGTATTCATAGCTATCCTGTGGCAGATGTTCCTTGCTGGCCACAAGTTGGACATCTCTGAGTATCTGGACCATTTAGCAGTGACTCAAAGAGGCGCCAGTAGCCAGTGTGCTCAGAGCAAGAGAAGATACTTCAACAGTTCTGAGATTCAGAGTAAGCATCCCATACTCAGACTACATAACCCAACAGATTCAATCATTAAAGAGACATGCTGAATTATTCTCAATGTACTGTCCCCTTCAAACCTCAGAACAAGGACATGCCTGCCACAAGAAACAACTTGTCATCATTTAAAAATCAATTCTTGGAGTAGTAAGTGGCCCTAATAACTTCTAAGAGCAGAACCAAAAAAATTGCCCACTTGTGAGTTGTTCACCAGATCTTCCAAGACAGTGTCGGAGAGCTTCAACAACAGCTCACCACCTGATGGAAACAGATCCTGCAGGTGCCCAGCAATCTTACAATCATCAATAACTTCCACTAAAATTTGGCACAGACTTCTACAGTTCCCACTTCTCCTGGAACTAATTAATATCCTCATGTCCCTCTCTCGCATCATGGCAAAAGCAACAAGTAAGATAGTCAGTGGTCGTCAGAATTTCAGCGGATGTTTTAAATTGTTTCTTCCAGCCCCTAATGTATTAAGTCTTTTGACAAATCGCAGTCTAGGAAATCTGAAGTTTCATCAATCACCTTTCCATTCTGGAATCCTTGTAACCATAAAACAGCAAACCAGGACAGGTGCCCACAGGCAGCTTAACTGGCCCTATGCATTGTCATGCTTACACATGGGGAGAGAAAGAAGTACATGGGACTCCAGGGGACCTCTGTGGCGTCTCCTGACTGAGAAACATCTATAAATACAGAACTGGAGAATGTACAGTTCAACAAAAGTGAAACAATAGTGGTCTCACACCCTAAAGAGATGGTAAGTTGCCCGACCCTCAAGCCAACTGATGACTCATTCTTTGACTCCATGAAAACAAGAAGCTAAAGAATATCTAAATTAACTTACATGAACTCTTTTGAGGACTTTAACTGTGTAGCCCTGGAGTTAGATGGAAATACCATCTCTAACACGGAGTCACTCTACAGCCTCAGAAAAAGGTCAACAGGCTCAGTCATGAAGGCTAACCTTGAGGAACTCAGACTTAAGTTCAAGGAGACCCAAGTCTGAATCTAGAGCCAGAGAAGCTCACCTTAGGGAAAATGCTTACTATCGATGTACAATACCTTTTAAAAATGTTTTCCTGGTCTAAGTTAGCTTACTGCGGGGAGGAGAGCAAACCTGTGCCCCAAGACAAGAAATCTTGCCTGGAGCAGTCTACATAAGGGCAATGGCTCTTTGAAATCAAAAGCTTTGTCTTCCTAATCCACATGGATTTATATTCAACTCCATAACACAGCTGGGTGTCTCTTTTCATATAAAAATAGCGTGTTAACATACTTATCCTCAAGGACAGCCCACACTCCTTGAAGAGGAATGACATCTACCCTGTGGTTTTGAGCATCCCAGGCAAACCCCTTCTTTCCCCGTGGTGCACAGATTCCCAAGAGGTGCACACAAAACTGCCAGGCAGTTTTTCATAGTTCCATTCAGGGATGAATACACACTTTTTCTTAACAGTGCATGATTGAAATAGGTTTTCAAAACCCTCCCAAACCATGGCCCAGGGCCATCTGAATCAGCATCTCATGGGGTTGTATTAGAAATGTAAGTTCTTAAGCTAGGGAGATGGCATGAAATACAGTGTCTGCCACAAAAGCATCAAGACCGAGTTCGGAACCCCAGAACCCACATAAAGTCAGGTGTGGTGGCCTATGTCTATAATTCTAGTTTGGGGAGGGGCAGAGGCGGGGGGATCCCTGGAGCTCATTGGCAGACAGCCTAGCCAAACCGATGAACTTCTGAGTCAGTGGCATACTCTTTCTCAACAGGTAAAAGTGGAACATGATTGCAGAAAGATAACTAATGCCAACCATGCACATGCATACCCACATGCACTCACATCTATACTAACAATTACATACACCACACACATACACCATGCACACAGCGCATCACACACACACACACACACGCGCACGCACGCACAAAGAAAAGGTAAATTCCTAGCAGTCCAGTGGTGATGCACGCCCACAATCCCAGCACACTGAGGCAGAAGCAGGACTGTCAATCAGTGCCTGACAGTCTATGTCCTTATGCAGCAAGTTTAAAATTAACTGAGGCTACACAAGACCATGCTTCACCAAAACAACAACAGCAACAACAATAATAAAAGGTTGGCTTTACAACAATCTAGAGATTGAAAAGGTCTGAGGCTACAGCCCAGCCATCTGTGTTTAATAAGTCTTCCAAGTAATGAATTCCTCCATGTGTTCAGATTGGAGAACAGATGCTACAAAGAATTAGGGCTGGAGGAGCCACAAAACCATCAAAATCCACTTCAATGTTGGTAGCCTCTTCTAACCCCTCTTTGCCTCCTCAGCCCCAGCCACGGAGTCAGGATCCACCTTCCTCCCGGATTCACCTCCCTCAGGCCAGATCTACTCAGAAGCATTCACACCAGCAGGGTCCCACCGCACCCAAGGTCTGACAGTCCAGACCAAAGCCCCCTAAAAGTGCCTCACCCAAGTGTAACTACAAGAAATACACTAAGTCAGAAGCGGAGGAAGTTGTCCTCACAAGACTCATCTTGTGTATTATTTCCTACTAACATTATTTGCATATTCCTACTTTTCAGCTATAGAATTTTGAAGCCAGACATGGATCTGAGCTGAAAAGAATTCTTAGGTAAATCAGGGGGAAATGGAGTAAGAGAGAGTGATGAGGGGGTAAATTATCAGCAGATCACATGCTTATACAAGTATGAAAAAAGCCATGAGGGAACCATCATGCACGAGCATTAGAAAACTTGTAAAGACAACCAAAGTGTTTAGACCAAAATATGTTAGAGACAAGCCAATTTTCAAGTAGGCTACTTTTTGTTTTGATTTTAAATGCCCCTTGCAGGAGCATTTGTTTACAAGTTCCAATGTCAAGGAATGAGAATCCCTGCCATAGAGCTTTGAAGAATATTTAACTATGAAGGGTGCTATCTCCTACTGCATTGCTAGTTAGAGATGAATCCCGACACTTTCCTTTGGACTTGCCTTGGGAATTTAAGGGTCCGCCTGTTTATTGTCATATTCCCACTCTTCCTCATTTACTCAGTCAAACTGCCCAAAACATTTGCAGATGCCAGTGAGGTGTGTCATTGGGAAAAGGTGCTCTTGTCTCTCAACCTCAGTGACATGACATAAGCTCAATTCCCAGAACCAATATGGTTAGAAGGGTGAAATGATTCTCAAGGTGTCCTCTGACCTGCATATGTGCAGCAGGGTGTGTGCGTGTGTGCACGCACATACAAAGTAAATAAATACATAAACAAACACATTAAATTTGCAAAACCACTAATTCGAGTATGCAGTTAAAACAGACTCAGTTGTCTAAAAAAGGGTTTCCTAGGCCAGTGAGATGGATTTGCAGGCAAAAGGGTCTTGTCTCCTGGGTATGTGAGCCTGTCAACCAGACTTCAATCTTCAGAACTCAGGTGAGAGTAGGAGGAAAGGAATGAGTCTGCAAGATTGTCCTCTGACCTCCACACACAAGCCATGGTATGCGCACACACAGGTACAAACAGCAATAATAAAAAAATAAATTTTTTTGAAAACGGATCTTGTTAAAATGTGCAGAGGGCTTCCGTGGGCCACTACTACACGTTTCTCCTTTTCAATACTTTAATATTAAAGAGAAGTGTTGGTACAGAACAGAGGGCTCACAATGCACACACAGCATGTACACACAGAAGTTCCTATGTACTTTGTTTTTCACAGAAAGTCTCACATAAATTCCTCTAATGGTAGAGGAAACCTGAAGAATGGATTCCCAAATATTAAATTAAAATAGTTGGAATGCCCCACATAATTCTGCAGTTAGCACTTTGTGAATCATTTATGGGGTAATTTAAGACCTCAGAATTCTGCCCGCCTCTGCCTCCCAAATGCTAGGACCTCCATGCCCAGCTTATTTTAGCTCACTTGAGAAAAAGTTCAAGGTCATTGGGCATGGTGAAGACATTATGGTGTAGACATTCTTTATAAACAACTGTTATCCTAATGCTAAGCCCTTCCTTATTTTTCTAAACAGGCTCTCACGATCCTCTACTTGGCAAAGCTTTTTGATCTATTTCTGACATAGAATGATAGAATGTAGCCTACAGGAAATGGCAACATGCCAAGCAGCATTTTGTACAATGAAGGCTATGATAGACAGGGAATCTCCAACAGAAACTTACCAGTACCCCAAACTCAGTGCTGTCTGGTATTTATTAGAACCCTTCCCCACGGCCTTTAAAACATCTAATCTGGGTTCTTCATTTTGGAAGGAAAAATGAAGGATGTTTATGTCAACCACATGATAGATTAAACAAACAAAAAGTCCTTTATTGCCACTTAATAGGAAAAGAATAACAACAACAACAACAACAACAACAACAAAAAGATCCTAAGGAAAGCACTGGACTTTTCAAAAGCCTGTGGCCCAGATGCTGAAGTCAGCCATAATTAAGTTTAAAGTAACCTGGAGGCTCCAGCCAGCAAGATATTTGTTATGTGTCTAACTAACCTAACCTTCATTAGTTTAAATGTTGTTCTCCTTACTGGTAAAAATTCTGTTCATTTTGCCCATAAATGGCATGGCCCTGAATATGTCCTTCGGGTGACTAGACTAGCTGCTCAGGAGGACAACAAGAAGTAATTTTATCTTTAGCAGGTACTCCTCAAAAGAGGGAGACATAAACCATGGATAGAACTATGGACAGTGTGATGCCTGGGTCTCCAGGACATGGGAAGGAAGGGACGGTGACAGAGATAACTTTGCTCTACTAGCATGTGTCTCCTGGGGCTTGTGGCTGACAAAATACCAACACTGGGAGGTGTGGTCTGAACAAGGCTAGTGTAAAAGATAGGGTGATAGCACAGGGAGACGTGAGAACAAGTTACATGAAAGGACAAAGAGCAACACAGAACACTCTTATGATAGAAAATAAATAAAGTTACTGACAAATAGCTAGTAAGATTATAAATCATTCCTTTGACCAAAAAACTATCAATTAATACTTTTAACATTTTTCCTAAAGCATGTCATGTGACTAGTATCCGATAAGGACGTCTGAAAAAGCCACAAGGTATCATACTATTAACCATTTACCAAAAAACCCTACAAAGTACATAATTCAGTATATGAGTATAGAGTTTTAATAAACTTTTCTTATTCTAGGTTGACAATGTTCCCTCCAAGAGCTAAAGACTCCCAAATAAAAACTCCACGATGTCTAAGAGACTCCCCCCAAATGCAGTATATTGCTATTAACCTTGGTTACCAAGCCCCAGAGGTAGCCGGTAAGTCCCTATTACAGAAGTCACCATGCATGAAAGACATAAGGACCAGAGACTCCTGAGCAGGACCTGATCTGAATTCCTTCTCCCTGAGCATTAGCCTGCATGTTACCACGTGCCACGCAAGCTTGCAAAGGAGGGAATCCTACACAGCAGTGACACCTGTGAGTCACATCGATGACCATTATAGCACAATAACCCTACCTGTGCAGTAGTGGCACACAGGCCTTGGAGATAACCAACAACTCTCTAGTTGGACATAAAACCCACTCAAGAAGAGGGAAATCATTCCTGACCTAGAAACCTACCTGACCTCTCGTGGTCACTGGAGGAGAGTCTGCAACCTGTAATTTACTGAACCAGCATAATCCCTAACAATAATCTAAAAACATTTGTCATTATACCCAGAGATAAGTGCTTTACCCCTCATCAGGGAAGCTTCTCTTTGTAATAGAAGGGAGATGCTACTGAAAGCCACAACTAAACAAAATGCAGAGTTGGGAAGCTCGGTCCCAACAGATACAACTAAAAACACTCCCACACATAAGGCTCAGGAGACACTGTAGAAGAGAGGGATCAAGAGACAGTAAGAGCCAGAGCATGAAGGGGTTTGTCGTGACAGTGTGCCTCTTAGTATCATAAGAAGCTCTTAGGGCAAAGTCTCACCAACATGAGCTGAAAAAGGACGACACCAATGAGCATGGCGAACCAGACAAGGAAAAGCCTGGCAGGGCTCACCCCTGCACAGAGAAGCATAGGAAACTGAGTAGAGTTGGAGTGGGAGAGATGTCCTCCCAGGGAAGAGCTTTGCTGCACCCCAGTGTGTTTCCTTGAGTTCCTGTCGCCTGCGAATGGGAATGGTAACATCTCATGCATAAGCTAAATCAGGGAAACAGCCTCTAGACCCTGCCTCTCCTTGGCAGCATTCCAAAATTCTAGGTGTTATAAGAAACGTGAAACTCTTTTGTAAGTTATTCTCTCGGTAAAACTTCATCCATCATGAACACCTTGGGAGTGAAGCCTGACCTAAATTGAATGGGCACTTTTTTTTTTTAATTTGGCCACATATACTGAATCTTCATAACTTTCATAGGAGAAATGCTAATGTGGTCAATTAATGATGTTGATCAAGACTGTTCCAGGAAGATTCTGGAATATATAAGATCGATGCTGTTTTAAGCTGCTAATAATGCTCAGATTCCAGATTTTACACTATGCCTGGGCAATGGATCTAGAGGCTTGCATGCAGACAGAGCATTGGCTGTGGACGCTGCCCACTGATGAAGAAAGTCTGCACTGCTCATCATTAAAAACTATCTATCTCTCAGACTCACACTTTTCAGCACAAGCCTACACTCATGTTCTCAAACAGCTCAATATTAGTCATTTTACACATTAGTAACCACTGTATGTCTGGGGCTTATACCCACAAAACACTTAAGAATTAAACAAATTTACTTCTCCCAAATACAAAACCTTCACAGGGATCATAAAAATCTATAGACCTTAAACCCAACCACCATCAGTACTTTAATTTAGACATCACAAAGAACTGTTACATTTGAGAAATAGTAAATCATTTTTTCTTTTTCTGGAGGAATATTCATGTATGCACACTAATTATTGGGACATGACAGCCCACCATGAATCCTATTTGCTCTTGTAGTCAAATTACTTCAAAAACAAAGGGATGAAAAGTATTTCCCACGTCTATAGAAAAGTGCTATATGCTTACCATGACATTGTAGGTCCAAAATAAAACACTTTTTACGTGGAGTTACAGTCTATTATAGTTGCAATGTTCAGACTGACTGAAGGGAATGATGCCAATTTTGTTCATATCAGCTCTAAAAGGGAAAAATACTGGCCAAAGATGTTTCCTTATATGCTCCCAACAAACTACATTTCCTGAGTTAGCTTCATGGCCAGTTTTCTGGCTTCCATCTCTGCTAGAGAAGCAAACATGGCTGATTCTTATCTAGACATTTACTCATCTATGGACACATGCTGGAAAGTGCCCCGACCTAATGTGACCTCACAGGACTTATCAAGGTTATTTGATTTATGGGTCAAAGAGGTCTTTTTCACTTAGGTCAGTAAATTAACAGTGTTCCAACCCCAGTGGTGACTTGTGGGTATGGGTCTAAACTAGAATCTATGAGGAAAAAAGAGTTACTTAAGCATCAGCAACAGTTCCAGGCACACGCATGATGTTCTTCCTTCCGGCTCCGCATCTCCCCTTGAAGTCACAGTCACTCACCTAGCATCACGGCAAGAGACAAAAATGCTAACCATGCTGCTATTTCTTCTCATCTATCAGATAGAATCACTTTCCCTTCCTATAGATAACAACCAAGCATAGAGGCATTCAATTACACAGTTAGCCCAAAGCAAGCTAGTGCTAGAACCAAGGTGTGAACCTAAATATGTGTATGATAATATTTTTTGGACATTTACATGTATGAGTACTGTATATTCATCATGCTAACCCCTTTCTCGATGCTCTCAAATATATGACTCCTTTTTAAATAACTATTATTACATACCTGTGTAAGTACATCACATGCACACACACACAAGTCCACCATACTAAGTCCTCACTTAGGGTCTATGTTCTTGGGATTATGATGGTGAGAATTCCCAGATTCTCCCATCCAAAACAACAAAGCCCATTACTCTCACAATTCATATTTTGTTCCCCAAGAAAAACATTTTATAAACACTCTTAAGAGGGTCTGTTTTATAAAATCATGTCTTAATGCTGGGACTAAAGTTGTTTGAAGCTAATTGAGGTAAAATCAGTAAGCTGTGTTTCAGATTTCAAAGGAACTTTCTCACTGATATTGAGACCCTAAGAAGGATGATATGTTTATTAAGCTGTTGCAAGAGAAATAGAAATCCAGAGGGACTATAAACCAAGATAGTCACCAACCCCAGTTCTTTTCTAGGCAGCAGTCATGGATACTTTGTCCATCTTCACGGATGCTCCTATTATTAATTAACCACACCCAGATTGTAATTCTTTTGTATTTGTTTAGCATCTCCAAGCCTAGTTTCAACAATGGGTATGCCTATACCTTAGGCATCCATACTTATTTCCTTCTCCAGACAGTAGAGTCACAATAAAGTAGGACTCCCAACTCATTCCATTTTTTTTCCTGTCTCAATACAGAGTCTCTGGAGAGAGTCTCTATGTGAGTAAAGAAGGTGGAGATGAACCAATCAGGGGGTATGCCAGAAAGAAATTACAGGTGACTGTCAAGTTCATGGAGAATAAGAGAACTACGTGCTATTGCGTTCTTGGATGTGCAAATGTCTTGCTTTACATCTAGATGGGGAGAGGGAAGGAACTCTTAAGAGTTAATATACTCAGCACAGCAGAAAGTGATTACTGTGAATTTGAACTAAGCACACCATTGCTGGGTTTCTGGCCCTCATTCATAAGCATGGTCTAGATGGTAAGAGTGGTGAGAGCCAGGATAGTGCACAGATCTACAGCAAGGGTCTAAAGAAAAGAACTGTTCAGATGGCACCAGAGGGCCTCGCATACGCATGCAGCCCCAGCACAGGTCAATGAAATCAGTGGACAGTGGCTAGTCTAAGAGTCCTGGAGACTCGGGGCAAGCTCCGCGGGTGAGACATCTCTGCTGTCATAAAGGCTCTGCTTTTATGACATCTATAAATTCTCATTTCTTTCTGTATTCACATGGGGACTCACACAGGATGTATTTGGTCCCTTTACAGATGCCAAAGGGAGTCAATCATCAGTGGTAGAGGTCATCACAAGGACTCAGAGAGACAGGGACCAGGCTTTGCTAGTTCTGGTGGACTTATCTCTGGGGGAATCTTGAAAGACAAGAAAGAATATAATTCCAGGTGAGGGGCAGAGAAGCAAGCATAGGATCCTCTTGTCGGAGTCAAGGCCTAGCTGTTCAACAGCAAGTATGGCTATCTATCCCGCCATCTGCATCAGGACACTTCTGTGAAAAGAAGATGGAGCTAGCAATACTTAGTCCAAACCAACAGTGTACACTTCAGATTTTCCTGGTCAAACCAGGCAGACAGTGACTAACTGATAGGGTGGAAAACAGAACCTAGCCATGACCACATGTGTCCATAGAAAACTCATACATGTACATAGTTCAGGAAGAGGATCACCAGTACAGAAAGAAAGGTATGCTGGTTCATACCTGGCTCCTAGCACTTGGGAAGCAGGGGCAGGAAGATCTCTTCTAATACAGCCTCAGACTATATAATAAGGCCCTGGCTCAAAAATAAATAAATAAATAAATAAATAAATAAATAAATAAATAAAAGCTGGTGATATAGCTCATTGCTGCTTGCCTAGCATGCTCAAGGCCCTCTATTAAATCTTTGATGCCAGGAATAAAAGAAAAACAAAATGGGATTTTAGCCAGCCAAACCCAAGCATCCTTGAAAAACTGTAGCTGAGTTAGAGGAACTATGGGGTCCACGTGTTATTTCCTCTACTTTCTTACAGGCTTAAAATTTCGTAATAAATTATTTTAGAAAGGAAAAATTCACCTCTTTAATAATATAAATATTAATCATGTTATTACTCATAAATATTTTATATTCTCTAATTATTTTCATTACCTTGTTAGAAAATTACTCTCAAAAACAAAAAGGGAAACAACTTGAATCAAGGACAACTCGAGTATCAAGTGTTTTCAAATTATCCAGCAAATAGTAGCATTACTGGCAGAGTCTGTACTGAGAGCCTTAGAAAGCATGTGGAGAGCCTTGGGAAACAGCTCAGTTGGGAAAATTTGCCACACAAGCCTTGGAGACCTGAGTTTGGTTTCCTGGTGCAGACATAAAGATAGACAGGCAGCCAGCGAATGACTCTATCACAGGTCCTCCAACAACAAAATGGAAGTCAGAAGCAAGAGAACTCCCAGAAGTCTATGGGGCACCAGCTAGGTGGACAAAACCAGGAAGCAAGTCACTGTCTCAAGGTATCAGGTGAGGACCAATGTCCCAGCTTGTCCTCTTTCTCCATATTCAGAATGTCACAGGTACACACACACACACACACACACACACACACACACACTAAAGAAATAAAGTCGAAGTCGAACCAGATTAACTACCTCAAAATTGTGCTCACATGGAAATTCACATCATGTAATGTTTGTTTAGATTTCAAGTTGGTTTTTGTTTGTTTTTCAGTATCAGGAACTGAACCTGGAGCCTTATACATTGAGCTAAACCCCCATCCCTCTAGCTGTTTTCAATGGCTTATAATAGGGACACTGAGGCCTATGAGATGTTAAAGATTTCTGCACTGGCCACAAGAGTTTAGATTGCTATCAGCAAAAATTACCTTCAACTCTCAGTGAAGTTTCTGGATCATGCTGCTGTTCATAACAGGCCAACAGGGAGCTGAGGCTCTCCTCCCATGCCCCACCCAAGAATCTGGGCTGGTGGACACCCTACCACCCTGTGAGAGTTCCATCGGGGGCACTGGAATTACAGATTGACTTTCCGTCGCCTCTTATCAGAAATCACACAGCATTCCCACCAATACCTCCTTGGCTAGAATTCACCATGTGATCTCAGCATCAGAAGGGGACACATTATATTTGATCAAACACCTGAATCCGGGAATGGTGATTGGAGAATGAAGTTTCTGTCTAACCTGGTCAAACGTTAAAATGCCAGTGTCTCCAGGTAAGGGGCTTGATTAGCACAAATGAATATTAAGGATCCATTCAAACCCGCATGGCTGGCCTTTAACTGCCAACATGTAGCTAACTGTTAGCACAGGTAAGAAGAGTGATGTTTGCCATCACATAGTTCTACATAGAATAGCACCAGGCACATTTAGCCAAGCAGTTCCTCTGTCGTGTGAGGTCACTGGTAGATGCTAGCTGCTTCCACAGTCTGAAGATGTCTTGCATGCCCACCACCTCTGCTAAAGAGTTGGAAATCTCAGGGCTGGCTTGGCATCTTCACTGCAGGAATTTTCTGGCATCTCCCCAGAGCAGAGCGCTCTCAAGACAGCAAGCATTTGCATAGCACATAACTTTCCTTAGAGCAGTGTTACTCTGACCCCACTCTACCGGCCAAAGGTGAATATTCATGGGGCCAGCTGGGGTCAAGGCAGAGTGAAGTACAGCACACTAGGACATGGTTCATCAGAGCGCCATCTTCAGAGATGAGTATGAAATAAGAGCCAATTCCCAACCCTGCAATGATTCATTTTCAAATGCGGATCCAACGTTCCAGGCTCCACAGCATACCAAGTCTGCTCAGTGTGATGCTGCTCTTCTGGAACAGTGAGTCAGGCTGGGGAGGTGGCGCAGCAGTTAAAGCTCCTCAGAAAGCTCCATGAATGACAGAAAGGTGTGCCACATGGAGACAAGGCATCCCAGAGCGAGCTGCCTGGCGATACTGAACACACTGATGGTTCCGGGTGTTTGATCAAGAGACCCTTGACTCAAAGAATATGGTAGAAGAGTAAGGATGATTTCTGACATCATCTTCCACATGGACATGTGCACACACTCATACGCAGAGCATGCATACACACAAACATTCCTACACACATGCTCATATGCCAACATGCACACACACACACACACACATATCGCAAACATGGAAAATTTAAAAAAGAAAACTAAAAAGATAAAACAGTTACAAGTGTATAGATGAGACAAAAGTATTTTACGCACACCAAAGACTGGATACTTCAGACCTCCCACGCCCTCTATAACACTAAGATATCAGCTTAGAAGTGGGCATTAGGTATAAATAGTGCCACATTGTTATTGAGGTAAAAATCTCAAATACATACATGCAGCCATCAGAAAGGAGAGTACAGACCTTCTAGTTTATATGTGTACTCAGAAAGACAAACAGAAAGAGAAGGGGAAAGCAAGAGGGAGAGAGAGAGTAGGTGATCTGTCTACAGCACAAACGGTGGAGTGGAGTCATTAACAAACTCTGTGTACAGACGTCAACATCGGGTCTCATGTTACTACTGGATAGCATGAGAGCACCAGAAGCAAGAGCAGGATAAGCAGGGGTAAGATCACCACTCAAGTCACATCAGTGCCTAAGCATCCCCTTTGCTCAGACATCACCCTGTCTTCCTACCACTTCATCCTGAGCCTCACCCACTAACCCCAGCCTCTGGATAAAATCATGATCTGCACCATGGTGGTGGAAGCCACGCGCCTACTACTCAATAGTGTGTGTGATTAAGTGTGGAGCCTAATAAGGGCCGAGCCTCCACTTCTCATTATCATAGAGATGATGAAGGAACTGGATGAAACAGTTTATGAATTAGCATAAATCACCACGCTGTGTTGGCATCCTCTAAAAGGGACAAATGCTGTACCCTCATGCGGAGCAATGACATGTGTCAAGCCTGCTCACTGTCACTTTATAAGGACCCTGAATCTATGCAGACTATGACTTTATAATTTAACATTCCCAGAAGGACCATCACCTGATATTATCATTTGCCCATATTTGATGTGGACAAATAAAGTTCAACATTTGGATCTGGGAAGCCACATGCAGATCAAGCCATCAGGTGATAATCCCAATTTTAGTTGCACACATATACATAGATGTTTCTGATGTCCAGTGACTGTTAGGTACAAAATAAAATATAAATACATTTTGGTATCTTCCTAAATCACAAACATATAGTTCAAGAACCTCACATAGATAAAGAGGGTAGATTCTGTTCAGAATTCTGAACCAAAATAAAGTGAAAATTCACATTTCTGTCCATCGACTCCACAACATGAAGTAATCACACGTAACCTCAGCATCAGTGTTTCATCATTTAAATCTCAAAGCTTCACATCTCCACCTGACTATGGGGAGAATGGGGACATGTGAGAAGTAAAGGCAAAAACTGATAATTTGAGCAAAGAAGAACACTTGGAATTGAGAGTCTCCATTTCCATTCCCTATGTGTTTTTATTTTTATGAAACTGACTCAACCATTCACTCATTCATGTGATGATTCACTCAATCAACATGTATTTATTGAGTCTACCCCTACCCATTAGTCAATATGAAACATAAATGTGTTTTTAATGATGCAATCCGGTAAAAATGCTCGCTGTAGTTGTCTTACTTTCTCATTGCTGTGACCAAATATCTTGATAAAATCCAACACGGTGGGGAAAAAAGGAAGTAAGCAGGGAAGACACGAGGGGGCAGCGGGGGTGGGGTGGGGTGGGGTGGGCAGGAACAGGAAGCTGGCTGGTCACATTGCATCTATACTCAGAAAGCAAAGGGTTAACGTGAAATAGGGCAGGAAATGGAGCAGGCCCTAAGGCCTCAAGAACCCGCCCTCAGATTCCTCTTTCTCCCACAAGCCTCCACCCCTAATGGCTGCAAATCTACTGAAAGAGCCCCAGCAGCTAGGGACCAACTGTCCAAATGCATGAGTTTATATGGGGCTTTCCATAGTCAAGCCGAAAAAAGGGTCTTTCACCAATGACCCACAATGCCCTTCTAGTGGTACACAATGAGTAATATAAAACTTCGTTTCCTTCGTTGCTCGTCAGTCAGTCCTTCCCAGTACAAGGAGTTTCTGTCATCAGGATTGAGTTCCGTCAGATCCACCTGCTGGCAGGCACCTGGACACCGAGTCCTCCCTTGAGTCCACACGGTCACTGGTGGCAGGATGAGAGACTAGGATGTCTGCCTTCATGTTTTGTCTGTCTCCTTTGCTTCAAGTCACACTCTTACCTGACTCTACATAGGCAAAACAGTCATGAAGGGATGTCTGTCTAGCTAACCTTAGCTCATTCTTGAATCAGGATAAGACAGAGAGTAAAGTCGTTGTCTTAAACCTGTATTTTCCTTAGATTCTAGGAAGAACAAAGTGTTGAAGGCCAGATGGCCTGTGGGAAGATGGTACCTTACAGGGATCAGACTGGTCTGGATGGCAGCAAAAGGAAATTCCTCATACCATATTGTGGGACAAGATTGAGATAATGATACATAAATTCATACCTTGACCAGGACTACTTGATTATGAATACCTTCTGTCTGCCCTTCCCAACTTTTCCTCTATGTAAACTTAAAACTCATGTTGCATCTCAAAGGTGAACATGGGCCCATTGGCCCCCTTTACCTGTTCCATCCCCAAAGCTTCCATTAAACCTCCCCTCTGATTCTCCCCATCACTTCTGTGATTGGCATGTTAGACTAGGCGGCTGGTGCTAGCCTGTTGTAGTTGAAGTTTTCCCCTCAAGCTCGGGTTACACCAGAAGATAACTGCACGGGACTAAACTGCAGAGGACAAGCTGGTCTGGTCCTTTTGTGTCAACCACCATACTTGTGATGGCAACAAGAGGTACAGTTGTCAGGAAGGTCAGGGTTCAGAGAGTGTCCTTGCTAGAGGACATGGAGACCAGAAGTCTATCCTGGTGTCAAGTTGCCCAGAAGCTAGACATGAGCATGTGACTAAGCCTTGGGGGAGACATCCAGTACCTCCTGGTGGGGTCACTTGGATGGACCAGCTCATCCTCCATATGCCTCACCCAAATGTCTGTGGTAAGTCCTTTACAAAGCTTCTAGACTAACACTGATGATGGGGACCCCACCTGCAAAGACCCCCCTCCTGCCATATAGGACCTCAGCACCACCCCCAGCTCCTATCCATGAATCTACGTTAAGTTTCTTTCTATAAATCACCCTCTGTGATCTGCAAATTTCATTTTCAGATTTTGAGTCAAGAACCCGAAAGCCATTGTCTTAGAGTAGCTGTGTAGCACTGAGTTTTCGGGAACCTGAGCCCCCCAAGTTGAGTCCTCTAAAAGCTGGAAAGGGCTCCATCAAATTCAAAGATACCACAAAATTTTCCAGTATCGCCTGTAAGGCGTATGTTTTTTTTACCTTTCACCACTGATTTGGTCCCGTCTCTGCACCACACCAGCCCCAAATAATACATAGAGACTCTGTATTTGATATTATGTTGTTGGCCAGGTGCTAGTTTCTTATCGGCTAGCTCTGTCTTAATTATTAACCCATTTCTATGTATTTCCACATGGTCTTACCGAGAGCGGAGGAATGGCGGTTCTGTTCTCTCCAGGCTCTCCATGCTGACTCCTCCTTACTACTTACTATTTCCTCCTTGTCTCCTAGTCCCTCCTATCTTCCTTTCCTATTGGCCAACAGTGCTTTATTCAGTAACCAGTATGAGAAACATATGCAGAATGACATCTCCCATCAATCGCCTTTATTTTAAAAGTCCACCGTTTTTGAATATTAATGATTGACATTTACAGTTTCCACCTGCTGAGATCTGTTATAACCATGTTTATTAAAAGGCCACACAACCATCGGCCATTTGATTGATCGCTATTGATGAAATCTTTACCACGAGGGACTTAAAAACACAAAGTCTGGATTGCCCCTCGTACCCCAAAGGAAAAACTTACAGTTGTTGTTGTTGTTTTTAATATTTTTTTGTTTTTTTATTATTTTATGTTTTACATTCCAATCTCCTTTCCCCCTCCCTCCATGACTCGTGCTCACCCCGCATCCCATCTGCTCAGTCATTTATTAGTTTGTTGTTGTTGTTGTTGTCTCTGCTGTGATAAAATGCTGTGACCAGAATCAACTCAAGCAAGACAGGGTTTGCTTTGGTTTACAGTTCGACATGAGTAAATCCATAATGGTGGGGAAACATGGCAGCAGACATTCAGAGAAGGAAGCAGAGAGAGAGAGAGACAGAGAGACAGAGAGACAGAGAGAGAGAGAGAGAGAGAGAGAGAGGAGAACACGAAGTGAGGTGAGTCAACCAGCTCATCCCAGTGACAACCTTCCTTCAGCTTCTGCAAGTCACCATCTTCTAAAGGTTTTGCAACATCCCCCCCAACAGTGGCATAGACTTAGGACCAAGTGTCCATGATCAGGAGCTTACAGGGGACATTTTCAATTAAGGCTATAACAGCACAACTGATAAGCTTTTAATATTCATGAGGAAAATGTCCAGTACGACAGGGATGAGATAATGAGAAGTCTTCTAAAGAGAAGTATATAGCACACACAGAAACCCATCACTATGTTAATTCAGCCCTGTGCTTGGAACTGGAGCACTGTGGAGTCTTGAGTCACCACTCGCCCAAGTCTATTTAATTCATGCATGATGACTGTTTTATTTTGCACAGATATTCACGGGGGCATAAAACTTTACTGTATATTCCTTAGACATTACCAAGTAATGGGAAGAAAACCCATTTCCTTACAAATATATTTTTGAATGATTTCAAATAAAATGCAAAGTAGCACATTTCAAGGGAAAAAGCATTAATAAATATATTAAGATCATTTGAAAGTTGTCTGGGAGCTGGTGAGAGAGTTCATTGAGTAAAGGTGCTTGCTATCAAGCCTGGGGACTTTAGTTTGATCTCTCAGACCCATATGAGAGAAGGAGAGAACTAACTCCCTTAAGTTGTCCTCTGACAGCCACATGACACCGTGGTACACATATATGTGTGGGCGCACGCACACACACACACACACACACACATGCACACACACACACATGCACACACATGCTCTTTCCTGTGTGCACACTCATACACACTAAACAGAAAAATAAGTATATATAATTAAAAATGTTTAAGGAGAAAGTTGTCTGTTTGGACAAGGCTGACCTTTATTCAAGTGGCTATTAACTTTCTTATAGCCAAGAAAATTCCCTTAGAGTACAAGTATCTAACAGCCAAACGCTAAAATAAATAAATAAGTAAATAACCAACAAGAACAGCGAGTTATATTCCAATCAGTTCTGACATCACTATCTGTTTAAAATGGCTTTAGTGACCTTACGTTGTAGAGGCAACATAAGCATTGTTTAAGAGATCTGGGCACTAGAATCAAACAGAACAACCCCTTGTCAGTGGCTACAACAAATGTTAGGGTTTGAGTCATTTCTGAAGTCTAACACCTTACCCAGAGGGCAAGATTAAATGACGTAATACATATAAAAACTAGGAGGTCCCACACAACCATTGTCTAGTAATGACAGAGTATCAAGAGGTGCTGCTGGTTTTGTCTTCTTCCGTACAAAAGTGCCAGCAGGTTTACACTACTGTATTATATGTGTCTTTCTGTGGTTTTCAAATTGTGGAAACAAATTAGAGAAGAAAGCCCACTTGGGTATAAATCTGACTCAAAGAAATCCTCTGATAATGCCCAAATCCAGAGGAAGACAAAAGAGAGGGAAGCCTGGGAGCTTCTGGCAGCTTCCCTTGAACCCCAGACTGAGAATCTAAAGAGTTATTTCAAAGACTGAGCTGATAAGCCTATTATATTGCAAACACAAAGACAAAGGTGTTTTTTTTTTCAATAAACACAAAATTAAAAGGAAGGGATTAGAACCTGGATAACAAAGAAGAGGAATAATTACTGTGTTTCTGGATAGGGGTAAGAAACCACCCACCAGGCTTGGCTCAGAGAATAAACCTGAGATTCTGGCAGGTATAAGGCTGTCATCCACATAATATTCATATAATGTTTCTAAAAAGAAAATCCACTGTTATAAGAAAACAGCCAAACACAACCTGCCACATTAGGCACATGCGTCGGAGAACAGATTGATCAACTGTTAGCAAAACAGAAACCTTATCAGAGAGCCCAGGACAAAGGATGTCATATAAATAATTAGCCACAGAGTGCTGGCAGCACACAGTCAGTAGGGGAGGAGTGGGAAAACTTTTACCTCCAGTAGGCTGTCTGTCATAGAGAGGATGCCTGCAGAGGGCAGACCTCAGGGCTGTCTCCAGGCTGTCCCCACCCAGAAGCTCTCTCCACTGACAGATACTTCTAGAAGAGGGAGGGAAGACGGGGAGCCAGCTCAATCTGGGTTTCCTTTCCTATTCTTTTCCCCGTTCACACTGAACCTGCTGGGGAGTCAGTTAGCAAAGGATTCTGGGAAGTGGCTGGCTGGCAATGGTGTGGCAGAAACCTGAAGGCCAAGGAGCAAATGTCCAGCACAAACTGGACCTGCCATGGAAATATCAAGTGCTTTTCATTTGTCCTTAAAGACATCCCCCAGCACAGAACAGGTGACACCAATATCCATTTACCCAGGGACCATCATGGAAAAGCACGCATGTATTGTCCCTAAGCAAGAAGGTGCTAGCAAGGTCGAAACAAACAAACAACAACAGCAAAAATAAAACCCACAAAACCAAACATAACTTCTTTCTCCAAGAATCCAACAAACAAAATTGTAGCCTGGTTTTGCCAGCTTGTCCACTCTTAGAGTTGTCTGTAAGATGGCCCATATTTCAATGTGCCTGAGATATGAAACTATCCAAGTGCTAAATAGCAATCCTGTAGTCTCATAACTGTATTTTCATACCATAAACCTAAAAGAATGTTTTCCCAGTGTTAAGGACTGTCTCCAATACCACCCGATCTATCTCTCTCTCTCTTTTTTTCTTGTGTTATTGCCTCATATGCAAATTATTTTCAGGATCAGCAGAGATTCACAGAGTAACAGTATTCAATTAACTCCCTGGGAAGTTCCCAACAGGATCTTATTGACTTGTAAAACTGAATGCATCCTTGCCAAGATGATAACCCAGGACCCCAGAGCTGCCGGAGTCATACAACTTTGGACAACATTAACCTCTAGGTCTTGCTTTCATTAGATCGGTGGAGATTAGGTTAAGACAGCTCTGAGACTTTCACAGGGACAGCAGGAGATGTGGAGACTCGTGACCCATTGCAGAATCTTAGCCTGGACCCCAGGAAAGCCAATTCATAATCCACTGTGTACACTCATGCCATGGCTAACCAGGCAGGATGCAACCGAGACCTGGATATTCCCATCAGTCCTTTCTTTTGGTACAGCTGCCCTTTGTTCCTCTCATTCCCTTTCCTGGCTCACACTCACAAGTCAAAATGTCCTTCCAGTATTATCAGCAACTCCCACATCTGCATGAAGCCCACATTAACGGCAGCAGGACCATGTCAACTTTCTCTTTGCATCATATAAGTTGGGCAGGCGCTGGGATAAATTGGAGCAAAATGCAAAATGTGGTTTTCCTTGTGCTATGGATTTATGGAAAATATCAACTTATAATTGGGAGAAAAGATTGGTGTGCCCCCCCACACGCATACAAATCCCACTTTTTACCAGTACTGGAGGAGGTGTGAGCAAAGCCACACTGGAAGGTCTCAGAGTGTTAACCCTTGGTGTGAGTGGATGCTCATTTCTTTGCCATCTTGTGGCTGGACAGTGACTTCGGTGTTCTCTCTACTCAGCTTTAGCCCGGCCCATGGTCTCAGCGCCTGCTGCTGAAGGAAGGAGGCGGCTTGACCATGGCAAGGCCGAGGCGGAGGACCCGGCTGCCACATGTCTGTCACCTGTTGAAACTGCTATGTACATTTTGCTTCTAGCACAGCTTCCCTTCAAGAGTCATAAAATGTGACTCTACACTGACGTGAATCAAAAAGCCATTTAGTGCCATGCATAACTAGACACAGAAGAAATCCTATGGACTATGGGATCTTTTTATAAATATACCGTTCCAAGCTCCATTCCCAAACCCAACCAGGGCAAAACGTAGCCAGTGATGAACCACGCAGCCCACTCTCCAGAGGAGCCACGTTTAGGGCATGGAAAAAAGAAGAGCTCAAATGGTTTCAATACTTGCCTAGAGAAAAAGAGAAAAACGAAAAGCAACTGTAGGTGTAAGTACGCTTCTGAGAAGTACACTTCTCAGAAAATAAGTATGCCATGCTTCCTCAAACAAGCAGGTAACTGGGCCATCTTCCCAGGGAAGGAAGAGCCTCATCTGCTGAGGCTCTCTGAGAAGGCGGGAAGAAAGAAGAAAAGATTTCCTGCTGCTGCCCAAACACAATGCACCTTCTATTTCTCTAAACAGAACATGCAATCAGTGACAGGGACACTACAGGGGTCACCTCAGTCCAAGGCTGTCCTTGGAACTTAAGGTTCTCTGCTCACATTTTCTCTGCATTCCAAGTCCTTTTAAGATTCGCTTTTTGTGTTCTGTGCATGAGTGTTTTGTCTGTACTTATGTCTAAGCACCAAGTGCATACCAGAAGAGGGCGCTAGATACCCTGGACCTGGAGTCCCAGGTGGTTGTGAGCCGCCATGTGTGTGCTGGAAAGAAGGCAAACCCGGGTCCTCTGCCAGAGCAGCAGGTGATCTTAACTGCTGGGCCATCCATCTCTCTGGCCTCTGTGCTTCAAACGCATGTGAGGATCAAATGTGATGAAATAATAAAAGTGTGTGAAGTGCTTGGCACAGTACAATACTATGCATATGTAAATTCAGCCTGCAGGCCAAGCACTGTAGAGTCAAACATTTCCCCTTGAAGCTAAGCTAAGGTACAGAATCCTCGCTCATCGAGAGGTCACATGACTGTCAACTGTTCTCACAAAGAGATTCTGCTTCTCAGGAAAGAGGTGACCACCAGATTCTTCCATCTCTCTGGGCTTCCTGCTGTAAGGTCAGGACAAGCTGTTCTTGGCATCCGTTCGCCATCTTTCAGTCATCGAGGCTAGAGACACCATCTTCCTTCCACAGATTGCTGACTTCCAGGATCGGTCACATGACAGGTTTCTGGCCAATGAGACAAAAGTGTACTCTTTTCCAAGGAGGAACCCTAGGTACCCACTTGTTTTCTGGATCAACCAGGAAAAAGAAAGAGCGTGCACACACCCTTCGCTCTTCTTCCTGAGTATAAGCAAATGCTGCGTGGAGCTGAGCCAGTAAAGGCCAGAGAACCACAGTGTTGCTGTCCCTTAGCTTCGTGAACGGCTGAACAAAAACTCAGGCTCCTTTCCCCCATACATCCTTCTTCTATAATTGCCCGTAATCTCATTTTCCCTCCGTCACTTGCAAAGGGTAATGATTCTTCCTACATCTCATTCAGATGAAGAGCCAGATCATGAGAATTTAACTCCTCTGAAATGTGCAGACACTTCAGCATAGAGCACAGGATGGCAGAAGCATGACAATTCGAAAGCCAACCATGCATTGGGAAGATCAGCGAACCAGGACTATGCTGCCAACTCCTGTATTCACCATCGCTGCCGTCCATCTGCCATCAGGATCCCTGCGCAATTCCAGGCAGGCCTCTCCTGCTTCTGACAGCTTTCCTAAATCTGCCGTGGTTAGGATGGCAAGCTGGCTCAGTGCTGCATCCTATCTGCTCAGTTTGCCTTCTAACATCTGCCCATAGGAGGAGGCAAGACTGGGTTCAGCTCTCAGGCCTTCCAGGCTCTTGTGGCCCAGTGAAGAAAAGAGGTTGGACTTTGGAGGAGTGAAGGGTGGGGATGTCTTGGTTTTCTTCTCCGACGAAGGGGAAACTAACAAGGTGGTAGGTTCAAGTTAAAGTGGATCTTGCTTTAGAAGTCTAGAAAGCACTTCAAACAGATCAAGCTCTACAACTGAGGAATTGTGACCTTACCTGATACTCATTCTCCTAATTGCAAAATAAGGTTCAGTTAGATGGTCCGCTGTCAATTAATCCTAGCCCTTAGTGCGTACAATGTAATGATCCGACACTTTCAAAGTGTATAGATGATTATTGATTAGAGTAGCTGCATAGAAATTCCAAAAAAAAAATAGATTTCATTAATTATATCATTTAAAATACCAGAGAAATTTCTTCTTTGACCTTAATTAGCCAGGAAATGTTAATGTTTCAAATTGCCCTGATCCTAACCACTTTGACAGATCTAGCTTCCCGCAAATTGTGGGGTACTGGGTGCCTGGCCACTCCTTTCCCAGCCGGATTCCTTAGACCACATAAGAAACTTCTCAAGTTTCTGGAGTCCAACACTGTGGAGGTCAACACCAGTCTAATCTTAGAAACATCATGTTTAAAAAAAAAAAAAAACTGTAACTCGTCTTTTTATTTTTAACCAAAATTGTTGAGTTTTTGAAGTTGCAAGGAAGAATTACATATTTATTATTAGAAAAAAAGTTTTGTTCTTTATTAAAAAACAAAATTGTGGCAGGGTTGGGATATGAGTGCTATTTTTTTAAATAGTATGTGTATTTGTGCATCTAGTATGTGGGGGTGTGTTTTCCAGCACACTCATGCTCCAGTGCACTTGAGCAGGTTCTGCAAGTGTAGGTCAGAAGACAGCTCACAAGCATAGGTTATCTTCTCACAGTTGGGTTCTGGGGATCAGGCTTGAGTAGGCAGGCTTGGCAGTGAGTGCTACAACTTAATGAGTCATCACACCAACACGTTACAAATAAAACCAAGATACGTGGTCTGCAAAATATAACCCAAGTTAGTGGGGAACTTGAAATGGGATGGACAGAGATGGGAACTGGTGGTTTGCAAAGACACAATTCAGTATAAAACACACACACATTGTCACTCCTAAGTGCCATAAAACATCTGTGCCCAACGCCTTAAACAGAGACAGATGTGTGAACTGTGGATCGTGTAACTTAACCAAATTCACTATGTACCTGGTGTGTGCACGTGTGTGTGTGTGTGTGTGTGTGTGTGTGTGTGTGTGTGTGTGTGTGTGTGTGGAGACTGGGGGCCAATGACAGGTGCCACTGTTAAGAAGATCCACTCTATTTTTTAAGACAGTCTCTGTCACTGTACTTTCTATGACAGAATCTCTCACTGAACCCTCCAACCTCACCAATTCAGATGTTGGCAGGCCAACAACTCCAGGCATCCATGGACTCCTCCTTCCCAGCACTGTGACTGCAGCCACACAAGTCATGCCTAGCTTTTCTGTAGGTGCTGGGCATCAAATCTGGGTCCTCATACTCCCAAGGCTTTATCAACTGAGCCACCTTAGCTTGTATATGCCAGCCTCTAGTACAGCTAATTTTATAATGAATGGTCATTGCTGCAGGCTGTGTCCACACATTCATGTCTCTTCTAACACTAATGGTAAATGTGAAATGAAAAGATTAAAGAAAAAAGCAACAGGTCATTATTAATTACAAATGCTGAGTACCTGACTGCTTAGAACTTTGCTGAGGTTCCAATGTGTGGGACTATATTGGAGAATCAATCAGTCTTCACAATCGCAAACTCTTGTTGGGCTCCCTTGAGATATTTTGAAAAACAAACAAGCAAAAACTAGCCATAATGCTTGGTTTGGATTTCAGCTTGGACCAAAGTCATCTTACTGGACCACCCAGCCGGAAGACTATACCTTCTTCTCTAGAGTGCCGGTGTTCTTACAGCAGCCAGTGGCTGGCTGAGGGGCCGCAGGGTTTTCTCTCTGAGAACAAAGTTCAGAGACTTGCATTTCTCAGGAGCTCACCAATTATCTACACTAAGTTTTAGAAAGAAGCACAGACTCCAAAATAATTCCATCCCACCCTTCTACTGACACAACTACCAACCTAAGGACAAGGGCTCAAACACACAGTGGGTGACAGTTCTCTCTCAGGAGCCAACAAATGTGGAAACAATGCTTCCAGAAGTTGTGAGAAGTTGCTTGGAAAAGAAAGTACCTGGTAAAGACTGGGCCCTGAATGACAGCCCCTTGGAGCGATCATGTATTCTACGAGTTCCCCGTTTCCCCGCTACCAAGGATAGCCACTCTCCCTTTTAGCGGTCTCCAAATTGTCTGCGTCTAACCTGTATCAAAACTCTTTGATCACCCAGTCTAGCAATTTCCTTCGAAAGTAACTCCACCTCTGAGCCTAAATTTATAAAGTTCTTCTAGGTGACAGAGACAAATCTTGGGGTGGGCCTTCCTTAATCATATGACTAGGCATGCTGCTGTCTGGAATACCGTATTTCCCTGGTAGCTTGTAGATTTCACCCTATTCCCTTCCCAGGAGCATGAGTGGGAAAGAGCTTCCTGGATGAACCATGGTGACAGATCCATCTTCCTTTAGATCAAGTATCCCAAAGCATCAGAACTAAGAGTTCTAGTCACTTCAAAATGCCTTAAACACTATGACACCGTTAGCCCAGACTTGAAGAAATTAGCATGGGGAGTTCTGCCATGTGGCTTCAGGTGACTAGGGAAGCAGATGATGACAGTGTGTTATAGGAAGATGATGGGAGGGGATGGTGGGAACTGATGATGAGCAGCAGATAATAGGGACTGGTGATAGGACGCTGATGACGGGAACAGATAATGGGAGTAGGTGATAGGTAATGGAACCGTGTTCTACCCAAGAACGAAAATCATCTGCAAAAGCCAGCGGAAGCCAAATGTCAATGAATGAGAAGGACTAACATATTTAACCTATTTGCCTTTCTTGCTCATGCCCCAGGCCTTGTGGGTCTTGTTGGAAGCCAAGCCACTTACATTTCAGACGGTGGCATAAGGGAGGCAGCCAGCCTCATAAAGCCATTTCAGGGTTTTAGTGACAGGGCTCTGTTATAACACAGCATTTCTCAAACAGGAGTATGTTATACAACCTGGAAAATGGACTGAATCCAATGGTAGCTTAGAGGTGGAGCAGGGTTCCAGAGGCTGTTGAGAGATGGTGACACTCCAACCTGCAGCTGTCCAATGCCTGTCTAGACTCAAGCCTAATTATCTATCACCATAATAAGGTAAAGAACTTGAGAACATGTGCATTTTTGAGTGAATTCTATTTTTTTTCCTGGTATGGCTTTCCTGAGCCTTGAGCATATTTGAAGAAAGAAAAATGAAAAACCAATAGTTTGTGTATGACGCTGCCAGTTAGACATGTGCATTTAACATCTTAGCACAGACACTGACCCAGAGGAACCAGGAACCAACTCACGTTGTTCAGACAGACTGGAGTCTAGATGGCAAGCACAAGTTTGGAATTTTCATTTCCACTGGAAAAATATGTTCATGTATTATCAAAGACGTAAAAGAAATCATGTAAAAAAACAAGACCCCAGAGGAGAATGAGCTAGACAGAAATGCCATGCTCCCTGCTCAAGTGTTACATGACATGACTTTTCCCTAGGAGCTGCGATACACACATCTATTCGGGAGCCCATGGCAGACCAGCGTAAGGACGCCACCCAAGTCCACCATGGTGACTCAAGTTTTATTTATAGGAATATGGTGCAGAAACGACCCAAAAACAGCTACATCACCAAAGCCTACCCCAGCATAGTGACAGCTCACAAAATCTGGGAACCTGGAGCACTGCACAGCCTGCAGGCAGCTCAAAGGGTTGGAGAGTGTCCTTTGCAAGTGAGGCACTGGGTCTAAACCCCTTCTGGGCAGCTGGGGTAGTTTCTGCTTCTTCCAGGCAGTGGATCTGGCCCTAAGGTCTTTTTTTGCTGCAGCTCTCTTTATTGTCTATATAGTCCTGGAGAGGGTGGGGCCTACTGAATCTGGTCAGTTTCAGAGACTTCCTAAAGCTATTTTGAGTTGTTTGCCTTCAGTTTTAGGAGCTCCCCTGCAGGATGGAATGTTTCAATCTTAGAGGAAGATTGTACACAATGAACAAGGTATCGAAGCTCAAAAAACAGGGCAGCCTGCATTCTGGCACTGGAACATTCTAGTTTACATGGCAATGCTGTGTTCACACACACCCAAATAAGAGGCTACAGGGAAGTCAGTGTTAAATATGTACACTAATAGGCAAGCCAAAGAGTTGGGCCAGGGAGGTGGCTCAGTGCGTTATGTATTTGCATTGCAAACAATATGATCTGAGTCCGGTGTCCCAGATCTACCTAAAATGAACAGGGTGCAGTGCTGTGTGACTGCAAGCTCAGTGCCGACGAGGCAGAGAGAGTAGAATCCTTGGGGGTCTTCAGCTGAACATCCTAGTCAAATCTGTGAGACCAGAGTCCCAGTGAAGGAAGAGTCAGTCTCAAACAATTAACAAAATAGGTTTGCATCCAAGAAAAACACTCAAGGTTAGCTTGCATGTACACTCACCTGCATGCATGCACATACATTCATGCACACTTGCACACACGCATGCATACATGAACACACATATACACACATTAAAAAAAAAGAGGTGGAATGGAGTTCAAGAATCTTTTGTTAATAGCATTACTGAGAAAGCTGCATGGTTCTCTCATTACACCTGAGATGTACAGGAACAAAACTCCAAAATGGGCTGTTGTTGCCACATTCCAGATACAACAGTGTCTATGAAAACTCTGCCTCTTCTAAACACGATCCTGAGCTAATTACCTTCTTTTTGATAGGTAAAACTGGAGCTCAGTTATGGAAACCAAGAAGTCTGGATCAGATTCCCTCAATGGAAGGGTTCTAGCAAACCCTGAATGCTATGGAGATTCCCCTAAAATCACACCACCAGCAAGTCTCTCCTACAACTTCCCTGGAGCTGCCTAAATAGGTTCTCCCTTCAGTTAATGTTTGTTCTCCAAGGTGTCTGGGGCCCAGGAGATCATGTGTTGCTAGGTAGACTCACATATTAGTTAGTTAGTTGGAAGGCTCAGGCAGAAGCAGCCAGATTCCAAGTGAAAACTGGATGATGCTGTCCTCCTTCTCCTCTGAGGGGACATCAACAGTTAGCATAATCAATCTTAAAAGTTCTTTGTGATTGCCACAGCTGCTCTGATAAGGATGCCAGCTGCTGAGTTTGGGGGGCAGCCCTCTACAACAAATTCAAATCAATATCCCAATGTTATCTGTCCCAAAGAAGAACCTATTCATTTCACTTGGTCACTTTGCCCCTTCCTTCCTCCAGTTACTGAATGTCAATTGACGTTGGTCTAATATTCTTTAGAATATACACACTGCTATAGTAAGGCTACCATCTAGCTGAACACTTTGATCCTAAGTCCTTGGGAAACTGTCTTGGAGCTTCTCGTGTCAATGAATACTTGAAGCTCTACATGCATTCCAACATGCAGGGTAACCTTGAAACTGAAAATCCCAAAGGGGGTTGGTTTGAGATTGTGCTGTTGATGAGGACATCTTTGTAGAAGAGTAACCAACTGATTGCCACCTATCCCCCATGTCATTGTACCTTAACTACAGCTTCCCATATGCCTATTCCAGGATGACTCACTATTTTGCAACTAAAATGTGGAAAAAAAATCATAGCAGAAAGTCAGAGATAGTGATATTACCCACAGATAACATGAAGACAACCCTACTGTGCCTAGAAATTAAAACTCCAAATAGTTTTTATTAGCTGAGCTAAGAGATTGAAGACTTCCTGAAAAGGCATCTTTGATGAGTTATAAAAG
This sequence comes from Phodopus roborovskii, assembly GCF_943737965.1. Lineage (NCBI taxonomy): Eukaryota > Metazoa > Chordata > Mammalia > Rodentia > Cricetidae > Phodopus > Phodopus roborovskii. The sequence continues at coordinate 5,847,402 of NW_026125295.1, forward strand.
GCAACTTATAGTTAAGCACAGCCATGGTTTTTAAATGAAAACAGACCAGTTCTGGTCCTGTTTGGGAGAGTCTACCATGTAAACACATTCTGGAGGTCATGTGGCCCCGTACGATACATGAAAATAAACCTGGGAATTATGCTATTTTTTTCCCTCTCTTTGATCTGAGACACTGCAACAGCAAAGTCATTTCTACTCATTATAAACTGGGAGGGTTGGACTAAAGTTAAATCTCATGTATTTTCAAAGAATTGTTGTATTAATGACATACTCAGAAGACATTGTTAAGTAGGAAGCATCTACCCCAGCCAGCTAGAGCTGGCTGTCAGAATAGGGCTACTCCAAAGGTAGGGTTTTTAACCTAATCATGTTTCCCTCAAAGCTAGACAAGTCCTCTAGATAGTTAGGTGTCCCTGGAATTAGGTGCCAGTGCTTTTGAAATCACAATCTCTACACAGCTTAAGGACTGTAGGGACATTTGCTGAAATCAGTAATCTATTGAATTGGAGGTGTGTGCATTACATGTATGTATTTGTGGGTGTGTACAGGCATGAAAGCACATATGTGCATGTAGAAATCAGAGGTCAAGGTGGGGTGTCTACCAGCATCACCCTCCTCCTTAGCATTTTGAGATAATCTCATCTGGGGAGTTATAGGAAGTTATGGGATGCCTGATGTGAGTGCTAGAAACCAAATCTGGATTTTCTGGAAGAATAGAAAGTTCTTTTAACCTCTGGAACATTTCTCTCCGACCACAAGCTCACTGTTTTGACTAAACTGCCTAGAGAGTGAGTGCCAGGAATCTAGCTGTCTCCATTTCCCCATGGCTGAAGTTCCAGACCATCACTGACATGTCTAGCTATTAAGTGCATGCTGGGAATCTAAAGTTAGGTCCTACGGTTGCATGACAAGCATATTACTCATGGAGCCATCACCCCATCACCTGGAGATCCCTGCTTCTAGCCTACAAGCACTGACTAAGCACTTAGGGACATGAAACTCCCAAGAGCCTCTGCCCTGACCCCATGACCATATTCCAGGGGACACTGTATTGCCCTCTTCCTAAGAGAGGAGTGAAAGGTCACATTCTCTGCACAGATCTACCGAAACTCCACGTTGGCTGTAGCTGTTCCCCAATACAGGCAAACACAGTGAGTCTTTGGATTGACTATTAGGCTGTGGGCGAGGCATAGAAGCATGGCTTTGTGCCCCACAGTGGGTGAGGACCAGTGAACACTGTGCACTAACGGCCCCGCTGATGTGATCACTTCCCAGGACAGCGTGTTTTCAAGTGGAAAGCTTTGAAGTCTTCCCTGTTTAACCAAACAGAACCCCAGACAAGTGCTTTTATGATTTTCCTCAAAAATGTCCATGAGACTGTTTCTTTTTTGTGGTCCATAAAAGCCATAAAAACAAGTTGCTTTGTTTTGTTTATGAAAGGCCAACACAAAACAAAACACACTTTGGTTTTTCTCCTCCTGGCTGACTAGAGGTCTTAAAGTTCTTAAAGAACTTTTAAACACTACAAACTGAAATGCCACAGAGAAACAAACAACTGTGTTATTAAAATACATACTCAGACATTAAAGATGAGATTACAGCTTCCAAGCATAGACTTCTATTCAGAAGCATTGTATTGTCATTTGCTTGATCTGACTTTTTTTTAATGAAAGAAAGATGAGGTGAATTGAGGTTAATTTAAAAGGAATAGGCACCTATGATATGAATTGTAAGGTAGAGGTAGTTTGTTACCCACCTCATGACAGGAGTTCAGTCCCTGGGACCCTCATGGTAGGAGGGGAGAGCTAACTCCTACAAGTTGTGAGTTGTTTTATGACTTTTACCCACATGCCTTAGTATACCTACACACATCCACCACCACCCCCACACACATACACAACTAAATAAATCAATGTGATTTTAAATTAATTTCAAGAGAATAGGACTTCAGGCACACATAGAAACACTCAGGAAGGTCAGATCATATCAATGAAAAGATAAAGGTTGTCTATGGTGAAAAGGAGTGATTTTCAAGAAACTGTGGAAAGGCTGCCCTCTTCAGACACAGCTCTTTTTAATTCTACTTTAAATTGCTGTACATGTTTCCATAGCGGGGAATGTGGAATATGAAGTCGAATATTTTCAGGTCAGAGCTTTACCCGAGTAAGCACCAAACAGGTACATGTGGAAAATGCTGTTAAGTGCCTGCACTTTCCCAGAGCACGCATCCTGTGAGCAGCATGCACAGTGCTGCAAGCATCTAGACAAGCTGGAGCATCCTGAGTGGTAATTAATTGATGGAGCTGTCTGGGGCTGAAATGTTTACCTCGGCTGTCACGCACCTCAGTACCTTCAGAAGAGCCACCTGAATTTGCAACAATTGGCTCGCACGCCATTAGAATTTTTAATAGCCAAGGTGAACTCTACTCTCATCCCACACAGAACTCCTGTCGTCGCCTTTATTCCTGTCGCTATGAATGACCCAAAGTGACAATTAAGAACACCCTGTCATAACAGAAGTTTCTGCAAATAGCTGGGGCCAGGCAGTATTTCTGCTCTCAGTAGAGTCTCCTTGAAATCCTCTTCAGATGGAGACAGGACATGGGGAAAACTGAACGGAAAGCTTCATTTGTAACTCAACTTGTTCTTCGTCAAGGATGATAGCTTTTCAACGACCAAATGCCGAGGAAGAAGACTAGGAACAGTAAAGTGGAGCGCAAGATCCGCACTCACAACCCACATCACCCAATTTTGGTTCTTTACAGGAGTTCCCAAACAATCTAGATCCAAAGAGAAGGAGAGCCATCCAGTAAGAAACGCCACCTATTGCATTGTCTTCTGCGGGAAGGACTGGAGATGTTTACTTGGCAAAGTTCTGTAATAACACAGGGGAAGCATGTAATAGTCTCGGGCGAGCAGAGGTCACTGGGGAGGCAATTACTAAACCTGGCTTTTGAGAAACAGTTGTTTATAGAAATCGATTGGCGCTTATAGGAAAGTGGTGTGTACAGCAGTGATAACTGTCCGTTTGCATAACACTTGACATACACAATATATGCATGCATCTTGAAGACAGGCACAAAAGTGAGATGTTTGCTGTTGGAGGTGACTGAGGACAGAAGAAATGTGTGCCAGTGTCTGTCCTCTGGCCTCTGATATTCAGTTTCATGTATAATTGATTACAATTTTTGTGATGGTTAAAATAAGAATAAATAAATTATGAGGATTTAAAATATCATCCATTTGCCAGGAATAGTCAGTTTTTCTCTGAATGGGGACTGGACAATTGTCATTTCTTGAAAGCAGTCCCTGCAGACAGGAAGTTCCTTTGGGCTTTTTGTACTTCCAAATTACCCAGGTCCCAAACTAAAACAAGAGGAAGACTTCAAACATCATCTGCCCTTTATATTTATGCAGATCTTAAATGTATGGCATTTGGAAAGAAAAGCTGATACACCAAAAGCTGTTCCAGTTGTGCTGAGGTAGAGCTTGTTACAAATTTCCTGATGGAGTCAGGAGAAGGCCCTTTGTACTCTATAATAAGACCTTGAGTTTGGAGGGTGGAGATGAGGCTCAGCCATTAAGAGGACTAGCTGCTCTTCCAGACGACCCAGGTTATGTTTCCAGCACCCACATTGTGATTCATATACAGTCTGTGACTCCAGATCCAGGGCATCTGATGCCCTCTTGTGGCCTCTGTGGGCACCTGCATACATCTATGTGTGTGTGTGTGTGTGTGTGTGTGTGTGTGTGTGTGTGTGCGGGGGAGAAAAAAAAGGGGGTGGAGAGACAGAGGGAGAGGTGGAGAGAGAGAATATTTGTAAAGACCTTGTAACTGAGAGAAGTAAATCACATACACCACCACAACTTCTGGAATTTCACATACAGCTCCATATAGAATTATATACAAGTAGAGGCTGGGGAGATGACTCCAAGGTAAAGAGTGTTTGCTGCCCTTGAAGTGGACCCAGTTTATTTCCCAGTACCCACCCTATGACTCGCAACTATTTTTAACTATAGTTCCAGAGGACTTGATATCCTCTTCTGGCTCCCATGGGCACCTCACACACACTGTGCACACAGACAGATGCAGGAAAAGCACTCATACACATAAAATGAAAATAAATGTATTTATTAAATTATGTATGAGTATGTCACAATTAAAATTATAACTTGAACATATATCCAAATGTAAGTGCTGAATGTAGATATATATAAATTTTTGTATAATACACATTTGTAACCTAAGAAATACATATCATATCATAGGAATTATTCATATTTATATAGTCTTGTATATTAAAATATGTGAGCATACTAGCATATACTACACATACGTATATATTAAGCCACACATGGTATACATGGCATAATGTGTATAAAATATAATGTATTGCATACAATATGCACATGTTATACTTTATATATACCATAATAAATGACTGGTATATAAGTGAAGCTAGGAAGTGATGTACTGTTAATCTTAATTAGAAATGGAGACGGTTTCCAAGCACCGAGCTACCCACCTAAAGTCTTTATTATATATAATAACCCTTAACAAAGAAATAGAATTAACATAGAGAAGTCTCTATTCCACTCAGCATCGTCCCAAGTCCTCCTCCCGGGGTTGTAGCATAATCTTTTTGTACTCTGTGAAGAAGTGTCACTCTGATTGGTTTAATAAAAAGCTCATTGGCCAATAGCTAGGCAGGATTTCCAAGCACAGAGGACACCGGGCAGAAGGATGGATTCACAAGGAAACACCAGGACTCAGAGGAAGCAGGACGGGCATTATAAAGTAAAGGCAACCAAGAAAACATAGATTAAAAGATATATGTTAATTTAAGTTACAAGAGCTAGTTAGAAACAAGCCTAAGCTATAAGCCAAGCTTTCATAATTAATAAAATAGCCTCCATGTCATTTTTTTTCGGGGGGTGGAGCTGGCTGGCAGGACAGAGAAGGCTTGCTACATCCTGGGAACATAAATATCTCTCTGATCTCAAGTTCAGAAACTCCACAGTACTTTAATCTAAAACAAGTTACTCTTTGTCACTGATGCAGGCTCTTGTGGCCTTGGTCCACTGACTGTTTCTCAGTGCATCCTGCTGGGATAATCACTGGCCTCTCTCTAATAGGCTGTGTTAAAAGAAGCACCAAGTCACAAAGCCACGTGAGAAGTGAACCCCTGGGTGAGTTAGGGGTTGGTGCCAATGAGGACAGGGGGACACTCTAACCCTAGCCTTTGTCCTCCCTTGAGGATTAGTCAATGTTAGACAATCCCAGCTGGATTCAGTGCCTTCTTGCAGTAGGCAGCCCATCAGTCTCATAATCTGAAGGTTCGAGTATGAGCCTCAGAGAGAAAATCCCAGCTGGTAATCAAGCTATCAGCACAGTTCTTTTTAAGCATCTTTTTAGAGGGTTATTTAGCAGTTTCCTCTAAGATCAGCCCTTCCATCTTTGTGGGAAGCTTGTGAAGACATGGGACTTATCACGGAGGTTAAACAACAGGTTGTTTTATGGGGAAGTGGGACATTCCATGTCCATCTATTGCATTCTTTTTAAGATCATAAGGTAACCAACTCAAACACATCAGAGAGTCCTTGCAACTGACCAGAGTCAGCTCTCCCTACCAAACCAAGCGTATTTAAGTTGTAAGGCCTGTTGAGAACTTCCTGGGAGGAGCAGAAACCAACTGAGTATACCTGGAGGACACTGTCCAACCTGTAGAGTTGTGATTAGGTTGTGCAGTGAGCTCTGGGTTCCCAGCTTTGTGAGGTGTCACCCATTCTGAGTGGGCGTTGATGATACAGCTGTCTGTGAGTCATTTCTGCCCTGTAAGTAACCCTCCACCCACATTCCAATACATAATCCCAATAAAACTCATCAGTTAGCCAAGTAGGACTTCAGTGATGACCATAGTTTGATCTGCCACTGGTTCTTCATCTGGAGTGGGAAGTCCTCCCTACAGGAATAGTGTTACACAGCATGGGGTGGTAACTCAGTACATAAAGTGCTTGCCACATAGCATGAGAACCTGAGTTCCATTCCCTGGACACATGTACAGATGCAGGGGTGGCAGCACTCACTTGTAACCCTGGTGATGGTGAGATGTGAGACGGGAAGAGGCAAATCTCTTGGTTTTGCTGGACAGTCAGCTTTTCATCGTAGTGAGCCACAGGCCCCTGAGAGGTCCTATTTCGAAATACGAGGTAGATAGCTGCTCTGAGAAGCAACACCTGAGGTTGGCCTCTCTGTCTTCCACATGCCCACACATCCCTGTGCATGCGCACAATAAATAAATAATGGCTCACAAACCCACCTCCTCACATTTACATTTAATAAGCCAGCATCCACACCAGTTTCTCCTCCTAGAGCTAGCATTATCAGCTACTGTTACCATGGCACAGACACAGGCGTGGGAAATCCCACACACAGACAAGTCACTTTTATGATTAACTGGCAAAATCAAGAGGAGAGAGAGAGAGAGAAAAAAAAAAAAAGGTCTAGAGCTCACACAGTGTTTTAGCCATTTGTCCCACATGAGAAAAATATTTATAAAAACAAATAGTATGTGGAACCAACGTGGCCAATTCCAGGGATAGGTTTACTCTTCCTAATCCCTTATAAAAGGATAAGACTGTTAGAGAGAAAGATGTCCAATGAGTCCTTCTCCTGGGCCCTGCTGCATACTTCCTGACATTATTTATTGGAGAGCGGGTGGACTGCGTTCTCTCAAAGGAAACTTTGCAGTTGTACTGACGGCAAAGGTTCTGAATGTGGATGGACACTTTATTTGGGGGTCACACACAACTCTGTACCTTATCTAAGACTGAACTACTCCAGTCTGAATGCAAAGAGAAATCCTCCAGTTGTGCAGGCAGACGAGCCAACAAGGTAACGCCTGGAAGGCCTAGAACTTTCCCGCCCTGGATCCCCAGTCAGTACGCCAGGACTAAGACTCCTAGTACGTAATGTTGAATTTGTAACACTACAGCTACAAATACCCATAAAGGGTATCTGTTGATTTACTTGCTAAGATCCCTTTCTTACGGTTTTCCTTCATTATGCACCCCAACCTTGTGTGTGTACATGTGAGTGTATGCACACGTGTAGGCCAGAGATCAACATGGTGTCTTCCTCAGTTACTCTCCACCTTGTATTTTCAGACAGGCTCTCTCATGGCCTGAGATCACACTGATTCTACTATAAAGGCTTGCTTGTGAGCTCCAGGATCCTTCTGTTCCCACCCCCACACATGGTAAGCATGTACCACTGTGCCTGACTCTAATGTGGGTTCCACACCCACACACATGGTAAGCATGTACCACTGTGCCTGACTCTAATGTGGGTTCCACACCCACACACATGGTAAGCATGTACCACTGTGCCTGACTCTAATGGGGGCTCTGAGGACTGGGACTCCGGGTTTTGTGCTTGCTGCACAATGAAGCCATCTTCCCAGATCCCTTTCCTGCTCACATTTCTTAGTGATAGCAGATTCATCCATCCCCACCACACAAAACAGGTGCCTCATCCTTCTAATGACCCAAACCTACCTGGAAATTTCATTACCGAAATTTTAGTTCATCCCAATAAGATGCCTTGGCACGGAGAAACCATTTATCATCTACTGAAGCAAATGTTCTAGATCCCAGGAGTTTTCCTGTTGGCTCCCCTTTCTAACTACTGGATGTCTGACTTATGCTGTATTCATCCTACAAATCCCATCTTACCCAGATTATCAAGTGTAGTGAGACATCCACCACGCCTGCACCTGTCGCACTGACCACGCCCATTGGGGGTGGGGACAGCTGAGGACCTAACCTGGGAGACCTAGGGCTGGGACCGGGAACCCCAGAAGGCCCTCTCTTTCCTCCTGGTTGGAGACAGATAGCATCAGAAGGCATCCTTGGGACCAGAACCTGCTGGCGGTCATTTGTTTCTGTTGTAAGTGATTTCTCCCTGAATAAACATCCATCAGCCTATCTGTTTTTTCAGATCCTTATTTATCCACAATAATCCAATGCCACCTTCCACTGATACAGTGGGAAAGACCTCTCCCAATTGCCTTGTTTTCTGCTTATGTTTTACTTTTCACACTACATCATTTTTGCCAGAGATACAAGCACATGCACACAATCACACACACACACACACACACATATATACACACACACACACACACACAATCATTTATAGTGCATCACATCCCATATTTAATGATGCTGTCCTGCTCTATCCTAACCTATCCTAAACTAGAGTTTTGTCATTATAAAGAAACTCAAACATAGATAGTTTCTGTTTTTTCTGTTCCATTGGTGATGAGGAAGTAATTGAAGCTTTCAATTGATGAAATCAGTAATGTTCACCTCAAGGCAGCATTGGGCCACAGACCCTCTTCCTTAGACCTTGACCTGAAGATCTGTGGGGACCTTGCCTTTGCTTTTCCAATAAGCACACAGCTGATAATTCGCTCATCTTAGGCCACACCTGAGTACCATTAAATTAAACGTGATGATTAATAATGATGGTAACTACATGAGGTTTAGAATCACCATAGAAACAAACCTCTGGGCATGTCTGAGGGTGAGTTTTTAGATTAGGTTAATTGAAGTGAAGAGATCTACCCGAAATGTGAATGATTCCATTCCAGGAGCTGGGTTTCCAGAGTTAATAAATTGGAGAAAGAAGGCTGAGACCCAGAATTCACCTCTCTCCTAGCTGTCCATGCAATATGATCTGCTGCCTTGAGCTTCTGCTGTATTGATTTCCTTCCAGAAAGGACTGTACTCCACAACTGTGATCCAATAAACCCTTCTGTCTTGGGTTGCATTTTCCAGGAATGACACAGCCTTGAGAAAAATTAACTACTATATAAAGTCAGTGTGTCTCCAAGTCTGTGATTCTGGGAGAAGAGACTTTGGAGGGTAGAGACTGATGAGCTATTTCTAGTTGGAACCTAAGACTCTGCATTTCACACAGGCTTCAGACCAAATCAGATGGCTGCAAATGCACAGTATTTGTGTCTGCTTCGCACAGTAAACAAGTGCAAATCTTCTCCCTGAGTCCAGATTGCTTCCTCATCCACTCTACTGCCTTCCTCAAAAGCATGATTTTTATTTATTTATTTTTTTTGAGAAATCAAAAGTCCAGAGGGCTCACAATACCTGGCCAGATATCACAGCTATCTGGGTTTATTTTCAATAGAACAATAGAACCCAATTCTCTCTGATCACTAACTCACTGCAGTGTTAAAGAGTTCACCAAGCCTTGGGTCTGACTCCTTGGACTCAGATCAATTTCTCCCTGAACCCAATTTAAAAAAAAAAAATGAAAACAGGCAAGGGATCACTCCATCAGTGACATGGGCCCCTAAGCAAGACTCAGAAGAGGTAAACAACATGCTTTCAGTCACTCAAGTATCAAAGCTTGATCTGACCTAGAATAACTGAAATGCCCTGGCCACGTACAACAGCCACCTTCCAGGACAGACAAATCAAGTCCTCACTGTAAAAGGAAAACATAAAAAGACCAATGAGCAAATCATAAAAACCCAGAGTTAAAGAGACAAGACTCCAAAAATTGGTGGTCCTTCTTGCCTCCCTGACCATGGAGGTCTTTTCTCTGGCCTTCATAGAGGCCATTCATTGGTTTCACTGATTTTTATTTACTTTCTAGGACATATTATATTATAGTACAGGACAAAAAAAATTGTAAAGAGTTCAGTGTAGAGAGCTGCGAAGTTCCGTGCCTTAAAGATGGCGCTGGCTTCTGCACTTCCCGATGGTGAGTGCTCTCTATATTAAACAATTCCATATTTGGCTAAAAGCTGATAATCTGGCTTGCTTCTGTGTATGTGGACCTGTCTGTTTTTGTTTTTCACCGCATGGCATTCTGGGGTTGACTGCCCAAGGGTTTAAGCTGTGGGCTGGGCTACCCCAAGGTCAGAAGATTATACAAGGTTCCTGAATAAACTGCTTAAGGAAGAGTCTGAACGTTGTATTTTCTTTGCTGGTCAAAGTAGATACAGCAGTTCAGATTGATGTTTCTAAGTTAATTCTGATTGTAAAGGAAGGGATATGAGGATGGTGGTTGGTAAAGTAGTCACAAGGTTGTATAACTCTTATGATGGTTGCATGAGTCAGAATACTCTATTGAATAAACCCACAGAAACGTATGCGTGTGTGAGGGCATGTGTGTGATGGATTCTATGAGTAAAAGCAGTGGGTTGATTGGATTGGCTTTCATGGCTGTGCTCTGGACAGTCCAACAATAGCTGCCCAGATGCTGGAGATCTAAGAATCTGGAAGACCTCCCCCCATCGCATTTAAAAGAAACCAACAATGGTACCCAAGTCCAAGGCTAAGGCCTGGAAGCTCCCTGTAAGGCTCTGGTAAGGACCAAAGAGCTAAAGCTGCAGTCTGGTGTCTACAGGGGCTAGCAAGGGCTCAGAGCAAACTTGTGCATGCTGGCTGACTTCCTCCTCCCCCACTGTTTGTTCCCTGTGGTCCCTGGCCTATTGAATAATGCCACCTCCATTCAGGTCAGTTGTCTCTGGGACTGACACATTCTAAAGGTGCTTTGTGAATCTCTAAGGTATTCCTTATGTAGCTGTGTGGACAACTGAGATTAATCACCTCAGGTCAGAGGGTTGACTCTGGCAGAGAACCTAAGTTTGGGTTCTAGAACCCATACCTGGAAGCTCACAATTGCTCGTATCTCCAGGTCCAGGGTATTTGATACTGTCTTCTAACCTCATTGGGCACCTGCACTAAACTGTACATACCAACACACAGATACACACACATACACACAGACACATATAATTAAAAAATAAAAATGCCTTACCAAAAATAGATTTATCATTACAATGGTCAAATAGCCATGTTGACACATGGGATGGAATAGAAAAGAATTCCTTTATAAGAGCAAATAAAATTATTTCTCTCCAGTTCCCAAGCAGCTCAAAACTTGCCAATTCTAGTGTCATTTGAATTTAGAAAACTGTGGAGGAACAGAGACCTATGAGACGTGAGGTCTTAGTTATCGATGTCTTGATTGTCAACAAGGAGATGCAGAACTGAGTCCAGGTATTAGGAAAGGCCTTCAGCTATTCAAAGACTAAAGTGAAAAAACACAGGATGCCTGTCCCTGCCTTGGCTGATCAACATAGGAGACATCTGCTCTTTGAATGACAGCTGAGCTCATAGAGGTACAAGGTGCTCCCACACCTCTGACATAACCCCAGAGTGTCCAGTCATCACAAAGGGCTAGCATCTTCCATTTGTGATTTTTTTTTCTTTTGGCTTTGGAAAAATTCCACCTTTATAAAGTAGTTTGTGTTCTCTTTGCTTGAAGGTTGGTGACTCTGATGCTCTCAGCCAGGTGTGTCACTGAACTGGGACCCCGCTGGCCAAGTCCTGCTTTAGCACAATTTTAAATTGCCATGTCAACAGAACACCACTCTTCTGTTTAAATTACTGAACAATTAGCAGCACTCTGTTGGTTTGCTTCCAGGATGTGTGTAGCTCAGGGTATTGCCATCCTTATTGTTAACGGGTCACACTAGGGCATATACAGATGTCGACTGATGGAGAGAGAGAAAGGGGCAGGGCAGGACAATTTAACAGAATTTAAACCCTGATACTCTTAAGATCAAAGGTTTTCTTGTATTTTCATCACAATGTTAAGACTAAACATACACACACACACACACACACACAGAGAGAGAGAGAGAGAGAGAAAGAGAGAGAGAGAGAGAGAGAGAGATTCAGCCTAATCCTCTAGTGTTACCGCCTCCTTGCAGCCTGAAGGTAGAAATAATGAACCTGCAGAAGGGAGTGACAGATTTTATCTCCAAGACACTGACCTGAATGACTCCATTAGCATTGTTCCAAATGAAAAGCTGCCCTCCCTCCATGGGGAAACAAGGAGCTGTTGGGGAGACGGGATGCACTGAGATGTTCTGTTTCCAGTAGAAACTGGATCCTTCCCCAGATCCAAGGACATGCTGTGCCCTCATCCTAGAATCCCATCACAGCCACACTGTCTATTTTTGGGATACTTGCCTGCAACAGAGTAACAGCATCTTGAACAAGAGTCACCTAGACCCTCCCTGCTTTCCTTGAAATCCATATTAGCTACAAACGTGGGAAGCCCCATGCCCAGCCCCATTGACCACAGTTCACCCATTTCCCTTTTGGGGCTCTTTTCTCTGTAAGATCAAAGCCAATTGTGGTGTGCAGTGATCTGGCTTTCTAAATACAGAATCCTGTTGGGTCCCCAGCCATGCAGACAAAGAAGGGATGTTGGGGCATGGGTGTAGTTGGTAGAGAAGAGAGATTAAGCACAGGCAGCACCCTGAGAATTCCTGCTTAAAGTGGCTCATTTAACAGAACGAAGCGCCATGGGGGCTGGGAAGGTAGCCTGGTTAATCACCAATATTCATATAACAAATTCCAGCATGGGTGCACACTTGTAATCTCAGTCCTGAGAGTGGAGTCAAAAGAATCCCTGGGATTAGCTGGACAGCCAGTCTTGCCTAAGCAGGGAGTCCTGTAGGTCCCAGTGAGACACCCTGGCTCCAAAAAGCAAGTAGACAGAACCTGAGGAATGGCATCAAACGTGGACCTATGCCCTCCACACACATGTGCAGCATGCGCACACATATTGAGGCATGTACACACTTATACAAGCATGCACACATGTCCACACGCATATCCATTTTTAAGATACACTAAATTCAGAGCTCATGAACCTCAGTCTGACAGCTGGGCAACCAGCATTGGACAGAACCAGGCCCCCTGAACTTTGGTATCAGTTAGGAGGCAGGGCAGTCAGTCTATGGGGCCTCTGGCAGTGGAACCAGTATTTATTCCTAGTGCACCAATGGTCTTTGGGAGCCCATTCCCCATGGAGGGATACTCTCCTAGCCTAGAAACATGGGGGAGGGCCTAGGCCCTGACCCCAAAGGATGTGACAGACTTTGGCAATCCCCCACCGGAGGCCACACCCTCCCTCACGAGTGGATGGGGGTGGAATGGAAGGTGGGGGGTGGTCAGAGGAGGATGGGAGGGAGGGAACTAGAAGTGATATGTAAAATAAAGTTGTTTCTAATTTAAGCTAAAAATATTTTTTAAATAGATACACTAAATTCATTTTCATACTCTATTTTGGTACCATTGCTTTTTAAACTGTAGATAACTGCCGAGTCAGGGTGTTGGGACAGGCTTTATAGGAGCTCAGGTGTTTTTGCTAAATACCTCGGAGAAGCCAGCCTCTGCGTTGGCGTAATGAAGATGTCAACATTCTCTCTCCTGTTACACTTAAATGTGTAATGCCTTGCGTATTTACCTCATGCCTGATACCTAAATAAGGTCAATAATTAGAGCCGAATTACAACACTAACCATAACAAAAACATTTTTTGGAAATCATATTTATGCCAAGATAAAGACTCCATATGCAAACTAGTCCTTAAACAAGTGAGGCTTGAAGCTGATCTTCAGCCCTTGCTCGGACCGAACCCACAAAATCCAAGTTTGTTGGAGTCTGCTTGCTCTCCAGACACTGTGTGAGAAGTACCATATTACCAGCCTAACCTGCTCGTCACAGCCAGGAATAACATCTTAGATATCTCCCCAAACCAAAGCTCCAGCAAGTCTCCAATGGCTCCTCACTCAGCACAGAGTCAGTGTACAGGAGCCACACTGTGAATAGAGTGGCCCTCTGAGGAAATTATTTTTATTGGATGCTAGTCGATCACCTGAAACTCCAAGGAAGCTGACACCCCCATCTGGCCTCCACAGCGAGCTGCACAACATGGCAGACAAAAAAAATACATACGTACAAAGAGAAAAATGCAAAGAGAAAACATAACGTTATAGCTTCGAAGATTATGGAATTTTTAAAATTAAAAAATAACTTATATAAAATTTAGAAAAAAAAGACAGACCTGTGGAAGCTACCTCTAGCTCTTCCACGGGCCCTGTGGTAGGCAGCCTCTCTGTTCTTTTCACTAAGGGCTGCTGGGAAGTGAAAGTCATTGACCCAAGTTGCCTTCTGTTTCCGTGATAGAACACTAGCTAAAAACTACTTGGGAGAGGGGAAAAAAATATTTGGCTTAAATTTCCATGTCACAGTCCATCACCAAGGGAACCGGGGCAGGAACTTAAGCAGGAACCTTGACTGAAGCAGACGCCACAGAGAATCCACCGGCTTACTGGCTTGCTTTCAGTGGCTTTCTTAGACAATCCAGGACCACCTGCCCAGGTGTGGCACCACCCACAGTGGGTGGGCCTACTGCATCAATTAGCAATCAGAAAATGATGCACAGGCTAGGCTTCCTCATTGGCCACTCCGATGGAGGCAATTTATCAGGTGTGTCAAGGTAATAATGAAGTTAGCTTCTACAGTCCTTGTCATTACTATTTCATTTGCCAAAGAGTTCAACATAGCCAATCTATAAAGGTAGAAACAGACTAGAGTTTACCTAAGACGGAGTCAGAGAGACTAACTACAGAGAGGCATGGAAGCACTGTCCTGGACAGTGGATATTCTTGATTGTCATGGTAGTCATATGGACATGCCCATTATTAAGCTGTGCATCTAAAAGTTATAGTTACCGCATGGAAATATATTAAAATAAAATCCTTTTAAAATCCTTTTGTCTTTAATGAAGAGGTCAAAGAATGCAGTTGACTGAATCCAATTACAGGTGAAAATTAGCCACTCTTTTTAAAAGATGGCCCAATGGGTCAAGAACTAGCTGTGCAAGCATCAGGATCAGAGTTCAGATCCCCAGAACCCTGGTTAAAAAAAAAAAAACAAATTCAGGTATAATGTTCATGCCTGTGATTCTAGCGCGGGTGGGGACAGGGTCTTTAGCACCAGATTATCCCCATCCAGGGAGATGTCCTGGCTTCATTTCTTTTTAAAATGTGGAGAACAAATGAGGAAGACATTGCAATATCAACCTAAGCCCTTACACTCAAACGCACATAAGATGAGGCCACCAGGGCCATCTAAGGTGGGGCCGGCATAGCCAGGGCCACATGAGGCAAAGTTAGGGAGCTCAGTGGGTGCTTGAGCAAAGGTCTCTCCTGGAAAAGATTGCAGAAGAGCCGAGGGTCTGCACACAAATCCCTGCACAGCCTCAGCGCCTTGTCCCCAGCCTGCATCCTCTGAATTTTCTCCCAAGCCAGCTTTCAGGAGGCTCCATTGACACTCAGAATTCTAGGGATTTTCAGAGGTACCATTAATGCAATCTGTCTTGCTCCTGGGCCTTCCCTGCTTGTGACAGCAAGGAGCTATTTTACTGCCTGAGTGTGACTTCACCTGGGGGTTCCATACTTAAAAGGACAGACTTATTTTTATCTCCTTCAAAAGCCCCACAGCTTTTCCATACAAAGGAAAGATGAGTGACTAGACTCACGTCTTCTTTTGGCTAGGGGGAAAGAAAGATAAAGAGAAGACCAAGCTGAGATGTGTTACATGTCGTCCACTTTTCCTTTTCTCTTGATAATTAGGGAATGTGCTTTGAGTCATCTCTGCGAACCTTTCGTGTGGAAGTACCCTACCCCGCACAAGGAATAGTTTCGGGAATACTGGCATTCTCCGGAAACTGGCTGTTATGTTGTCCGCACCTAGCAATTTAAAATTATTGGCTCTCTTAAATTAAGTGCATAAATCTGAAGGTGATCACCACTTTGAGAGCACCATTTCCACTATAATACTCTTCAGTTTTTCCAAGCAGGTCATTTTGGAGAGGGATAAGGGACACTGATTGCCCAGTGTGCATTGATTTAAAACTACCGGAATTTTCCATTCATTTCTACAAGTGCTTCTGTTTGTGTGAAGTCTTGCTCTGAATGCTTAAATCAGGTCAAATCAGACTCTACCACGTGTTCCCCCAAATCCTAATATAATTTAGCAACCTTCTTTTTGGTGTGCAAACTTTGGCTGGCTTAGCCAAAAAAATAAAATAAAATAAAATAAAAAAGGACACCAGCAGCTACATTTGCTTTTCAAAACCTACAAGGTCATTGAAGTGAAATTTTCAGTGTCCAATGTCAAACAGATATAGAGGAAATGTACATATTGGTTTTTCAGAGACATTTGCTCCAGTATATTGCATTCAATTTCTCAAAAATATATGGATTTTATCATAATGTAATGCCTGCTGTAGCATTTTCTATCCTTCCTGCAAATCACCATGTTTTTCAACCTATTCCTGGAAGGAAAATGCTTTCCCTAAACTAAGTATACTCCAATGAAGTCACATGGAAAGATAAACATGAAATAAAATAGTGTTAGAAAGGAAGTCTTTAGTGGATGGATTGCCTTATACACAAGATCCCAAGATGTCGTATTAAATATTTAAAATGGAGCTCCAAAGAAGAGTATTGTCCTAAAAATAAATAAACAAGTACTGCTCTTGAAAATAAGTGGGAGGAATGCTTGCTAGGCTTCAACAGAAATAATAATTATGACAATAACAGTGACACATCGCCATGTGTAGTTACTATATGATAGCAACAGTAATCATAGCTTGACTCAGACTGCATGCTCACTGTGTATCCTGGGACAGACCTATGACAGCGTCCCTTACCCCATTTTCTTATGGTCTCTTCATCCATTAAGACTGGCCTCTAGATGTTAGGGAGGTGGCAGAGAGGCATTTGTATCTCAAGCCTAAGGACCAGAGTTCACATCTACAGGACTCAGGTAGAAGACAGCCCAGATGAGAGAGGCATAATCGCAGTACCCCAGAGAAGGAAGCCCGGCATCCCCACCAGACCTAATTGCTGAGCTGAACTGCCGGCTTCTGCCAGCTCTGGTTTCTGTTCAGAGACCCTGCCTCATCAAATAAGGTAGAAAGTGAGACTCCACCCTGATATCAAACGTGGGCCTCTACATCTGCATGTTCACCGACCCATGCTTTTATGTGCACTCTCACATATAAACATGCACACTGCATACATGCATACACACACACAACATATATAAGAACAAAGAACAGATTCTTACATCCAACACACACAAGATTTTGAGACTGGGACTCACTGTGTAATCCTGGCTAGATCTTCTCATTTTCCATTCCTAACTGCTGAGATTACAGCTATATTCCATTTTGCTTGCAAGGACAAATGCATGCATGCACGCATGCAGGTGTGAGCTTGTGTGTGTGCGCGCGCACACATGCACACACGCACACACACAGAGATCAAAATAAGTTCTCTGTGTCTCTCTCTTCTTCTCCCCCTCCTCTCCTTTCTTCTGTCCCATCTCCCCCTCCCCAGCCCATCCCAGATAATTGGGGTATAACAAACGCATATGCTGTAAAAGTCCACCTTTTGTAAATACACAGTTCAAATGAAATTATAAATTTGTACCACTTCACAGTTATCTGTTCAATCCCATCTTATAATCCCATTAATCCCCAAAACACTCTCAGGCCTATTTGCAGTCAACACTACCACTCTAAACACCCAGGCAGCTCCTGACCTGGAAATGACCTACAAGTAACAGATAATAAGTCTCGATGTCATAATTTAGGAACTGGTTGGTGGCCCAAAGGACAAAGCATGGTACAGTGGATATCGGCAATTCTTGCATTTTTTTTTTCATTACTGAGTTCTATTCTATTTCATGATTATTTGATAATTAATGCACATCTGTAATGTTTCCATCTCTGTGCTGTTGTAAATGCAGCCACTGAGAGTACTAGAACATGTCTCGCTTAGGAGGTAGGCTTGATACTTGTCTCGGGCAGAGGCTTCCGATGTGACTGTTCACAAGATGAGCTCATGATGTTCAAGTTTGCAAAACTCCACTAGCCTGTTTCTAAAGTAACTATGTCAGTTTATGTCATCATATTTTTTTACAGGCATCCTATATAATTCAATTTCACTGAACGGAAAGGAATGACACTCAAGGCCAGTCAGTGCCTTGCTTAAGATTTACCAAAGTTGTGACCTCAATAAAAAAAAAAAAAAGTAAACAAAAGAAACAAATGAAAACCAACATGGGCTTCATTCCGTGACTGTGGGGACACCAATTCTGTGACTGTATAGGCAGGCTTTTCAGCTTGCAGGGCAAGCCACGGGGAGGCGTGTGTCGCCTCCCTAGTGTTGTGGTGTTAGACCCAATGAAAGACTCCTTTTTCTGTCTACGTTCAGTGGAGTGGGCTGAGATACTAACACAAAGAACCCGCACGGACCGTGGCAGCAGAGGTGAAGGCACCCTGAGCTGCAAAAGCGACAGAGAGGACAAGTTCTTGACAGCTAGAGACGAGAGGGGAAGGGAGAGCCTGGCAGGCCAAGCTGCAGAAGCACCGAGACAGCCAGCTGCTTTTTCTGCTGAAACAGGACGGAAGGCTGTAGGAGTGTGGCTGTAGCCTTCCTACTGCTGTGACCCCTGGCTAAGGTTCCTCACACTGTGGTGATCCCCCAACCATAAAAACATTATAGTAGACTATAATTCTGCTACTGTCAGGATATCTGCTGTGTGACCTCCCCCCCCAAAAGGAGTCATGGGGGCACAGGTTGAGAGTCATTGCTGTAAGGGATCAAAGAAAAGAAAACTCATGCTTTTGTGGGGAGAACTCCAGAATCCATAAAGAAGCTGAGGAGAACCCCAGAATCCACAAAGAGGCACAGTATCTCAGACATCCCAGACCTGGGCTTGTGACACAGACCATTGTCAAGAGCTGAGGAGTCCAGATGACTGGGTTTGCATAGAAGCTACAATACCAGCTGTTACCAACGGCTCAGGAGCCCCAACTCCCTAGGCTTGTAAAGAAGATGTCACATTTGAAGCGCTGATTAGCGCAGTGCTAGCGCCACCACCACCCCGCTGCTGGGAGAACCACCACACCACGCTTGAGGAGAGGTTTGGATATTGCAAGTCTGCATGAGATCTGCAACACATGAAGGCACCACTTGTTGCCGTTCATACCAGTTTGTGGCTGCTGTTCACTGCAATCAACACCAGGAGTTCCAGAAGCTGCCGGAGGTCACCCCTGAAAATGAGCATGCAGGTGTCCAAGGAGACGGGAAGGGGCGATGTGTGCCCTGGATCTGGAGTTACAGGCTATTGAGAGCTCTGGCTCTGTGTGCTGGGAACCAAACTCCAGTCCTTGTCTCCCTGCTACAGCCTTCTAAGGTGTGACTTCAGCTGGTGTAAAAGGAGCTTGTCCTTGATCACTGTTGGAACAATGTAAGTGCCTTTCTGACGGCCTTTTATGCTAAGTGGGCTTTGGGATAAACAGAATTTATTATGGTGGAAAGTGCAATTAAACAGTAAGGCATGGGTGGGTGTTTATGAGCCAGCAAACACATCCCAGAGAACACTGGAAACTCTGAGCCAAGAGGGTAGGCAGTGCTTTTAAATACACAGACAGCTTCTACATTCTCTCGGGTGTTTCTATTGCTAAGGTAAACAAAGGTCAAGAGATGGGCATAAAACTGCTCTTGGGAGGAAGCCAAGCAACGACCCAACAAGGTTACAGAACACAAAAGCTTAAGCTTTCCAAGTGCAGAGAATTGAGACAGTTGACTATGCTAGTTACTGTATAGAAGAAGTCAACATTCCATATAACAAAAAGCTTTTGCAGTTAATTTAAAATTAACAGTTTTTTCAAAGTTCTTGGGTTTATAATGCCAAGGTAGATTTTTATTTAGTTTTCTAATTGTGTTTTCCTCCAGAATTGCATGTGCATGTGTGCTGTCACAACAATTAGGAGATATTTTATTTTATTTTTTCTTATTTTGATGTGTGTGTGTGTGTGTGTGTGTGTGTGTACACATGGTGATTAGGAGTCATCTTCGACTACCATTCCTTAAGAGTCATCCATCCACCTTGATTTTTTGAGACAGGGTCTCTCACTGGCCTTGGGATCACTCATCACTCCAGGCTGGCTGGTCAGAGAGTACCATGGCTCCTCCTGCCTCTGCCTCTGCCTCCCAGGTGCCAGGAATACAAGTGTGTCACCACACCCAGATTTTTACTTGGTGGTTGGGGTCAAACTCAGACCCTAATGCTGGCATGGTAAGCACTTTACTGATTGAGTTATCTTCCAGTCTTCTTGGAGAAACATTTTATATTGTTTTTGGTTTTTAAATATATATTATATATGTAAATATTTGTAGGTAGAGAAATAGATGATAGATGATAGATAGATAGGAAGATAGGAAGATAGATAGATAGATAGATAGATAGATAGATAGATCTGTTGAAGAGTATTCTACCATCATTAGGAGATGAGCTAAACTCAGCATTCTTTCTAATTTGTGAGTTACCTAGAAGGGGAAGGTGATGTACAAAGGTAGTCACAGTCTAGTCACATGACATTGAGACAAAGCCAACTGTTCAGAACAATCAAGGATTAAATTAGGAAGAATTTCGGGAGACTGGGGAGATGACTCATCAGTGAGGAACACTTTGTTCTCCTGCAGAGGATCCAGGCCTGCTTCCCAGAAGACACACACATGGAAGCTCATAACCATCTGTGACTCCAGTTCCAAGGGCTCTAACGCCCTCTTCTGGCCTCCCTGGCTACTGCATATATATGGTACACATACAGTCCACACTACACAAACATTCAAACACATAAGATAAAAATGAGCATACCTTTTTTAAAACTGAAATACCTGTTTCTGAATGTAGGGTGCTCACAAAATCATGGTGAGCCACCAAACACAGCAAGCTCCTCTTGGCTTATACTTGTCCCATTGTATAGCATTACTTGCCTCTCGTGAGAGCAGCTTATGTTGGGAGTAGGAAATGTCTCCCTTAGTTCCTTGGTCACTCCCAACCTTACAAGATTCTCGGCTCCAACAAGTAACAGGAAGATGTACCGAGTGTGCTGAGAGTGGAGAGTGCACAGGCTCTGGTGTTTTTATCAAATGTCTGGAACATTCTTTCACTTTCTCTTAGAGCAGTGGTTCTCAACCCTCCTAGCACTGCAACCCTTACACACAGTTCCTCCTGTTGTGGTGACCCCCCCCCCAAACATAGTTTATTCCGTTGCTACTTCAGGACTATGATTTTGCTACTGTTATGAATCTTGATGTGAGTATCTGATATGCAGGATATGGGATGTGACTCCCCAAAAGCGTCATGACCCACAGGTTGAGAACCACTGTCTTAGAGCAGTGTGGAAAGGGTAGACAAATATTTTAATGACAACGTGGTTTAACTATAGTAGCTACTTCCTTAGCTCCCTGTCCTACTCCCCAGTTTCTCACTCCGTTCCTCAAATACGCCACCCTGCGTGTGTACGTGTGTAAAATGAAGGCATTCAACGGTGGAAATGTTAGGATTTCTGGAAAGAGTGAGCTCATGACCCCATGGGGAGGTTGAAACTGAGCAGCAGGCAGCCACTTTAGCCTGGACAGGAATGTTCTCATTTGTCATAGTAAGCGCCAGGTCTCACCGGCAGATATTTAACAACTAGTTTTTGGGGAAATGGAGCCCCGGTTGTACCATTTACCCACTTCAATGGTATAAAGACTCACACTTTGATGATGTCAACCATTTTTAAATTTCCTGAAGATTTAACAGTTGGCTCTAGTCCTAGGTACTCAACTTGGGGAGGAAAGGGTTTATTGCGGTTCATTTTCCCAAGTAACAGCCCATCACAGTGGGAAGTCAGAGGCAGGAGCTATGGAGGAATGCTGCCTTGCTCCAAGCCTTATATTCAGCTATGTTTCTTATCAATTCCAGACCCTACTGCCCAGGGATAGCACAGGCTACTGGGCTTGACCCTCCCAAACCGATCAGGAAAATGTCCCACAGACATGCAGATCTGGCGAGGGCAGTTCTTCAGCTGAGGCTGGGTCTTCCCAGGACTGTCAAGTCCATAACCAACATCAGCCACAACTACAGACCAACGTCCCACACCCTCACAGTGCCGAAATGGGTGTCAAAAAGCCTGGCTCACACAAGATTTGTCTTTGGACGCCCAAACTTTTGTATTAGATGCCACCCCTGTGTAGTAGATGCCCCTAGATTCCTCCTGTTATGGTAGTATATAATTCCATGATACATAGCTATTTCTCGGACAATACTTTCACTCTTTCTACCCTTAAACATGACATCCTGGCATTCCTGGCTATTTGTAATATCTAGGAAAGGCTACCTGAAGGTCGGAATGCTTATCCAGATCAATCAGACTCTACTACCATTGCCTCCCCAGCCTTGTACAATAGCTTCCTGGCTAGTTTCCCTCATTTCAAATTCTCCTTGCTGCCAACCGTTTCTGTAGCCAGCCATGGCTGGAATTGCCTTCCAGCAGCTAGGAGAACAAAGGCCTCCATCACCAACCCCCTTTCTTGGCTAACCGCTCAGGCTGGCTTTCAAACTAGTCTGCCATAAGCAAGAACAACGGTCCCAGGCTATTGTGGACTCTCGTAAAACCAGTTAGGTAGCTGAAAATCCCTGTGAGCACTCCACACTCCATCTTAATTTCCTTGTTCAGAGAAGACAATGATAACTCTAATTCGCCTTTCATCAGGCTCACTGGATTGCCAGTAGGCATGCAGGCTGCATGATAAACCCAGATGTATTCCACATAGTCTATTAACACACATTCCCGATAAATCACAAACCCGGCATCACGACAGCTAACGGGAAAGGGATAACATAGTTCATTTTAACACTTTCAGAGCCACTCTGCAAGCAAACTTTCAGAAACTCTGGTATTCCTGGAAATCATTAAGCCTCTTTTTTACATGTATATGGTATCTCTAAACAGTGTCTTTTCATGATACTAATTTCCCTAGCCTTCAGATCAGTAGCCACAGAATATTCAGTTTGGGCACCTTCATGGGTCTTAGTTACTATGTTCCAGGATTTTGGGCTGACTCTTTAGTATCACATACGGTGGAGGACAAAATTTTAATTAACAAAAGAGGAGACACACAAACACCGGATGTACAAGACACTGTGGAAGTCCCAACCTACCAATCATAACATTACCCAGCTGCAGCAATGTCCAGCAATCAGAACACAACATGCCTTAAGCACCTGCCTTTTTTTATTTCCAATTCTACTTGAGGGTTTTGTTTTAATGCAACCTAAGCTTGCTAGGTAGGAAGCAGATGATACAGCCAGGACGTACAAGGGAACTGACCTCCTAGGGGTAGGTGGGCAGTGGGCAAGGGTCCCGATCTCCACTCTTTGGAGGGATGCTGTGGTTTGCCCTCTACAGTGTCCTCGGAAGGTCTTCAGAGAAATACGGCATCTTCATTGACACCACAAACCTACACACATGTATTAGCTTTCTTTGCTTCTATAATCTCATTCTCATTTATTTTTTTATTTTTTAAAAATTCCTATTTATTATTCTTCCCAAACACATTACCTGAACCCGCATGCTTTGTTCGGTTTTTGGATAAACCAAAGCTAAGGCATGGATGGATGCAGGGGAGACCAGAAGATTTGAGTCCCAGCCCTCTGCTCTCATTGCAGGGAGGCATCTGGGTCCTGGATATGCTGTGTGGAAGATTTTGCCCCAACAGAGGCCCTTACTGTGAAGTCCACCAGGTGTGCAGGCCACCAATCATGCGGGCACAAAACAAGTGGGAGAATATAGGTAGGACAAGAAACCTGTTGGCGACCTGCCTAAGGATCTGAACCACAAGGGTATGTAACTTGGAAGAATGCATTCAGCTTGCATCACCTGTGGCAGATCACAACCCAGGAATGCTAACCAAGGATTCCAGGCCAGAATCTCTCATTACCAATGTGTGCTCCTGTTTGCACATGGCCCCTTCAAGTTGCCATGACTGGGTTGACCCCTTTAAAGGTAGCTGCTGGTCAGAGCAGGCACAAAGCCAGTCTTGGAACAGCTCTGCAAAGTCCTAATGGTTTCTTTTGCAAGAAAACAGAAGAAGCAGAGAAAAATTACTGCTAGTTGATTGACAGAAATCTACCGCCATCTGGCAGCCCGCCCATCCCAGGAAAGAAAAGCGGTTTTTGTTCACCTGCCATGATCCAGTGCGCTCCTAGCTATGTGCACCTCTTCCCATGGAGCTTATCTGATTGCTTCAGCCAGGTGTGAAGGAGCAGAGAGAGCTGACATCATCACTGAAGGTGACTGGCTGCCTGGCTCCAAGCCCAGCAGGCTCAGGACATTGTTGTTGGCAGTGGCTGCAGCAGCCTGGAGGTTGTACCCTTCTAAACTAGCACCAGAAAAGGAAGGAGTTGGGGGCTGAGATCCATTACCAGGAAACATGTGTCTCATCCTGTGTCCTCCTCTGATAGCACCCTTCCAAGAACCCCACCTTTAAAGGCTGTGGAAAAGTATTAGCAAGACTTAGGGACATGAGCAAGTACCTTCAAGCAGTGACTCATTGTTCTCCAACACCCACGTTGGCAAATAGGCTGTTCTAGTTTTCTTCTGTTGCTATGGCAAATGCCATAACTAATATCAACTTAGGGGAGAAAATTATTTATTTGGATTACACTTCCGGGTCACAGGCCATCATCAAGGGATGTCAAGGCCGGAACTCAAGAGGGAGCTAAAGCAGAAAGCATGGAGGAATGCTTCATGCTGGCTCCCTTGCTGGCTCACACTCAGCTAGCTTTATATATATATATATATATATATATATATATATATATATATATATATATATATATAACCCAGAACCACTTGCCTAGAGCTGGTACCGCCCTTAGTAGGTTGGGTCTTCCTTCATCAGTTAAGACAGTAGAGACAATTGTTCCATAGAGAAGACATGCCTATAAAACAATCTGATTCAGCAAGTTCGCAATCAAGGAGTGTTTTCTCGGGTAACTATATGCTATGTCAATTTGACAACTGACATAGGTCTAACTAGGACACGATATACCATATTCTCAGAGCAGTGGCTCTCTAAGTGTAGTCCCTGGGTAGGTGCTGTGTGGTTTTTCTCCTTCAGACTGAAACACTCCTTTCTTTCAGGAAGAGAGAAGATCTCAGTGTTGAGGAACGTCATGAAACTTACGAGTCTCTCTCTCTCTCTCTCTCTCTCTCTCTCTCTCTCTCTCTCTCTCTCTCTCTGAGAGAATTGTTGGGGAGGAAAGACTATTCTGTGGAACTGTGGACAAGCTGCAGAGGGAGCTGCAGAGATGCCAGTAGTAGACCTCTCTGCTGCTGGAATCACCCATGTGCCTCTAAGTCACCTAATATAACCATCTGCCCTACAAGATAGACTGGAACGGAATCATTTCTTTGGTCTCCCCTGACCATATTTGGGGTAAATAGAAATGGATATGCAAAAGTGGAGCCACACTCGGGAATCTTTCAGAAATATAAATTCTTGGTCCTGATCTGAACCCTCTTGAATCAACTCTAGGGACTGGCCAAAGGTTTTCTTTCTTTGAGGCCTCCAACACAGCCAGATGCACTCACAAGTTTGTCATTCCTTGACAGAAAGAAGTGGAGTTCACTTCTGGTCCCAGCCTTCAACAGTGACTTCAGCTCCAGTATTCTAGCTTCCTTCTCTTGGGGTAAAGCCTTCTGACCAAAAGTAACTTAGGGTAGGAAAAACATTTGTTTATCTTTTATCCCCAGATCATTGTACATCCTTGAGGGGATTCAGGCCAAGAACTTGCTATTACAAGTAACCTCAAACCAGGGAATTCACTCATGGCCAAGGAAGTACAGCCTACACAGTAGGTGACACTAATAGATGGCTTGCTCAGAGGCCCATGCCCGGCTAACTTTCTTCTGCACATCAGGACAACCTGCTGAAGGAATGTTGCCACCCACAGTGGACTGGGCTCTCCTATATCAATGAACAAGCAAGACAATCCCGCTGATGGACACCTTCCAGGCCAGTCTCATCTAGGCAATCCCTCAACTGAGGGTCTCCTCTCAGTTGAGTTTAGACTGTGTCCGTTGATGGTGAAAGACAGCCAGCCAGGATACCCTGAAAATGTGAATGGTCCTACCCGCTTACATTCCACACCGATGCTCTCCTGGCAACACCGCCCCTTCCCTTCAAATATTATTTACAGACTTCAAGCCCTTCAAAATTTGCAATTGAAACTTCTCCTCTGAGTGTGAACATTCTATTAGCATAAACTTCTCACCGAATGCAAATGTCTATAGCAGATGCATTTCAACGCTGAAGACCCTCATGCCTGTCATCCCATTAGTGAATTTATTTGACCTTAATGTAAGTGCTTTTATGTGAACTCAATCAGCATTTATAAAAACAAAAGGAAAGTGGTTTCTGGTTTCAGAACAACAGAGAGGTGGTGGTTCTCTCTCTCTCTCTCTCTCTCTCTCTCTCTCTCTCTCTGTGAGTGTGTGTGTGTGTGTGTGTGTGTGTGTGTGTGTGTATGTGATCACAGGAGGATATCTCACAAAAGATTATTCAGGGGGCGGCATTTGGAACATCACTGTCTCTCATCTCTCACTTCTCACTTGCTGATCATACGATTGTTATATTTTACCTGGTTGTCAAGACTCACTAAGCTCATTTCTCACCACTATTTTCTAGACAATCCAGACAGCTCTGTTCTCTCCAGTTAGCCCACAGCTTCCTTAGTCTTCCTATACTCCGAACTTCCCTGACCAGCATTCCCACCACCTCCTCTTTAGGACTGCTCCAGTCCCCATCCCAGAGGAAACGCCCCCTAATCTACATCTTACCTCACCACAAAGAAAAAATAAAACTCAAGTCTTCTGTGCTGGCAGTCATGTGATTATAGAAGCAGCTCCACCCACTTCTCAAGGGACACAACTTAGAACAACTTTGGGCAAGGGATGGATGGAGCAGTAGCTCCAATGACACACTATTTGTAAAGTTTAACCAAAGTTGTGACAGAATCTTTGGCAAAAGCAATGTAAGAGAGAGGGCAGGGGATTTATTCTGGCTCCTGGTTTGACGGGATCCATCCATCATGGCAGGAAGGCTTGGTGGGCAGCGACTCCTCAGGAGGGGAGCAGGTGTCAGACTGCTTACATCCATGCATCAAGGGTCGGAGAAAGGAGCAGGCTGGCCCGAAGCTGTGTTTCTCTCTTTTTTCTCTTTCAGTCAAGCAATGAAATAGGGATTTCCATATCCAGGTGGTCCTTCAGTTAGTCCTTTCTGGAAATGTCCTCAAAGGCACACTCAGAGGTGTGTCTCCTAGGTGATTCTAAGTCCATACAAGTCGATGACAACAATTATCACATTGTACGTGTACATCTTCTAAGAGATCTGTGTGATGCACAGATCATGTCTGTCCTAATTTCCTTTCCAGACGCAGTGCTAAAACGCAATGACAAAACAACTTAAATAGAGAAAGGGTTTATTCAGTTTACAATTCCAGGTTACAGCACGCTGTCTTGGTAGATGTCAAGGTGACAAGAAGCACCTGGTCACAACCACTGTCAAGACCAGAAAGAAATGAGCCCATGCATGATTTCTACTCAGCTCATGGCATGGTATCAGGAGTGAGAAGCCCCAAAGGTGGGTGCTATAGTCTTTGCCAGCCACTCCCTGTCACCCATCAGTTTTCTTCCCGTCCTTGGGTTTCAGAGAGCACCCGTATCTTTGGAATTAATTTTTTTTCTGCTGCAGAAGTCACTGGGATGGTAGGGGCCTGTTCATCCCCCAGTACCTTCAGGGCTCTCAGTGGGATTTCTATCACCTCTGACTCCCTCATGATTTTACTATCAAAGATTCTTTTCTGTTTAGCTGGATTATCAGTTCTACCACACAAAGCACAGACATGGGGATTCTCTTATTCCCTGAGATAGAGTTGCCTTCCATATTGGGGAATGTGTCCCTTCCTCTTGTGCTTTTAGTCATACTCCATAGTGACTTATAGCTGATATATAGTTTGTTTTTGTTTGTCTGTTTTTTTTTTTTTCTCACTCATCATGGGTTTTCATCAAACCCTGTTCAGAATGTATATTTGGTCTTCTGCAACTGGAAAGAGCAAATGACTCCTCTTCAATCCCTTTGCTTGGACTCTGCCAGGGTCTGCTCTAGGACAATAAGCAAACCTGACTGTTATGGGCGATGACCAATTGTTCTTGATTGTGTTTTAGTTTCAGTAAAACTGGAAGCTTTAGTATAAGGGCTGAAAGACGTGAAGGTGGCAATGACCTGTCCAACACTTCCTGGCTTTGATAAAGGAAGCAGAGAGAGAGAGAGAGAGAGAGAGAGAGAGAGAGAGAGAGAGAGAGAGAGAGAGAGAGAGAGAGCAAAGGAACTGGAAGTGGGTGAGGCCATTCAATATCAAAGCCATCTCCCAGTACCACTGCCTCTAGCAAAGCCCTCCCCCATCTCCTAGCCATCCCCCATCTCCTAGCCATCCCCCAAGCAGTACCACCAGCTGGATACCAAGTGTTCAATTACCCAAGACTATGGTAGACACTTTGCATTCAAGCCACAAAAGCATTTCAGAACATGGCATACAAAGCCAAAAATAATGGTAATTTTGATACCATTCAATATACTGAAATTAAAATTATATGAAAAAAATCCACCACGAACATAAGGAAAAAGCAAGCAAAAGACTGGAAAGTACATTTGTTGTGAATGTAACTGACAATAGTTTAGCTCCCAGATTGTGTGAGGCATGCCAACACATTCTCTTTGGAAGGCAATTTGGCATTGCCTACTAAAGTTGAAGATATCCATATCAAAAGTTAGCAATTCTATTTTAGCCCATTCTTCTAGAGAACCCTGATACATGGAGATGGGTAAGAATGTTCCACTCAGCCCTGTTTGTCATGGGCAAAGAACTGGAACCCTCCTCAGAGAATGGATAAGTAAGTAATGAAAAATTTTACAGATAAAAACTATAGAATAGATATAAAATCTGAAAGCCTGCACACCAAAACATGCAGCACTTATGGATGTAAAAACATTCATTAACTAGAGAAGCATGCATGGGAATAAAAAGCATACAATTCATGAATAAAAGAAAAGGACAAAACTAAATCTGGCAAAAAAAAGTCTTGATTTGGGGCCTAGTGGGGACACCCAAGGGGCTCCTGCTATTTGCATTATAATCAGCTGTATGTCTAGGCCAATGCAGGAGATGCATACCTGTAGGCTTAGCACCTGGGAGGCTGAGGGAAGAGGGTGACAAGTCCAAGGATAGCCTGGGCTACACAGTGAGACCCTGTGTTCAAAGGAAAAAAAAAACCATGGCCAGCATATGAAGTCTTTAAAGACTAAATTACACACACACACACACACACACACACACACACACACACACACACACACACACACAGAGGAACTAGGGAGATTGCTTAGCCAATAAAAGAGCTTGCCAGGCTAATGAGGACCTAAGCTCAGATTCCCAGCTCCCATATAAAAAGCCACTCTGTGACAGGGCATGTCTATAATATTAGCACCCGAGGCAAAGGTGGATCCCAGGAGTTTGATGGACAGCCAATCTAGCTTAATTGTTGAGATTCTCTGTAAGACCCTGACTCAGAAATTAAGATGGAGAGAGATGGAAAGACATCAACCTCTGGCTTCCACATGCACTTGCAGGCACGCAGGCATGTGCACACACACACACACACACACACACACACACACACACACACACACACACAAATAGACACTGCCCTCTACCATCCACAAAGCAAAATGGATTCAAATACCAGAACATTGTTGTTCTCAATTCTGGGAGGAAAGTCTATGCTCTTGTGCCATGGTCCTGCATGGCTTTAGAAGTTAAATAAACACAAAATATAGCATCTCTTGTTTCTGGTCTTCTTCTGGAGAAATCAAGTCAACAGCTAATTTTATCTTGGGCCACACTGCTAGGTGCCACACAGATGCCAAAATCGAATGTGATGCCTCAGCTGCTGCTTGTTTCTGAGTCCATCTGACCAGGGAACTGCTCTACTCCGCTTCTGTATTTCTTATAAAGCATTCTGCACAAAAAAATAACTTGACTGGAAAGGGTTTGTCTTATCTACTGTGTCATTGCACATCATCGCAGGAAGCCAGAACAGGAGCTGGAGGCAGGAACCTGGTGGCAGGGACCAGGGCATAGACCATGGAAGAATACTGTTTACTGCATTGTAGACCACGGAAGAATACTGTTTACTGCATTGTAGACCACGGAAGAATACTGTTTACTGCATTGTAGACCACGGAAGAATACTGTTTACTGCATTGTAGACCACGGAAGAATACTGTTTACTGCACTGTTTTCAGGGTTACATCCAGCTGCCTTTCTTCTGTAGCCCAGGCCCACCTGCCCATGAGTGGTTCCCACAGGGGTCTAATATCTTCTGCATCAGTCGGCAATCAAAACGTTGTGCCACAGACATGGCCACGGGCTAATCTGAGAGAGGTAGTTTCTTCAATTGAGGTTTCTTCTTTCAAGTTGACTACCAAGATTATCACAAGTCCACCCTTTGTCAACGTGGCATGCAAACATATCACCGTTGAACTCTAACATTTCCTTGTCCCCAGTATCCAGTGTGAACCTCACAATATGAAAGGCAGAGAGGAACATAAAGAGAGATCCCTCACAGCAAAGGAAACAACATCGTTATCAATAGGCAAAGGCTGAGACCAGGGAACAAGAACACACAACCCAGTGAACAAATCCCAGCTTCCATCTGCGTAAAATAGCGGGCTCTTTAGTGTTGGAAGAAGGATGAATCTTTCCACTCTCCAAGCACCAAGAGCATGCCTGTGTTGTGTTGTGTGATAAAAATGCCCTGTGACAGTGAGAAGAGCTGAAATGCAATGCGAATCTGAACTCCAAGGAGGGGAAGTGGCTCATGCCTCTGCCTCGTCTCCTTCATCTTTGGAGAAACTAAATTCACTTGAGTCAACCAGGGATTTAACCTCCTTGGAAAGAGTCTAAGATTTTATCCAAACATAAAACCCGAAATAGATATGATTGAATTTTAACCAGTGTTGGTTTTGTTTTTCTTAGAATCTCTGTCAGGCCCCAGTGCCCAAAACAAATTAGCAATGTAAAAGAATGTTTTTAAGTTTATAGGTCAGGGCCCCTGCCTTCACCCCCTCTTACTTAACTGCCAGCTTTGGGGTTAGCTCTGTTTCGCAAGCCCTTAGTGCCTAAGGCAATGGGGGGGGTTTCAGCCTGGGGGTGTCCCATTGTCTCGAGCCTTTCTTGCTCAGTTTCCCATGGCCAGGGTAAGTGGAATCTACACTGCCAAAGAATTCCTCTACAGTCCTATCCTCTGGGGCTTCGAGACAGAAGACAGCCACATCACCTCTGCCTCCAGCAGAAAGGAACAGGCAGGCTGTCGCAGGAGATTGACAGACGTAGAATACATTTTATCTGAAACCATTTTCAGCTGGGACTGTGCAACATGAGAGTGTGGAGAACATCTCCAGGGAGAAGAACTCCAGGGAGGTGGCAGGAATGAGGAAATGTCTCCTATAGCCGATGAACTTGAACACCGATGGTAGCACCCTTTCTGAGGCTTGCTAGATAGAGGAAGTATGCCATTGGGGGCAGTGCTGGAGGTTTCTAGCCTTGCCCCACGATCTGTAGTCAATCAGATTCTTGCTCCTGCTGCCCTCCTTCCCCTCCATGACTGCCTCATCCCTCTGGAATCACAAGCCTAAGCAAACTCTTTTTCCTTAAGTTGCTTTGGTCCTGGCATTTCATTGCAGGGACAGAAAAATAACAAATACAGGGGACCATTGCCATTTACTTATAAGAACACAAGCCAGAAATGGCATCTACAGGGCTTCACCCAGCTAAATCAGAGTGATGGGTATAATAAAAAGGCCTTCATCGGTGGAATCGATGGATTATTAGTAAACATAATAGGTTGTTGGGTGAAAGCCTCGGTTGAGAGAGGAGATGACATTCAGGTTGCTCAGCCAGGTATAGCAGATGCGTCTCTCCACTCACGCAGCAAGAAAAGAAAACTCCAGCACAGCCACCTGCCTTAAATCCAGTTCCCAAATAGCTCTGAACTGGAAGAGAAGACTCTCAGCCATTTAAAAGTAAAAATAAAACTGATTAGAAAATATACACCACCGGATAAGGGCACATGTGTGGTCAGTTAAACTTTTATCTCTGGTGGTTTTTGGAAAAGAGTGAACCAACTAGGTTTCCCAGATTCTCCTGAACTTTGCACCTGCTTCTATCAGGTTTCAGATGTAGAGAAAAGTTCCAGCCGAGGCTTTCTTTCCTGGGGGAACCATCACATTTTAACTATTCTTAGTACGAAAAAGCTAGCAAAAAACTCAGTCGATTTAGTTTAAGTCAGTTTTTAGCAGGTGAGTTCAGGGAGATTGAAGTAATGATTTGAAAAAAAAAGGGGGGGGGGAATATCAGAGGATGAAATTGGGCTATAGGTAGTTCATAAAACAATTTTTTTTCCAGGATTTTCAGACAGATAGTCCTTTGGGGGCAGGGTTGGGTGGGATGACAGACAACTGGAAACGCTGACCACATGGGACATTTTGACAGGGAAATACTATCAGATACAGACTCCAAACATGGGACAAACATAAAATAAAGACTGATCAGTTCCAGAGCAGGAAGAGCTGACACTGCCCCCACTGATGGCCTTGGAGGTCATGGTCATAGGTCTAACAGGTTTCCCCTTGGTTGTTTAGTCTTCTAAGAGGAACATATATTGGTTTCATTAACTCATTGCCATTAATATTTATAAATTCTGAAGTAACATGCTAACTGGAGACTTTTCTTGTCTGTGAAAGGCAGATGTCGAAAACAGTAGAAAAAGTAACCTCAAACAATGGTTACGGTCTCTCTGTCCTCAGGAACTGAATATAGGTTGTAGCTAGATTTGGCAGTCTTTTGCTCACAGACCATCCTTCCAAATCTTTATACACTCAAGGTTTTTCAAATTTTCTTTGAGGCCACTTTAACTCCCTGCTGTTCCTTCATTAATGAGTTAAATACATCTTTGACATGACAGCCATGCTTTAAATATTTTAGAATTAGCTTTGATATACAGATGGAAGAGTTGCCAAATCACTTATAAGTAATTTAGACATGGTTGCCTTGTTCTGGCTTCTGTCCAGATACCTACAGGGAAAGATATCCCATTTTCCCCCTTTGGGGGCACATATTGCCTTTCCTACTGACAAAACTCCCAGTTTGAGGTTAAATGTGTTTGCCCTGGGTCTGCAGAGATGGCACAGAGGTTAAATACACTGGCTGCTCTGGCAGAGGATCTGGGTTTGATCCCCAGCACCGACCAAGCAGCTCACAAACCACTGTAAATCCTGTCCCAGGGAACCATGAGCCCTCTTATGGCCTTCAGGGGCAGTGCAGGAATATGATACATATATGTACACAGAGGCAGAACACTCAATTCACATAAAATAAAAACAAAGAAATGTTTCACAACAAAACCTGTCCTAATCAAATGGCATTATGTGTAAGGGGATCCCATCTCTAAGTCTTTCCCCAAAGCCATATAATATTTTTTCTTCATAGAAATTTTAAAAAGAATTTAAAGTCACTGTATAAATGCATTTCTGCCTTAAATAAACCGATGCCCTGTGTTACTCCGTGCAGTTTGTTAACACCCCTTACTGCCTCTGACCAAGACCTCCATTATCTCAGTCTGATCTTCCTGAAGCTTACAGCCATTGGCATCCTTACCAAAAGAGCAAGGATGGTGAGTGTGGTCCTTCCTATAACTCCTTCCTAGTAGCAGAATGGCACACACTTGGCTTTTGTTCTTACTAGGATATTTACAGAACAAGGCAATTATTACTGCAATTTTGAGCTGACAGAAAGAATGAAAAAAAAAATGAACTCGAGAAGATCAAAACATCTAAAATCAACATTACTCCAAGTTTAAAGCCAAAACTATGTAATTTCTACCTCCATTCTTTAAATTTGGAATTTGGTATTTTTCTTTAAGTGTAAACATTTATCTGCTTATACAAAAAGAGAATCAAGAACTAACAACTTGAATAACACCTCTCCTAAAAGAAAATCAACTGAATATTGGAATAGTAGACAAGATGAATTGTTATGGTTGGACATGTAGCTTACATCTGTAATCACAGAACTTGAGAAGCTGAAGCAGGAGCATTGCCAGGATTATGCCAGCCTGGGTTACATAGGGAAACTGTGTCTCAAAAGAAAGGAAGAGAGAGAGAGAGAGGTGGGGGAAGATTAAAACAAATAAAAAAATTGTCAAGACACATATGTGTCAACATACCATGATAAAAACCATGACTTTGTATGCTAATCTAAAGAGAGAGAAAAAACTAATAATAAAAATATATGTTATCCACTCATTCATTCCCTTGGACCTCTTGGGTACCCTGTATTGTTAGGCATATCCTCTGGAGGTATGGTGAGCTACTTTGAACAGGCCAAGTGATGGAAATGATACAGTTCAATAATCTAGTATTAAGTGTGGTGACACAGATCTTAAATACCTACCATTGAGATTCGGAAAAACAGAGAGAGAAAAGAACAGGCTAAGTTCTCTGGTCTAGAGGTAAAACGGGTGTGGGGAGGCAGTTATAAAGTCAGAGTGCTGGGGACCAAGAGTTCTGAGGCCAGGCTCGTGTCTGTCTGTAGGGAGTCCATGTTGGAGAGAACATAGTAATAGTATCATTTGGGGTATGGGGTAGGACTCAGACAGCATGAGGGAACCTGGCACTGGGAGGTGGAGACAGGTGAATGAGGAATCCCAGGTCATTCTGGGCTACACAGCAAGTTTGAGGCCAGCCGTTGCTGAATGAGAGCGTCTCTCAAAAATCAAACAAGGTGGGTGGGTCATAGATCTGGAAGAGCTATGGGGAGAATGGTAGGATTCATATGACCAGAATATATTACACGCATGCATGATCATCTTAAAGAGTGAACAAAAGTATTATATTAAAACAATCTTACGCAATGTGTTCAATTAGTGCCTTCCATATATACAGCAATGTGGGAGCAGTCACTGGGGTAAGAGCAACCTACCAGAGCTCTGACCGTCCCTCCCCCAGTAGCCATACATTGTCAATGTCTCCTTAATTAGGGGTGGGGTCTCTTGAGCCCCTCCCTGTGCCATGCTGAAATCCTGACTGGCTTAACCTTGCACAGGTCTCACACGGGTCATCACAGTGCCGTCATGTCCAGAAGATAGAGTTTGGAAAGGGGTTGATGTAAAAGACCCAAGTACAGCTGAGAATAGGATCTCAAGAACCTGCTAGCCCACCGACCATCTGTCCAGTAAAGACCCAGCTGGAAGACACCATCCATGCTAAACAGAGCCTTTACCAGACAATCAGGCTTTCGTGTCTCCATCTTGGCTTTTCCAGCCTCTACCATAAGAAGTAAATTATTACCACTAATATGCCAACCAGGTTCTGGTCTTTTGTTATAGACACTTGTCCAGATTAAGGCAAGGCCCTTCAAGAACAGATTACAGAGAGCTCATTTACCCCTTACACTGTGTGAAGACTCAGAGAGAAGGTACCATCTATGAGTCGGAAATGTGCGCTTGCCCGGTCTTTCTGACCTCCAGAAAAGTGTATATGTATTTCTACATGGTCTTACCTTACCAAGAACGCCAGGCTCAGATGTCCTCTCTTCCTGAGATTACATTATGACACTGTATCCTCCACCTCTCTTAGACCCACCTATCTTCCTTCCCTATTGGCCAACAGCGCTTTGTTCATTAACCAATAAGAGAAACATTTACAGAACGACATCTCCCATCAGGAGTTCAAATGGAAAAAAGATAAACCCAGGAGCGGGTGATGTGAAGATAGAGGCTTCTATTTGAGGATGCATCTGGGGACCAATTAAGATGAGGAACGCAGTATCAATTGGAAGACAGGAGCGAGAGCAAGAACTGGATCTCCCTCAGAACTCTCCAAGAAGTCTACCCCAGAGACACTTTGATTCTGAGTTTCTGGCATCCCGCATTGAGAAGGGGTGTATTTCAGCTGAATCTAACCAGGCAGTAGGGATCTGTTACAGCGACCAACCCCTGCCCCCCAAAAAATGAATATAGTGGATAATAGGGACAAAACAGAACCTGTTCAAAATGTTTTAGCTTGCATCAAGTAGCATGGAAAAAGTTAACACATGATCCTGGTTTTGCTCCTCTCACATCCTCTTCCTAGCTGTCACATGATGATTTGAATACACAGATATAGGCAGTTCACAGTAGATACTAATTGACAGAAAACTATTTTGCATGATGATGCGTCTGATGCTAAGAAAAGCAGAACAAAGTGAATGGGGTCACATAAATGTATGCTTTTATTGATTCTGGAAGCTGGGGCAAGGATTTTAAAGGTTCACACTACCATACACAAACCATGGTACCAGCTGTCTGTGATGACGTAAATGCAAAGATTTTTCCACTGGCATGTTCCCCTCCTCATCCAAGCTGTAAGTACCAGCTCTAACCCTCCAGTCATGTTTGCAGCAGGCTTCACTGTACTCTCTGCTTTCTGTTGCCCTGACAAACACCATAACCAAAACAACCTGGGAAGGAAAGGGTTTATGTGACTTATACTTCCAGGTAATAATCCACCATGCAGGGAAATCGGGGCAGGAACAAAAGCAGGAATTGAAACAGAGGCCATGCATGAATGCTCCTTACTTTCTTGCTCCCCATGGATTGCATGACTTGCTCTATTTTAGACAACCAGGGTCCACACAGCAGGTTGGGCCTTCCCACATCAATCATTAATAAAAAAAAAATGTTTCACAGACATACCTACAGGACAATCTGATGGAGGCATTTTCTCAACTGAGGTTCCCTCTTCCCAGGTGACCCATTTTGCATCAGGTTGGTAAAAACTAACTAGAACTCAAGACTGAACATAACAACCAATTTATTTAGTCACTTAGGATTTAGCTTTGGAAAAGAAAAAAATAATTTGCAAATACTCAGACAGAAGTAGGAAAATGCATGGTAGACCTCATAGAAAAGAACTTATATGGTAGACCTCATAGACTAGAACTTACATGGTAGACCTCATAGACTAGAACTTACATCATGGTAGACTTCATAGACTAGAACTTACATGGTAGACCTCATAGCCTATATAGAACTTATGTGGTAGACCTCATAGAATAGAACTTACATGGTAGACATCATAGACTAGAACTTACATGGTAGACTTCATAGACTAGAACTTACATGGTAGACATTATAGACTAGAACTTACACAGTAGACCTCATAGAAAAGAACTTACATGGTAGACATCATAGACTAGAACTTACATGGTAGACCTCATAGACTAGAACTTACATGGTAGACCTTATAGACTAGAACTTACATGGTAGACCTCATAGACTAGAACTTACATGGTAGATATTATCCATTAGAACTGACAAAGACTCAGTGAGTGAAACTTTCTATCTGTCTGATTTGAACCTAGAGAGCCTGAATCCTTGCTAATGTCAAATACCAAATGCACTTCCTACTAAGAGATAAAGACCCCAAACTCATGGAACTTGGTATTTTAGTGCTGGACTTGTAGAACTGAAAACACCACACAGTTTGGTCATGGAAACAGCCCTGGGAGCCAGTGATATGGTTAGGTGGACAAAAGTGCCTGGCACTATGCTAGGTGACCTGAGTTTGATTCCCAGGACTCACATGTTAGAAGGAGAGAACCAACTATACAAGTTGTCCTCTGACCTCCACATGACAAATGTGGATCACAGGAACTCTCTCTTACAAACACATACACAAGATAAATTAAAATGTAATGAAAAGTAAAGAAATGGGTTGGGATCATCTGCTTCTTCATAATGTTGTAGTTGATAATGTCAAGTGCTGTTGCATGCTGGGTATCCTATAGGCTCTTTCAAAAATTACTCTACTTAATACAACTTGTGTATTAATGTATTGGTTTCCAGAGGGGAAAACTGAGATGTGGAGAAGTGAATAAAATTACCTGAGATTGAATAAGAAGGCAGAGGCAGAGATACACAACTCAAGTCCAGCAGCCTATGTCCAGAGATCGTTTACAACCATTGTATCTTATTATATTGACATGAATAATTCATAAAAAACAAACATTATTTTCTGGAATGAATTCATGTGAAGCACAGATTCATCATTTACTTCAGTATTGCAGTATTTTAAGTGAGAAAAATAACACTTTTCAAGAGTAATATGACCATTCACTAGAGAACATGTTTAAATGTACCCCACATAGATTCAAAAATAGAGAGTAATTAAAAAAATTCTGCACTTTAAAAATTCTGTAGGCCAACTGTAATCTTTTAAGTGCTAGCTTTAATTTTATCTAAAAATCACATAAAGATCCCACTAAAGGAATATAAGAAGTCCATAAGTGACTGACTATAACACACACACGCATACACACACACACACAGAAATATGATTTCCACTAAATGAAGTCTCTGAAAATATAAGGAGGAAGTTTAGAATTAAAAGTAACTTCTGAAACTATGGAAGCAAATATTATATGGATTAGGCACAGTTGGAGAAAAGACTAGTAGTCATCAAATCCAGTCAGAAAAAATATCCAGACTAGAATATGAAGATGATAGATAGGAGACACAGAAAAACATGTAAAGGATTGAGGGGGAATAATTATAAATATGAAACTCATGTGTGACTGGACTACTAGCACTGAATCTCAAAACATGAGGCCACTACTTCAGAAGAAGTAATTAATTCTTCAAGGCCAATGGAAGACACTAGCCACAGAAAAAGGCACCATATTAGCTCAACAAGAATGAACATAATGGAAGCCAAACTCAACAGAAGCAACCAGAGCAAGAAATGATGGAAGAAACCTGGATGTGAAATTCTACACTAGTGAAAATACCCTGAAGTGAAATATGATTCACAGTGGACAACTGAAGAATTCCTCACTAGTAAACTCTGAATAAAATAAGCATTGGAAGGCAGACGGTCAGAAACAGCCATATAACATTTAGATTGAAACAAGCACAAAGGTCTTCTATTTCCAGCTGTCAGCCTGATGACCATCAGGACAACAATGCCTCATTTGGTAATTCAGTGCGGCCTGAGTACATGTGGCCACATGACTTCAATCACAGACTAGCAAGTGAGAACTGATATGATTGTCAACAGAGTTCTCACAGGAATCCAGAGGAAGCTCATATGACTCATGCAAAACATGTACAAGAAAGTCCACAGCTGTTTTGGTCCCAAGGTGGAAAAATGTCCAATAAAGTAATATAAAAATGAATTATAATACAGCTGTCTAGTGGAATGCTGAAAATAAAAGGCAAGTGTAAAATAAACAAATAACATACACATTGTGTTGAAGCAAAGAAGTTAGACATGAAAGACCCTATGACTCCAGTTACACACAATTCTAGAAAAGACATCTGTCTATGATAACCAATTATTGGGAAGACAGGAGTGAGATCAGAGGCAACCACTGGGCACCAGCAGTGAGAAGGGGCCTTTTCTGCTATTTCTGTTCTCAGTGGTGAGTTTATAGATGGACAAATGTCTAAAAACTTACCCAACTGTGAACTTTAAAAGAGTATATAAACATATTGTGCATAAGCAGAGACATATAACACAAATATATATAATAAACATGCATATATATGCATATAGTCACACAACACACATGTGGATATGATATATACATATGTATGTATATGTAAAATGTACAAATATATGTGTGCACACAACAAATATTTATGTAGACTATGCATGTGTATTTATATAGATAACATGCATGTATGTATTTGATGCAATATGAATGCATGTGTATAATTCAAACATGTATGCATATGATACATGTATATGATGTATAACACATACATGCATGTACATATAAAACAATGTGCTTATACACATATGTATATATACATATCCACATTTGAGTAATATATACTGAATGGATGTACATAATGATACACATGTGTATTTATATGTACACACATACATATTTATGTATATGCATATCATAACAACAAAAATATAGAGAAGGAAGTACAATAAAGTGTATTAGAAGGCATAAGTTAATAAAATCTCCAATAATAACAAAGCAATAAAACCCACTAACAGAGTCAAAATTGTGTCTATTCAAAGTGGATTATTTGAGTATAAGAAGAGGAGCAACGAAAGCATAAATACATATGTAAGTTCTTAAAGCAATTTAAAGAAATAAAATGAAACTATGATCAAATTTGTACCAGAAAATGGAGCTCAAAATTACATTTTGTGAAAAACACAGCTTCCCCAAAGGAGAGACTTGTTTCTACTTTAGAATAAACGAAATATCTAAGCAGACTTGTGTCTGCCGAAGTCAGTCAGCCAGTAACTGAAAATATTTGACAAAGCATAGTAATAGGACCAATGAATTCTTCAAAATATTTGCATAAAGATCACACCAACACGAATTTAAAACTCGTGTCTAACAGGTAACAAGAGGGAGCTCCCAGTCTCTTGTGAAGTTGAGTCACCAAGGCAGGAGAGGATGAAGCATACCTCACCGGCCACTCTCTCATGACAAGAATGCCAAGGGAACAAGAGAAAGCAAAAACTACATCAGCTCATGGAACCTTGTAGAAGAAATGGTGGAAAGATTGTAAGAGCCAGAGGATCGGGGACCTAGGTAAGAGACCGTGTCTCCTAGGGATGCCACAAGCTACACCCATGAAGTCTCATCACCATGACCTGAACAAGGATGACACCAATATACACACTAATGTGTGAGGGAAGCTCACGAGGCCCCAGTCCCACAAAAACTCCAGGGAATTAAGGAATGCCGAGAGCAGGAGAAATAGCCTTCCCCAGGAAGCAGCCCCCTGATCGGTTATCCCAAAAAACATACCCACAGAGAACATAACGCAGACTGAGCAGGCTGTACTCATGTGTTTAGCTATAAAATATAACAGCAATGAAAGAAAAAGAGGCTATGAATTCGAGGAAGAGCAAGGGGAAGGGTGTGTGCTGAGGGTCTGAAGGGAGGGAAGAGAAGAGAGGGATGATGTAATTCTATAAAAATCTTATTTTATTTTAAATCGCTATCCAACCAAGCAGTGCCAAAACTATATCTGGTCACACTGGCATGAACCTGGGAATAAGAGTGGCCTCACTTGATGGCTGCTAATATTTGATAAAATTCAGGCCATCAACAGTAGGTAAAAAGGAAAAGATCTACACAATTCTTTCAATAGCTGCAGAAGTTGTTCCTGGTTCCTTTCAACAACGATTTGCGCTTTTTAAAGAGTTAATGATTTTTTTTTATTGTGTGTGTGTATACATAGGGGTGTGTATGAATTCAATCCCCAGGCAGGTCAGAAGAGGGTGTGGGATCCCCTGGAGCTGGGATTACAGGTGCTTTCCCAGACAGAGGTGGGTTCTGGGAAATAGAGCCCCGTGCAGGAGCAGCCGCTGAGCCAGCTCCCTATCCCCTTGACTTGACTTTGTAAATAAAAGCCAAATAGGGACAGAAACCTTCTTATTACATTAGTAATTTCAAGCTAATGGTGAAAATTATTATACAACAAATATCATAAATAAGGTTAATCAATTAAAGCCCAAATCCCTGAAATAGTGGTTAAACAAGAATGTCTTCACCCCACACCTATTGAAACCCCTCACTGATAGAATAAAAAAAGAGAGAGAGAAAGAAAGGTAGTGAAGACTGAAAAAAGAATTAAAATCAAACAACGTAATTATATGCAGCTGCATTTTACAGATAAAGACCAGCAAGATGGTTCCACGGGTAAAGGCACTTGCTGCTGCTAGCCTTGGCGTTCTGAGTTTGATTTCCAGGACACATATGATGCATGTGGAAAACAAACTCATGTAACTTGACCTCTGGCCTTCACATGTACACTATGGCATGTGTGTGCCATCCTTCCTTCTCATAAATAACTAAATATTGTTTCTAATTACAGATCAAGTATGGGAATGGACAAGTGAATTCAACAATTTTGCATATGATGCTGAGATCCAAAACTGAATCCTTCTTAGAAGTAATGGACAGCTTGTGGGCAATAAATATGAGGTATGTATATGATTTCATAAATCTTTCCTTTCTGTGTCTCCATCCTGAGGTAAATCACCTGGTGATAAGTGCCCTGAAAATAACATATCTGGACAAGAAGCTGGGGAGAATTGAATATGACCTACAAGTTCAAGCAGCATGGTCCAGAGGGGTGCCCTGAACAGGCACTGTTGAAGAACGTTGGAAGAAGGTTGGAGGTGGGTGTGGCCTCATGATGTGGTGCCCGAGTTTCTTTAACCAGGTTCATAGAAATCCACTGGAGGGATTCAGAGGAAGATCTGAGTGAACATATACACTGTTGTCAGGATGGGAGGTGAATGGTCCTGTGGTTTCACAGAGGAAATGGGATGAGGAAGGAGATTATCGCCCAAAGGTGGGAGACAGGGTTGAGGCACAAGTTCATATCTCACCCCTCCCTTCAAAGAGAAACAAAGCAGGGCTTTCAGAGGCAGCATCCCCTCCCTACAGAGGGAGTACTGTGGGTTGAAGTCTGGGCAGATGCCTTGTTTGGCTGAACATAAAAGGGAGGGAAAACAGGCTTGCTTTGGGGGCTACAGGAAGCCCAGCATTTCCCCCTCAAATGAAGACGGGGACACAGTTCGGTCTCTGAAGCCCTGTTCTGTCTCACACACGTGAGTGTCAATGACAAGGCCACAGGACACTGGTGATGTACGAGCAGATAACAGTGAAGAAACCCTCCAGCCAAACAGCCTCCTATGCTGCTCCACCGCACGGATGAGCTCCCGTAAATGGAGTTCCTCCAGTGCCGGCTTCCAGCGGGAGACCAGCACTGAGGAGGATAGCCTGCAGAAGCCAAGATCTCCCTGGGGCAGCTAAACTCACGCTTCCAAGGAGGTCAGTAGTCTCCTTGCCCATCTCCAGAAACCAAACCTAAGAAGGGGGTGGGGCTGCATGTCTGCATGCACCTGTGAGCTCACACTTGTAGAAGTCAGAGGTCAACCTCATGTGCTGGGAGCCACCCACCGTTCCTGTCTTTGAGACACTCAGTTTCACCTGGACTCTCCAATTAGGCTGGGCTGTCTAGTGGGCATGGACCTGGGACTGTAGGCATATAATCCAACCATTTTTTTTTTTTTTTTTTTTTTTTTGGTTTTCTCTTCTTTTCTTTTCATGTGGGCTCCGGGAATTGAACTTTGGTCTTCACATCTTACAGGAAGCACTGAATCCCCTCCCCAGGCTTCAGCAAGAATTTCAATGCCAGAACTAACGTGGGAGATTCAGGATACATCACCAAAAAAGTGGGGTGTGTCTATCAAGCTGATTCCCTTGCACATGAAAGCATTTAACCCTGAGTGAAGACACTGGGAAAGTGGGTAAGGTAGGACTTAAGCTTCCCCCCCAAATCTCAGGATCTGGAGTTCTTATACTCGTGTGCCACTCGCCTTGAGTGGGGCTGAGGAGCAGCAAATGGGCTGTTTGGGGGCACTGCCAGCCTCCTAGAGGGCAGGCTTTGGGGGGAAAGTCCTGAGGGCAGTATGTGGAAATCGGTGGGAGCTCTCATCTGAGTGAATCCACGATGCTGCTGCTGCCCACCCTTCTCCTGCATCTGGACCAAGGCATCCCTCTCCCTGCGGACAGCACTTCCTCTGCAGAGAAACTGATCACTACAAACTATGGAAAGGCGGCACCCTTACCTCCATCCATTTCTCTCAAGCACGCCTCATTGATTTACCCATTACATTATTGTTATGAATTAATAAAGCAAGGCCCACGTTCCCTTACTTTAAAGGTTTCTCAGTCACTGATTTCCTGTTATCCTTCCTGTTACTCGACTTTCTGACTCCTCCAGATAAATGGTCTGCAATGCAAACGCAGGCCTGACTCTAGCATTCCCATTAAGTACATAAAAGACATGTGATTTGTCTCAACAATGCCGTATTCAAACCTCCATCAATTAATGTTCAAGTGCAGATTCAAATAGGAAAGTCATCCTCAATTTCTAGTTAATACTCTCATCCCTGTTGAGTGGCTCACTCTTTCCAACTCTAGTGTCGTCTAATTAATTTCCCTTAATTCCCAAAAATGTATAAAAACATGTCTAACTTTCTAGATATGTAGAAATACATTATCTTACTATCCCTCATCATAATTGTTAAAAAAATATATTTTTTATTTTTATCTTAGTGTTTAGGTGCATGCCATGTGTGCTCAGGTGCCCCAGGCTGTCAGAAGATGGCATCTCAACCCTGGAGCTAGAGATAAAGGTGTGTGAGAGCCACTTGACATGGGTGCTGGGAAATGAGGTCCAGTCTTCTGGAAGGGCAGCAAGCATTCTTAAGGGCTCAGCCATCTCTGCAAGTCACATATATCTCACCTAACACCATGCCAGTCACATAGAGGGGCCTCAGCAAATGCTTCCCGAGTGACTGACTTAGCCAGCGTTGGCGTGACTGTCTCCGGTGACCAGACAAAAGATGGTTCCACTCACACAGTAGCACTTGCCTTATTTTTCTGGTTGCTATTGTCCTTGTATGATTTTGGTGAGCCTGCTAAAATGAAAATTACAGGCTTAAATTTGTACTATTTCTTAGGGCTAATTGGTAGTTCTTTATTTTTATTGCCCTTTGGTGCATTAATACATTT
This sequence comes from Phodopus roborovskii, assembly GCF_943737965.1. NCBI lineage: Eukaryota > Metazoa > Chordata > Mammalia > Rodentia > Cricetidae > Phodopus > Phodopus roborovskii. The sequence continues at coordinate 5,891,931 of NW_026125295.1, forward strand.
CAATAAGCATAGAAGCTTTTAATTCTTGCATTTATCCATTCAAAATATTTATTAAACTGTGAGCTAAGATACATGAACAATTTTACCGAGCATATGAAAGATTAAAATCACCTGTGCAATATCCTCATATACTGTAACAAACTCAGTGTGTGCTCATAAGTGTTTATGTGTGTTCACTTGTGTGTGTGTGTGTGTCTACATGTACACACGCAAACATCTGAAGATTGAAGACAACCCTTGGTGTCATTCCTCAAATGCCATCCACCTTGACTTTTGAGGCAAGGCCTCTCACTAGGTGGAACTCACCAAGAAGTCCAGGCTGCTTGGCCTGTGAACCCCAAGGATCTACCTGCCTCTACCTCCATGGTAATGAGAATAGTGGCGCTGATTAACACGAGTCCTAAAGATTGAACTCACATCTTCATGCTTGCTAGGCAAGCACTTCAGTGACCCAACTATCTCCCCAGCCACCAACATCAAACTTGTAACTCCACCTTAAAGCAGCCTACAGAACAGGAAGCTGCCTCCCAAGGGAGCTGGGCAAATTTCATCTCTCATGAGAGCAGAGTCTTCTGACGGCAGTAACTCCTGAATGATGAGAATCAGCAGAGATTCTGGATAAAATGGCAGCATGTGCAATTTTAGGGGAAGCACACATTATTGCTGCCTGTTCTTAAAACGTGTCCACGCATGAGGGTTTTGTGTAGAAGAATCAACAGAGGGAGGTTGACCTCTCTCTCTCTCTCTCTCTCTCTCTCTCTCCCCCCTCTCTCTCCTCTTCTCTTCTCTTTCTCTCTCTCTCACGTGCACACATGCTAAATTTTCTTATTTTGATGGCATATCTTATAGTCTAGCAATATCAAGGCACACTCTAATTTTGGACAAACAAGAGAACACTATTTGTTGTTGATAGAGTTAGAGAAAGGGGAGGAGGGACATAAAGATCGTATGCCATGTTCTTAAATGATGATGGGGCTGACAGATCCAAAATTTGTCTGGGAGGCTGGACACCTAGACATTCAGTTGCAAGTTTGTATTACATCTCTAAATCTCAACTGCAGCCCAAAGTTCAGAAACATGGGCAGGTTTTCAAAGAAACATCCTGCAGGCTGAAGCCCTGGCATTATCTCTCTTTCCTCTAGTAGCCTCTACCTAGTTGGATGAGGTCCAGACACAGGATGTAAGTAATGGACTTTACTTGGCATCTACTGACTTAAATGTCAATTATACCTAAAGAGTGTTTCACAGGGGCAGAGATATCTGACTAATTGACTGGGCATCTTAACCTGACCAGGTTGTCACACAAAACTGGCCACTGGAGTCGCCTTATCTCAGAGGAAGAGACTCCCAAAGTATCACAATTATCTGGGTTACTCAACATCACAGGCCTGGAACCTTTTAATGAATGCAAATTCCTTTATTTTGTTGTTGTCGTTTTTCTTGTTTTTTGTTTGTTTGTTTTTATGGTTGGTTGTTTGGCTGGTTTTACTGTAATCGATTTTGTTTGTTTTCCAAGCAGGGTCTCTTGTGGTCCAGGCTGGCCTGATTCTCCATTCCTGTACAGCTGAGGGTAATCTCAACTGCTGACCCTCCCATCTCTACCTCCCAAGTGCTGAGACTACTGGCATGCATCTGCATGTCAGGCCGTGTGTGTGTGTGTGTGTGTGTGTGTGTGTGTGTGTGTGTGTGTGTGTGTTCTCACAAGCTAGAGGCTAGAGTTTGACATCAAGGTGTCTTTCTTAGCTGCTGAACATCTTATCTTTGAGACAGCATCTCTCATTGAACCCATAGTTCACCAACCTGGCTAGATTGGCTGAGCAGCAAGCTCAAGGATCCTATCCTCCTGCCATCACTGCATTAGTTTCTAACGTGGGTGCTGGGCTAAGAACTCAGATACCACTCATGGTGTATGGGAGGCACGGGCTGACGGAGCCATCTCTCCAGCTTCCATGTATTGTCTGTTTTCCTTTAGATACACAGTCTCACTATATAGTTCTACAGGCTGTCTGTGAACTCATAATTTTCCAGCCTCAGCCTTTAGAATGTTCCGGAATTACAGGCATGCATCATTCTGCCAGACTTGGAAATGCAACTCTGGGAAAACCACTTTGACCTGAGTCAGACCTTCTGTGAGCGGTTTTCTCCAGTGTTCTTCGGGCTCACGCTTTAGCTTTTCTCTTCACCTCTTCAGGGTCTTTCTTTCTTGTTTGTTGCTAATGATACAGGGTTTCACTCTGCACCCTAAGGCTGCCCTTGCATTTATAATATTCCTCCTTTCACAGCCTCAAGAGTGCTAGGATAAAAGCCTAAACCAAGATGCCCAGCCTCTTGAGGTATTTCTGGTGGATACCTCACAGAGTGTGAGGATTACGGTATGCACCTCTGAGGTTGTGAAGAGCAAGTCCTAACAGACGCCGATCATTAATTGGCTGCTCTGTCATGGGCTTCGGTCACTTGATAGATTTTCATGCTTAAATGGCATATTGGATAGTCCCAGCAACATTTTATGGTGCTCTAATTTTGGAGAGAGAACAAATGAGAGGACTATTGATTGTTGATAAATCTTTACTCAGGGATACAAGATAACCGCTGCATTGAACTTTTCCTCCATCACAACCTCTAGCACTTTAGTGGGGAACTCAGCTAAGCCAGCTTCAATTTCCCCAACCAAGGTCAAGAGAACCTACATCAGAATTTACCTCAAGACTCCTCAACAGTCCTTCGGATGGTATTGATCTCACCGTGGGGCAGTTCCTAAATGGTTGCATAACAGTCTAGAGACAGCATGTAAAGTGGACGGTGGGATGGTTACTGCCTGAACTCTCATCAAGCTTAAGCTGTCTCTTCCCATTTAAAAAAACAAAAAAACAACTCAGTGTAGCTCCTCCAAGATCCATGTGAAAGCCAGATGCTATGGTGGGAATCTGCACACCCAGCAGCACCAGGGTTGGGGGCAAGACTCGTGCCCCTCTGTGCAAGCTCTTTCCCCAGCCAGTGAAGCTGAGTGTGTGAGCTCCAGGATCAGCCACAGAGCCTGTATCAAAAGAGAGTGTGGAGGGTGACTGAGGAAGACACCCAACAATGATCTCTGTTTGCCACATGTATGTATATGCACATATACTTCCCACATACACATGTGCACATACCTACACAAACGCATACATATGACAAATGCAGATAGAGAGACTTTGTACCATGTTTCATGCTTTTAAATCCTATGCCTTCCTTCCATCTCCATCTCCTTTATGAGTTCTAGCAGCTGAAAACCCATGTCCTAACCCAGTGGCTAATCTCCCAGTATGAAATGGGAAATGAGACTATGTAATATTAAAAACAAGAAAAAACGGAAAGAGAGAAAATAAGAAAGGCAGATTCAGCAAGTGTGCGTCATTATTGGGGAGCATTAGGGCCCATTGGTCCTGTTGGTCCCAGGAGCGGAGATTAGGCACTTAAGAATATAATAAGGACGGGAAGCCCAAAAGGCGCGGCACAAAGAAACACCAACTTGCCAATCTTGCAAAGTCGATGACCCTCCAAGGAGCAAAGGAGGACAATCTTTCTCATTCAGGGTTCTACTGTGGATGCGGTGGGCCTCAGGGCTCTGTTCGGATTGTACACCCTCCTCTGGGATGTGTCTGTCATTCCCATGCCCTGGGCTTCCACTTTCAGATACTTACAGACTCTTGTAGTCAATGATTCCCTTGCATGCCAAACCCATAAGGATCTCAAGCTTTGAGAATTCCACTCAATTTTTATGTGTCCCTCTAGACAGGTGCCTTGGTTTTTGTTTATGACTTTTGACTGCTTTTGAACTCACTATGTAGTCAAGGGTGACCTTCACCTATTGGTCCTCCTGCCTCCACCTCCAATGACAGGCATAGTCCACCCAGTTTATATGATGCTTGGATGGAAACGGGGACAGGGACTCTACTAACTGAACTACAGTTCCAATTCTTTCAATCCACCCTTGGCCCCAGGAGATTGACAACTTAAACAGCCTGGTCTCCAGAGTTCCAGGAGAGCTTATTTCCCACCTCTGGCAGGAGTTCAGAGGAGGTGAGAAGAGAAGCCAAGGCCTTTGTTCCTCACCCTCCACGCAGCAACTGGAAACAAGCCCACTGCACTCCACGGAGTTATGTTTCATATAGAGTGATGTCTCCTGGTGTTATGTAGAGTTCTTGAAACTGTCACACTCTTTGATGTGAGACCTACTGTTAATGGTCATTATCTACTGTTGAATTCCTTTTACCCTGTCTACATCTTTGTTAAGGGACTATTTATTTGATTCACCTGAACATGTTGGGCACCTTCATTCACTGTCATGATCTCCCCACCTGGGTTCACTGTCCTTCATCGCCCCGTTGCCTCTTCCCCAGCATCCTCTTCTTGAGCTCTCCCTATATTTCCTGCCTCAGTGACTGGTCCACCACTCTCCTCCAGAGTATCGCAGGAGTTTTGCAGGATGCCATGAATGCCCCTTCCTCACTCCACACACTCCAAGACCCTCATGTGACTCATTTATCTTGAACGCCTGTATATTTCTTGCAAGTTTCCAATGATGGCCTCCTAAATGCTCTGTGCCTTTGAAACTTAATCCACTTCAAATAATTTTTTGAACGAGTGTGTGTGTGTGTGTGTGTGTGTGTGTGTGTGTGTGTGTGTGATATGTGTACATGAGCCCAGATGCCTATAGAAGCCAGGGAAGGGGTCATAACCATTGAAACTGGAGTTGCAAGAGGTTGTGAGCCATCCAAAGTGGGTGCTGGGAACCAAACTTGGGTCTTCTGGAAGAGCAGTAGGTGCTCTTCAACACTGAGCCATCTCTCCAGCCTTAAGTCTATTTTTAGGAGTCAGTGGTTGGTTTATTAAACATAATTTAGAATAGATTTTTAAAAGTAGGAGGTGAAAGACAGGGAGGCACCCAGAAGAAGCACACACCTAGAGCAATGGTTCTCAACTCTCCTAATGCTGTGGCCTAATGTTTCTCATGCTGTGGTGACACTCAAACACAAAATTATTCCATTGCTCCTTCATAACTGTAATTTTTCAACTGTTATGAATCATAATGTAAGTATCTGAGATATCTCATATGTGACTCCAAAGGGATGGCTTAAGTCTCAAATGTTGAAAACCAGTGCCCTAGAGTACAGATATAGAAAACTCTAGCAGAGCGTCATCTCTCACTGTTCAGAAACTCAGACATGATTCTATTTTCCTCTGGATAAGCCCTCCAGTACTCTCCATAGTTTCAAGGTCATGCCTGCATCCATACAGGGCCACTGTTGTCTGTTTTCCAGTAGCTTCTATAACAGCTACTTTCACAGTCTGTTTACCCCCCCCCTTTTTTTTTTAATAGCTGGTACTTTATTCTATACATCAAGGTTTTTCACTTCTGAATTCAACACATATTGATCCTCTGACCAGAACATTTTATGTGATCCTACCAATCCCTTCCTACTTTGCTCACCATTTCTCACAAGTAGATACCATTGTTCTGTTAGAATAAGGAGCCTATGTATTGCACACACTGATGTATCCTTAGGGCCTAGCACTGTATCTGGAACCTCCCCATGTGAAAGACACTAAAGTAGTAACTAAACACTAAGAAATGCAAAAAAATATAAAATACACACCTGACATAGACTACTGTTAGCAAAATATGAACTATCTCTCTATTTTTATATTTATTATGCTTTGAAATAATATTTTCATATTTATGAAAGCAAATAAAATGAATCAATTTAAAATTACCTATATAAGCCACAAAAAAAACTTTATTTGGAAAGTTCTAGCTGACAAATATTTGTTAGTCAGTACATATGAGAACTCTCTGTTTTCTAAATTTGGTTCCTCTTCCCATGGAAACTTCCTTCAAATCTGTGTCCTTTTTATGTCTTTCTAAAGTATCCAGTAATTCCTCCACTATAGCAATTGTCAGATTGGACCAAAACACCATTTGCATATCTGGGAAGGTAAGTTAGGGTTAGCTTAGTCAAGACAAGCAGTGCTCAGCATGGCTCCTAGGATGTACCCAGCTGATGCATGCCTGATGGATAAGGGAAGTAGGAAGCCAATGGTCACATGGAGAAGAAGGCATTGGTAACAATAAGATGTTGGTGATAATTTCTACTATCATTAATACCTACTCATCACTGGGTATTTCTCATTCATTAGCTCAGGCCCTGAGAATAACTTGAGAACTTAGAAGCATCACGCAAGATGCAGATGAACTCTGAATTATCCTTATTCCATGCTGCCATCTCTGATTAAGGAACTCATTTGGAACAAGGCTGGAAACCCAGGGACCCTTAAGTAAGGGCCATGTTCCTGCCAGGCATCATTGTTTCCATCCCCTCTTCTGTGTCTATGGAAGATACCATGATTGCTTGAATGTGAAATGTCTCCCACAGGCTCACATGTTTGAACGTTTGATCCCCAGCTGGTGGCGCTGTCTGGAGGATGTGGAGGGATTTGGAGGTGGAGCCTTGACGGGAGAAGTGAATCACTCTGAGGATTTCATAGCCAAGCCCCACTTCCTGTTCACACCATGCTTCCTGAGCATGGGTGTGATGTGAAGAGTCAGGGACCTCAGCCTTGGCTTTCCTGCCATGACGGACTGTGCTCTTAAAGTGTGAGACAGGATAAACCCTCTCTACTTTAAATGGTTATTGTGAGAGTTTGTGATCATAGCAAGAGGGAAAGAGGCAAAAGATACTATCTGACTAGGTGTCAGGGACATGCTTCTGGCCTGGGTCCCTGTGGGGGTGGGACTGAGCCCTCAAACACTTCATCACACAGACCTGAAAGGGAAGCAACAGGAATGGCATGCAAACACATCCAGTCATCAACAGCATCATCAGTAACAGCAACAGCCCTTCTGAGCTCTGTCTGGGTACCATTCAGTACTTTACACACATTGTATTCAAGAGATACTCCCCAGCAGGCTACAGTCATTCCCATCAAATGCTATAATTATTTATAATCATTTCTGTTATGATTAAGAGGAAACTGAGGCTCCGTTTGAGTCAGTCCTATGAGAACTAGCCAAAAGGCTATGGTTCAAAGCAGGGCTTCCTCACTCAAAGCCTGATGCAGCCCCTCCCCATGCAGTTGCCTTGAAGGTGCTGACTGGGACTGTCATAACTGTGCTTCTGAGGGGGCCCTCAGAAACCTGGCCAAGCTGACACAGACACATAAAATAGAACAGCTAAATGCAGCATCACAGGACAGAAATGGGGCAAAAATCAGAAGTGTAAGGTAAAATCAGATAGAAACTGCCCTTGCTGGGCAAAGCCCTGGCTGTACCTCTCCTGTACATGATAGAATGATTAGATGCATGACCTGGGTAAAAATCCAGCCGGGGCAGAAGAGGCTGGTGTGTCTGACTCATAAAAGAAAGCTGCAGGGAAAGGCTGGGATAAAGGAGATGAAAACCATGTCAACAGAGCAGAGAGGACACAGTGGGGTGAAATGAGAGAGAGCAGGAATATCCTAATTATTAATAGGCGGGGAAACAGGCAGAGTGAGCAGGTCTCACCGTCCCCCTGGGGACAGGAAGGGAAGCTCCAACCCAGCACCATTTGTGGCTCTCCCTTGGATTTTATTAAATGTGCCACTACAAGGGAGAATGAATGTGAATTTTTTGCTAACTTAATGTTTTCTGGAAATACCTTTCCCCCTGAAAGCAAAAGAGGTTAAAATTTGTTTGAGGCTATGGAGGAAATTTTTGGAATTAAAAGCTCTCAGAGGCAGAGTTCTTTCATAAGAGGAGTAGAAATAAAGGCTCTCTAGCTTTTTCATTATCATCCTGGAGAAAAGAAATAGAGAGCTTGCAGGGAAAAGAGCCAAGAGGATTTTAATAGCGGACTCTCCGGGTCAACCAAGGAGCTGAATGGAGGCTGCACATGAGGGCTCCGCCTTAACTGAGACTATTGCTCAGAATCGAAAGGCATGGGTTTGCTTTGCATATCAAGGACAAATCACTGCTTTGTGAAAACCTGTAAATTCTCAGAAGAGTAATGTGGGAAACCCATCACAGCACTGGGAGTTGGTACTTAACCACAGAAGCAATTTTGTTTCTGAGATACACAGATGCATAGAGATGCATGAAAGAAGATATGATGCAGATTATTTTAATAATTCATTAGAGCACAGAGTACAAATGATCATGAGTGATCCAATATAGATAGGTCATGGACATCAATGTCCCATCATTCAAGGCTCAGGGAACTTCAAGGAAGAGGGAGTAGGAAGAATGTAAGAGCCAGCAAAGGCAGAGGAGAGCTGTGAAATTTGGATGTGGCATGATATTTGCATATGTCAATCCACAGAAGCTGTGGTTGTCTGGATAAGACCTGCACTCCATAAGCCAATAAAAATTCTAACATTAATTTGGAAGATTATCGGCACTCAACAGATGCTGAAGAGGGAAAGTCTCTCTTCCTTAGAGATGTTGCTTCCACTGGTAGGCTGTGAGGTCCCAGCAGATGACCTCACACACCTGAGCATCTGGTTGACACTAACTGGGGTCATTAACAACAAAATATAAACAGAAAGTGGTCATGGATCTGGGAGGGAGATAGAGTTGGGGATACTAATGGGAGCTGGAAGGAGGCAGTAGTGGATGGATTTGATCAATATTCTTTGTATAAAGAACTTTGTACAGAACTTTCAAAGAATAAAATGGTTATTTAAAAAGAAGTCTGGATAACTAATGGTCATCAATGAGAGAGTGAATTAATGATATTACATCATGTAGGGCAACACTATGGGTGCATCCTTTAGTTCAAACACATGAGGTTATGGGAAACACTTCCCTTCAAATAACAACAGACTTCTCCTCAAGTTCATCCACTTACACTTTTTACTCTGCCAGAGGAATTTCTGGGCAGTTAACATATCATAATTTAGGTATTCCAAAATGAACTCATTCAGAAAGGTCCAATACACATGAAATTCATGACCTCATTTTATTTAATGAATTACACATCATAGTAAACTTTTATATACCTACACATTTTTTGGAAGATTCATTAAAAATATTTTTCATTGTGGTGAGAGTACAGTTATATCATATTTTAAGTGGGGAAGGTTTAATTTTCATTTTATATCCTTCTGTCCCATTTGTATTTTTAATTATGAATATGGATTATATATATATGCACACACATATCACATCTACATAGAAAAAGAGAGGGGGGAGAAAATATAAAAATGTGATAGAATTCTGTAGGATCAAAATACAAATCCATGAGCAAAAATCAGTAGTAAAATGGAATCAATGCTTTAATAAATAATTTACCCATTATGGTCAGCTAGATTTTATCTCAAGGATGAAACATGGGTCTAATGCTTGAGAAGGCATTAACAAAATGCATTACATCATTAGACTAAGGAAGAAATATTTATGTAATCATTTTATTGAATGCTGAAGGGCATTTAGGAAAACATGAAAAAACTCACTAGGGAGAAAACATAATATTTTTTAGTGGTAGACAATGGGTATCAAAAGTCATAGCTGAAACTATAGAGGCATTTCAATTTTTACAAATATTCTACATTTTTAACTTTTTATGATGTCCATGTCTATTTTACATAGAAAAAACTATGTTTCAAAATCTAAGAAAATCCTGTAGAAGAGTAGCTAGAGAAAACAGACTCTGAGTGGTTTGAATGTGGAAAGTCCTCCATATGCCCAGGTATTTAACACCTTGGCTCCCAGTGGGTGTTGCTCTTTATAAATGTTTTTAAAGCTTTAGGAGGTAGAATCTTGCTAGAAAAAGTAGGTCACAGAGGGTGGACTCTCCTTCCTGTTCCCTCTCTAGATCAATGTGATCAGCCACCTCACATTCCTGCCACCAAGCCTTCCCTACTAAGTTTGACTGTGTCTCATCAAACTGCAAGCCAAAATTACCAAAAGTAATTCAGCAACATACTCAGTGCAAAATAATGAGCCCAACACAGCCCCAACTGGGTAGCCTAGAAGCAAGATAATACCACAGACAGGTTTGAGAATACTTAAATCCCTTTCAAGTACAATTCTAAACCCCTTGTATAATTTGCTTTCTGTCCGCACGCATTATGTGTCAAGCCATTACTGGGCATTTGCTCCTTGATCAAAGACTGGCGTAGGCTCAGAGCTTTCAAAGCAGGCAAGGGTAAGGAAGCATGAGGACACAAAAGTTATTAGAAGGACATCAGCTTTTGAGGTGTGCTAACACTTGAACAACACTGACTTTAGGGGAGTGTTTATGGTACAGAATTTTGAGTAGACATGGAAGATGGCTACTGAATCTAAGGTTGAGTTTTAAAGCTATTTTGAATATTAATCTAAGTACAAAAAGACAGAGGAATGGTATTGCCATGTCAGGAGAACAGCAGCTTCCACAGGCAATGGCTGCCAGGCAGGAAGCAGCCTTGGGAGAAGCAAGGGTTCTGGTAGGAAGACGGCAGCCATAGCGCAAGGTTGTTGTGAAGACATGGGACCATTTGTTACCAATAGGACAGAGAAGATAAAGCCTGACTTTCAGATTCAGGTGTGCTAGAGCGTTTTCAAACACTAAATAGGAATTTTCAAAATAAGAAGTCTAACTAGAAGGAGATAACCAACTAGTCTGATCTTCACATGTGGATAGCACAACTACCCAAGGGCATCTAATCTTGTGTTAAATACTAAGAATCAAATAGAAATCTTGAATTAAGCTGGACATTGGTGGTGCACGCCTTTAATCCCAGCACTCAAAAGGCAGAGGCAGGAGGGTCTCTGTGAGTTTCAGACCAGCATGGCCTATAGAGCTAGTTCCAAGACAGGCTCCAAAGCACTACAGGGAAACCCTATTTCAAAACGAAAAAAGAAAAAGAAAAAAAAAAGGAAAGAAAGAAAAAGAAATCTTGAATTAAGGTCTAGTGACACCCCCCCCCCAAATTTGGACCACATCAGAGCTTGCAACACAATTGTAAGACTGACAATGGATGTCTATTTATCACTTTGTATGTACAAGGCACTATCCCTGCCTGGGGAGGGGGCCACTTTCCAGCAGCACAGGGCTCAAAGGGAAACCCACAGAGTCAGTAGACTAAGTCTTTTTAATCTTAGGGTGTTAGGGAAAAGATACAAGCTCTCTTGATGGTTTCCTTCTTTATTCTCCCTTTGCATTCTCTAGTCTTTATTTCCCTGGTGATTTCCTTATCTCACTCTTGATGTTTTCCTTCTAATTCTTTCTAACTCTTCCTTCATCCTTTCCCTTACAGCTTACATACTCCAGCAAAATATTTCAGGCAATATAAAGGCTACAATGTGGTTACTTTTCAAGTGAATGATTATAATAAATGCAAGTAAAAAAAATCATGTTTTCCATATCCCTTACATGATTAAATATTTTAGATATTAGAGGCAAAAAACACATTATCCCACAAACTCACATGCATTTATACACAAGCAACTTGTTCTAGATTAACAGTATGGGCAAGCAAAGCATTCTTTTTACTGGAAGGCTGCATTTTATGGTTACAAAGAAAGGGCCAATCACTGTTTTACTTATCTTGAAAGGTCATCTTATAAGGAACCTTAAAGGGATCACAAACCTAATCTTTTATACATGAAAACAACCAGTCGGCTCTACTTTAAATCTTTAGGGTGCATACTCACTTATCAATAGTTTCTTATATCAGGAGATTAAGGGCAGATGTGGGTATAAGGAATTAATCAGTACCCTTGGTCATCAAGCAATCCTAGGAGGAAAGGCACATCAGCCAATGATAATCGGGCTGCTTTGTTCTTGGTCTTTGACCTTAGGAGTTCCTCACTCAACTGTGTGCCTTTCTGAAACTTTAGATTGTCTTCTTGGGTTTTTCACCTCAAAGCTCTTTAGCAAAAATATCTTAAGCTTTCTTGGGAAAAATAGCCTCATGAGAGCAATACTTTTGCAGACGTCTATCTAGAGGACCACTGCGAAGACATGTCTAGAATGCTAAACATCTTTCGATGCACAAAACAGACTCAGAGTCACTCCACAAGGAATCATGTCATTTGTCATGTCAACAGTGTTGAGGTTGAAAGACCAAGACAGTAACCCTAGCCTACTGCAGCAGACTTTCTGGAGATTTGAGGCTGCAAGATGAAGTCTTCAGCTCGGCAAAAGCAAGTCTCATTCATTTTAATGAACACACATCATGTCAATTCCACTGGACCATTATGAGTATGAAATGATTAAAATATCCTCAATTCATCTTTAGAAGTTTCCAAGCTTTTAAGCGTCTCCTATTTGTAACAAGTTTAACTCATTCATTGCTATGATCATGTGCTCTGTATGAGTTTTGGTACCCTGCAACTTTACTTCTGATCTATTTGTCATTAGTTGGAATAAATGAAGTTTTCTAATTTCTAATCTTACTCAGCTCAAACACAACAGTGGGAAAATTTGCCAAAGTAATAAAGAAATGAGCCTTCTGGTTTGTGTGGAAGTCCAAACTTCTCACATCTACTACAGAGATTACTGAAGTAGGAGTCAAAAAAAAAAAAAAAAAAAAAAACCAAACAAACAAACAAAAACCAACAATAACAACAAAAGCCCCATGGTTTTGCAGTCCTGTTTAAATTAACTTTGCACTTTAACTACCTTTAGAAAATTGGCAAGATCCCCACAAAACCACTTCCATGCCTGCTTACCTAACACAAGCAATAACCTGGGATTAAACCCTTGAAATTTGACAATTGTTACCCTTCTCAGAGTGTGAGTTGCTTCTCTCATTCAGTAACAAAATACTTGGCAAGAAGCATGTAATGGAACAAAACATTTATTTTGTCTCTTCAGTCAGAGGTTGGAGTCCACTGCGGATAAGAACATGTGACAGCAGGAGAAACTTGCAAATATGGCGGCCCTGCAATCGTTTAAAAATGTGGGTGACAGGAAAGAATGAGGGGTGTTTCTCAGCTGGGTTTCTTGTTTTTATTTTTTTCCAAGGTCCACCATCCATTGGATGACACCACCTACTTCCAGGACTGGCTGCCCCACTCAGGAGACTTCTCTGAAAACACCCCCACAGACACACCCAGAAGCATGTCTCCTAGGTGACTTCAAATGCCGTCAGGTTGACAATGAAGGTGAGTCATGAGCAGCATAACCTAACCTGTTTTAATCACTGAAGGAGCTGGACCCATCTTTCTAGACCAGGGCAGTCAATGGAGGTCCAGATCGCCTCCAGATATTCTAGGTAATCTGTCTTAGACTCACAGGCACATACATCCCAGATGCTCTTTACTCATACACACCCTATGGCTTTTGTTTGCTGTGATTAGGGTCTGAGAGCTCCACTGACATGAACTTTCTTCCCAGGTACTCAGTGAGCATGTTATCACAGAGCATCCCAAAGAATGTCTCTACTTGTTGAGCACTGGAGAAGGTGCCTGTGCATTTCGGTGACTCCTTCTCTCCAACAATCTTTACAATTTCAACTTTGTTTGGCAATTAAGTTAACTTCAGGCACCCATCTAGAAGGTGAACATCTCTGCTTATTGTCTGTGTGTGGTGTTTTCAGGCTCACTGGAGACCAGAGAATGGTTTCTACTAACCTTTGACCATCTGCCCACATTGCGTTCTGAGAGCCTCTCAATGGCATCCTTTCTGTGGACATAAAACCTCAAGAGAGAGCTGAGGTATTTACTCAAAGTTCTGCACATTGGCAAGTCAGGGATGCCCTATGCTGTCCCTCCCCTCACCCGCCAACTGCACAAGTGATCTGCATTACTACCAGCCATCCCACTTCCTCTTGCCTCTGGAGACCTGACACATGAATTACCACACTTGTGGTTGGTCTTTCTGCAAACTCCTCTGGTGTTCTTTAAACAGCACTAAGTGCTATTTTTAGACAATGCCCTTTTATTGCGATAATAAGAAAGCCTACATCTCATACTACTAGGTCTTGAACTAGAACACTTAGGATTCAACAGATAAATTTGGCTGTAGGAACAGGTGAAGGCTGTACAAGAAGGGACTCAAAGAACCTAAGTTACAGCAGGTGGCTGATCTGCAAAGGTCAGAACACTGAAAATCCTAGGGCAAAACCCTAGGATGAGATAATGCACAATGACTCGCCTGCTTTGCTATGACATCCAGTTACAGGTTTATCTGTTTTGCCCTGAAGTACAAACACAGGAGCAGTGAATGCATCTTGAGCATCCCCTCAAGACCTTGAACAGTGCACAGCACATGGGGAGCATTTGATTGATTGGGTGACTACATGAATAAACACTAGTTTTCAACCTGATTTATGTGGCCTATATACCCTGCCTTACTCTGCCTCTCACATTGATTTTGCATTAAGGAACTACCTTGAGAAATGTCCAATTAGAACATTATGACAATTCTGCTAATGGTGTTCCTAGGAGGATGCAGGCATGTGTCCTTTTAGGGATGAACAGAAAACCAGCAGGGAATTAGGACTGTAATAAGGTAGAAACCCTTACCTAACACAGTAACAAAATATTTATGCAAGAATACCACAGAATATTCCAGAGTTTTCAAAACCTTCTCATTTAGGAAGACCAAATGAAGAGGTTCCAACAAGTACCTCAAGACTTCTCAAAAGCTGCCTGGGTTCCTTGATAATGGAGCAAGGAGGCAACAGAGGGAGGTTTAAGCCAACACTACTGAAATTTAAAACAAGAGCATGAATGCTAAGCAGCTCATGGATAAATTAAAATAAAGCACTTGGCAAACACCATGAGTTCTAGCAATGCTGAGTAATAGTTACGTCTTCCAACAGAGCCATGGAACGTCACGGGATTATTAAGAACTAGCAAGTCAGGGCTTGTTTTGACCAACAGGATGAAAAATGCTTCCAACACCCTGGAGAGTCATATGAAACACTGGGGCCTCAGAAGACAGAGAACACACTTGTGAGCACACACACACACACACACACACACACACACACACTAACCTTGCTGCCTTCCTCCTTCTCTCTCTCTCTATTTTTGGTCTCTTTCTTTCTCCTTTCCTCCCTCTATGTCTTATAACCTCATTCTCATTAACATGCGAGGGAAATTTTTCAACAGTGAAGAAAATTAACTTATGCTGAGAAAAACTTTACAGTGTTCTATCTCCTGTGCATTTATCCTCATCGTTGTTGTATGCATGATGTATACTTGTGTGGGCATGCATGTCTCAGCACATGGGTGGCAGGTAGAGGATGACTGTGAGATTGGGTCTCTCCATCCACCTCTGCATGGGTTCTAGAGAGCAAACTCAGGTCTTCAGCTTGCTCGGCAAGCACTAACCCACTGGGGTGGCTCAACAGTCCTCTTTCTCATTTTAAGTAGTAGAATATCTTTAAAAAGATGTGCTTTCTTTTTATTCTATGACTGTGTGTTGGGGGAAGTTTGTGAGCACATGCATGCTGGTGTCCATAGATGCCAGAGGAGTCCTGTCTTCTGGAGCTGGGTCCACAGGCTGTTATGGACCACCATGTGGCACTAGAAACTGAACTCATGTCTTCTGAAAGAGCAGTCAGTGTTTTCCACTGCTGAGCCATCTCTCCAGCCCCACAGAATACCCTTTAAAGCCAAGTTCCATAACTAGAAACCAAATGGCTTCCAAGTATGCTAGTTTAAGGCACTGTAAGAGATTAACTCTATGAGTGGCACAGTAAGTAGTCATATAACATCATCTCACTTTGTGATGTGACTTGCTAGACCCTCCCATCAAGAAGGGAGACTATTTCCTTAAGTCCATTACTTAGACAGGCCTTTCATCAAAAATACAAGACAGGCATGACAGTGTCTCAGATAAGAGCCTCAAAGCAAGTACACATCAGAATCCCCACAACTGTCAAATAGCAAGCCTGGGTTAGTTCCATGAACAGGAGAAATTATGTGAAGGAGGCCCACAGTGTCATGGTTGAACTCCATGTTAGTGGCAAGTGAACACCCATCCAACTTCTGAAATGAGTGAAGGATCACAGCCAGTATTGATAGTATTCCTGACCCAATACACAGCTTATCCCAAGACATGTGAGTTGTCAACTGAGATAAGAGGAGCTCTGAAGTTGAACCACAGACTTTTGAGCAACAATAACTGCTCTTTGTGAAGTCTTCGATTTTATGGTAGCTTCTCATGCAATAATACCTAACTGGTACGGACTTCATCTTCCTCTCCTCGACACTGATAACTGCCATGGATTTTATCCATACCACAGCCATGGATATCTACTCTGCACCCACCATGTTACATTGACATCACTTGTGACTAAGGGCCATTTATTTATCAAAATGATTATTCATTTTCATCACCATCACAATAACTAGTTATAAGTTATGGTGAGGCCATGTGCTTAAAGAGCCTGTGCAACCATGAAGGAAACTGATGTATTACATGATATTTGTGAGTCATAACAGTTCCATAATGAAGCTTCCTTTCTCCTCATAGTTACCAACCTATTTACAGACTTGATCAGAGAACTTAGTTAAGAAAAGAAATAACTCCATGTAAATAGAAGAAGGGAAGCAACATTATCCCTGTTTATAGATTTTTGTGGCTTAAAACTAAACAAAAGAACTTCCCCCAAAGAAATGATTGAAAATATCCTTCCCTCCTTCCCCTTCAAGCTCAGGGAACCATGAAGAGGAGGAAGCAGAAAATTTGTAAGAGCCCAAGAAGACGGAGGACACCAGGCAAAAGGGCCCTCTAAAAAAAAGCAGGGTCAGCAATGCATATATAAAGTCACAGAGACTGTGGTAGAATGGGGAGGGCTCATGCCAGTCTAAGCCAGATGGGATAACAGCACGGAGAGGGGAAATAAACGTAAGTCCCAATTCATAACCCCGAAGCTATCTATGACTGATAACTGATCACAAATGAAAAATTAGTTTTCTGCAAGAGTCTCACTGGATATTCAAACCCCTCTTAAGACCAGGCTCTGTGCCCAGCCAGTAGATGACTAACACAAAATGAACTCAGAGGCATTTTTGAAGGTTCTTTGCCCCATAAAGCTTTGTCAGGCTGTTTTTCTTTTTTAATTCCTTTTAATCTTAAAAGTCCTTTTCATATATATTATGGTTTCCAGTTTTGTATTGTGTGTGCAAACTTGTGTTTCTGTATCTATAGATGTTGTTTTGTGCTTTTATTTTGACATTTTCTTGTTTTTATCTTATTTTGTTATTATTTTTTAGATGATGATTTGCATTCTAATGAGAAAGAGAAAGAAAGGATGTGGATTTGTGTGGTTGGAAAAGAGGAGAGGGAGGATCTGGGAGGAGTTAGAATATTTTGCATGAAAAAGAAATCCATTCTCAAGGTAAAAAAAATTTTTAAAACACTGATGAAAGATATTAAAGACACACATAAAAATGTGAAAGACTTCCCCAATTCTTGAATTAGAATTGATATTATCAAAACCTTCTACCATTCAAAGCAATTTACAGATTCAAGGTAATTCCATTACACCAAGAGAAATATCCACCAGATCATGTGAGTAGAGAAAGACCTTAAGTAGCCCACTTGGTCTTGATTAAAGGACAAAGTTGGGCCTTGAGAGAGGGCACAAGGTAGAAGAAAGGAAGGAAAGATAGAAGAAGGCTTGCTGTGCATGCATGGAATATAAGTTTGAATCAGATGACACAGATAACAAACCCTAGCAAAGTCACGTGCATGTCCATAGCCCCAGTGTTGTGGGGACCTGGAATAGGAAGATCACTAGGACATGTTGGCTCTAGACTAACATCAGTTTCAATGAGAGGCCCTGTTTCAGGAGAGACTCTGTTTCAAGAAGTAATAAAGAAGATGCAAAATGAAGAGTCAGTAATGTGACATTTTCCTCTGGCCTGTGATCTCATGTATGCAGGTATATTTACCTGCAAACATGATTATGCATAAATAACTCCTCTCTCTCTCTCTCTCTCTCTCTTTCTCTCTCTCTCTGTCACACACACACACACACACACACACACACACACACACACACACCACCACCACCACCAACAACAACAACAAAAGTAAAAATAAAAGGAAAAAATTGGAGATACAACAATACCTCATTTCATGATACACTGCAGGATAGTAACAACAAGGTGTTGACATAAAACATATACGTAGACAAAAAAAAAAAAAAAAAAAAAAAAAAAAAAACAGAAAAGATGCCATGAATAAATCCATATATATTTAGCCAACTGATGCTCAGAAAATGATATATATTTGAAATATAATCTTCAAAAAATGTAATGAATAAAAATTAGATGTCCCAAGTCTTTGAAATGATATGGATTTAGATACGAGTGGTACACAGAACTAAAAACAGATAGGTCAAGAGCAGAAATCACAACACATTACAACAAAAATGCCAGCAATATAGAACAAAGAGATAATGTAAAAGAGAAATAAGAATTCATTCATAAAGACAAACCCATTAGAATAACAGCAAATTCCACATTAGAAACTCTAAAGGGCAAGAGGTATAGAATTCTGTATTACAGCCATGAAAGAAAATAACTGACATCCGTTATAGCTGTACCTGGAGAGCTATCCTTCAGATTACAAGCTAAACTAAAGACCTTCCAAAACCATCATCAACTGAAACATCCATGGCCATCAAGCTAACGCCATAGAACAGACTTAAAGGAATCCTACACAAGAAGAGGAAAATAAACACAAACACCAGAAACAAGCAAGAAAATAAATTCCACCAGAACAAGAGATAAGCAAATAAGAATCAGAAAATAAATATTAGAAAAACAATAAAGTGACAGAAATCCTTTACAACTTTTACAGTATTACTGTAGCTATAAATGATCTTAATTTTCCAACTAAAAGTCACAGGTTTCCTGGCTGCATTAAAAGATGATACTCAACTATTTGCTGCTCACAAGAAACCCACTGCACAGGCAACAACCTTTCCAGGCAGCGAGAGGATAGAAAATGCTATTCCAAGTAAATGTTATCTGCAGGCAAGCATCAGTGCATATACTTTCACATCCAGAAAAAAAAGACATCAATACCACTATCAAAACACAGTCCAGGAATGGAATTGTATGAGGAGACTTCTAAGAGTTTGTGAGAACACCCAAGGGAAAAAAAAAAAAAAAGACAAGTCCTGTGAATTTTCCTCAAAAACAGAATTGTTGGTGCAATGTGCTCATGCCTCCTAAGTGTAGCAGATTAAAGTGAGTTTACTGAAGAATATTCACTACAACTGATTATTGGTATTTTTTCAGAGGCCTCTATGGAAAACCTGTTTTCCATATGTGGCTTGTCCTAGTGATTGTATATTACAATTGAATTCATGAAAACTTTACTCAGGTGGCCTGTCTTTTTATTATTTTTTTCTCCTCTCCTACCAGCTCCCCTGCTCCCTACTCTGTTCCCACCCTATCCCTGCCAGTCTCCTCCCCTCTCTATCTGTTTAGGAAAGGGCTGATTTCCCATGAGCATCAACAAGATATGGCTTATTATGTTGCAGTAAGGCTAAGCTCCTCTCCATGTATTAAGACGGGACAAGGTGACCCAGTATGAGGAGTAGGATCTCCAAAGCCAGTAAAATAGTCAGAGATAACTCCTGTTATCACTGTTAGGAGTCTCACAAGGGAACCAATCTACACAACTGTAACGTATGTACAGAGCTCCTGGTTGTCAGTGCAGTCTCTGTAAGTGCCTGTGAACCCACGTTAATTAGTTCTTGTGGTATCATTGGTTCCTCTGGCTCCTACTATCTTTTCTCCTCCTCTCTGTGGGATTACCTGAGCTTCACCTAACATTTGGCTGTGAGTCTTTTCCATCTGTTTCTGGATGCAGCCTCTCTGATGAAAATTGGGTTATGCACCAATCAGTGTGTGTAGCTGAATATCATTGGGCATCCTTACACTGACATTTCCTCCTCTGGTCTTGTTTGGTTCTATCCTAGGTTTCTGGGTCATCAAGTCATCAAGCCTATGGGCCCTGGTGATTCAGGCAGTGGCTAATGCCCCTTCATGACAAAAGTCTTGAAGAGACCAGGGATACAAGGGACATATCTAAACATAATAAAAGTAGTATACAGCAAGCCAGTTGCCAACATTAAATTTAAACGGAAAGAAATGCAAAGCAATTCCACTAAAATAAGACAAGGTTGTCCACTCTCTCTTTATTTATTCAATATAGTACTTGAAATTTTAGCCAGAGCAATAAGAAGTCAAAGTACCTTAATAATATAAGTCAAAGCCTTAAATAATATAAAATATATTGGTGTGACTCTAACTAGGCAAGTGAAAGACCTGTTGACAAGAACTTCAAGTCTTTTGAGTAAAGAAGTTGGAGAAGATATCAAAAGATAGACCGATGTCTGTCCTACACTCATAGACAGATAGGATTAACATAATAGAAATAGCCATCGTACCAAAAGCAATCTACAGATTCAATGCAATCCCCATTAAAATCCCATCACAATTCTTTATAGATCATGAAAGAACAATACCCAGCTTCATATGGAAAAGCAAAAAACCCAGGAGGTGTAATACAGCGAAATAGGGGAGCAAAGGCATTAATGATCTTCCCCAGGTGTCAACCCTATAAACTATAATTAACATACATTAATACAAATGAAAGATGTGAGGCTGAAGAGGTATCTCAGATGGTAAAATTCTTGCCACATATACATGAGAAACAGAGTTGGACTCTCTTCATCCATGAAGAAAGCTGTGTACAAAGGTACCTATGTGTAATCCCAGTGCCAGAGAAGTCCCAGGCAGGAGAACCCTGGGCTTTGACGGCCAGCCACTCCAGCAAAACTGAGATTACCAGGTTCAGTAAGAAACCCTGTGTCCAAAACAAGGTAGAGATCATGTGAAGATAACAAATCATCCTGACCTCTGAATTCTACTTGCATACGTGCGTGCGCACCTGCCCGCGCGCAAGCGCGCAAGCACGCACGCACACACACACACACACACACACCCTCTCTCTCTCACACACACACACATACACACACACACACCTATATACAAAACAATACAATGCAATACAAATCAAATAAGACCTTATCAGGCAATCATCTTTGTTACTCGTGGCAGGATGTGTGACTAAAGCAAAATGGTATTAAGACTGTTCAAGAAAACAGAAGTCCTTAGAGAGGGGGATACATATTGATGGGCACATTCATATCCACATTCTTTTTTGTATTGGAAGTATTTCCCAGTATTCCCTGTTGGCTACTGGTTAGAATTTCTATACAGAAAAATCATCAGAAATAAAATATCTGAACAACACTGACAAACCATTCAACAGCAGCTCAAATACTTCTTTCAACTGTATTGGGAACAATGACAAAAAAAGGTACATATTCACATTATTTAAAGAGTTTTTACTTTATGTGCATTAGTGTTTTGCCATGGGTTTTGAGTCCCCTGAAACTGGAGTCAGAGAGAATTGTGAGCTGCCGGGAACTGAACCCTGGTACTCTGGAAGAGGAGTCAGTGCCCTTAACCACTGAGCCGTCTCTCAGCCGCCCCCTGCCCCATGTTTACAACATTTAAAAAGGCTTAAGAATCCATATTGTAGTCTCTGAAACATGTTTCTGACCATAGCATAGTGAAATTAGAAATCAGTAATACTGGGAAAAAAAACCTCTGAAAACACAAAATTTAGACAATTGGCTTCTAAAGAACCCATGACCCACAGGATGCCCAAAAACATTCAAAATTAAAGCATGCCATGAAATTTCACAAGAGCATGGAACATGCTGAGAAGGAAAGTTATAGCACTCAATGCCCATGTATGAGTGAGGGAAACTCTAGGATATCATTTCAGTTAGCAACATCTACCTCAAAAAGAAAAAAGAAAAAAAGAAAAAAAAAAAAAATAAAAGGCGGTGGAGAGATTAGCACGACGGGTAAAGTGTTTGCTGCTCTTCCCGAGGACCCAAGTTCAGTTCTCCAAACCCACACTGGGGGCTCAAAACTGCTTTAATTCCAGCCCCATGGATCCGGTGCCCTCTTCTAGCCTCCGAGGGTACCCATCCACACAGATGCATGCACACGGATACATACAAATGAAAACTAAAATCAACCTTTTAAGAAATCAGAAAAGGATAGCATAACATGAACAAAAGAAGGCAATAGAACAAATTTCAATATCATTAAGTTCATTCTTTATGAAAAATTAGAATGTTACATCATAGCATTATTACTGTACATAATTGATGCCCAAACTCCATCAGATAACTTACAGAGAAGGTCAGCATTTTCAGAATAGAGGCGGATAGAAGTTCAACTCACAAAAGTCAGTAGCCTGTCTATTAACCAACAGCAAGCATGGTGAGAAAGAGACCATGGAAACATTCCAATTCACAGTAGCTCAGGGGACGTAAAGGACATGTACAGAGGAAATTCAGAATCCCTGAAGAGGAAAATTGAGGAAGATGCTAAAAAGTGGAAAGATCTCCTGCTCTTGGGTTGGTGGAATTCATATTGTGAAATTGATCCCCTACCAAAAGCAATGTACAGATGCAATGCAATCCCAATCAAAAGTCATAAATAAACGTTTAAGACGGTGGAGCTAAAAAAACAAAAGCCACCACATGGCCGGGGATGTGAATATCAGTGATGGAGCAGTTGTTGCAGTTGGTGAGGCTTCACACCTGCAAAGGAGAAGGGGAAGTTACAAACAGCCCCCTACTCATAAATTCAGCAATTAGAAGAAGTGGCAAAATTGCTCAAAAATCACAGTCTATCAAAATCCAGCTGGTATGAAATACACAATCCTAATAGGCCTATAGCCATAGACGAAATTGAGTTTGTGATCCAAACCTCTTTAACAGATGGAATCCCCAGACTCAGAGGATTTCACTAGAAGATCCTACCAAGTAGCGGTAGAATGTACAGAAATTGTTGTTCTTTATCTCTTGCAAAAAGCCAATGAAAAGAGGACACTCTCAGTCCCAATCTCAATACAGCTTGTAGTATTGGATTCGAAAGCCAGAAGGAGAGAAGAATGAAAAAATGGATGGGCGAGCTGGAGATTATCTAAGTGAGGGGAGACTTACTAATGTCTCTCAAGAGCACACATAAAATTCTCCAATGGGATCCTTTCTAAGTGTTTGATTTGTGGGTTTTTGTGTGTGTAGATGTTTGGCATACATGTATGTGCCTGGTTCTTATGGAAGCCGGATTCGCTGAGACTGGAGCTATAGGTGATTATGGGCTGCTGTGTGGATGCTAGGAACTGGACATGGGCCCTCCTGGGGAGTTCTCTCCAGTCCCTCTGTCGGAACCTTATCAGCCAGACTCAACCGTGTATGTCCCCAATCTGCAGTTAGAACTGAATTGCCACCAAGTTGCAGGAACTGTCCCTTCACTCATAATCTCCACCTTAGCTGCAAAGAGCTACCTGGCCCCATGATAACCCTCTGGAGGAAGTGTGTTTGACAAATGAGAACCATTAGGGTATACAGTCCCAGCTACTTCAGCCCAGTGCGAGGGTTTCCAGAGGACCTAACTGTGAGAACCAGAGGCGAGAAGCTATCAGACTAGCAGAGAGACCCTCCAAAGTCCATCTGGTTTTGGTTTCGTTCAGGTTTTCCTCATAGTTTGCTGCTACAGGCCTCAGTCCTCAACAGAAATGTCTATTCATCCCAGCAAACCATGAGACGGATTCCATTCCAGTCTAGCTTGCTGAACCAGTGTGCTTATTGTGGTTACTTACAGGACCACAGAGACTCAAAAGCACCCTACCCTAGCCTGGGTGACGACTCATGAACGTTGCGCTCTGGGCAGAAAGGAAGCTGTCTTTTTATTTTAAGGTCCCAACCCCCAAGGGACTCAGAGTGC
Source organism: Phodopus roborovskii (assembly GCF_943737965.1). Lineage (NCBI taxonomy): Eukaryota > Metazoa > Chordata > Mammalia > Rodentia > Cricetidae > Phodopus > Phodopus roborovskii. The sequence continues at coordinate 5,915,719 of NW_026125295.1, forward strand.
CACACTAAGTAGTCATCCCTCCTGAGAACGAACTTGTCAAAAGTCACAGAGGGAGGACACAAGGCAGAGTATATGTTTTCTTTTTTCCTCTACCAGTCATCGTCTTCATTTTATCTTTTATATTATTTTTCCCAACATGCTACTTTTATTGATTATTTGAGGGTTTCACATCACGTACCCCGATCACACTCACTTCCCAGCCCCCCCCCCATGTCCTTGATGCTGTGGGATTACCTTGGGGAAAAGCATCAGTTTCTCTGTTTATTTAGGCTACTAAACTTCTCCCTTTTTATTTTCCCTAAGCCAAATCAACTTAGAATTCTGTTTTTTTAAAATCATACATTTATCAAGATCAGGCTGAAGCGACTTTGTCCTCTGAGAGCTCACTAAAATCTATTTGCATCCCTTACTCTCTGTTCTATAGTAATTCACTTGCCTTTCCCAAGATTTCGGCAAACTGGCAGGAATTTACAGCTTCCTTACTGCATTTTTATCTCGGCCCTTCCTTTATGTCTGCTGAAGCTTGATGGCCCCGGAAAGACCCATCTTTCTTTATACCACACTGATGCAGCCATAGATTTCATCTCCTTCCCTTTGACATCGCCGCAGACCACTCACAAGGTGGGCAGGGGTGTGCCTGGGCATACGGCAGCCTTACAGTAAGTGAGAGCTTTGTATTATAGAAAACAAATACGTTGAACTGATTGTAAGGTGTGCATTTTTCTATTAGGCCACGTAGAGCCCCCCACTTATGGCAGAATGTTCTACTAGCTTCCCTGCATGACATCCCTGGTGGCCTACTATGTGGCCTGGTGCTCTTCCTCTTCCTAGAAACCAACCATGGTTTCCTTCTCAGACATCCTATTTTCCTGGTGTCTCCGCCTCCTCCATCCACAAATCAATCCCCTATCTCTGTCCCACTAAAGAAGGCACTATCACTGATTGTTACTTTTCCCATTGCTGAGAAAATGGCTGATAAATCAACTTAAGGGAAAGGCTTCTTTTGGCTCGCAGTTGCAGGGCTATCAGGCCAGGATAAGGCAGAGGGGTGTGGTGATAGGAGCCAGAGGTGGCTGGTCACATGGCATCCACAGTTAGGAAACAGAGAACAATGAATGCCCATGCTGGACTGGATTCCTCCTCTGCATTCAGTGTAGGACCCAAGCCTAAGGAATAGTACTGCCTACATTGAGGCTGGGACATCCCTCTCCAATTAACCTAATTTAGATAACCCCTCACAGCCAGGTTTCCAGAGTTGTTTCCATGGTGACTCCAAATCTCAACAAGCTGACAGTTGAGATTAACTACCAGGGTCACACTAAGCCTCTTTCTACAAACCCTAAAGTTCTCATTTAGTCACAAGTATCTTGTTGGGTAGATGGTAGCTCCACTCTGGACAGTGAAGACAGAGGGGTAGGAGCAGAAAGCCGACAGAGTTGGTAACTAAGAGCCTGTTTCTCTCTATGACAACAGTCTCGAACCTCTGCGTACCAGGTAGCTTGGACTAGATGAGCCTTCACTATATAAAGGAGGGGGGCTGCCCTGCACGTTGTCAAAATATCAGTAAACTCACACAAACACCGTTTCCCCAGCCATACAAATAAAGAGCTAATCAGGGCATTCCAAATATCCTACAGGGGTCAAAATGGTCACTGGATGAGGCACGCTTCTCTAGGGGACCCTCTATAGTGACTCATGCTACAGGAGAAGACACAACAGCACTGCAACTAGGGACCTTAATCTGCTCTGTCTGAAAGCCAATGAGTACCACATTAGCAGCCTGCATTCTGCAGTTCCAAAGGATCACCAAAAATCCAATTTTCAACAGGAAGTAGAAAAGCAAATGCATATTCAGTATCCTAATTTGTTTTATAAAATAATGAACTTTGGCACATAGCTTTGGTGATAATACTTTGGGGGCCATACCAGATAATTAGGATTTAGGAAATGTTTTAAAGATAAGACCATTCAAATTATTAGGGGAGATTTTATAGCCTATATTGTTTAGAGAATGAATTTTGCTCAAAGTTACTCTGACTTTCCAGACATTAAGCTTCTACTCTTCTCTCTCTAATTACTTGTTAATGACATCATATTACATTGATTGGTTCCTGATCTTGTACTCACAAATATTTGTTTTGCCAAAGATAGCCTATTATGTTACTCTGACATAAATAGTTTTGAGCATTTCCAAAGCCATATTGGGTTCTCAACTGGAGGGCATGAGAAAAAGTAAAGGGGAATTAGATTAGATGTGGCCTCAGCAAGAGTGACTAAAATGGTGCAGCCAGAGAATGAGAATCAAAGTAGTGTCTGAGAATTTCAATCCGGAGTTCACTCACACTCTGTACTTGATATGAGGCAGGCTGGCAATAGTCTAGTTCTGAGAAGCTGGGGTTATTGTCAGGGTGTCTTTAGGGGAGCTGTTAAGCATTCATGCTACCCTTACAGAGGACCTGAATTCTGTTCCCAGCACCCACAACCACTTGGAACTCTAGTTCCACAGACTTCATCTGGTCTCTGTAGGTACTATATACGATTTGTGCACATACGTATACTCAGGCTCACACACACACACACACACACACACACACACACACACACACAGAGAGAGAGAGAGAGAGAGAGAGAGAGAGAGAGAGAGACAAACTGAAATACGTTTTAAGTGCTCTCTCCATATAAGCTAAGAATGGGATCTATGCAGAACATTTGGTTTCAGCAGGATTTCAAATACATTGTTGGGCAACTCTTTTAACAGCATGGGTCATGGGAGAAAGATGAATTCCAGACCCAAGCTGCTGGTGAAATGAAAACTTCTGATTCAGCCAACATGGTTGAGCCTGGTTCAAAAACCAAGAAGAACCAAGACATGTGGCTGTTAGGAAGGCAACCCATGGGCTTGTGGGTTGGAAATCCATCCAGACTGGATTATTAAGTTCTTACAAGCATGGGCCAGTGGGTTGTTTTGTTTGTTTGTTTTTGTTTTTTGTTTTTTTTTTTTGTTTTTTGGGGTTTTTTTTGGACTGTTTAAAACAAGTATGAATGGAAAGTCATTCATACAAGAATATCCCAATACCCCAGAAGTCCACATAAATGGAGAATGTGGGGGTGGGGAAATAGACCTTATGGAAGAGCTTGGCCTTCTGAACCCACGCTTTGGAATCTGGGCCTGACAGTAGGTACCTGCAATGCTAGGTCTGGAGTCAGGAAAGTTGAGTTGGGAAGATCTCTGGAGCTCTCTCTGTGCGGGTAGGAGCTAGTTTGGCCAACGTTCTCTTTGGCATTAAAGTTTCTTCAATGGATGTTTCCCAGTTCACTGTCACGCACAGATGTTTGTTATTTAGGTCAAGAACATCCTGTGAGTTTGGCAGACATCAGCTTACAAGGTGGAGGAAGTTGTGAAAGTTGTGGTGATGAACAGTCGGAATGGCTGTCATCAAATACGTGATGCTCTACCAAATGTGGGCAGGGTGTGGGGAGTATGGATCTCTTCCTTACAGCTGTGGGGCCTAGCTTAGGGAGAGCTGAGACAAGACTGGGGGGGGGGGGAAACTCGGTTGGTGGAGAGCTCTCCTAACACATAGAAGCCCTGTGTTTGAACCCCAGCATCACATAAACCAGGTGTAATGGTACACACCTGCAATCCCAGCACTTAGAAGAAGAAGGCAGGAGGATGAGGAGATTAAGGCCATTCTCAGCTATATAATAAGTTTGAGACCAGCCTAGGACCCATGAAACGGTGTCAAAGAGAGAGAAAAATAGAGAAAGAGAGAGAGAAGAAAGGTGGCTGAAAATTAGTTATTACGGGCCAATAGAGCTGTAAACATGCCATTTGTCTGCCAGTGTTGGCCCACAGAGACTTGAAAGAGTTTGAGTCTGTGGCCAAGTAAAACTTCAGAGATACCATTTGAAAATCCTAAACTGCAGTTTTTAAAAAGCAACCGCCCCACACCTGTCCAGCATTTCCTCAAAGAAACTACCGATAACACCGAAGGATTTACCCTCCTAATACCTACCATTCTATGTTTTTAGTCCAGATAGCATGCTTGCCTGGAGTGTGTACTGTCTGGTGGCCTCTGTCTGTACCAGCGTTTCCCAAGTGATAACTCATGGGTAAACCCACAGACACAGATTTGCACCTGACACTGGGGAGCTGATTCCTCAGTATCACAGATTCACTCACATCGATACTTTCCCGGGGAAGCTGATCTCTTGGCAGCTACTCTACAGAGGGAATTCAGTAATGGACACTGAAGATTCCTTCCTCCATGAAGACGAGGCCCTGAACCTCGCCAGCACCGCAGAGCCAACCCTATTAGTGCAGGTGTGCATGAGCCAGCCCCGAAGCAGTAAACATGGAGGAGCTGCCCCCATTGCTCATCTGGTGAAGCAACCCACAGCTGCCCAGGGGTATGATTTGGCCCACCCTGTCATCCACCCCATCTATGATCTGCTGCAGTACGTAAAGGGACCTGACCCACAGACCCAAAGCTGCAGGGTTTCTGCAACATGGGGCACCAACAGGATTTACAGCAAGGTCCCAGCATAGATAGTATAGTAGAAACCAGAGGCCTCAAACCAGACCAATGACCCTTTGCAATGAACACTTGCAAGTAAAGATTATGGACAAAGGGGTTTACAATGTGACTTACTTCAGCTTCCAATGTAAGATTTTTAATTTGTTCCCTTTTTATTATTTTTTCCTTAAATTTTGTTTCACTTGGGGCAGGAGGTACGGGGCAGAGGATGGATAAGAAGGGACAGGGAAATGAATGGGATCGAGATACATGATATAAGACACATATAATTAAAATAAATAAAGAAAAGATCCTTTCCCTGACACTTTGGGAATTTAGACTCTCTCTCTCTCTCTCTCTCTCTCTCTCTCTCTCTCTCTCTCTCTCTGTGTGTGTGTGTGTGTGTGTGTGTGTGTGTGTGTGTGTCGGTCACTGTGACCCTCCCGACATAAGTGCTGGAAACTAAACTCGGGTCCTCTTTAAGAGTAGTAAGTCCTCTTAACCACTGAGCTATCTTTCCAAACCCATTTTCATGTTTTTTTTCCTCTATCACAGGTAGGCACTATAGCACGCTTGAACAAGTACAAATATATCATGCAAAAGACATTACTATTCATTTACAAACTCACATATTAAGGCCACAATGGCTAGAACATTTCATTTTAACCTGAGAAAGGTGATTGCCACTTGGTAACAAAGCAGCCATGTTTTCTCTGCATCCAATCAGAAAGAGGTAGCAGCAGAAGAATAAGAACTGAGTAGCAAAACTGAATACTCAAAGAAGGTGTGTGGACATACACCCCAAAGCCCCGCAGAAGGCCTGACTGAGTGTGAAGAGTCCAGCTCCATCTTTCAGTCATCCTTCCTGGCCCAGGGCACAGGGCCAGGTCATTGACTGACCTTGTCCCAGAGCATGCATCTGTGCTATGTTATGACTTGTGTTTTATTAGAAGAAACCAATGGCGATCTTGGATTCCTTGTCTGTTTTTAGAAATCCTTCCTTCAAAAGTTGTTCCATTCCATTGATGAAGGAAAATGGTCTTTACGTCCTTTGTCTTTTGTCTTTCCATTTGTTTCCTTCTGCCTCTCTTTGCAAGGGAATTTATCAGATCAACTAGGGAGAGTGTGCGGGGTCTGTGAGCAGGGCACCAAGGAAATCACTTGTGTTGCTTTTTTATCTAAACCACCGGGAAAGCTCTATCCTGAGATCAAGCTGTAGGCCACCTGACTCGCCCCCTTTAGCGTTGACAGCACTTGAGCTAACATCTGAGGCTAATGATACCCACGTGTTTCCTCTCTAGTGTCATGTGTCCGCATCCTCTGAGCATTATATTGCTTTAAACTCTGAGTGGCCTCCTATCCTGCTGCTGTGACTTAGATAAGCGTCACCTTCAGGGTTCATCCGGACACTGGATCCCCTGATGCCATGGTATGACAAAGTGCAGCTGTAGAAAGTGTTTAAAGTCATGAGGGTTCCACCTTCTCAGATGGGATTGGAACTCTTAGGAAATCACTCAAAACAGAAGAGAGCACATGGACACAGCATCCCTCCCTTCCAGAATATCCAGCAGCTTCATCTTGGATACAGACACCAAGGCTCCAATAGGTACCAAACCCATTAATTTTTTAATCTTGAGTTTCACAGCCACCAGAGCAATGAGAGATAAATTTCTGTTTGTATAAATCACCATGATTGGATACTACAAACAGACTGAACCAATGCTCAAAGTTGAAGACTAATATCCAACTGTCGTTGTAGCCTTGCATTCCAATATGACCCAATGAGACAGATGGGAAGTGAGGCGAAGCAGGAAAAGCAGGTTGGGAAGAGGAAGCAGGCAGCTAACTGAGCTGCCTGGAGGCATCCAGGTTGAAGGTTTCCTAAGACTGCATAGAAATGAAGATTCAATGTGGGAGTGGGGAGATGGGGGATGTCCTTCTGTATATGTTTCTCTTACTGGTTGATGAATAAAACACTGTTTGGCCAGTAGAGACAGGAAATAGGCGGGGTTAAGAGACAAGGAGAATTCTGGAAAATGTAAAGAGAGGCTGCAAAAAGATGCCATATAGTAGAAGTAACAGATCCAGACTCTTTGCAAGTAAGATAAGACCATGTAGAAACACTTAGATTTATAGAAATGGGTTAATAATTAAGACAGAGCTAGCCAATAAGAAGCCCTTGCCTTCAGCCAGCAGTTTTTAGAATTAATACAGTGTCTGTGTGTTCATTTGGGGCTTGAATTCAGCAGGAGTGGGACCTGGCAGAAGAAGAAACTCCAGCAACAGTGGGGATGCTGGATTACTGATCTGTGTCTTCTAGAAATAATGATTTAGCTTGTGCCTGTGTAGAATAAATTCCCCAAAGAGAAAACTAAAGAGCCGGGGAACAAAGAAAGAAGACTCTAGAAGAACACCTACCTTAAGGGTCAGAGAGAGGAGCAAAAGGAACAAAAGAATTATGTCAGCTGGCCCCAAAATAAATGGAGCACACCTGCTCCAAGTGTCAGAAGTTCAGGTCCCCAACAATAGCACAAATGAATGCAGTGATTTATCTTGCAGCCCAACTCTTCCTACAGGATCACAATGTCTTATTAATGTCAGTCACAGCATGCAGTTATTACAGCTGCTTATTATTCCTGTTGAGGTGACAGCCAGGCTGGCTCTTGTTTACACACTTACAAGGACAGATGTCCGTCTGTAAGAGACAGCAGGTAAAGGAGAGATGGAGGTACGGGATATTCCAACCTTAAGATGAAATCAGGACTCTGAAGTTTCAAGCCAAAACACTTTTTTTTTTTTTGGATGATATTTATCCCTTTAATCATAGACTTTTTTTCTGGAAGAAATTTCTGTGGTATTTACAGTAGAAAGAACTTTCTTAAATGAATGTTGGAATTCCATATTTTAAAAATGGAAGTCTTGATTCTTTTATGTGTGGCATTTGGAGAACAACCTGGGATATTCTCATGACTCACCACCTTTGAGACTGCATCTCTTCTTGGCTGCTGCATAGGCTAAGCTAGTTGGTCCACTCAAGCATCTGGAGAGTTCTCCCATCTCTGTACCTGTCTTATAGGAGCTCTGGGGTTATAGACAACATTACTACATCTGGCTTTCTTTCCAAGGTTCTGGAAGTTCAAACCTAGGTTTTGTGTTTATTTTGCAGTGAAAACTTTACCCTCTGAGCTACCTCTGAAGCCCTGAACAAAACTATAGCACAGTGACATATGCATACAAACTTAGGAACTCAACCTTGTGCTTCCCAGACTGTTACTGAGGACAAGAGGTAGTGATAACCCTCATATTCACATGGACAACACCGATCAGCAATCCTTGCACGTTTCAGAGCTTATCGGCATTAGAATCTTAGCTAATAGTAGGGGGAAATGAATGAGGCTCCCAAAACAAACTAGACCCCTAACCATAATGACAGCTAAGCTTTCCCTATACAAAGGTAGATAATGAGCCACTGAACAAAGGAGTTGTCTGATTTCTTTTTCCAAAAAGGGAATTAACCCTAAAATTTGAGCAGATAGGCAAGGATGGAGCATGGATTTCTCTCTCACTCCAGGTCAGGACTAAGCAGGAAGCTACTTCCACTGGTTTAATCTGAAATACATTTGGGAATTAATACAGTAACTATTTACTCTACCCACTTTAATGATTCTGAGTACAGGTGAAGTGGATGGCTTACAACAGAAACACTCTATCCTCGTGTATTGTGAGGACACAGCCCTGGCCTCTCACAACACTGACCTGGATCAAGAACATGAAATGACTGCTCCTGCGCCTCCATTTACCTCACCAACAGATCACACAGAGGCCCTTCACTGCGAACTTGATAGAGAAAATACATTTCTTTGACCACATCTGTCTACTTTACCAAGTTGACATTTTCCCATGTTTATTTTTAAAAGCAGCAGTAGTGAGCCAGCCTGGCATGCTTTCTAGACCATCATGACTTGACTTGGAGAATTGGTCTGAGCTGATAATGTTAATGACAAAAAAAGAACAAAAAAAAAAAAAAAAAAATGAAACCCTGTCTACAAACTTGCCATAGCAGAAAAAGGAAGCCTCTTATATAACAATCTTGACCAATGTGTTATCTATGCCACAGAATATTCAATAGCTCCCCCCACCAACAATACACACACACACACACACACACACACACACACACACACTGTCCCACACAACAAAGCCTTGCAGACAGATAGCATGTTGGAGTATCCAACAATGAGATTTGACAAGAGCCAGGCACTTTGGGCAGACTCGATCAATGCTAATTGACAAGTAAGGGATTCAAAGGCAAATAGGAACCTTTGAACTCCATGTTGCTCGGGGTGTGGACCTCTGGCTGCAGACCTTCTCTTTTTCCCATTACCCCCTTATATTTAATTACTTGTTCTAGTCGGTGCACTCTGGTCTGACTTGCTGTCAGGTGGCTTTGGAATGAGCCCATGTGTTAGTTGAGGATTTCCTTTAAAAATAAATGTCCCGTGACTGCAGAGACACCTATCTGTGGATACAGGAAGTCCTACTTGGCCAACAGGGTCTCAGATGTACCTACCTACTTGGGTGTGTGTGTGTGTGTGGGGGGGGGTGTTTCTAGTTTCTACCGGTGCAACTGTATGTGTGTATGTAGGTACTTGTACACAGAGAGGAAACATGGGGTCCAAGATGAGGAGAGGCGGTAACACCACGTGATAGAACAGATTAATAGAAATGAGTTGACTTAAGTCAAAAAAGCTAGGTAGGGACAAGCCTAAGCTACAGTCCAAGCTTTCATAATTAAGAAGATGTCTCTGTGTCATTATTTGGGAGCTGACTGGTGAGACAGAAAAAGGCTTGCTCCAGGACCCTTCAACTCTCCATCATGGATTGGGCTCATGAAGCCTCACTTTTCTCTGAGGGACAGATGGCAGTCAAGGGTCACTGCAGTAAGGGGTGTTATTTATTCAGTGGGGTAGCCACTGAAATGCCAACCGTGTTCCTGCAAGTTACCACTCACCCACCTGCAAGCTATCAACCCCAATTAAATTCATACACACACACACACACACACACACACACACACACACACATACACACACACACACCTACCTGCAGGCAATCAATCCCAATTATACTCAGACACACACACACACACACACACACACACACACAGACAGACATACAGAGACAGGCAGAGACAGACAGGCAGACACACACACATAACACATAGAAAGACAAAAAGATACATACACAGATACACATGTAAAGGAGAGAAGCTTGTTGGGAAGCAGAAAGATTCAATATAAGGGGTAGGGTTGAGAATAATAGGGGTGGATGACTAAAATCCATTATATATGTGTATGAAATTGTCAGGGGATGAATAAAAAAGCTGCTGAGCATGCTGGGAAGAGCCCAAGATTTGGAGGAGTGGTATATGTCTGTACTATCCCAACGTCTTATAAATCAGATGTCTTGGCTTGGTTCCCTATCCACTTCATGCCTGTTTCTCCCACATGAAACAGGGGTACCTAATTCATGCTACCATTATATAGATGAAATGACCCAGCACTTCTAAAACATTTTGTCCAGTGGATAACATCATATGTGCACAATTATTAGCACAGTCACTCTCAACCTTCCTAAGACTGAAACTATTTAACACAGTTCTTCATGTTTTGATGACCCCCAACCATAAAATTATTTTCATTGCCACATTATAACTAATTTTGCTGTTGTTATGAAATCATAATGTAAATATTTTTTTTGGAGACAGGGTTTGCCAAAGGGGTCATGGTCCACTGGTTGAGGACTACTATTGCCATAGTAGCAAATTATAACAATTGCAAGGTTGAAAGGGATGTTGGAGAGACATCTCAACTGTTAAAGGCTAAGTCTTACAACCAACACTTTAAGAGTTTACTTCCCAGTGCCCATGGCAAAGCCTGTCCCTCCAACTTTCCTGCGACCATGTCAATGTAGAAAGCAGAAAGTGTTTTTCCTGTCTTGTCTGTCTTCATGTGCCGGGACTGTATCTGTAATGCTGTAGGCAATCAGGAAAGGTATTTGCTACACCATATACTGGGTAATCTTAGCCCTTAGCCTTCACATTTTGGTTCTTCCAAAGTCTCAGGCATGGTGATGGAGAGTGTTCAGCATGCTCAAACTTGATTCCTACAAATGTGCCAAATACCCTCCAAAGCAGCCATCATACCCACCTTTAAGTGGGTTTGAGGGACCCAACCCCAGGTCCTTCTGCTTGTGTGGCAAGTTGTTACCTCACCTGCCATAGGAAGTCCTTTTCTGTGAAGAAGATAGTATCATCTCTGAGAGATGAAAGACACTGGACCCATTTCACATGAAGAGAATTGAAGGTATCTTAGTTACCAAGGCGGGACAGCAGCATCTCATCTCCTGACATATGTACCACAAATCTTCACTTTTCTTTTTAATATCCTCAAGCAGACAGGACCATGCTGAAGCCATCTAATTGTACTGACTCACTCTGTTCTTCATTAACAATGAAATAACCACTGTTTATTGGGTGTGGCCATATCCCAAAGTGTTTGTCTGGAGCTCACTAAATGGACTAGGCTGGCTGGCCAGTGAGTCCTAAGGATCTGAGGCTTGTCTGCTTTCACAATGCTGGGGCCACAAGCACAAGCCACCATGTCCACTTTGGGGGCTTTGGTTCCTTCTTGTTTTGATGTGAGTTCCGAGCATCAAATTCAGATGAGCACCATATCAACTTAGCCATCTACCAAGCCCCTTAATGCCACTTCTGAAAGTGATCTGGCATGATACAGCTCAGGTCCCTGGCAGACGAAGAAACCTCTTGTAGGTTTCTACTGGACTTTCTGACAAAACACGAAAGACACACTTGGGAAGGAATTTGACGGAGACTTTATTGCTGAGTTAACCAAGGTATTTTATTGAAAGGTAGACATCGTTACAGGACAGACACAGAACTGTCCCCACTTGCAAGCCCACTGAAAGAGCATGCCCTTTCTTTAGCTCTTCCAAGGCCCACAGAGGCCTGAACAAAGCAGCTGGGGAAGTCTTGAACTCCAATTCCTACTTGACCTAAGAAAATGGCAGCGCAAATCCACCCAAAACTGCCCAAAAGATTCAAAGCCATTGAAAACTACTTTTGATATTTAAAGCACTGTCTACTGTCCTAGCTGTAGGATCAGAGGGAACCTAAATCTCAAACTGTGAGATGTATGTTTCTTTGTAGTTCAACATTCATATCAAACAACTCACAGGAGCCCCTGGTGTAACACATGCTTAACTGTGTTTTAAATGTAGCTGGTGCCACAGTTAAAGAAGCCTTTGGTAGCTAAGCAACGAGGCTCCTGTATGCTGTCACCTGAATCCAAAGTTGAAGAAACAGAAAGGACATGAATTTTTAAGGTAAAGATAAGACCCATGCTAATCCAACCACATGGTCCCATTTACTATTGAGCCTGGAACCTCTGTTCAGGAAACTTCCAGGAACAGATCTGTTTGTTTCAGTGGCAGCAGAGGTCAATTAAGGGAAAAGTATTCCCTTCAGAGTAGAAAGAAGCTTGGATAGATACCCAACAGCACAGCTGGGCAGGTCAATCACCAGGCTACAGGACCATCCCTTGTGAAGGCAGGACCACCTTAACTCTTACAGAGATAAGAGGAATAATTATCCCTTTAATGAGATAATAATGTGTTTTCCTCCACAGAATCCCTCTTTCCAGTGTAGTCCCTCACAAAGCTGTAGCCAGTCAACTTGGAAAGAGTGCCCACCTTTCTGAACTACTCCGAAAGCAGGTCTGTTCTGCTCTCTCCCTCTCCTTCCCGAACACCTCAGCCTTCACTTTTTCTTTAAAGCCACCCCACACACCCACCCAATGTGGCTGTCTGTTTACCACATGGCTGACCTTCATGTTGTCTTAACTTAAGATGCACTGTCTCCTCCAACTTCCACCTCTGGGCACCTGCTGAGATTTAGTTCTCTTGTGTGTGTTTGTGTGTGTGTGTGTGTGTGTGTGTGTGTGTGTGTGTATTTAATGCTAATAACAAAGTCCTTAAACTTCTTTTGAGTCAGTTCATATAATACTTTTATTAATGGGACTTAGGAGCTCCATAGGCTGCTCCTAATTCCTCAGGTGACACACAGTGACTCTGGTAGGACCCTCCTAAATTTCTAGTAACATGTCATAAACACAGCTAATTTGAGAACAAAATTATACCTATTAAAGCAGTCCCTGTTTACAATTCTGAGTCAAGAAAAGAGAAATATAGAAGAGAGAGAGAGGGAGGGAGAGAGGGACGGATGGAGGGAGGGTGAACAGTCAGATTCAGAACTGGGGTCCCAGGACTTCAGTCTGTAGGTTTTGAGGCATAGTTCCATTCTACGAGCTTCTTGATTCCATCCTGTGAGAGATGATGCTTTCCTCACCATGTTTCAGCGATGTCCAGAAGACCTGAGAAGGTGATCCATTGCCTCTCTGGGCAAGCAATGGGCCTACAGAAGGACACACAGGGAAATGTCCATCAGGAATGGGTGTGACCAGTAGGATTACTGAGGAGACAAGGGGCAGAGGGCAGAGGGGATGGGACCTCACCTCCTAGCTTGTTTCTCTCGCCTCCTCTCCAGAAGAGGGTTTGTTTGCTCAAACTGCCAGTGGTTTGGAGTTGGGTGGCTTCCTCAGTGACCACATTGGAGTCCATCTCCTTGCAGGCCATGCAATCTCTGTTGATGAGAACATAGAATAAATCCTTGGGCATCAGTGGCCTACGGAATCATGTTGTGTGTGGAATCATACATAACAGACGCACACAGAGGAGGGAAGGGAGGACAAGAGAAGAAAACTCAGAGAGGATACACTACCTGCCGCCTGTCCCCGGCATTTCCCTAGGCAGTTGTTTCCTGGACTGGAGACTTGAAGTGATCTCTAGGACCTCCCAGACGTCTCAAAGGTCTGAAGGGACAGGAGGCATCATTCCACTGGCATGTGGATACCTGAACTCAGAACTCAGCTCCTCCATAACCTTGGCCAGCCTTGCCCCAACTCTGCTGAGTGGGTTCTGTCACTGAAATACTACACAATAGAGCAAAATGCAGTTGGAAATTAATAAGAGGTTCTCCGTGGGCCCCTTGTCCCGGGGTGGCCACCAGGGGAATGCTGGGCAGATGGCCTCAGGGATATCAACCTCATGGGCTTCTCTTTAGCAGATTCCATGGTGAAGTCACCTCACTATTGGGCTTTCCGCCAAGCTGCCAAAGCCCTAAGCAGATTCCTTCAAGCCCACAGTCCATTTCTTGGTTCAATCTAACACAGCTTATTGGCTCTAGGGATCATATAGAACATAGAAGAAGTTTCTATCTCAGCTGGGCTTCCCATCTGAGACAGAGCGCGCCAAACTGGAGTGTGAGAGACACAACAGACACTTGGCTGTACCTATGACCCTCTTTTCCCTGCCTCAAGTCATGGAAAGCCCAGTACTACCATTATCTCATTCACAGAGCCCAGGTCCCCAGAACACCTGGTAGCTGGCAAAGATGAAGAAAGCCAGGCTGAAATCGAAGCACCACCCAGAGATCAAAGCATCCACAGAAACTCGCCCACACAAAAGCAGCTGCCAATAGCACACCAAACTGATAGGCTCCTTGCAGAACTCTCTGCGATGACACAAATATCCAAGGCTGTCTGAGTGGCCATTAGTCACCTGTAGCCATGGAGCTCCCAAAATGCCACACTACTGACTAAGGAACAGGTCTTGAAATTTTGTATGAGTTAAAGTAATCACACTGACTTAGTGGCTACCATGGTGCAGGCTTACCCAGTCCCTCGGGTGAGAGTTTTACTCTTAGAAATGACATGACAGAAAGTCATGTCCAGATTTAGGCAAAGGAGGGGGTGGAGCTCTTATTCAAGTACACGGTTTGCTACCGGCAACACACATCTGTGAACCTTCCTGCACACGCACCTCTTCTCTGTGGCAGAGCCATGAAACTGTGCCAGTTTTAGTATACTCTGAAATATACTTGTCTGTATACATGTGCATGTACCCATGTGCACATACATGTACGCGTATGACTGGCACTAGGTGTGCCCATGTGTCCACATGCCCACAGAGGCCAGAAGACAGTCCCACTTGCTAGCTCAGGTGTGCTGTCCCCTCCAGCCCTGGAGCTCCCTGTGCCGGCTAGGCTAGGCTGCCCCTGAATGAAGGTACCATCCTACCTTCCTCATTGGCCGAGCAATCAGGAGGGTCCAGGCTAGCCCATCATCTGGGTCTTATATTCCGTCTGCCGTGCACGTTTGTTTGTGTCTTAACTGAGACCTTGCCCAGGCTCCACTCTAGGCCCTGTGTCCTGTTTATCTTAAAGCTTAGCAGGTGCGACTCTGTCACACCTGCAGGTGACAGGCAAGCTGGGCTGTTAGTAATTTTCTACTCAAAAGGTTTAGTCAGGCTGGGTGGGAGGGATGCCTTGAAGAGGCTAGCAGGGCTCCAGGGTTCCCTGTTCAACTGTAGTTGGTCCCCTGTTGATTAAAGGCAGTCTTGAAAACATGGGCCAATGTTTGTTCGGTTGTTTTGTTTTATTTTTAACTCCCTAGAGCCCTGCTGTCTGCTGCCTTTTCAAATGCTGGTATAGACACTTGTCCAAACCCCTCCCTGTGCAGCCCACATTCCCCCTCTTCAAGTTCATCTTCCATCCTTTCACATTTTAATCCCTCTCCTGATCGCCCTCTCCAGGTCATTACTGGCATTGCTTCTGTGGTTCACCTTCCTCCTGCATCTCAGCAGCCATGTGAAGGGCTTAATAGTTCCAATCCTATGTCCACGCCTCCCTTTCACATGGCTGGTGCAGCTGCAGCCTCCTGGCTGGACTAGCCTGATTTTTCTCTCCCTCCTTCTTCCATAAACAGCTATGTCACTGAGTATATGGAAACCCAAGCGAGTGTCACATGTTTGCTTTACGTTTTCTCCCCCATTAAATCTCTCATGCCGTTAGCATATCCTGATACCTCTTCTCTGGATCTCTGTGTTGAACGTAAGATCCAGGATTGGGGGAAATAACAGGATATGTAAGTTCGATTTGCTTGTTTGTTGTTTTTGAGACAGTGGTCCAGACTGACCCTGGATCCTCCCTCCTCTGCACCTTGGATGCAAGGATTACAGATATACAATACCACATCCATCTTAGATCTGGTGCTTTGATATAATAATGGGTAATTAATGCTTGAATTGCATCCTCAAGGAAATTCTTGGGTATATCCTGCAGGGCAACTTAACAGTCAGGTGAAACATGAACCACAGCCATTGGCAAAGACTGACACACATAAGTTCTTGCAGGAGACATTTTCTGAAGCCCAGGACACAGGCCTTCTGTAGAGAGACATCCAACACAGTCTCCTTTTCTACAGATTGTGAGAGACACAAAACATCACCTCTACTCGGGGGTCCCTGCCTACCTCTTCAATCGACTTGGGTTGGGGGAGGGATATGTCCTGTTGGTCCTTCTCTGACCATATGTAGGTCTCATTTTTCTGAGGCGACTCTTGCCACAGACTCTTTTGCCCGCCCACTGTGAGTGCTATCTGCACCCGTGTTATGAATCCACTTTGTATGGGGGAGAAACCCATAAAACCCAGAAAGCCAAAGAAACTTCCAAGGTTCAGGAAGACCACAAAGTTATTACAAGGTTCACAGAACCCTTTTCCAAGTTGTAAAAGTAGTAAAGGGTTGCTAGAGAGAGGGGACTCTGCAGTTGATCCAAGATGCAGCCCTCATCCATGCCAGGGTAAGCTTTCCACGGTGTAGGCACTTTCAGATCATCCATGATCTTAGCTGTAACTCTTTACCCCTGTTCTTGTAAATGGCCCTTGCTAAATTCACTGGAACAACTCAGCTTGGATAAAATCTCTTATTTGTTCTGTCCCTGGTGAGCAGGCATTTAATGCTTCCCCAGGAAGAGTCACAACCTGAAACATGTCTAGTGACCAAATGAGCACATAAACTTAAGGAAGTCACCATAGCCTGGATCTTCACAGCCCACTCTGTCCCTGTCATCAGTTGACTTAAGCTGATACCCTGAGCTGTCCTGCACTGCTTCATGAGTTACCTTCTGTAGAATCATAGAGGGTCGCCCACAGGACTGGCATCCACTATTGCTGAGGGTCACTACAGACAGCCATTTCCTCAAAACACAAATCTACCCCTGTACTTTCCAAACCAGCATTCTCATCAATAGATAAGAATAACAACAGCGACAGATCTGGCTCCCTCTGGTCCTGTGAAGGCACAGTCTAATGGCAACACACCTTTGCAGAGCGTTTTCTCCATTGGGAATCTTCTCCAGGCATGGCGGTGCAGGAATAGGCAAGTCTTTGATGAGGGGCCTGAAGAGAAGCCTAAGGCATAATTTTAATGTAAATATTTTAAAGTGTTTCCCAGAATTGTCTCACAGGCTCTAAGTTCAGCTGCTCATGGTAACTGTCTGCATGTGTAGCCCCCCTCTCTGTACATCTTTTGGATGTGTACATGTAGCAGGTACATGTGTGTCCATGTGGAGGCCTGAGGTAAACATCGCATGTCTTTTTAAGCACTCTCCATCTTGTGTTTTGAGGCTAGGTCTCTCACTGAAGTGTAAGCCTCTGCTCAGTGCTGGGATTACAGCTGCACACAGCCACACCCATCGGATTTTTTCCCATGTGTTCTGTGTGCTGAATGGCCTCTGTATGTGCACAGCAAGTGCCTTACTGACTGAGCCATCTCCTCAGCCTGACTACCCTTCTTTTCCCTGGGCTCCTTCCGGCAATCCTTAAGCTGCTTAAACACAGTACTTGCTCTCAAATCCTTGTCTCAGAGGCATCTCTGGGGGAAGAAAACTGTTATAGTGGAAAGCTGTGTTTGTTTAACTGTCATCTTCTCCATCATTTCAAAACACTTAATGTAGAGACGTATGTATACATAAATGGGTCCTTGGGAGCCATGTTAATTGGATTTTAAATACTGCCTAAGTCCATCTGACCATAGGGTTTTAATGTGTTTTTCACATTTTCTTTATTTTTAAATATGCTGGTTCTGTCTGTCTCCTGCAAGCTCATGAGCTGTCTGTCTCAAGGCCAGGAGTGTGTCCCCTCTTTCCACGATGTCTAGTGTGCCACTCAGAAGGCTGAATAGTTACTGAGTCTTGGTCTACAGACAAGAAGCCACAGAGGCCAGGCTGTTGACCTCACAGGCCTGTCATGGGTGATGCAGCTCTGAAGAGAAGGACACTGTGGTGTTGCTTTCCAGTGCTGTGGAGCATAAAATATTCTGGAAGCCCAGGACCAAAGCTGACATTGATGTAGCACCGAGCTGGGACATGAGGAACTGCAGTATGCCCTAAGGCCTGCGGGCCACACGCAAGATGCGGTGCTAGCATGCGGTTTTCTTTAGAGTGCTCCTGAGGGGTGTCCCTCCAACTGAGATGAGCCCTTTATCTCTCCCCCTTCCCTTCCTTCTTTGCTTTCATAGGATTCCATAGCCTAACCTAGCCTCAGACTACGTAGCTGAACATAACCTTGAACTCCTAATCATCCTGTCTCTACATCCTGAGTGTTGGGGTTAAGGCATGGCCCAGTTTTCCAGTTTTGTGGTGGGAATGGATCAAAGCCAGTATTCATGCATGCTAGGCAGGCAAACACCTGAGTTACTTGAGATAGGTTTGTTTCCCCAGTGGAAATTCAGCTCTGGGAGATCTGGAGTCTCCCGGGTATATGCTACAAGGCAGGACCCATCTGATTTCCTAAGAACCTGAAGGCACATCCATCACAAGAACAGGCACTAACAAGCCCAGCCTCAAGCAGGTACAGAAGGAGCCCTACCTTGACTGGGCTTCCACTCTAGAAGAGAAAAAGTGCATGGACCAATTAGCCACCCCAAACGGCAGGCTGCAAGCATACTAGTATTTGTTGATGACTTATGGCCTTCCCATCTTTGCTGATGGCTTATAGCCTTTCCATTTGCTGGCTTCTTTTACAACTAGAAAACAAAGTGAGCTTACCACAGACAACCTAGAATTTGGGCTCTTATTGACTAGTTTCCAGAGGACTAAAGATTCTAAGCAAAGGTAAGAATGACACTTGGAGCCAAAACCTTTTGACAGCTGAAAATCCACATGAGGCAGAGACAAAGCAGAGTTTTCTGTACCCTAAGCTTAGCCACTAACCAAGCTCATTGGAACACCATTGCAGCCATTCCTGGTTTAGTCTAAGGCCTCAAGCAAATGGCCATCTGGGATGTCACACACTCAACAACCTGGCCATAACATAGAGGCCAGGATTTTCCATGAATGCAGCAGAATCTTGCAAGAATCTTGCAAGGCTTTGCTTAGGGAAAGGACACCAACCTCCGGCTTTACATACAGAACTGGGAAGGGTGGCACACATCTTCAATCCCAACTCTCAGCAATTGGGGGCAGGATATCATGAGTTCAAGTTCATCCTCACATATACAGTGAGTTCAAGGACAGCCTGGGCTATGTGAGACCCTCTTTCGAAATAAGAGATGGGAAGATATATAGTTAGCTAGATGAGTGAATGATACATACATATATACATACACATATAGATAATAGGTAGATACATAGAGATGGATGGGTGGGTGGGTGGATGGATGGATGGATGGATAGATAAATTAGATAGATAGATAGATAGATAGATAGATAGATAGATAGATAGATAGATAGAGATACAGAGAGCAGGAAGGAGGAAGGAAGGAGGGAGAAAAGAAATAAGAAAATTTCTTACATAATTCTGTGATTCTGTACATAGAGGAAATTCCTGATTCCTCATAAATATATTAAAGTTCATTTTAAATTTGAATAGAGAGTCCAGCCCTTGTGAAGCTCAGGCTGGGGTTTTTCCCTGTCAGGTGGAAATTTGAAGAAGTCACAATGACAACCAGACAGAGCAATGGTCAAGTCATCCATAAATGAACTGCAAACATCTGTCACACTGGCTTGGAACAAAGCTGGAATTAAGAAGGGCATGGGGGAAAAAACAGACTGACAGAAGGAACTTCTGAGCATCACCACAAAGGTCCCTGTCACAGCTGCTCAAGGGCAGCTTCTAACTTTCATCTCCTGTGGGTAGAAAGGGTTCCTCCACCCATTCCATAAACCCATGGAGAATACTGTCATCCAAGGTGGATGTGACAGTGGGCTGGGAAGATGGCTAAGTGGGTAAGAGTACTTAATGAATAATCATGATGGCCTGAGTTCAAATCACCACCCTGTAGGTAAAAACTGAGCATGCATCTCTAACCATAGTGCTAAGCAGGAGGGTTGGAGGGATTGGCTGGCCAGACATCCTAGGTGAAATTATTGAGAGTCCTTGTCTGGAGAAAATAATGCAGGACACCTGAAGTCCACCTCTATCCATCACATATACACATAACAGTGAGAATACACACGCACAAGCACGCACGCACGCGCGCGTGCGCACACACACACACACACACACACACACACAGTGGTATTTTTTATATTTATTTATGCTAAAGTTACAAATGGTTATGTGATGCCTGATATGGAGTTAGGAACTGGATTCAAACCCTCTGGAAGAGCAGCAAGCATTCTTTAACTACACAAGGAGTCTCTCCAACACCCCTAACCCTCTGCACAATCAAGTTGAAAATTAAATAAAAAGAAAGTAGGTTTGGCAGCAAGTATGAACCTGTATGATGGTCTCATGGTGAAATACTATAGGTTCTGTTCAGTTCAGAAAAGTTTTATGCAATTCTTTATGGGAGAAATTTCTACTTTCTCCCATAAGTAATAAGTAAGAAATACCACCACCTATTGAGTGTCTACTTACACCAACCTTCAAAGCCTTGTGCACTCTAAGCAAATCATGGAAACGGAAGAAAAGAGTCACTCATATACAACCTGTACTTCACAGGGGCCACATGTGCCCTGGGACAGCTGTGAATATAGCCCAACATAAAATTTCAAACTTACTTAAAACATTGTGAGGTGTGTGTGTGTGTGTGTGTGTGTGTGTGTGTGTGTGTGTGTGTGTGCTCATTACTTGATTGCTGTGTACTTAAATGTGAACTTTGGAAATGACGATGTCTTATCCTACTGTCAAAAGGCTGAAAATGCCTGCAGAGTTCTGCATAGGCACCAGTGTCATCAAAGCATGAAAATGCTATTTCGTGTTGCTTATACCTTTGCCCCATGGGACAGAAAAAGACCCACCTCCTGTCCTATGTAGCTTTATCACCTTGACACAGCCTAGAGCCACCTGAGAAAGGAGTCTCAAGCCAAGAGATTACCAGGCTCACAATGGCCTATGAACATACTTGTGGGGTCTGTTCTTGGCTGTTAATTAATATAGGATACCCAGCCCACTGTGGGCAGAACCATTCCCTTGGCAAGTCATCTTGAACTGTATAGGAAAGCTAGCTAAGAACAACCCCTTCAACCACACCAATAAATAGCATCCCCCATGGTTTCTGCGTCAAGTCCTTGAGTTCTTGCCCTGGCTTCCCTTAGTGGCGTCGAAGTGAAAGGTGAGATAAGACCTCCTCACCCTCAGTTTCTTCTCGCCAGTGTGTTATCACAGTAAAGAAACTGGAGCTAGGTTAAGAACATGCAAGGACTGACTGCATTCTTGATCTTGCATAGTTGAGAACTTTCAGATCTGGAGACAAACATTGGCGCTCTCCTTCACTACTTTAATACCCACTCACTCACTGTCCGCCTCTGTGTCAGAGTTAATATCTTTATGGGCTACCAAGTAAAATCCTAACACCAGACCACTGGCTTCCACAGCTCCCAAAGCCAAGAGTGTCATCAGACAGCATCCAAGGCTGCAGCAGAGCTTTCCCTGGCTTACTCTAAGCGTGTGCCTGGCACTTCCACCAAGGTATTCTTCCACTTAGGATTTTCCATTGTCTGTCACTATATAAAGTATGAAACTCTTTCCACATTGGAACATGTCATTTGAGGTGAGCTGAATCCTTATTCCTGAGCCATGGTCACTCTTGTTTGGCTCAATAGTAAACCATCTCTTGCTTCCTTGGAGGTGAGAGCTAAGTTTTGCACGATAATACATAAGAAAGGCTGTTATGGCTCCTTTTATGGTCACATTACAAATCCTATAAGCTCTCCCAAACTGTGCTAAGTTTGCACTGAGTTTATCATTGGGTGTGTGACTTGCCCACACTATATAGTTAAAAGATTGTCTCTTGGTACTTTTATTAATGTCTGAGTAGCTCAATATTAAAGAGTTATTAGTTTTGACTCTTAAAGACAGCTTAGCATCTCCCTTCCATGTTTTATATTAGTCCTTTTTCTTCCCCCCCCCACTGAATTTATTTGTCCTCAGTAATTTCTAGGCCATCACTTGGGAATGGAGAGCAGAGTGTGATGACATTGAGTGTATTTATAATGCTGACAGTGCTTGAAGGAATACTAAAATCATGTTTGCATTCCAGGTGCATCCATCCAATGTCTTCTGTGAATGTATGTGTGTGAGTGTGGTATATAAGTATGTGCAAATGTGTAACCTATGCATGCACAGAGAAGTCCCAGAGGGCATCAAGTACCCTCTTCTCCCATTCTCTACCTTATTCATTTGAGGGATCTCTCCCTGAACTGGAGCTCATGTTTTTCTTCAGCTAAGCTGGCAGCCAATAATCCTCAGAAACCAACCTCCCTCCAGGGCTTGGTCAGAGACTCATATAGAAATGCATATAACTCACATGTGGATACTGGGATCCAAACTCAGGTCCTCCTTGTGCAACAGGCACTCTTAACTGCTGAGCAATCTTTCCAGCCTCTCCCTGTAACCTTAGGACATTGCAACACAATGTTTTCATCCACAAAATTCACCCTTAACAACTGCACAATCAACACACACACACACACACCACAAAATAATCTCATACAATTTTAAGTACATTTATGGCTGTATGTTGGTCTGCACTCCTAGCTACCCTCTGACACATGTGCAAAGGCAGTAAGTTGAACATGGAACACACTCAGTTCCTGACCTTGGTAAGTGGAGTATAAATTCCTTGGTAACTGGAGTATAAATTCCAAGTCAATTTGCTCTGCAAGATTTGTCACAGCACTTCAGAGTGGTCAACAGTCAATGGCAAGGGCCCTGATATACACCAGGAACAAAGACACATTATCATATTCCCATTGCAGGTCTAGGTGTCCTAGATAAGTGCTCCCAACCAAGCTGGCACCCCTAAGTCTCCTGGGATGGGGAGGGCGTCTTCCAGTTGTTTCCAGTTCCTTCTCTCCAATTTGGCTTATGACCTACAGCTAAAGACGGGTAAAGCAAGACCCATGTGACATCTGACTCTCCTGTCGCCCCAGTCCCACACTCTGGCTTCTCTCCCACCCTCCTCTTGCCTCCTCCTTGCCTCAGGGTTCTCTAGGACAAGGTCTCTCTACGTTGTCCAGGCTGACTTTCCCATCACCACCTCCTAAATGGCCGAGATTGCAGCCGTGCAACGCCACCCTACGCTGTTGACAGAGTCTACCCTATCTCTTTACACAGCTCCAAGTTCCAGTTCTCTCATCCATAAAAGGGGATGGCTTGATCTCCTGAGAACATTCAGGCATGGCCCTCACGCAACTGCTGTCATCACCCAGCTGTCAGTCAGAAGTTCCCCTTGCCGAAACCCAGGGAAAGTCGTGAAGGTCAACTGCCACAAACCAGTGCCAGTGAAGTCTTTATGACCAAGTTTATACCAGTAAATTTCCAATCTGTCAGTTGTTCCAAAGCTGTGACCCAGAGGAACCAAGTTTCCAGGCAGAAAATGAACGTAAACAGAGCTCACATCTGCCTGTGTGTGGCCTCCTCAGACACAAACAGATTACTCAACCAGGGCAAACACAAGAGGTGCCAGTGTCAACCTCAAATGGTGACAGGGCCAATTATGACTTGGCTTGCCTTCTTGAATCTGAAATGTCACAGAGCTAGGGAACTGCTCTGTCTATAAAAGCCCCATGAGAAAGAAGCCACATCTTGGTGACTTTCATTCCCATAGATGTCAAGAGCAAGAAGCTAGAGGGACAGCCTGATTACCATCCTACACTGAAAACCTCAGATGGGAAAACAGAAACTTTTCATTTAGCCCAGAGATCATCAGAACAAAAACATCTGGGAAGAACACAGGAACACTAGGCAAAACACTGGTAACACTGATGACCCCTTGTTATGAGGAGTATCCCAGGGAGAGCTGATTTCTATTTTTTCAAAAGAAGCCGAAAATCTAGATTCCTGCTGAAATCACAATTTTGCCAACTACGGGCTGGGGAGACAGCTCCATCAGTAAAGCGCTTGCTGTGCAAGCATGAAAACCTTAGCTTGGTCCCCAGAAAGCACACAAAAGGGAGCACACACTTGTAACCCCAGAACTGGGAAGGCAGAGACAGGCTGATCCCCAGGGCTCACCGGCAGGTCAGCCCAGCCTGCTTGGCCAGTTCCAGGCCAGTAAGAGAGCCTATCTCAAAGTAAAGTAAGGTGTACCGTGCCTAAGCAACAACACCAAAGGTATTCTCTGGACTCCACCCAAGCATCCTCTCAAACATGTGCACAAGCAAACAGACAGACATGCGTGCACACATACAGACATATACATACTCACACAATGCATAAATATACGCATGTACATACACATATACCCATACACACACACACACACACACACACACACACACACACACACACACAGCTGCGAAGTTTAAAGTTAATAACAAGCAAACCCAATGGCTGAGTTCTTCGATAGGTCAAATTCTATAGTAGAGTTCAAGCTCCATGGCTTCTTTGGAAGCTGAAGACAGCAGGATTCTCAGCCTTGGCCCAGGGAAACCCGAGTACCAGGCCTGCACGCAGGGAAGGATGAACAAAAACAGCATCTATGGTCAACTTCCTCCAAACTCCAATCAGAGCAGACCTCGAGCTGTCATTAGGGTCACAGGGAAGTGAGCTAAGCGGTGCACTGGCCACTCAATCACCACCCGCTGTATCGCACCACAGCTCAACTCTTCCTTGAATTCCCTGCCTTGGCTGAAACATGTTGCCAGTAATTTTACCTCAGAAGAACTGTTGCTTGAGTCAGATGGAGGCAGGAGAGAGGGAAGCGCTGAGCTAGGGCTCGTAAATAAGTCTTTGTTGTTGCAAAAGATTATGGGTAACCAGGAAACAAAAAATTTAGAGCGTAAATTCTCCAGACATTAACATGGAGATGCAGATAAACAGCCTATTTACAGCGCAGCTGGTGCATACGGCAGACAGCCTCTCTCACTTTCTACTAGACGTCCCATGAAATTCTAGCTGGTATTAACTCTGAGCTCACTGTGTCCCCCCGCCCCAGTTCTGGTCTCATCAATATATTCCAAATTAACCAACAGTCTAGCATCACCTTGTTGTCCATAACTGATGAGCTTGAGGTGGCCGTGTGTTAGTTTATTGATAGAAAGGGAAGGCAAACACTAACCATTTTTCTCTATTACATAAAATTAAATCATAGTTTATATTCAGGACAACCCAAGGGATTGGTTTTATTTTTTGAAACCTAGTCCGTGAAACAACCTGCACTAATAAAATATTTATTTGTGTGTAAGTGTGTGCACCTGAGTGTGTGTATTTACACTGTGTGTGGTCAGGTGCGCAAGGATGTGAGAAGACGAATTGGATCCCTGCAAACTGGAATTACAGAGAGTTGTGTGCCCCCCTACGGGTGCTGGGAAGCAAACCCAGGTTCTCCACGATAGCAGCAAGCGCTTTTAACCACTGAGTCGTCTCCCCAGGCTGTGACTTGCACTTTGATTCACTGTATAACATTCTCTTCCCAGCCATAGATCTGAGACGGATATCCCTCATGACCACAAATGGCATGTTTGAAGTGTGTAAAGAAAGGGTGACAGATCACTGAAGCAGATAAAGTCATCCTGAGGCCACTGTTTAGGGAAATGGGGCTATGTCCGCACTGTTAAGGTTGCACACTCAGAAGGTACACACACACACACACACACACACACACACGTTTGCATCCCACTAGAAGCCATACTATCAGCACAAAGGAAGGTTTCTGAGACATAGTTCTTTTAAACTCTCCACACCATGTTTCCTCAGCACCCAATTCTTGCTGGAGTCTCCCTTCCTTGCATCCAGGGCTCTTCCAGGCTTGCCAAGGCCCACACGGAGGTCAGCCTCTCAACGGGCAGATAAACAGTGTGACCACTTCACCAGGCCCGGAGACAGGAGACAGCCTTTTTCCCTTTCTCAATCAGGGTTGTCGTTCTCTTATTTCTCAAGCTTTCCGGTGTGTTTAAAGACTTCAGGGTTTTTTAAATTGACTTATGTGTCTTTCCTACTCCCCATCTTCCTTCCCCTCTCCCCTTCCACCCTACCCCCATCCCCCACATTCTCAATTTACTCAGGTCTTGTCTTTTCCCCTTCCTAGGTGGATCCATGTATGTCTTTCTTAGGGGCCTCTTTGTTGCCTAGGTTCCCCAGGGTTGTGGCCTGTAGGTTGGTTGTCCTTTGCTCTCTGTCTAATATCCACTTACGAGTGAGTACATATTATATTTGTCTTTCTGGGTCTGGGCTACCTCACTCAGGATGTTGAAAGCAGCCTGGGGGCCATGAGGGACATTCAGTGAATATGAGTGACAATTTGCAGTGGCCATTTTACCTCCTCAGGTAGGTAGATCCTTATGATAATTTTAAACAGCAGAAGTTAAAAAAAAAAAAAGAAAGAAAGAAAGAAAGAAAAAGAAGTAATTAAAGTCTTCTATGCTTGCCTTAAATCATTGTCTCTGTTTAATTACCTCTGATTGATTTGTCAGATAGGGTCAATTTGTCTTTGATCACATGCACTATCTGCCAGGTTTATTTTCCTGATACTAGATATGTGTTCCCTCGCCTCTTCAAGAGGGACACAGGTGTTCTCGGCATCTAAAAATATCCAGCAGAATGCCCCAGACTTAGAACATATCACAGAAGTTACTTGAGAAATTAAGTTATAGCCCAAATCTACATCTGGTCAATATTAAAAAGCAAGCAAGCAAGCAAGCAAACAAACAAAAAACCCCATACAGTTCTCATAGTGCTTTTGGGGAAGGAGGAAGAAGGATTCATTACTATGCCTGGAAAATCAGAAAAGGACCAACTGGATTTTTTTCCCCTTTTAACTTGTTCCACAACAGGGACACAAAGCTCGGTGGGAACCACATCAGTGTGTGCTGGCAGATCTGTCAAGGATCCTATTGAAGGGATTAAAATGGGAGCCACTTAGAGTGGAATTTATGCATTTCCATCAAAGGTAATGGAGACAAAGACTGACTTGTCAAGTCCCAGGACTCATCCCTCTTTCCAAGGAGAGTAGTCAATTAAAATGACTGTATGTAAGCTGCCCCATGGGGTCGGAGTTTTCCTCTTCACAGTCCCTTGGAGTATGTCTGTGTTTGCCCACGAATCATAGGGCTCCATGAATGGTCCCATATTTCCTGGAAATGCATGTTCTTCCCCAAGCCACGTAGGACGGCACTAGGACACAGACCCCAGACACCAGGGCTAACTTGAAGGCTTTTAAGTTTCTGGGCAGACTGCAAGAATGAGTTATGAGGTTTAAGGTCATTTTACAGGCATGGCTTTATGGAATGAGATATTTATGTCCTACTAAATGCTATGCTTACAACTGAAGAGTCAAGAGCAAACTGAGGCGTGGCCCCACGACTTCTTAAGGTGAATAGTATTTTTATTTAGTAAGACTGTTTTGCATAAAAGGGAACTATTAGTTAAAACATGTTAGTTTGGATATTTATTTATTGTGGGGTGTGTGTCTGTGTTTGTGTGCCTGTGTTTATGTGTTTATGTGTGGTGTATGCGTACATGTGTGTGAGGGTGTGCCCTGTGGAATCTGTTTCCGGAAGTCAGAGACGGTGCCAGGTACCCTCCTTTATTACACTACCTAGTTCCTTAAGACATGGTCTCTCCTCACCCTCGAGCGAGGCCAGGAACCAGCGCACTCTAGAGATCCTCCTGACTTTGCCACCCACAATGCTGGCTTACAGGAACACATGGCCAAGCACAGTTTTGGAAGAAGATGCTTGAGATTTGAACTCTCGGTTCCTTATGCTTGTGTCTCAAGAGCTCTTGCCCACTGAGCCATCTTCTTGCTGAATTTATTCTATTAAAACAAATAACAGAAAGATCAACAACCACCCAAAACGCAAATACTTCAAACCAATCAGGTATCACTTTAGAGAGACTGGCTGTGCGTGCGGCCAATCATTGCTGCCCAATGTTGCACATTGGTGTGCACAGACACCGCGCAGGCTTCTGTCTTGAGCAGGGGCTTTTTTCCCCTAAAATCTATGCATTATTGGGACTACACAAATTCTGTGTGGCCACCGTTACCGTTTTTAGCTATTTCCTCTAAATTGGAATCCTTTCTCTGGAAGGAAATCATGAATACTTGGGAAATTAATGAAACTCACAGGTCTCCAGGCAGGCACTATTCATTAGTTGTAATCCAGGCTCGGCTGGGTTTTCCAGTGGTATAGCTACCTCTGAGTTACCCTTGCTACCCTAAGTAATCCCCAAAGCACGTTGGTTCACCAAGTTGGACTGTGGTGGAATTGTGACTCCCTACCTGGGGTGAGTGGACATGTGTTTATGCCTCTCCAGGAAAAGCAACACAGTTCGAATTTCAAAGTTTTCGTTAACATTACTATTAACCAAAATGCATATCTCTTCTCTCTGCGTGACTACTTGACACAGAATATTTGCTTTACCATTCCAATTTCCTTATTTCTCATTTCTTCATGGATTTTGCTAAAATTAATGAGAGCAAACAAAGTACCAGACAGCCTGGGGCATGGCAGGTTTTGTGGGCCCTCTGATGATTTATGTCTACGATGGCATGTATGTAACTCTGCAATAATATTGGGGAGTCCCTCTGTATTGCTGTAAGGTTTAGTCAACAACCCCCCACAGCTGCCACTCATGCACAGCTCCCAGACTCTACTCAAAAGGACTAAGAGTTGGGTCAGCACCAGCCTGCTTCTTTGTCTTCCTCTAGGAACACGTAAATGTTTCTGTATTCACATCACACACACACACAATTTTCAAGTGACCAGTGAGCCACACTGGATTAGATACCTGATGTTTGTTTTGCCCTCGTAGCTTGTGATGGACAAGTCTAATGGAGGTAGGCATGAGAGCTTGGCCTACAACGCCTAACCAGTAAGGGGAGAAAGGACAGTGTCTCCTAGGAAGCAGTCCAAGGGCTTAAGAGGCGAGGAATACAGACAGACAGACCACTGAAGAAGGGACCCCAGTGTCCAGTGACACCGCGTCCTGTGGGCTCAGAGTGGCAAGAAGGGAGCCAGAACGACTTTTTGTAAGCTCAAACTAGGTCCAGGAAATCCTGGCTCGAAGATAATAAACAGGCAGCTGTGGCGGCACATCCCTGTAGTCAAGCATTAGCGAGCCAGAGGCGAGGGCAGCCTGGGCTTCACAAGGCCCCATTTCAAAACGAGATTCCAGAAAAAGTTAATTAATTAATTATTTTACATGGAAAGTAGCTCAGATGAGACAGGGAAAATTTAAATGAGGAAATCAATATTATCAAATATCCAGAGACTATATGAGAAATAACTCTTTTTTTATTTAACTATACTAAGCAAGTGCCTATGTGGGCGGGAAGCTGACAGGCCAATGCTGAAAATGTTCGAACTCAGAAAGAATGCCCTGCGGGAAGTAGGCTGCTTACTTTCCATACCAGACCGGAAGAATTTAAGAAGAAATGTTTCTTTTGATTCACATTTTCAGAGAGTTTCAGTCCACAGTGACAGGGCTGGCCCAGCAGGGCATCTGGCTTGCTCTGGTAGCAGCACTAAAGAAAGATCTGTGAAGCAGGCCGCAGAACACGGGGTCTGTAAGCTTCAGAGGCCCCTCCCCTAGACCCACCACCGCCAGCTGGGCTCCTCGTTGAGGTCTAGAACCTCCTTACATAGCCAGAGCCAGCAGAGAAACCCGATTGTGAAATGGGAGTCTGTGTGGACTCAGCAGATTCCAACAGTAAGGATCTGCAGAGATGGCCGGCCGCCGGATGGCTAAAGCGGAGAAGGCAAGGAGCTCGTTGCTACAGCTCCTACCCAGCTACAACACATAAAGACTATGGCAGTGACCTGAGCAGGTGGGAAATTATCTCTGGTGATGCCATGGCAGCACTTCTATGGGTCATTGTTAAAGTCCCAATGCGAGAATAGCACAAAGGTAAGAGCTATAAAGCAGTTGGTTGTCGTAGCATGAATGGTGCCAAATTGTCCCTGTCATTTCTTCATTAAAGGTGGTTATCAGATAAAAGGGCCACATGTAGCAATAAATAAATAAATAAATAAATAAATAAATAAATAAATAAATAAAAAGTAGTATCTTGTCATCTATTAGCTTTCATGATTTGTTACATAACTCCTAGTTGCAGAAACCCATGAAGCCCCCCCCCCCAGAAAAGCTTCAGTGAGTGAAGAAGACACTGTGACCTCTCCACTGGATTCTATCTAAATGAAAACCAAAAGGAAGTAGGCAGCTCCCTTGATGCAATCACACATAGATGCTCCAAGGTTAGCAAAGGCATCTATCTATCACTCCTTCACCAGCCTTGAAGTGCTGGAGATTTTATTTTATTAATGGAGCTGTCAGACTTCCTTACAATGCTGAACAGATGATGAGGAAATAGCAACAGAGCACTTGGCTGGCTGCGTGGGAGACTCCACCAGCATGGAGATCAGGTTCTGAAACACCAGAGGCCGCACAGGGAATCTCATCTGTCAGAACTTTCATAGAGATTTTCTAAGTTCCAGAAGTAATACCTGTAATATGTCTAGCAGTACAGGGACAATGCTATGGGGTTATAATGATACCCCAGGTGAGGTCCTTGAGTATATGACTCAATCCAGACAACACACTAAAACCAGTCTTCTGTGTCACTCATGCCTTGACTCCTGTCCAAAGCCTCTCAGTCTAGCTCTTCCCAGAAGCCTCCTGGGCAGACAGAACCACAGACCCAAGTTCCCCTAATTTGCTCTAGCTACTGTGGCCTCCCAGGAAGAGTTAGTGGCACAGAGATTGAGTAGCATCTTACAAGTGGAGAAAAGGTAGCAGCGTCAGGGATGCAAGTATGAAAAGTTGTCCTGGTTTCCAAAAGAAATAGAAAATGAGCGACAGGGAAAGAGAATGCAGTTCAGAAACTGATGTGCTTGATAGCAAGCCACCACTAAATTTCAATATAGGCGGGATTAAACAATTTGAAGTTGCTTCATAGGAACCAAATTAACAGTGCTTCCCTCAGACAGTCTTAATTCTGGATGACACCACAGATAGGAAGTAACAAGCTCAAGAAAAGATTTTACTGATCAAAGCTGAAGTTTAAAGAAGGTGGAAATGAATAGCAGTGCAGTGGGATGGTTAGAAACTCCTGTTTCTATAGAGCGTTGATTAATGACTCCAAGTCAATGTGGAAGGAGATGTGTACAAGTTGTGCATGGTTTTTATCCTTTACAATACCATCTATCAATGTCAAGGGCAATGGGAGAGACCTGGATGGACAGAAGCCTACATAAGTACAGTTGGAGGGCTATAGTTAGTCACGTGGTCTAACTATTGCAAATTTGATGTGATTAGCAACTGGCAAGGGACTCTGTGTTATTAAGGTGTGCAGTGTCTCAGCCACAGTATGAGGAAGGAGCAGAGTGGTGACAGATTTAGTAAGGGCAAACTCATCTGATGTCTTTGTGTTGATAGGAAAATAGAGGTCCTTAGCCAAGTGGTATGACCTACAATGTCAGCATTTGCGAGGCAGAGGCAGGAGGGCCACAAGTCCAAGGGCTGAGGTTATAGCTCAATGGTAGAGGGCATACTGATCACATGTAAAGGCCCTGGGTTTGATCTGTGCAACAAAAAGCAAAATAAGGGGCTAGAGAGACACTCCGTGGTAGCTTGAAAGAAAATGTCCCCCATAGACTCATAGAGTGTGGCACTATGAGGCGGTGTGGCCTTGTTAGAGGAAGTGTGTCACTGGGAGGGTTGGGCTTTGAGGTTTCAAGCACTCAAGCCAGGCCCAGTGTCTTGCTCTTCCTGCCAATCCAGATGTAGAACTCTTAGATTCCTTTCCAGTACCATGTCTGTCTACATGTCACATACTTCCTGACATGATGATAATGGACTACAGCTCTAAATTATAAGCCAGCCTTAATTAAATATTTTCCTTTGTACGAGGTGTCGTGGTCATAGTCTCTCTTCACAGCAATAGAATCCCCAACTAAGACAGGCTCTTGGGCAAATAGCATGGCATACTCAGCCACCCCACATCCCCACATCTCAAACAAGGAAGGACAAGGACTGACAACCAAGGTTGTCCTCTGACCTCCAAATGTATACTGTGGTGTGTGAATACCTGTACTTACACATATGAACACACAGATACATACACACAACATAGACATTCACAAGCATGTACTATAGACACACATACGCATCATAGTCATATATACACACAAACAAAATAGACAAACATATGCACCATAGACACAACACACACACACAACACACACACACACACACACACACACCACAGCATTTGTTTGGTGGACTGGAGTCGTCCTTCCTCTACCTCACTCTGCAGACACACTTCTATAGTCCACAGACTCACAGCTGTGCAAACCCTTCACAGTAAACCCAATGCCCTGCTTTGCTCAGACCCTAGCTCAAACATCTGCCTCTGAGGTGAATATTTTTAAGAAAGGCTGTCAAAGAATATACTTTCAAAGATGAAAAGAATAGCAATTTAGTCTGGGGAATATGTCATAGGAGAAAGAAATGGAAAAAAAAAAAAAAAAGCTCAGTAAAGCCAAGGCTTGGATGAAACTCCAAAGACCATGAGAACCAACTTCAACTATTTGAAAGAAGGGATAAGGGCTACTGGAGTTATTCTGGGTCAAATGGGGACTACTGGGTAGATCTGATGCCCCATACAGGCAAGGGCTCATGTACTATGTCAGTCCTCAGATATAACAAGACCCATGTCCACTTCCTCATGGCAATTCAAAACTCTAATGGCTTCTTTTGAAGGATTAAGTTCTTCATAAGCTAAAGAATTTGTTCTACTGATCAAGAACAGAGAGGAGCCAAAGGGAGAGTTCATTCAGCAAAGTGCCCACCATAGAAGCATAAGGACCCAGGTTTGATTTCCAGAACCTACATAAGGAAGTATTTTGTAATCTCAGCATGAGAGAGACAGACAGATCCCTGAAGAACAAGGGCAAACCATCCTTGCCTGCTTGGTGAGCTCCAGGCCAAGTGTGAGACTCTGCCTCACAAAAAAAAAAAAAAAAAAAAAAAAAAAAAAGGACCAGATAGCCCAGATCCGGATGGCCCCTGGCCCCTGAGGAATGACACCTGCACATGTGTACATACATGTGAACCCACATGAGTATGTGCGTACAAACTCAGATACACAAAGAATTATATGGAAGGGATTCCATTAGAACTCATAGAACTCTTCCTAGATGTCATGTAATCCCCCAGGGTCCTGTTTACACACATTTAAAGGATTATAAAACACCATTACAAGTCACGTAAGTGTTCTGTTGTCAATTCCTCCATAACCTAGCAGCAGACACAGCTATGTATGTAACCACGATGCTAAACATAAACACAATCACTTGATGAATGCCACTATTTTCACAATAAACCTCATTTTTAACCTTGACCATAAGAACTGCAGCCTGAAACATCAGATAATTCACCTCACATGTTGATTCTCTTGTATTTAACTATTTCACTCCAGTGGCACTATTAAAAACTTACTTACCCACAAGTTCCCAGTAAAGCCTTTTCCACTCATAACCTTTTATGCATGGGGAATGTTTATGTGACCCCAGTTATTCAAGTCAAGATGGTAGGAGGAAAAAATAGCAATATAAATAGGAATATAAAACAAACATTTCTCAATAAGTTATGGTGATATTTATCTTAAATAAATTCTCAGTTATACATATGAGTTTTACTATTCATTAAAACAAATGCAACTTTGCATACTAATGAGCTGGATGCTTTATTTTTACATAGAGAATTACTCTTGACTGAATATTTGATAGCGAGGTATGCAGAGTACTTTCAACATTTCTCAGATTTGATTGATAGCTTGATTTTACATCTGTCAATGCTGAGAGTACTGCTTTCCATAAATACATAGTACAAAGTGACAGAAGTATGTTTATGGTCATCTAAGAAACTGTTGAAAGCTCTCTTAATTCAGAGACAAAATTCATTTAATGATTTTTTTAAATGAAATTCAAGTTGTGACTCAAGCAGCAATATTTAAAACCAAACATTCCAACACAGTACAACCCCAAGACGTGGCAATATAATACTTATATACGGACCAGATGAATAACGTTAAGAAAATATTAACTCCTTTTTTTCTGTAAGATCACAAAAGTTTGTATGTCCAGTAAAATCACTGCAGTTTCTGAGATAGTCTCAGACCTGAGCTGATGTGTCTCAGGCGGCCTTCCTTGGCAGTGCTATGACCTCATGCACAGGTCAGTGTCCATGCAGCTCGCCCAGAACCAAGGCTGCAGCAAGCTCATAGGAGGCAACATGGAGGAGTGCTCCGGACACCTCAGATTCATCACATCTTAGCGTCAACCGATTTGGTGACACATTCTGAAAGGTTTCACTGTCACCAAATTTCTCACAACTCCACATTTACTCAACAGGGATGGAGACAGGACAAGGATAGGGACCGGGGCATGGTCTCCAGTTAGAGAAGCTGAGTTCCAGGGCACCAGGGAGCAGACTCAAACATGGCAGCCTCTGTGCAGCTGTCATTCACATTTCAGAGTTATGTAAGCCAGACTCGCTGTGAATGCTTCTAACTGATCCTGCAGATTCATTGCCCAGAAGGTCCTGGCTTATTCCTGTTGTCCTAACACAATTTCTAATACCACTCCCTTGACTCCCAAGAGCACCCAGCTTGATGAGAAATTATGAGACCCCCCCACCCTAAAATGTACTATGTTCTAGTTTGTGTAATACAAAGAAAGACGCTTTAGAAGTCCTGAGTAATTTTAATTGAACAAGACAATTATTGATGACCATTAGCAAGGCCTAAGTACCTTTAATACAAAGTAGATTAAACTTACCAACTGAACAAAACAGTAGGTTCTATGGAAACCAGATAAAAAGGAAACCCCAGCGGTAAAAGAAATAGGAAACTTTGTATAAGATTCTTTTTGTGTGCATATAGGTCACAAGCAGAGGTTAGATCATGACCTTTGAGAAGCCTTTCTCTCCTTCCCACCATGGGTTCCAGAATTGACCTCAGGGCATTGGGCTTGTATAGCAAACATCTTTACCCACCGACCCATCTTGCTAGCCCAGGAAATTTTTAAACTGAAAAACAAACGGCTATGATGTCAGCATTCCAACTAGAATATAGGGGCACATTCACATTGGTGTGTATTCATGAACTCATTGACTCATCTAACAACAAGAATGTAAGTACAAATTGGCCCAAGGAGCATTGTATTGTGTAGGTAATAAAGTAGGGAAGTGGAAATATCGGGCTAGATATTCCTATGTCAACACTCCTTTTCGTTGTTAACAATAGGAATTGAAGTAGAAGGGAAATACGAGCAAATAGGTTTTCCTGGAGTGTTTTACATATTATTGTTAGCAAATATGATGGACTGTAACCATCTTAAACAGAAATGGTTTGTCCCTCGGTGGCTTTGTTCATTCAGGTTATGCATTTTTTTCTATCTGCTTCTCCTGCCTGGGGATTTATGGTTTAACAGACTGTAATAGGCCAGATAAAGCCATTCATCATGCAGGCTTAATGTAGAATACGAAATTTAACTTGGTGAGCGTGATATATAAATATTTTGGGGAATACACCGAGCATAGTTAACTGAGTGCAGCAGATTTCTCAGGTCTGAGGGAGAAGGGAAGAAGCTTCCAGAAGCTTCAGAGACTCCTGGTGTGTATGCTAGCCTTCCCAACCCTTAGTCTTTTCAGGCATTTTCACACCAGTACAAGCTCCGTTTATATCATGGGGACACGTCCATGCCTGTCACCTGCGTTTCACAGGCAATGGATATGAGTATGTATGTATGTGTATATATATATATATATATATATATATATATATATATATATATACATATACACACACACACACACACACACCCATGTTGTACAGCGTTATCCACCCAACAGACCAACCGCCACCTTTGTAAGATCAGCTGTGTCTGTTTGTAGAGTATCATCATGGCTTGGTTTTCTGATTGTAGCTGAAGAAGGTGAGGACAGAGAGGGTCTGTGGACCCTCACTCAAGTCCCCAGATATGCATCCCAGTCAATTTTATGCAAATCTGCCATAATAGCACAGGGCATTGAGGTCTTGGGGAGGGGCTAAAACATAAGAGCTGGAGACAGAAGAGAATCCATCTGCAAGCCAAAGGGAGCCTTCATCTGTGCTGGGGCAGACTTCCTTGTGTGGCTGTTAATGTCATCCTTGCTCCTGCTGGAAGCTCTGACCCATGCTCTGTAAATAAGCCTGATGAATTCACTGGTCACCCAGGGTGAGCGTAAAAAGACTCAAACTTTAGTTTGCCACTGGAATCTTATGAGGAAAGCATCGGCGCTTATTTTTCCCAAAACCCACCTAGAAATTACAGAGTTGGGTCTGCTTTGGTGGATTTATTCACATCAATATTGAGAACGTCTGTGAACACGCTGGTGCCAATGAAGATGGTATTACGGGACTCTAAATGCCCTGTCTAGACAGCTTATTCACAGACCGCCAACCGTAGCATATGTCAAGTGTATTTTGGATAGTGAATGTGGCGATCACCACAGGAGCTGACTGAGGCTATGCATCAGATGTTCAAGGAAGAGAAATCATTTTCAGGATGACTGGTCAAAGGCAATGTCTCGGGTTCTTGGCCAGCAACTGCGGTGTGCTGCGCGAGGCTGAGACTTTGAATGAGAGATGTGGAAATCTGGGAGTGCTGTTGCATGTCTTCCTTTAGTTACAAACCACGCTGACAGAGCCCAGCGAAGCTAGTCCCTTCCTATCACTTAACGAGGCCACAGGCAGTGGCCTGGGAGGTGCTCAGTCAGTGATGTGCTTGTCACACAATCGTGAGCACCTGAGTCCAGATCCCCAGAACCTTCATAAACGCCAGTCCTGGGAGCAGGTGCCTGCAGTCCCAACAATGGGAGGCAGAGACAATAGCATCCCTGGGGATTTCTAACCAGCCAGGCTGCTGAACAAGTGAGCTCCAGGTTCAGTGAGAGTCTCTGCCTCTCTCACTGAGCATACAGGAAGATGCTTAACATGAATCCCTGGCCTCCACATGCATGTGAATACATGTACACATGTGTGTGTACACATGTGTGCACACATGCACGCACACACACAGAAAAAGAGAGAGAATGAATAAATATCCTAGCCTAAATTATCTTAAGGGAAAAAATGTAAATAAAATGGAGGAAGTATATATACAAATACTATAATGCTCATCAGCTGTGGGAACTTTTCAGGGTTTTGTTGCTATCTGAAGGATTTACCAAAGTTAATGCAGAACCTGCCTCTCAGAAAAGAGGGCGTAAACCTAAACCTGCCACAAAATGCTGTGTCATATCTCCCTTTGCTGCAGATTTCAAAATGTGTCCTTAGTAATGTCCCTTCAGTTCCACACATGTCACAGTGCTGGACTCTGCCCCCCTACAGCTGCATGAGGTGAGCATCGAAGGCCGAGGAAGCCACAGCACCACGTTCTTCACAAGCTCATAGCCATCTGGCTAAGGGTTGCAGACACGCATACAGGTAGAGACAACATGAATTCTCAGTTTTCAGCTTGCCAACAGCTTTAGCCATCTGCGGCCATGTGTACTGGATGTGGAAGTGCCGGGCAAAGTTATGCTAATGGCTCTTCCCCTCTAGAGCTCAGAATGCAGGCTATGAAGCAAGTGCAGAGAAACAGAGAGGCAAAATTCCAGGGAGACTGAAGCAGGATGTGCAGTCAGATGTTGAGAAGGTGACCTCTAAGAAGGTCACCGGAGGGTGCAGAGAAACAGTGGGGCTGAGGGGTGATGGGGTTCCAGGACCAGAAGGCGGCATCAGCCAGGGTTGGCAGGGAAACCGCAGCTGAGAAGTCTGTATAATTTCTAGAAGGCTAAATTAAAGCAGGTAAAGGAAAGAGGTGGGTCTGGGGACTCGGCCTGTTCTGCATGAGGTACTGAGGTCAACCCTCGGTGACACTGGGTCAAGAACAATACGGTAAAGAAATGAAGGTCAAGGTTTAGATGATGGACAGATGTCCCGAAAAACCAGGGCAGAAATGCAAACGAGAGGGTTGAGGAATGGGAAGAGAGGTGCCGGTCAGTGTTGTCTGTGGGTTTGCTGGTGTGTGTGTGTGTGTGTGTGTGCATGGTGTGTGTGTGTGTGTGTGCATGGTGTGTGTGTGTGTGTGCATGGTGTGTGCATGGTGTGTGTGTGTGCATGGTGTGTGTGTGTGTGCATGGTGTGTGTGTGCATGGTGTGTGTGTGTGCATGGTGTGTGTGTGTGTGTGCATGGTGTGTGTGTGTGCATGGTGTGTGTGTGTGCATGGTGTGTGTGTGCATGGTGTGTGTGCATGGTGTGTGTGTGTGCATGGTGTGTGTGTGTGTGCATGGTGTGTGCATGGTGTGTGTGTGTGCATGGTGTGTGTGTGTGTGCATGGTGTGTGCATGGTGTGTGTGTGTGCATGGTGTGTTCATGGTGTGTGTGTGTGTGTGCATGGTGTGTGTGTGTGCATGGTGTGTGTGTGTGCATGGTGTGTGTGCATGGTGTGTGTGTGTGTGCATGGTGTGTGTGTGCATGGTGTGTGTGTGCATGGTGTGTGTGCATGGTGTGTGTGTGTGTGCATGGTGTGTGTGTGTGCATGGTGTGTGTGTGTGTGCATGGTGTGTGTGTGTGTGCATGGTGTGTGTGTGTGTGCATGGTGTGTTCATGGTGTGTGTGTGTGTGCATGGTGTGTGTGTGTGCATGGTGTGTGTGTGTGCATGGTGTGTGTGCATGGTGTGTGTGTGTGTGCATGGTGTGTGTGTGTGCATGGTGTGTGTGTGTGTGCATGGTGTGTGTGTGTAAGTGTGTGGTGGGGAGTAGTATATATGTGTATGTGTCTGTGTGTGTTGTGTGTATGTGTGTGTGTGTATAAATGAGTAGTGTGGGGGTAGTGTATATGTGTGTGTATACGTGTGTGTATATGTGTGTGTGGTGGTGGTGTATATGTGTATGTGTGGGCTGTGTGTGTGCATGTATGTGTGTGTAAGTATGTGTGGGGGTGGTGTATATGTGTGTGTGAATGTGTGTGTAAGTGTGTGGTGTGGGTGGTGTATATGCATATGTGTGTGTTGTGTGTGTATAAGTGTGTGGTATGGGGTGGTGGTAGTGTATATGTGTATGTGTCGGTTGTGTGTGCACGTGTGTGTGTGTTTGTGTGTAGGGCACATGCATGTGCACATATATGTGGAAGCTAGCAGTTGATATCGCTGTCGCGTGTCTTCCTTAGCCTCTCTTCACTAGCGCTCACAGACTCAGCTGGAGCAGCTGACGAACAAGCTTCAGGCATCCTCCTGTCTCTAATTCCTTGTCGCTGAGATCACAGACAGTTACTGCCACATCTGGGTTGTCACATGGTCCCGGGGAATCAAACTCAGGTCTTCATATTTGTGCAGCAGGCGTTTGACCTACTGCCCCATCTCCAAGCTGCTGCTAAAGTTTTTCCAGGACTTTCCAAGCCACTGAAGGCAGGCCACTCCCAGTTATGACAGCTAGCCTGAGCCTTCTCACCGAGAACCAGTGCTTTAGAGACACCTACCTGTGATTTGTCCCCAGTGCAGGAGGGCACCTTCATGTGCCGAGGTGACACAGCTGCATTGGGGACATGTCTATAAGTTTCCTTTTCTAAATTGGGAAGCAAAACCCTTGCTGGATTTGAACAGAAATTTGGGGTTTCCAGTTGACCACTGCATGCTGTGGTTTATCGCCCAAAGTCGGTCCTTTCCGCCAGTTTTAAGAGCATTAGAGCCTTAAAGTGGACACACAACCTTCGTGTCATGAAAGAGGTCATTAGGCCTTGGCTCTAAAATGCCAGGAATTATTCTAAGACTCTTGAACTATTGGACAGTTAGGGAAATCTTGGAGTGGTTTCTTTGATTACAGATGATGGAAAGAAAGGATAGTAAAAGACAAAATAATGAGGCACTATAAAGTAGCAAGACAGTAACTTTAAGACAAATTAGGACGACAAGCACATACTATGTGTTTTGGGAGTGCTTTCATTTATTTGAGACAGGGTCTCATGGAGTCCAGGGTGGCCTCAAATTCTCTATGTAGCTGAGGATGACCTTGAACTTCAGATTCTCATGCTTCTAAACTTCTGAGTGATGGGATTACAGGTATACCTTGCCACATGGAGTATATATAAGTGGTGCTGGCCATGGAACCCAGGGCTTTCTCTGCATGCTAGGCAAGTGCTCTACCAACTGAGCTGTAGCTTCAGTCTATGACACTAGGATCTTTATATAAATCTGACAAATTATTCTATAATATGCTTGGGTCTTGGGATGCTTAACTGAACAGGTTAGGACATTCACGACGCTTCCAAATATTTTGGCCTCATAACTGCTCCCGCAAAGATAATGACTGACAAAATAATGTATTCAACTCACATTTAGACAAGATACCCATTCCAGATTTCTTACCTGGGACTCTCCTAATTGCACTTAAGAATTAGAAAAGGTCCCACCCAATCAGGTCCCTCTGCTAAAATGTCCTTTTATAAATAAGGCTAATAGGCTCATTTTTATTATGATAATGGGATTAACCATTTATATGTACAGCCACAGGTCAA
The DNA here is from genome assembly GCF_943737965.1 of Phodopus roborovskii. NCBI lineage: Eukaryota > Metazoa > Chordata > Mammalia > Rodentia > Cricetidae > Phodopus > Phodopus roborovskii. The sequence continues at coordinate 5,956,199 of NW_026125295.1, forward strand.
ACCCAATCTCTGTTACCATCAGATGCAAACATTCAGTCACTGCTTTCATGATTTTTTTAAATGTGAATGATGTAACATTATTTCAGAAAATTACTGACTTTTGTCAAATACTATCAGCACAAGCTGGCCCCGAAATAACAGGGATAAGATGCACTTATTGAAAATGCAAGGTGAGGAGAGTAAGGAAGCTTTCCTGTGTTTACTCACTCCCCGGACCCTGTGAAACGTGAGAAGTTGAAGGAGGGCAGGAAGATGGCTCTAGCAGCAAAGAGCTTGAGCACAAACATGAAGACCCCGTTACCCATATAAAAGGCCAGGCATGCACGGCTGTGTTCATCTGCAATCCAGGGCCAAAGGTACAGAGAAAGACAGGTCCCTGGAGCTCACTGGACAGCTGGTTAAGCCAAGTACTGACCTCCCAGTGCACTGAGAGACCTTTCTCAAAAGCCGGAAATTGAGGAAGACACCTACCCTCAGCCACCAGCTTCCTGTGGTGTTAGGAAGGAGTTCTGTAGGCTCATAGAGTTGAGTGATTAGTCAGCAGGGAATAGCACTATTCGAGAGGATTAGATTAGGGCATGTGGCCTTGTTGGAGGAAGTGTGTCCCTTGGGGTGGGCTTCCAGGTTTAAAGGCCCAAGTCAGGCCTGGTCTCTCTCCCCCCCCTCCTCCCTCCCTCCCTCCTCTCTCTCTTGGCCTATGGACCAGGATGCTGCTCCTGGCTACTATTGCAGTATCATATCTGCCTCCATGATGCTCCCTGCCATGGCGGTAATGAGCCAAGCCTCTGGAACTGGAAGCAAGCCCTCAAGTAAATTCTTCCTTTTACAAGATTTGCCTTGGTCACAGTGTCTCTTCACGGCAATTGAACAGTAACTAAGATATTTTCACAATATGTGCACACTTACTGGCACACACATACTACACCTATGAAAACAAAGACAAACATAGCTGTCTAAAAGTTTACTAAAATAGATAACCAGAAATGGAAAATAATTTATTTTCTACTACAGTAAAAACTGGTTTTCTATTAAAAGAACACTGTCAAAGATAAAATAATACAAATTAGATTAGGGTACTGGGCCTGTTCTTCTGGCCTATGGTCCATTAGTCTATCTGTGGGAGTCAGTATTATTAACATGGAGAGAAGGGTTTTTGTTCTGTGCTTCATTTCTGCCTGCAACATAGAATCAGTGTCTGTCTGTCTATCTGTTTTTTTTTTTCTCTCTCTGTGTGTGCATGTGTGCGTGTGTGTGCTTGTGTTCATATTTTCCCTCTCAGTCAGTCATCAGATCATCCTAAAACTTGCTCAGAATCAATCCTCTCTTAGCTTTCTTCTCCACAGAGCTTCCAGCCTTCTTCACTGTCTTCCCTCTTCCCAGAAGTGTACCTTCCCCTATGATGGTTCAGTTCATTTTATTCATAAATGATAAAACTATGGCATCTCTATCATTAAACCAAACCATCTTTGCCCCACTGGAGAAGAGAGAGGGTTGTTGCCCTAAGTCTAACACCGACACTAAGCTCAGCCTCTAGCAGAAGTCACTTACTGGCAACTCCAGTTAAGAAGGAATTCCTTCCAGGACCTTGGACCAATCTGTATTTTACCCTGAAAATTGTTACAGACACCTGGCTTCTCAGTGGATAGAGCTTAATTCAGGGATAACCGCTTTGAACATTAAGCATGTAAGATTGCGGCCTTAGGAACAAAATATTAATTGTAAATATCAAACACACCACAGACTAAGTACAGAGTAAGAAGTAAGTACAGTCAATATTTCTTAGTTAGCACAGAGCAGAAGTGTTATTGGCTTTTCATTATAAATATCTCCCTAGGAGAAGAAAACTATCAAAATTCCTTTTGTGTGAGATGTGGAAACAATTCCAGAATTATTGGTTTCTAGGCATTTTTGAACCAAACGTTCTAAGACCACATCTTCACAGCACCTCTAAACTCCCAGAAGGGCAGAATGAAAATCAGGCATCATGATTTGCCCAGCTCAGTCTAGGCCCCACCCCTTTGCCTCTTCCTCTTCCTGTATGCCACTCGATAAAGTTTGCATTTCCTGTACAGCAAAATGGTTTTCAGCCCAGAGTTCCTTTATTGTTCTGTCTTTGTCTTTGTTGCTGCTTCAGGTTTTTGTTTTGTTTGTTCCCTTTGCTTTTTTTTCCGCTCCGCACCCAACATTCTCCATATGAAAATGAGTTTCAGCCTTCTGAGTCCTCCAGTCTCCACCCTGTGTCTTCCGGAGAAAAAGATACTGATTTTGTACAACACTCAGTCCTTTATACACTCATTCATTTCATGAATTACATATTAAAAGTCATGATTTAATTGTCCCTTTCCTAATGAGAAAGGACTAATTCCTCCGGGCAGCGTGGCTGTATCACTGAGTAGTAATTACTACTCCAGGATAGCAATAATGAACAATGGAAGACCCTACCTTTTGTGACAGGGTCTTAGTACTTAGCTCAGACTCACCACCCTCCTGCCATGGTTTCCCAAGTGCTGCGATTACAGCAAGTGTTACCAATCGCAGTTTATTTTTTTTTTTAATCACTTTTAACTGTTTATCTCACAGGTATAAGGTAGACACACACACCAATAAAAGCCTGTGGCAATACAACTGATCCCATGTATCATTGCTAGTTCCGAGTTCAGTGTAGTGTGATGCGTGTAGAATAAATGTGTCGTCCCATTTTCTAATCACCTAGCCCTGCTCCAAGTTACTCATCATCCCCACCCAAGAGACTGTGCCATGTTTCCTGTGTAAGATGCCACCTGGGATGTAGGATGGAGATCCCACCTCAGCCATGGCCATGGTGAGCCCTGCCAAAGCCTTCATTATTCTGTAGTCCATGTTTTACCTCTCTATAAGAAAATTCACAATCCTAGTCGTCTCGAGTCACATGGTTTCCATGCCTGCACAGCTGCCAGGATTTAATAGTAGCCTGAGTGTTCTACTTCTTTTATTTTGGACAAGATGTGTTTGTTTCTGACAAGGAGGTACTTCCTGCTTTGGCCAGTGAGAGTTCCATAGCAACACTGTGGACAACCTTGTAGTGAACACACGAAGGTCTGCATTTAGCAAAGCATGTAAAGGCATCGAAGGCATCTTGGGGTTCATACTGAGCTTGGAAACACAGTGGAAATCTGTTGCACTAGAGGTTTGGTCTCCTTGGGGCAGGGGTTACAGTTAGAACTTTCAGACATACCCCTCTCCTGGAATGGCCTCTGCATCTCTCCCATCAGGGTGCCTGACTTTACCTCCTCCTTTGGAAGTTTTCCCCATGGAGAACACAGAAATACCCCTGTGTCATGCTCCCATAAAACTCCCCAGGCCTGTTTAGTAACGTGTAGGCCACGGGCCTGATGACTCATAACTAGTCTTTCTCTTTCAAAAATCTTGTTAATCTTACTGTCAACCATAAGAAAATACTTTACAATTGCAATACCACTACCGGTGAAGGCAAAATATGTAAAAAACTAAAACTTGTACCTCTTGGGCATCAAGGACATTGATCTACTAGGAGTGTGCCCCTGCACAGCTTATCACTATCAACACGTATTTAACTGTGGTGAGTCTGACCCCTCCAAGGATGCAGAGCTTCTTTGATCATCTAGGTGCTGGACCCTGCGAGGGGAAGAGGTAAGGTCTAAGGAAAATGTGTTAAAAGTACACGTGGATGGCAGAATCATTAGCTAGAAACACACATATAATATTACATCATTTCCCCCTTCCCTTCCCTCCTCCAACCCCTTTCCCTTTGCCCCTTACCTTCTTACCCCTTTGCCCCCTTGCCCCCTTACCCCTGGACCCCTTGCCCCCTGCTCCTCTGGAAGCACAGTAAATGAAGCCCAAAGAGCTCAAATGACTCTCCCAAGACACACAGCTCTGAGGTTTCACAAATATTCATGCCTTTCTGACTGTAAAACTCAATCTTGTTCAATACTCAGCTCCTTTCCTTTTGAACATTTAGTCCTTTCTACTCAAAGGCCCTGCTGAACTGTGTCAGCACCAGCTTGAGCTTGTGTGTGTGTGTGTGTGTGTGTTTATGTGTGTGTGTGTGTGTGTGTGTGTTTCTCTCTCTATCCTGCATATGGCAGAGAATACCTGCCCTTCAACGCTTTGGGGCATTTCCTGTTTCCTGTCTCATCATAGGAGGGCTGGAATTACAAATACACACAGCCATACACAACTTTACATGGGTTCTGGGAAGTCAAACTCAGACCCCCCCACGCTCACATGGAAATTGCTTCTTGTTCCCTGAGTCATCTCTTGAGTCCCAGACTTTTCACGTTAACAATGCTCACCTAAGTGTGTGTACATTAAAGCTGCAGTTCTAGGCCAAGGAGTTGCTTAGTTAGAAGACTTAACCACAGGGGCTACCCTACCAATAGGGTCTGCATCTTGGAATAAAACAGTCAGTCTGAGCCCTCAAGTTTATAACTTAATTTGGTAAACAGTTTATTACACCTTTATGTGAAAAAGAAAGACACAAAAAATATAAAGCTAGCCTGGGCTGTTTAGATTTCACACAATGCACTGATTTTAAGATATCGCTTTGCTAAGTCTCTAGAATGTTCCACACAGCTATCTTTGTTTAAGGAAATCCTCTTAATTAGAATGACCCCCCCCCCTTTAAGCTATCATGCTGAGCTGTATTTTCTTCAAGCCCCAAGTCAACCAGTACCTCCTGTGGCATTTCACTCATCAAACTTTTGAAAGTTGCTCATGACTGAGAAAAGGGCACCCATGGCAAATCCAAACTTCATGAAGACGTCAGTCATCTGCAGAATTCTCTCTGCAGAATGATATTTCTACATCCTGACCCATGGCTCCCAGTAACCTCACCATCAGGACCCAGCCCACTGGAGGCAGGCCCTTGGTCTGAAGCTTCTGTTGGTTCTGTATCCTCAACTAGAATCATGACACATACCTCTTTGTGTCTAAAGTTAAAACTAGGTTCTCCAAGGCCTTGCCCCCATGACTTCCCACTGTCTTTTTGAACCAGGTTCTAACTTGGATATGTTTGGTTTGGATGTAAGGTTTGTGTTCCCCCAAAAGAGTCATGTGTTTGAACACTTAGTCACCATGGTGACACTGTTTTCAGAGGTTGTGGGCTCTCTGGGAGAAGGTTGTCTAGCTGCTGGAAGTAGGTCACCTTGAGGAGGGATCTGAACTTCACAGCCAGCCCTGTAGGTAGAGTTTCTCTGTGTCCCAGCAGCTGCTCCCAAATATCCACTCAGAGACTTAATGGTAATTATAAATGCTCAGCTGATAGCTCAGGCTTGTTACCTAACTAGCTCTTACAACTTTAATTAATCCATATTTCCTATCTAAGTTCTACCACGTGGCTCATGGCTTGCTACCTCGTCTTTTATGTATCCTGCATCCCCTGAGTCTGGCTCATGACTCCTCAGACTCTGCCATCCTTCTTCCCAGCATTCTCTCTGCCCTGAAAATCCTACCTAGCTATCGGCCAATCAGCTTTTTACTAACAATGACAGCAACACATCTTCACGGTGCAGAGCACAGTACAGCCCCTCTTCCTTTCCCATCTGCTTCCTGCTCAGCTAAGGTGTGAACAAGCAACTGGCTCACATCCCTGCTACCACAGCTGCCCACTCCCCACTGTGAGGGCCTCTCCCTAACACAAAGGCCTCTTCGCCACTGCAAGGGCTTACTAATTCCGGCCACAAACAACCTAAGAAAACTTTGCTTCCTTAAGCATTTAATAATGTTCTCGGCAGGTCATTGGTTTTAAAGTACTGTATCTCCCACAAAATTCTTCTCTTAGGGCCTCAAGAACCCTGGTTTAGAATGTATGAGTCACCCTTGAAGAAATCACAACGCAAGGACCAAGAAAATCCTTCAGTCTTGAATTACAAAGCCAGTCTTAAAAGTGTACACACCCGGATGGGGAGAGGACTCAGTGGGCCATGCACTAGCCAGGCAAGGACAAGGACTGAAATCCAGATCCCCAGAATCCACATACAAGCCAGACAGGCATGGCAGCTGCCTGTGATCCCCTCCTACTCAGGAGATGGAGGGGCAGATCTCCAGAGCAAGCTCAAGCAGCAGTCTAGTCAATCAGTGAGCTCTAGGTTCAATTAAGCAGCCCTGTCTCATCAAATAAAAGGAAGAGCCATTGAGGAAGACACATGGATCAGGCCTCCACATGTCCTGATCCCATCCCAGACACAATATTGTGCCCATGAAAAAAAAAATTAAAGAAAACCATAAATAAATCCATAAGTCACTTGTATAAATGATCAGGAGAGTGAAAACGAGGCTGTGTGAGCAGGAAGGTAACACTGAGAGGACCAGAATCTTCCTCTGTAATAAGAGCAAAGCATCAGCATCGCGGCATCCATGGGGGATGTGGAGGGGGATGCTTGAGAGAAAGGTGTTGAGTCAAATTTTCCTTCAGGTAAGAGATTTATTAACACGGCAGCGGGCGGCCAGCACAGATCTGCAGGGGTCTGTGAGAAGAGCTTCAATACTGCCACACAGAGAGGGACCTGCTCTTAGCACATCCTGCGCCAGGAGAGGCAGGCTTAGTTAAAGCATTATGTACACTATATGTCAAAGAAAATAGGGAAGGCAGCGATTAAGGTACAAGGCAGCAGTCACGGGGGGATGGGAAGGGAAGGGGGTTGGTTAAAGTGTCAGCTGCTGTGGACCCTGGGAAGTTGCTGAGTGTGTCATCCACACACACACATACCCCAACACACACACCACACAGCCTTACCTGCTACGGTGGTTTAAATAGGAATGGCCCCCATAGACCCATGGCTTTGAATGCTTGGCCCATAGTGAGTAGCACTATTAGGGGGTGTGACCCTGATAGAGTAATTGTGTCATTGTGGAGGTTGGCCTTGAGGTGAGGTCTACATATGCTCAAACTACTCCCAGTGTGATAGTTCACTTCCCGCTGCCTCCAGATCAAGGTGTAGAACTCCCAGCTCCTTCCCCAGCACCATGTCTGCCTGCATGCCGCCATGTCCCACCACGACGTTACTGAACTAAACTTCTGAACCAGTAAGCCAGCCCCAATTAGATGATCTCTTTTATAAGAGTAGACATGGTCATGGTATCCCTTCACAGCAAAAGAAACCCTAACTAAGACACCTGCTTAGGGCTCAGCGGGCCCGGATGCTCTGACACCACCACTCAGACATCTGTATTGACACTGAGGACTCCCATGCACAGTGCCAATAATGAGCCAGGCCGTATTATAATGTCCAGTCAAGATGAACTCATGACCATGCCCCGATGCTCTGCACTAGGGTCCTTCGGCCTATGACTGGGAATGGCCCAGCTGGGTCCCTCGGCAGTTGTAGGGTCCTCTGATGACAGATACCTGGGAGGGGCATAGGTGTGTCACATGGTAGTAACTTAAAAAATTGCTCCACTCTCTCAAGGTTAGCACCGGATAAGACTATGTTGGAATTCCCCTCTAGGTTCAATTAAGAAATCCTGACTCAGTACAGAAAGGGGAGAGCAAGCAAAACAGACACTGATGTCAACTTGAGCTTCCAGATGTACCCCTGGCCCATGCCTGAACATGCTCACATGATACGTGTACCACAGACATATACACATAGACAGGTTAGAAACGAAAAACCCTTCACTGAAAATAAACACATAAGCAATCTGTACAAATGTGCAGGAAAGCAGGAATTAGAAGGGGTGTGTTTTACCTCCTCAGACTGGTTTTACACACACACACACACACACACACACACACACACACACACACATGCACACACATACACACGCACACACACGCACACACAGAGAGAGAGAGAGAGAGAGAGACCCACATATAGCAGGAAAAGTATTTTTTTTCTTCTGAGCCTGTCACCTTACTTAATATTACGCTTCTCATATTCATCCATTTTCCTGGTGGTTTCAATTTTTGTTTTTAATTTGCTCTGAACAAAATTCCAGAGTGTTCATGTAACACATTTCCAGCACCCACTCATCTGTCAGCTGGTTCCTCTCCTTGCTGTAGGGAATGGAGCAGCAGCAAGCAGAGATGTGTAAGTGTCCCAAAAGTGGGTTGCAGAGTTCTCTGGGAGTGAGATCAGGGTGGTTCAGCTGGGCCATATGGCCGTTCCCTTAATTTTTTTTTTTTTTCCGAAAAACCTCCATATTGGAATTCCTTAATGGTTATGCTAGTTTACACCTAGCCCAGCAGTGAAGAAGTCCCTAGTCCCCCACATCCTTGCCAGCATTTGCTGTTGTGGGTTTTCGGAATGTCACTCTTGGATGTTACCTTAGTAGCCATTGGTCCTCCTTGAAGCATCTCTCCGTGAGCCTTCAGAACTCAGGTTGTCAGCCTGGCGGGCATCTTTCCCAGTAGCCATCCACTAGCCCTGCCCCTCTGTCCTCTCACAACAAGGTGCTCTTTCTCCAAATTACCACCACATATATGCATGCATGCGCGCGCGCGCATACACACACACACACACACACACACACACACACACACACACATACACATACACACACACCTCAATCTCTTTGTGTGCTCCTATACTGGCACATAAATGGTTCAAGGGAAAAATTTAAACACTGTAGGTGATAGATCAAAAAGGCTAAGCAAGCAGATAGATAAACAAACTTGGTACAAATGCTCCCCTCCCCTCTCACACACACAACTGCTCACTAGAGACAATCTGAAGAACACCAACCACATGGAAAACTCAAGCAAAGTGGTGTTTTGATGGTTAGATTGGAAAATTGGAGCCAATAACTGGTCACTTCCAAAATAAATAAATAAATAAACACACCCCAATACACTGAAGGTGTGTATGTTGGGGGGTTGCCCTTTCTTTTTCTTTATTTCCTTCCTTCCTTCATTCTCCTCCTTCTCCTCCTCCTCCTCCTTCTAAGCAAATGCAAGCAGCTTTCCCATCTACATGGAGCAGATTGATGAGAAAATTGCTTAGTCCTCTATTTCACATTTTCTGGTGAGCAGAGTGAAAAATGCCTCAATGACTGAAGAATTTTATAAAGTCATAAAATGTATGCATTACATTGAGACCTTAGTACAATTCATATCTTCAAGCACATGGGCTCATGAAGAGATGCGTTACATTTGCATAATAACCCTGGTCCCCAGCACTGCATCCTCTCACCAACCCTACCCCCTTAGCGATGGATAACCAAGTCTGGTTGTTTGGGGAATTTTCTTGGTGTCTACACAGTAACAATTTTGTTTTATAGCAGCCTCACTTCCCTCCAAGGCAAAATTTCTAAATGTTCTCTAATCCAAACCTCTGGTCACCAACCACCAAGAGCAGAGATGAAAATACTTCCTATATGGAAGCCCATAAAGTAAAATAATTTTATTTTGTGAGGCTTTTTGAATACATAACCCCTCTCATACCTACCCAACTCTGCTGACACAAGAGAGACACGGCCACTGATTGTGAATGGACATGGATGTGTTCTAATAAAACTTTATTTACCAAAGAATTAAAAGGCTCAGGACAGAGGGTCACACTTGATCCATGGTTCATAGATTGCTGAATCCTGCTTCAGACTGTAGGGGGTAAATCTCTGCCATCCACTGAGATGAAAAACAACCAACTAATTCATTGCGGCAATACCATGCTCATTCCTATATAGACCATAGGTAAGGAAGGACTGGAGAGAGGCTGCAGTTGCTAAGGGTTGGGCTGCAGTTTTCCTTCCTATAGAGTACTGTACACAGGTGCAATGTTGGAACGAAACCCTCCTAGCAGCCCTTCCGCAGCAGAGCGGGGAAGACAGAAAAACAACGAACGCTGGGTTTAGATGGGAACTTTAAGGAGTGCAGTGTAAAATGCACAACAGTTGGAGGAGCTCACTGGAGAAAACGAGCTCAGAGAGGCAAGGTGCTTGCTGCACAGACAGAGTTCGGGTCTCCAGAACTCACAAAAGGCAGGTGTACCTGTGCCACCTACAGCTCCAGTGCTAGGGGGCAGAGACAGGGGATCCCTGGGGATCTGGGGGCTGGTCTAACTGAACCAGTAAGCACCAGGTTCATCGGGAGACCCTGTCTCAAAAAAATAAGGTGGAGAGTGACTGAGAGACACTCAAGGTCTCTCAAAGCTTGCACAGGTATTCACATCTATATAGCACACAAATGTGTGCCCATAAGTGTAACACCGAGAGGTGGTGTGTGTGTGTGTGTGTGTGTGTGTGTGTGTGTGTGTGTGCGTGTGTGTGTGTGTGTCCCTGTGGCCCTCCTAGATCCCCTGCCCAGTTTTGGCAAATATGGGCAGGGTCAGGAGACATCCTAATGGCACTATTTAATTAGACTGGGGCTATTTGAATCACCAAGTCACCCAAAGGAGTGAAGCACCTTGGAATATCTACACATGCGGTCACAGGCCACGTGACTGACCCAAGTCTCCATGCTCAGAGTGCTCAGAGGTCTCAGGATAGTACTTTGCTGTCACTATTTTGACAAGTCTTGAAAGCAATTTAATTTTGCAACAGACTTTTAAAATCTCTCCTAGTTTCATGCACAGATCAGACTTTTAGAAGCTCTGTGTGATGCGCATGTCAAGACGCTGAAAATGCTGTTTGTATGCCTGCACCTGTATGTGTAGCCATGTGCACATTAAAGTCAGAACACAATTGCAGGTGTCTCCCCAGGGGCTTTCCATCTTTTGTCTCTGACCGGTCTCTTGCTAGCTTGGAATGTTGCCAAATAAGCCAGGCTAGCAAGCCAGTGAGCTCCAGCAAGGCACCTATTCTGCCTCCCGACACGCCATCACTGGGATTATAAGTATGCACCATTATGTCTGGCTGTTTCTGGGGGTTCTGGGACTCTAACCCAGTCCCCATGTTCCCAAGGCACATGCTTTACAACAGAGCCACCGCCACAGCCCAAACCACTAAGATCTGGAGGCTGTCTGTTCCTGTATCACCTACCCATCCTATCATGAAGAATATATCATCTCTCCATTCTATCCTCACTAATGTACCACCTATCCATCCTATCCTGACTATGTATCTCCTCTCCATCCTATCCTGACTAATGTATCTCCTCTCCATCCTATCCTGACTGTGTATCTCCTCTCCATCCTATCCTGACTATGCATCTCCTCTCCATCCTATCCTGACTAATGTATCTCCTCTCCATCCTATCCTGACTATGTATCTCCTCTCCATCCTATCCTGACTATGCATCTCCTCTCCATCCTATCCTGACTATGCATCTCCTCTCCATCCTATCCTGACTATGCATCTCCTCTCCATCCTATCCTGACTATGCATCTCCTCTCCATCCTATCCTGACTATGCATCTCCTCTCCATCCTATCCTGACTATGCATCTCCTCTCCATCCTATCCTGACTATGCATCTCCTCTCCATCCTATCCTGACTATGCATCTCCTCTCCATCCTATCCTGACTATGCATCTCCTCTCCATCCTATCCTGACTATGCATCTCCTCTCCATCCTATCCTGACTATGCATCTCCTCTCCATCCTATCCTGACTATGCATCTCCTCTCCATCCTATCCTGACTCTGTAATCACAGAAGCCTGTGAGAGTCAACCATGACCATACTCCAAGATGATGCTCTGCATAGCTGCCATCCCTCCTCAGACAGGTGCCGGCATTAGGTGCCCTGTAACCTCATTAACCACCAGAGGGGAAAGCACTGGATATTCATTGTGGTTATTGGACAAGCTCCGTCCCTGCGGTGGGTGGTGAGGGTACATACCTACCATATATATGTTCCAAACCTTCTGACTGATCTCCCCTCTAGAAGAGACTGGAAACCTAACACACAGATTTCCCAGGCTTCCTTGCAGTTAGGACAGAGCTCATGATCTACATCTTGCTAAAGAGGCATACCTGAGACAGGCTTAGGACAGAAAAGAAGGAAACACTGGGCCTTGGCTGCAAGCGTAGACGTGGGCCCCTTTTACAAATGTGTCTTCTTTTGAGCCAGCTCTGGCAGGAGGCCCTGCCTGATACTGTAACCCGGCAGAGCCATCCGGCAGTAGGCCCGTCTCCCAGTTGCTCTGATTTTAGTGGATAGCACTTAAGTCTGGATCCCCAGGCTTTATTTACCAAGGCTTTCAGCTTCCCAACTGTTCTAGTTTCATTTATGTTGCTGTGGTCTAAAACCAAAACCCTGAAAAAAGCAACATGGGAAGGATCTCTCCGTGTGTGGGCGGGGGAGAAAGCATGGTTACAATACCAGGTTACAGTCCATCACTGAGGGGAGGTCAAGACGGGAACTCACTCATAGTCACATCCCATTCACAGTCAAGAGCAGAGAGAAACAAATGCACCCCAGCTGCCTACTTGCTTCCATCTAGACTTCCCCTGCCCTGTATAGTTCAGGACCGTTGCCTAGGGAATGGTGCCACCCTAATAGGTTGGGTCTTTCTACATCAATGAACAGTCAAGACAGTCCCACAAAGACATACGCATAAGTCAACCTAATCTACATAATTCCTCATTAAGATCCTCTTCCCAGGTATTTCCAGATTGTTTCAGATTGGTGGTTAAAACTAACCAGTGCATATTTAATGTTCAGATAACTTTTTTGTTTTATTTATGCTAGACTGTTGTCTGCAACTGAAACAGAAAAGTCAATTCTTTCCCCTATGTGTAAGGTCTTTGAAGGCAAGGATTGGATGTGAGTTTCAAACTTACCATGTGCATTAGCTACTTTTCTCAATGTTGTGACCAAATAGTGACAAGGGCAACTTAAGGAAGGGAAGAGGGGTTATCTTGGCTCTGGTTTGAGGGTACAGTCCATCATGGCAACAAGGACATGAAGCAGCTGAGAGCTTGCATCTCAGCAGCTCGAGAGGGTAGAATGTAGACGCTAAACAAGATTTCTCCCTTTTAACCCTTTATTCATCCAGAACCCTAACAGAAGTGGGTGGTATCCCTCCTCAATTAGCCTTTCCCCAAGAAGTCTTTACAGACACATCCAAAGGCATGCCTCACTAATGACATAGGCATGCAAGTCCATAGTCTACATTTAGCCTCATACCTTCTCTTCCCACTTACTAGTCAGCTAAGATTAGTTTAGTGCCTTGACACATAATAGTGGCTCAAAATGCAATTTAGGAAGAAGGGAAGGTGGGGAGGGAAGAAGATGGGCATGCTGGTTAATGGGATGTGTCAGGATGAAGGCTGAAAAAGCATTTCTGGGTGTACATGTGAGAGTTTCTAAAAGATGTTAACATTGGTAGTGAAGACCATCACACCATGGCAGGCAACATCCCATGTACTATGGGTCCACCCAGCATACCAAACCAGGGAGGGGGATACTTCTGTGTGGACCGTAGCAGCATCCCCAGGGTCCTGGAGAAAGGCACCAGCACTGTGGACTGTATGGCCTTCAGACTGGGACTGTACCCCTGGATTTTAGGAGCTGGCATTTAAACAGGGTTTCCACTGTCAGCCTTCCTGGGTCTTCGCTTTACGTATGGAAGACTATGGGACTTCTTAGACTCACAACAAGTCCCTACATATCTACATATGTAAATAGCTGTCACCCTATCTACACCCTGTCAGTCTTCAGTCTCTAGAAGACCCACGGTGTCTAAGGCAGCAGGAGGTCCTTCACTCTCCAAACATCCATACGATTGGGATACAGAACTCTTAACTGACCCTCACGTTAAACAGATTATAGGAACAATAACTTGTTCCAATATATAAGGCTCCTCACACTCATACAACTATTAAAACTGAGTATCTTAAGGAGCCAAGTCTTGACATGGAGGCTCATACCTATAATCCCAGCATTTGGGAGACTGAGGCAGGAGAATTGCCTGAATTTGAGGCTATAGAGTTAGTTCCAGGCCAGGCTGGAACTGATCTATAGAGTGTGACCTTGTTTCTTGAAACAAACAAACAAACAAAAAAAAAGAACAATAAACAAAACAAATTAATGCATTAAAAACAGAAAAACTGGTGGACAGCTCTGTGTGCTGTTATGAAGCCTGCTGAGCATCTGTCTTAGCTAGGGTTTCTCTTGCTGTGAAGAGACTCCATGACCACAACTCTTATAAATGAAAGACTTTTAATTGGTATGGCTTACATTTTCAGACATTTGGTCCATTATCGCCATGGTACGACATGGCGGCATGCAGGCAGACATGATATTGAAAAAGTAACCTATTGTCCTACATCTTAACTTGCAGGCCAGAGGAAGTGGTCTGAGCAACTGGGAGGTATTTTCAGCATATAGGAGACCTCAAAGCCCACCCCCACAGGGACATACTTCCTCCTATACGGCCACACCTCCTCCAACAAAGCCACGCCTCCTACAGTGCCACTCCCTTGGGGGCGGGCCTTTTCTTTCAAACCACCACTGAATCTTTGGGTGGCGTGTCATGATGAAGCCTCTGTGGACTGAGCATCTCTGTGGACTGTGTTATGAAGTTAAACATGTTTGCTTCATTGGAATGTCTGGAAAAATTCTATTTTAACAAGCCCTTTGCCGGTGAGTCCGTTTCCAAGACAAAGTTGTTTTAAAATTATACAAATATTTTAAATTTTCAGAAACCTGTTTTTTCACAATTTGCCAGTTAGGTTTACATCAGGAACAGCTGTATCCCAGTGCACACAGTGGCGGAAGCCTCTGTCCTGGTCAGGGCCAGGAAACCTGCCAATGTGCCTCCTCCTTAAACCTATCTGTCTACCCAGGGTTTTCAGTCCCCACAGAACACATGTCAGCAATTGGGGTGGTAGCAGCACCAGGAACTGCTTGATACTTTATTTTTGTTCTTTAATGTGAAGTCAATAGACTCTGAGAGTCCCAGGAATAATTGGTGCCAATCAGACCAATGTACCCTGCTTCCAGAAGTCCTCATCTGCTGCCTCATGTGATAGCATCCTCTTACGTGCAGCCTACAGACGCCAGAAAGTAGGTCAAGGCACACAGGGGCTTCCACATCTCCCAAATGCCATCTGCCGCACAGGAAAGTTGCAACTCAACAGGGTCGATGTCTGGGAAGAGAAGGGGAGGGAAGAGGAGAGGAGGGGAGGGGAGGGGAGTGACAAGCAGAGGATAGGAAGAAACGCAATAGGTTTGTTTCTCAGCCCCTTCATAAATCTTCATCTTCTTTCTAACAAGATCTTAGAGCATCAGCTTCACTCTGGGACGGGGATGCTCATTACCCAAGTTCAAAGCCAGTGAAAAATTACAGTGGGAAAATCCTTCTCAATTGATTTACGGTCAGATTGAAAGTGGTGGAAGTGCGGGACCAATCGCCTGCCTTTTAAACATCCTTCCATCCCAAGCTCACGCGAGAAGCTTGGCTCTAATCTGCACCTTTAACTAGAACACCACGACAACAGGCATTGATACCATTAATCAGGCCAAATACCTCACTGTGGAGGTGGCAGCCATAGACCAGAGGACACAGACACTGACCAGAAAACACACTCACTGGTGGACCCGAGAACACAGCCACGGGCCAAGTGCCACCGCTCAGGGCAGAGGAGGGTTGAGCAGATGATGTAGTCCTTGTCTTCTCGAAAGTCTAGAGAAAGCAGATCACTCCACGCATGTTTGTTGCCATCGATGGTCCATGAACTTTTACTGAGACCTTCGGTGACAAAGCCATACTCTTAAGAGTCACTGCGGTCCCCAGTGATAGGCAAACAGAGAGCCCCTGTAGGGGCCTACACTTGGCCAGTGCTTACTTCATCCCTGTCAGGTAGTTAAACCACAACTATCAATTTGTCTCTTCGTGTTACAGACATGGAACAGAGGAAATGTACATGTATTGCCATGAGTCCACAAGCTGTCCCTCCTGGACTCTCTGTGCTTCTTTCAGAGCAGGAAAACCTCAGTAATATGAACTGGGGAGAGTAAACTCCCTTAACAACAAGGGGGGGGTTACTTCAGATTAGCTTTCTGTAAGGAAAGGATGCTGCCTTCCTTCTCTGGTCCACTAGAAATTGCACCCCTGACATCCAGAGTCAAGCCCAGATCACAGTATAAGACACCCCGCTCCCTTTGCCGCTCGCTGCAGACCATAGCTGGTGCAACTTCCACACAGAACAACTCGGAGCATTATAGGATGTATGGTGTAGGTGGCTGGAGAGATGGGTTCAGCAGTCCAGGGTTCCTGATACTCTTACTGAGGACCCAGGTTCAGTTCCCAGCCCCCACACTGTGCAGTTTACAAGCACCGCCTAAACCATACTTGCTGGGTGAGCAATGGTACAGGCACAAGCCCCAGTGTGGCCACGGAGGGCCCCACAAAGTTAGCAGACTTCATAGCAGGCCCAGTGTGGGCCACACTTGTGAGTCCAGAAGCAAGGCGGGGGGGGGGGAGGGGGGGGGAGACTGAGGCTGAACCTGAACTCACAAACACACTAACCACCAGCCACAAGAGGATGTGCTTGGCAGGTCTACTTCCTGTGTAAATGACCGCTGCAGGGAACACAACAGCCTCAGAATCTTTTCCTAACCAATTCAAGATTTGTCATTCTCCTGTGAGACTTAAAACCCACTTTACCTTAGGAGATTCACAAAACAAAACAAAAAAAAAGGTGGGGTGGGGTAGGGGAAGAAAGGAAGAAAGAAAATAAAAGAAAAGAATTCTATGCATTTTGGGCGAGTTTGGTTCAGAGTATATCAGCAATTTTCAGAGGGCTCCCTGGCTATGCTATGTATAGTCACTACTGACCCTTTCCTGCATCGCTTCTGAGCATAACTTCTTCAGGATGTCCTTACCTGGCCTGAAAATTTGGCCAAAGTCCATTTCCTAAGAAGCCCTAAGGCACCTGCATTTTCTCTATTAAATTCTCTGGCGTTTTCTCGATGGCTCTCGACTCTGCGGTTTGCCGCTAATTATAAAGCGCCAATGCACAGATCACAGCACACTAAATAAACACGGGGCAAGTGTGTGTTGTGCCACGGTCTCACATAGCCTAGGCTCGCCTTAAACCTGCTCCACCACTCCCATATATGTGATACACATCTTACAAGGGATCAAATCCAGGACCTTCTACTAGCAAGACAAGCACTCCACCAACTGAGCTATTGTCTCCGCCCCCAATGAGTAAAGGAAGACTTCTGATCGAGTATTGAACCATCAAACCTAAGGACTAACACACCCCACTCACTGAGTTTCTATCAATTTTGCAATTGAAGACCCTGCTCCAAATAAACCCATGAATGACTCTTTTGGAAAGAGCTTTTCAAAGGATCCTAAAAGGCAATGCCCCATCTCTTAAGAACAGCCTGCATGCTTGGCACTGAGAGAAACTCAGTCTGCTTTTGTGGCGCGCTCAAGGGACTCCAGCTCAGTAAGAACAGCATAGTGAAAGTAACCCAAAGGGGCTGCCAGGCCTCAAGTGGAGGACGGAACGAGTGTGACCGGGAGCACTGGTCTGGATCCTCTGACCTCTCAGAGAGCAGCAGGCTCCCAGTTTTCCAAGATCCACAGGCACCAAACCTTCCCAGTCAGTCTACTTTGATACCCGGATGAAACTATGGTGTTGCCATTGGCAACCCTTTGACTGCATACTGGGCATCCCATTATGCCCAATAAACTTAATACTGACTGCACCTCCGTGGAGAACTGGGCACTCTGCTGTTCCTGGCAGAACACAGCCACCAGGCATAATGCTTCAGGGCTGTTTGCAGCTTACAGCCATAAGGGCTGCGCCTGACTTCTGAGGGTTAGTGGTGGAGTTTTGTTGTTGTTTGTTGCATTTTTCTTAAAGAAATCCC
Organism: Phodopus roborovskii; assembly: GCF_943737965.1. NCBI lineage: Eukaryota > Metazoa > Chordata > Mammalia > Rodentia > Cricetidae > Phodopus > Phodopus roborovskii. The sequence goes on from NW_026125295.1 coordinate 5,973,926, forward strand.
TTTGAACTTGGAATAGTAATTGATTTCCCCAAGGCTCAAGGGCAGCGTGGCCATGTGAATGAATACCTTGGAACAGGACCATGCACTTTATTGCCTATAATAAGAAGGTGTTAGTCACCATGGCCCTCCATGCCCCCAGCTGCAGGATAGCAGCAACAGGAACCTCCAGGAGTATTTAAGGCAAGCCTTGGCACTACTGTGCTGAATTCTCAGAGGAACCCTGAAGACAATCAGTGCCCCACATTCAAGGTAACCCTAATCCTAATGTCACTTCCCCAATCTATGATGACCCACGTGATTTTTTTTCTCTCTATTTAAATATCTTCTCACCTGGGCTGGGAGATAGCTCAGTGGGAAAACACTTGTTTCACAAGTGTGAGGGCCTGAATTTGAATCCCCAGCACCCACATGAAAGGCTGGTGTGGTCACGTACACACTTATAACCCCAGCAGTAGCAAGGAACCCAGATAGGCAAATCACGGGAGTCTACTGACTGACGACTTCAATGGCAGGACGTCTCTCAAGAGAACGAGGCAGAGTATGAGTGAGTATGAACGCGAGTGTGCATGAGTGTGAGTGCGTGTGTATTTGAAAGAGAATGTGTGTGTGAGTATGAATGTGTATGAGTTTGTGTGTGAGCATGTGTATGAATGAGTGTATGTGTGAGTGAATGTGTGAGAGTATGAGTGAGCATGTGAGTGAGTGTGTGAGTGTGTGTGTGTGTGAATGGGTGTGAGAGTGTGTGTGAGTGTGAATGAGTGTATGTGATGGGGTAGTGTGTGTGAGTGAAGGTGTGATTGTGAGTGTGAGTGTGTATGCGAGTGTGTAAGTGTATGTGAGTGTGTGAATGAGTGTGTGTGAGTGTTTATGTGAGTGTGTGAGTGTGAGTGTGTGAAGTGTGTGAATGAGTGTGAGTGTGTGTGTCTGAAAGTGAGTGTGAGTGAGTGTATTGTGATAGGGTAGTGTGTGAGTGAATGTGTGAGTGTATGTGAATGAGTCTGTGACTGAGTGTGTGTGAGAGTGTAAGTGTGTGTGAGTGTCTGAGACTGAGTGTGTGTGAGTGTGTGTATGTGTGTGAGTGTCTGAGAGTGTGAGTGTGTGTATGCAGGTGCATGTGCCGTGGGCTGCACTGGGTCAGAAGAGGATGAATGGCTCCCACTCTCTCCCCCTTTATCCTGAGAGTCGGGATCTCTCACTGAACCTGGAGCTAGGCTGGCAGTCAGCAAGCTCCAGTGATCCCCACCATCACCAGAGCTGGGGTTCAGACACCCACGGCTTCTATGTGGGTGCTGGGAACCCTAACTCAGGTCCTTGTCCTTGTAGTGCATACATCTTACCCTTACCTGTGTGCGCTCATTCTCACATTGATCCTTGTAGTGCATACATCTTACCCTTACCTGTGTGCGCTCATTCTCACATTGAACTTGGGTTTCTCCTGCCTTTGGTTTACTTTTTATAATGTATTTAAGAATCGGTTCAAGAGATGTCAGGTCTAGTCATTTAGATTAGGTATTGGCAAGATACAGCCCATATGTTAGATCTGTGGCTCTTTTCTAAATAAAGTTTTATTAAGACACAGATATGATTTGCTCACATGTGGTCTACAGCTGACTCCACACTATAAGAGCAGACTGAATAGCTGTGGCAGAGATCAGAACTGGAACTCTTTTACCATGTGACCCTTTATACAAAATGCTGTCAATCCTCAACCCAGGTCCAGCATGGGTCTTTGTCTCCTCTGTTGATCCACAGTTGCTTCTGAGACATTTAACCTCCAAAAAACCACTTAAAGAACCTTCTAGAAGCCTCTGGCAATGGCAGCATGCAGATAGATACATACAGAAATAACTAAGACTAACAGAGTAATAATTTCAATTTACCCAAGACTTTAGTGCAGAGAAACTGGGTGTACTTTGTATATTATCTCCTTTCATAGGACAGTTTTTATTAGTGGGAAACTGAAGAAAAATGCTACATTAAAGACATTATTTAAATCACTTAAGATACTATCAGTTCTTTGTGCACTGCCCCAGTGTCCATGTTCAGTGAATTAATTGTTCATTTGTGTAGAGACTGCACAATGCATTTTGAAGAGACACTATTTGCTTCCTGGGAGCTTATGTAATCAGGATGACAGAGAAAGAAGACTCCCTGGAGACTATGCTAAACAAATGGTTGTGCATACAATGTATTCAACAACAGATAAGCCCAAACTTAAGGAAAACAAAAAACAAAGCAAACAAAATAAAGCCAAGCTTCCAAGCACCCAGAAGAGAAACTCAACTCATTTTCAAGAGATAAAGTTATAGACAAAGTGATTCAGGTGATCTGAAAAACAATTCTAGGCAGGTGGCTTAATTATTGTTAAAGGGAAATTTTAGATGAAAACATTTGGACAAAAATTTAACCAGAAAGACTAGGTAAGGCAAAATCCAAAGTATTGCAGCATCCATCATTCAAAGGAAGGCAAAGTTCTATACTTGGGATTAAAAAACAAAAAAAGAAAAAGGAAAGAAAGGAAGAAACATAAACATTCCAGGCTCCTCGCCCACTTCAAAGACAGATGTCCTGTGATTGTTTAATAAATATTCATATTGAACATGAGCTAGAAATAAGGAGGGAGGGAGCTAGAGGTTAAGTAACTCCATACAGTTCTAAAAAGTCTTGGAATCTTCAAGGTGATGAGTGTCTTTTGCAAGTTATGGGGAGGATTGGTGGCAAGAAGGTCCCTAGAAGCTTCAAGTTGAAGGATGCTCTTGGAAAGACCAAAGCATGATGGGAAGGAAGGGACTTTCAGCACCATTACCCAACCTTTGGGGAGGAAGAAGGAACTGGAAGTTAATTCAATTGTCAACGGACAAAGTTTAATCAATGTGTCTTTGTAACACAGCCGCCATAAGCCCAAATAGAACAATGTAGAGCGCCTCTGAAGAGCTGAACATGTAGAAGAGCCTAGAGAATGGCAGGTCCAGGCAGGGCTAGGATGCTCTGGCTTCTCCAATGCACATCTCACATTGCTCATCCATTGTATGGCTGTCTGTATTCTTTGTAGCATTGCTTGTGATATACTGGTGAACCTGTTTCCTTAGGTTCCGTGAGCCACTTTAGCAAGTCAACCAAACCCAAAGGCAGAATTGGAATAGTGCTGATTTTCACTTGGCTAGCTACAAGGAGAGGTAACAACTTGACTGGGCACTTGTACCTCCCATCCCAAATGGAGACAGCCTTGCAGGACCAAGCCCTCCATCCATTGGAACTGATGATGTCAATATCTTCTAGTGACCACGGTTCAAAATTGAACTGAAGGACACTCATGAGGTGTCTGCTGATAAATCTATTGCCAAATTACTTGACTGATGTGTAGGAAACATCCAGCATTGATCTGGTATCACAGTGTCCTGTGTTGTGGAAGTCCAATAGAACAAAGCCTTACAAAGTGCTTGATAATCACCAACAGATCACAGCATTCATTCTATTAAGCCAGAAGCGACCTGACCACCTGCTCCTCACACCACCCTGGTAGATACAGCACTGATAAAGACTTAAGTTTAAGAAAGTAACATAACGCCTCTCCTTTACATCTCTGGGCATCTAGGGAGTAAATACGTGATTTCCCGATCTTCCCATTGTTCTACAGATTGAGAAGTAGGAAACCACATGACACAAAACCTCTCCCCCCAACAAAGGAACAACACTGGAGTGAGAGGACTGTGGAGAAAAGGCTGTTGCTAATGACGGTGAATGTTAAACTTTAAGGACAGTAAAGCAATGGCTGTCGCTTCAGTTTCATTTCTGTAGCTGTAACAAAACACAATGACATAAGCAACTCAGGGGAGAAAGGGCATGTCGGGGGCCACAAACTCAGGCTATGGTCCATCCCTACAGGAAAGCTAAGGCAGGAAGCTGAAGCAGCTGCAACCATAGTGGACAGCAGAGAGAACCCAGGCATGCTGAGAACTCTGCTCACTCCCCCGACTCTTAGACAGTCTGGGATGCAAACTCAGGGAATGGTACCACTCACAGTGGGCTGAGTCTTCCCACCTTACTTAATCCAACTGAGAGGAAAATTCCCCAGAGGCATGCCTAAAGCCAACTAATCCAGACAAGCTCTCACTGAGACTTTCCTTTCAGGTGACTGGAGGTGTGTCTACTTAACTGTTACAGCCGGCCATCATGGATGTGAAGGAATCGAATAGACACAATTCAAAATCACCAACCACGCAATGGGTAAATATGATGAACTCTGAGGCGGGAGAAATTATCTCTTGCATTTCTGTTATATTTAATACATATGCATGATGTCCATCCTACATTGTATATAAGAAACAAAACATCCACAAACAATAGCAGTTGTTATGTATAGGAATGCGACCATAAGCCAGGTACCGTGCTGAGTATAAGACACACACAACAGTGACCAAGCTAGAAAAGAGGCAGAGGCAGAAACCAAATTCAGTGCTCTGACTCTGATGTCTTTGTGCTTTTGGTTGTGTTAAAGAGCCGAAGGCTGGGGTGAAGGAACTGAGTTTGCAAACCTCCCTTACTCAGTTGGTGACTTGAAATATCAGAGACAATCCACCAATATGAAAGCAGAACTTGATTGGGGTCATGCGAAGTAAGTACCTTTGTTCAACTAATTTTCAGAAAAGAAGTAAAGCATTCCATGGGAATTTATATTTGAATAGTATGTTATATTTTAATGATTAATGTGTGTGTGTGTGTGTGTAACAAGTGCATGCAGGTGAGCAGAGACCAGAAGAGGAGTCATACTTCCTGGAGTCAGAGTTACAGTTCTGAACTCCCAGGAACAAAAGCAACATATCTTCCTGGCTGCCGAGCTACCTCTCTAGCCACGTACATCATATTTTCAAAGATTTTTTTTCTTCTACTTTTGGCTTTCCTTATGTAAGGATTAAGCATCCATCCTCAACCAAGTGGACACCGGATGTGTTGCTGCTTTCAAATGTGTCTGTGCAGAGCTCATTCTCAAATGCCTGGTGCATCCAAGGGAAAAAGTACCCAGCTTCTTCCCCTCATTTAATTACGTTCCCATGAACATGAAGCAGCGGTTCTTATTTCTTCCTTCACAGACAAGCACATGGTTATTTCTAATGCAATCCTGACATTACCTTACTGCCAAAACCAAAAAGATACAGAATTCTCTTTACAGTCATCAGCAGCAGTTGTTATGAAGGAAACCACCACACAATCTTCCCCGAGAAGCCGTCAGCTCCCTGTGTGACCAGTTCTGAGCTGCTGCTTGTGGAATCTCGCCTGACATCACCTTTGAGTTCCTCTCGCTTTCTCTTCCTCACAGTGGATAGGCGCAGTGCCTCAGTAGGAGGACCTCTCTATTTCCTTTGTTTGTCGGCTGGCATCCTAAGTTCAAGCTGCTCCCATCACTCCCCAGTCTTCCTCCTGCCCACGTGCTGAAGCTCATCTGATTGGCCACCACGGCCATGATCAACAGCGGCACAGACCTGGTCTGTACTGTCCCTGTGGGTGCCCATGACCAGGCATTGTGCCACCACCTTCCTTGGACTTTGGAATCCACCATGCACAATAAGAGGCAGACATCTCAACTTGAAATCTCGTGTGTGTGTGTGTGTGTGTGTGTGTGTGTGTGTGTGTTTGTACAGATGTGCACGCATATGTCTGCATGAATGTGGAAGCCAGAATACAACTAGATGTCATTCCTTGGGTGCTGTCCACCTCAGTCATTTGAGACAGGTCTCTCTGGGCCTGGTGCTCACCAATTACGCTAGACTGACGAATCAGTGAATCCCAGGGGTCTGCTTACATCCCTAGCACTTGGACTGCTAGTGTTCCTCCGTGGTGGTTGAATTTCTTTACATGCGTTCTGGGGCTCAGACTCAGTCCCTCAAGCCTGCCAGGCAAGCACTGTACTGAATGAGCTATCTTCACAGCACTCAGGGTCCCAGCTGGTCATCGCTAAGCAGAGGATGAATGGCCTGCATGGCATTTTCAATGAACCACCTCACAAAGACTTACAGCGACTTCCGGAGTTTCTACCTGCAGTACCATTTGAGTCTCTCCACTGTGGTCTTCACCCTCAGTGAAGGCAACATCAAGTATACTCTGGTATTTAACCATGCCATTCTGTCTCCTAAGTAGCTTTATCTGGTTATGCATGGCGTTCAGTAAGACAGGTCTACATTCCCATGTAGACAGAAGTTTCTTTCCCATCTGGTCCCACAGCCCATTAGTCCCAAATAAACACATGGAGGCTTCTTTTAATTATAAACTGTTTGGCTGATAGCTCAGGCTTCCTATTGGCTAGCTCCTCTTAATTATTAACATATATCTATTAATCTATATGTTTCCACATGGTCTTGGGCTTACTGGATAATGCCCAGGTGTCCTATCTTCCTGGTAGCTCCATGGCATCTCTCCTGTGACTCACTCTGTGTCTTCCTTTCCCCATAATTGTCCTAGTCGGGTAGCCCCACCGAGACTTCCTGCCTGGCTACTGGCAAATCAGCATTTTACTAAATCAATAAAAGAAACATATTCACAGCATACAGAAGGACATCCCCATCATTTCCACTCACAGAAAAGTACTTTTAACATCTAGTGGTGTGTGTGCGTAGAAGTGGCATGGCACATGTATGGAGATCAGAGGACAGCTTGACGACGTTGGTTCTTTCCTTCCACTATGTAGATTCCAGGAACTGAACGCAGGTGGCTGGGGCTGCCTGAAAGCACCTTTATTTGCTGAGCCATTCCGGCATCTTCCTTCAAATGGAGTGGGATGAGTCAGCACGGATTCTGTGTACAAGACACTGCCTTGTGGCTTCTGAGTCAGTGCATGAAGCCGCCAGTCTCTGGGGCTTTGATTTTAAAAATAGAGCCAGGAAATACTGAGGTACCTCTGGACCCGGCCACCTCTGGTTTGATGCCAGTGGAAACCCAGGAACTCTGCTTTTACTGAACTGGCTACCAGATGTCTGGCTGTTTGATGACACCTATCAGCTAAGCCTGTGGTCTAGGGCTCTCTTTCAGGTCCCTGTGGACACCTTGGTTCCATTGAATGTTGGGTCCCAGGGGAACAGGAGCTGACAGGACCAGTGAGGATCGGTGCTGGGCCTGGCAAGAGGGAACGCTAAGTGTACACACAGCAAGTCAAGGCAGCCACAGTGGACAGAGTCCTTTGACTGTAGTGTGTGCTATGGTATGCACACAGGCACACACACACACACACACACACACACACACACACACTAATAAATGTAAAACCAAAACAAAAAGCAGTCAAAATGGTTCGGAAGAAATTTCAGGTTCCTATTGGGCTGGAGAGACTATGGAATCTAGAAGCCAGGGGTCAGGGTCCATGAGGAAATCACTATAACATATCAAGTTTCACATTACACTGTCATTTTTAAGATTAATGGAAAATCCTGGTTTGGCCACTGGTTCATGCCTGAAGTTTAGCATAGCAGCTGTGAAAAAAATGTACTTTTTGCCAAATGAGAAAGGCAGAGATCCCTGGAAAAAAAAGTCAGTGTGTTGCCACTGTGTCTATAAATGTTCCTGAATTTGCCAGTGAGAACGAGAGGGCAGGAAACTGGATGACTGTAACTCCTTCACACCCCACACTCAGCCCGTGCACACCTCTTGCAGCCTCCACAAAGCCTCCCCTCCCAGCACACCTGGGGCTGTGAAGGAAGGAAACAGCTTATGATGGACCCATCGCCCAGTTCCCCAGGGTTCTCTGGGGATCCAGAATGAAGGTTGGACCAAATCTGGGAACCAAATCACACCAGTGCAGAACCTCGTGTATTTTAGGTTACCCTGATATTTATGTTAATATCAGTGATGCCTGGACATGAGGGTAGCACTGAGTTCAAATAGAAATCAGTGTGTTTCTCAGAACTGTTCCGTGCACATCTAGAATCTGGGCAACACTCGCTCAGGGGAAGGACAACAGGGACATGTGCTGGTTTATCCTCAAACTATAAGGGGAAAAAAAACAAAAACATAGAATTCTTTTCATATTTAAAATGTAGGACACGCTGAGAGAATTTATCTTTTCTAAAACAGTGCTGCAGGGACATGATAGACACCTCCATGTCAGTGTTAGACACTTGCCAAAGACAAGGGACACTTGACAGTGGCTTAAAAAAACAAAAACAAAGCCATGACTTTTAGGATGTGTAATGTTATTTTTATAATACAGTTAGTAAACTGTGTGTCTTTAAAAATTGTGCACAGCTGTGTGTGAAGACCAGAGGGCAGTATTGTGTCTTCTATCCTTGTCCACCTTATTTACTTAGACAGGGTCTCTCACTGAACCTGGAGTTCCTAGATGCAGCTAGACTGGCTAGCAGATATCTCGTTTCCATCTCCCCAAGCTGGGGTTACAGTCAGGCAGCTCTGAGTCTGATGTCTGCTTGTTCTTAACGTGGGTGACAGGGACCCAATCTCAGTTCTTCATGCGTTCACAACAAGCCCTTTGCTGCCTGAGACGTCTCCACAGCAAGGACATTTGCTCTTAAACAAGAAAACAGCTATAAGGCAGATAAAGGCCTCGCTGCACAGAGCTGTTGTTTTCTTGTTCTTCACTGGCAGCAAACAAGACTGTCACAATAGGAGCACACGTGCCACCCATCACCTGGATGGTTAGGAAGCCTCCTAGAGCCTCCAATCTCCTGCAAGCTCTCTTACAAAGCCAGGTCTCAGCTGATAGGCAGGTGCGCAACATATTTAGACTTCAAAATGTTCAAAACAATCATAAGACAGAACCAACCAGGAAATGTTGCTGCCCTGAATCACCTGGGGTTCTCCACTCCTTCCTCTGTGTCTTGGGATTTTCTAGAACATTCTTGACTTGCTGTCTAGCTGCTGCCACATCAGCTGGCCTCCAGAACCTTGCTTAAGGTTTAAGCTTAGGGTCTGTGGGTAGAGGGTGCCCACATTTGCCATTTATTGAGCCCATTGCTGCCTCTGTGTTCTGCCGTTTCCTCGCTGATCAGAAGTGGATCAGTCGCAGGCATTACCCAGGACAAACTGCTAAAACCACTTATCAGAAAGTCAAGGAGATGTATAGGTTTTGAAAGTGCCATTTTATTTTAGGTGGTGCTCGGACTTCTTGTCATCAGTGTCCTGAGAATACTTGGAGTGTGGAGCTTGGCCTCGAGAAGCGTGGGTTTAGCGCTCAGATCGCCCCCTTGTTGTGGAAGCAGGGAGAAGACACTGCATTCAGAGCTGTCATCCTCAGCATCAGGGAGTACAGTGAGGTCTCTGAAGAGTTCGGGAGGATTAAAGATGGTACCACGTGCCAAGGAGAGTTCTGACAACAGTGGGAGCTTGATAAACCACTTATATCACACGAGGAAGATAGAGGAAGACACACAGCCTCAGCCTCTGACCCCCACATACACTCATATGCACCCTGGTTTTCAAACGGGGTCTCTTGCTCAGCCTGGCTAGACTCGTTGGCCAGCAAGCCTTCTGGGTCCTCCCAGCACTGAGAGTTTGGGGGTACACCACCAGGCTCAGTAACTCTGTCAGGTGATCAATTTCAGGTCTTCATGCTTGCAGGGCAAGCGTTTTATTGAGATATCTCCTTCGTCCCTGCATCCTTCATCTTTAAGTGGAGCCATAAACGCCCAGCTCAGCATTCCAACTACAGGAAGACAGGTGTCATAGCCGGGTGGTAGTGGTGCATGCATTTAATCCTAGCACTCTGGCAGTACAGATAAGAGAATCTCTACGTTCACGGCCAGTCTGGTCTACAGAGTGAGTTTCATGGCAGCCAGGGCAACATAGAGAAACCCTGCCTTGAAAAGAGGGAGGGAAGGAGGGAGGGAGGGAGGGAGGGGGAGGGGAGAAAAAGAGAGAAGGGAGGGAAGGAGAGTGAGAAAGATGGAAAGGGAGGAAGAGGGAGAGAGGGAGGAGAGAGAGGGAGGGAGGGAGAGAGAGAGAGGGAGAGGGGGGGGAGAGAAGGAGAGAGAGGGAGGGAGAGGGAGGGGAGAGAGAGAGGGAGAGAGGGAGGGAGAGAGAGGGGGAGAGGGAGGGAGGGAGGGAGAGAGAGAGGGAGGGAGAGAGAGAGAGGGAGAGAGGGAGGGAGAGAGAGAGAGGGAGAGGGGGAGGGAGGGAGGGGGGGAGAGAGAGGGAGGGAGGGAGGGAGAGAGAGAGAGGGAGAGGGGGAGGGAGGGAGGGAGGGGGGAGAGAGAGGGAGGGAGGGAGGGAGGGAGGGGGGAGAGAGAGGGAGGGAGGGAGGGAGGGAGGGAGGGAGGGAGGGAGGGAGGGAGGAGACAGGTATCATATCGGGGGCTCCTGCTCTTCTTTTCTCCAGGCTTTGGGGAATTGGCACAGGATCCGGATACCATTTGTTTTAATCAGGTGGATCCCTTCCTTCCTGCCTTCATTTCTGACACTACCCACCGGCTGAGGGAGTTCCAAGCAGAAAGCAGAACGCCGATGTTAACATGTTATTCTTATTCGAGGGGTGCAGAAGAAAGTGAGACTCAAAGGAGCAAGGACCGGACGGCCTGTGCTGACAGACCGCAGGGCTCTGCGGGACTTCAGCCCAAGCCTTTATTTCAGCAACACAGAGCAGTGCACGCCACTGCTCGCGAATATTAAAGGAGTAAATAATAGCACCTTCACAGATTCAGCAGTTCTCCCGCCAAGGGGCTTCGCAAAGAAGGCTGTGGAGGCATCCCACTCGTGGGACAGGGAGTTAACTACCCCACTCACCAACCGAATGAAGGGGCATCCCTTCAAAGTGGGAGGAAGCACACTGCGTGTGTTAAGTTAATGCACAACATGCAAATTTAACAAGTAAAGACAAGGGCCCTTCTCAGAATCCTTGGCTCTGCAGATTGAGGGGGGTTCTGCAACAGCTTTGCTAACAAATACAGATGGCAGGGCCCATTGCTAAGACCAGAGAGGCATGGCCAACATAAAGCTGAACTGCTTCTCACCAAGGAGAACGCTGCCTTTACACGCCAACTCGGTGGTTAAAACCTACCAGCCGGCTATCTCCTCAAGCTCTGGTCCCAACGCCTTCTCGGCCACCATCACTGCACCCTCAAAGGAGGGACTGAAATAAATCTTTCCTTTCTGCCTGCCTGCCTGCCTGCCTTCCTTCCTTCCTTCCTCTCTCCCTCCCTCTTCATTCCTTCCTTCCTTCCTCCCTCTCTCCCTCCCTCCCTCTTCCTTCCTTCCTTTGTGGTCACCAAGTATTTCATCACAGCTACAAGAAAAGTAACTAATACACGAATAACCAGCTAATGCATAGCTAATACCCTGATAGAGTTTAACACAAAGAAAGTCAGTGTTCTGCCTTCAGGCAGAAATGAGTTCTCCAGGCAGGAAAACAGCACACGTGTAAAAGGCTATCCCAGGGCAAGCACTCCATCAAGGGAGCCATTTCCCCATCACTCACCCATGTTGCCCGTGATGATGGGGGAGGGTGATTTCTCTATTTTATCACATGCTCTCTCTACTACATAGCTCATCACGTTTTTGCCTGTACTACTACTAAAGAATATAATTCTTTAGATGTACTTATTCCTCTCCACCTCGCTCTCTGGCATAGGCTACAACCTTCTTGGGCTAAGACCTTGACATTTACGTTCACTTTTGCCTTTTCTTGGCCCAGAACAATGGCTAACACACGGCAATCACACAACGCATTGGTGTTAGACGAACGTCACGCACAGTTATCGTGCTTAGGAATCCAGTGAGTTTTCCCAAGTTATGGGCCCTGGGTTAACTTCCACCTGTGATCATAAAGCTATCAGTGAATCCCAGCCCCACCCACCTCCTCTGCTTTCTGAGGCTTTCACTTTCCTAAGATCCCAAAATAGATCAAAACTTATTAATTGGCTGATGGTACAGCTCAAAAGCATGCCTGCCTAGCTTGTGCAGGGCTCCAGATTTGGTCACGGGCACCCAAACAACAAACCAAACCTGCTAGCACTGACTGAAGCCCAAGTATGCTCTGAGCATGGGCTTGTAGCTAAGTGCTGTGCTTTTGTGGACTTCAGTTGAGCTTCCCAGGAGAGAGCTGTTTTGCTTATATCCTGATTATAAGCATATCCTCCAGAACTACACGGTAGAAGCCACTGAACTACACAGCAGAAGCCATCATGGTGATAGTAATAATAATTTCAATATGAATCACAATACTATTACTTTGGGCTCCCATGCACAGAGTACCGACTCTCCGCCAGGTATTCCCATCATTATTTTAACACGTATTTAATCTACTGAGTCATCACAATGTGCCTGTGAAATGAGTGCTAAGCCTTGGGCTTCCACAGACAAGGAGACCGGGGCATGGACTAACTAAACTAGAGTTGTTTAATACGCTACGCTCATTACCATTGCTCCCACACTGTCTCCCATGGTGCCATTATGGGTTACAATTCCACACTTAAAATATGAATGGCATATATATGCATATACATAATAAAGTTTTTTAAAATAATTTATTCCCCAGGACTAGGAAAACGGCTTGGTGGATAAAGTACTTGACAAAGCTTGGATGCCCAAAACCCACTTAAAAGTTGAACAGATACGACGTTGGCGTATCTGTAAATCCAGCCTTCAGCATGCAAAAGACGGGGCATACTGGCTTGCCAGATTCGCCAAATAGGCAAGGTCCACCTGTCACGGGAGAGACAGTGGAGTGTACAAAAAGACGTTTGACACTAACCTCTGACCCCCACATGCACAAGCAAGCATAGTCTTTTCACTGGACAGAGAATCATCTTCAGGCTTCTGTCTGTCTGCTACCCAGAGCAGGACATCCTCGAATTGCCGAGTTGAGTATGCATGGGTACTGTCATTCTCAGGAGAAAATATGACAGGCCCCTTCCTGGTCACCTGGGGGAGCCTCTGAGAGCCCACTCTGGACAGGCCAGGACAGCAGCAGCTGAAGAGATCCCCAGACGGATGCTGTGTTTAGTAGTTGATGCCCAAGGGATTCCAGGACCACAGTTGACAGGTTGTGTGGGCTGCTGGCTGATGAGCAGACAGGCCCACCGTGGCTTGGGAGGGAAAGCAGGGGAAGGCTTTGAGGCTGTGCCTCTACCTGCTAGGGAGCAGCAAGGGGTTGCTAGTTGATTTCTTTATTACCCACCTAGATAAAGACAGAGAGAGTAGGCTCATCGACCATTCCGATGCCACACGCCTGAGAATGGTGACTGCACACCGAATGAGCCAATCAAAACTGTAAAGATTTTGACAGGCAAGGATGATGGATGCCAACCAGGAAGGTGAAATTGTACAAGGGAAAAATACTGCCTGGGTGGATTCCCGGGAGGGGAGATGAATCACCATTAGGAGGGAAGGGACATCTGCCGGAGGAGGGAAATCATGGAAAGATGGTGCCTTATGTCTTATTCTTTTGCCTGAGAAGCTGGGCAGGGAACCTGGCAGGAAAACCGCCCAGCACTGCTGACCAGCGCCCAAGAAGCTCCATCCTTCCTGCTATGAAATGCCATCATTAATAGTCGTGTATGTGTTTGGGAACTGTGTAATATGGTAAATTCTATGCCTGTACTTAGATTTGAACTGATAATGTTTTGCACAGGGCTTTTAAGATTTTATTTCATTTTTAAGTGTGTGTGTGTGTGTGTGTGTACCCGTGCATGTGTGCATACACACACATATGGGTGTAGCTGCCCACAGAGGTCAGAAGAGGGCACTGGATGCCCTGGAAATGCAGTTACACATGGCTGTGCACTACCTGACATGAGTTCTGGGAACAAATCTTGGATCCTCTATAGAAACATTATGTACTCTAAAACACTGAGCCATCTGTCCAGCTCCTAGGTATATGGGAGGTTTCTATGTGTTTGTCCCAGACACCTGAAGGAACTCATAAAATTTACATGCACACTATTTAACCACAAAATTTCTATATTAACATGATATATTACCAACTAACCATTTCTCTGATAATATTCCATGTCTAGACCATATTCAGATTTCCTCCTTGCTCATAACGTCTTGTCTGGCTTTCTTTGTGTTCAACCCTGAATCCAGGCAAGGTCCCCTCACTCTGGTTGTGATTTCTCTTGCACAATGGAGAACTGTCTTGTGGCTTTGGATTTAGGCTTGTTGGTTCCCAGCATTTAACTTATTCATGCATCATTGGTATTCATATGTGCATCTCAACTAAATTCATCTTAAAAGTTTTTGACAAGAAGCCTTTGAGGTGGTGGCTTCTCAGAATCTCACATCCCATTCAGAGGCATGTCACATCGCCATCTCTTTTCCTGAAGGTGGCTTTGCCATGTGAATGAAGGAGCTTCCAGATCTTTCCCTTAACAGGTTACATTTTCCCTTTACAATTAGCAATCAATCTTAGGTGTTACGCTTCCACAGGTTGGGGATGCAACATTGCCCAACAACGATGAAGATGCTCAAAATCCACTGCAGGGATTGTCTAATTCTTCCATGGTTTCGTTAGCTGAATATTCCTAGAAATTTCGAGCCACCGCCCCCTCTGCTGTGAGAATCCCGACAACATAGTCTATTAAAAAGGGACACCTGCCTTTCTTCAAAGAAGCCCTCAGCATCTCTCTTGGACTTTGCAGAGCACATGGCGTCCATTGTCATCAAAGCAGCCCGGGAGATGCAGCATGGCAAATGTGTGCCGGTCTGACCTCATCTGCGGAGACACGTGGGCCTGCTGTTCCCATCTCTGTGCTTCTGTCTGCAAGTCTGACAACGCTTATTCCCCCGTGAGTGAATCTCAGGGCACTTTCTCACCCAGCAGTCCAGCCGTGGCATGCAGACGGGCATCAGTGCTGCTACTGCCCAGGAGATGAGAAGAGGCCCTGGACACATCAGTAAGGCGGGCTTCTCCCTGGACTGTCCTACTTGCCCCCCACATTGTCTATTTATGTAGACCCCACACTCACATCATGGATAACATATGTGGTGGCCTCAAAGACTTCTGAGAAAAATTAAAATCCAGGGCAAGGGAGGTGGCTTGGTAGGAAAAGTGCTTGCTGTGCAAACATGGGAGACCTGGCTTGACTTAAATTAAAGCCACATGCTGCAGCACATGTCTAGAGTCCTTGCATTCCAAGGGCAAGATGGCAGGTGGAGGTAGGAGAATCCCTAGACCAGCTAGCATACACCTACAGCAAAGGAGAAGTAACGTCTCAAACAGCATGGAAGGCAAGGACCCAACATCAGAGGCTGCCCTCTGTTCTCCACACTCACACTCTGGCATATGCATCCCATTCTCTCTCTCTCTCTCTCTCTCTCTCTCTCTCTCTCTCTCTCTCTCTCTCCATCCATCCCTCCCTCTCTTCCTCTCTCTCTCTTTCCCCCTTCCTCCCTCCCTCTCTCTCTTTCCCTACCCCCCTCTCTCTTTCTCACACACACACACTGAGGGAGAGAAAGAGAGAGAGAGTTTAAAAATTTGGAAGCCTAGCTACTCTAATCATCAGATTATGCCTTCCCTATCGTGTGAGCTACTTGTTTGCCAGAATGAAAAACATGATGCTATGACATAAATATTCTCTAAAGATGACAGTTATGGTTATATTTTCATTTCCATGGAAAGAAAACAATTTAAAATATTTGGAAATGTATAACTCAAATGGAAATTAATGCCCTGCTTTAGTTTTCTAATGGAATATAAAAACAGCAGAGATGCAAACCCTACCACACCCCCACTGCCTCTGTAGCTCAATCTGTCAACACACGACAGAAACCACAGTTCTATTTCCCAACTTATTAACAGGTGCTAAGATATATAAAAGTGTGCGATGCACTGCAAAGCTCTGCCTCCACAGCCAGCTAATATTACTGCTACGGCCACTATATCTGTTCAAGACAGGCACGGTCCATAAATGGTAATACAAACACACACACAAACACAGAGAGAGAGAGAGAGAGAGAGAGAGAGAGAGAGAATGCCTGCCAACTAAGTAAGCTCACTTCCATTCTGGGGGGGGGGAGCCATTTAAATTCAAAGCAACAGGCTCCAAAGCCAGCCAATTTGCGGAGACTCAAGAAGACACTGCTGTTTTATAAAGTCAGAACATACTGTCGAGTGTGGTGGCACATGCTTTTAAGCCCAGTACTTGGAAGACAGAGGCAAGTGGATCTCTGCATTCCAGGCCAGCCAGGGAAACATATTGAGACCCTATCTCAAAAGGAACTACAACAATCTACTCAGGGGACCACACTCCATCGTCCTGCTGTGGCTGCCCAAGGGAAGATCCTGCAATATAAGACTGGGCCAGCCATTACCATTGTTCTTTATGCAGCTCCCTCTGTAACCGCGATGGAGACAAAGCTACTCTTAATCTGTGACACACAGTTCTTTGGGGCAAAGCAAAGCTAACTTTTACAAGGCAACTACTAGAATGTGCTACTTCATGTGTGGGCATGTTGGGCCCACATAGGTGTGCCCATGTATTCAGGTATTGATGTACATTTGTACATACGTGCACAGGTCAGAGGTCAATGTCAGGTGTCCTCCTCAGCCATCTGCTACCATATTTCTGAGGCAGAGTCTCTCACTGACCCTGGAACTCACCAGTTGTCTAGACTTGCTAGCCAGCGGACTCTGGCAATCCTTCCGACCCTGCCTCCCCAGAATCCAGAATTAGGGTCCTAGGTGTGCACCACTGTGGTTGCTTTGGTTTGGACATAGCCTTGTGGTTCCCACCCAGGTCCTCACTTGTTCAGAGGCACTAGACTCACAGTGCCGACTCCCCAGACTCATAACCTGCTATTTTACATTGGACTCCAAACCTAGTGCGTGCTGGGCTTTGGGACAGAAACACAAATAAAAAAACTTCTAAACCACATATTCTGTATCTACAGCTACACACGAAGCTAGTAAACGGTCAAGTACAGACCGTATGTTCTATTCCACCTTGAAAACACCTTACAACCATCGCTGTTTTTAATGTATGTGAAATCCTGGCTCCTCTATAAGCGTAAGTCAGCAAAACACTAGACTCGGCTGCATGGAATTGTTACTGCACACATCTGGGCGCTCCGTTGATGGACCAGTGACTTGAGAATGGGTCGCGGTTAATATTTCAAAATGTTCTCCAGTCTCCGTGTGCGACTGCTGCAAGAGAAACACTAACTCATGGGCAGCTGCAGAAGCATGACAGGAAGGAGATGGATGCAGAGTCCTTTAAAAAAAAAAAAAAAGTGCATTTCTACAGAATCAACTCCCACTCTCCTGCTGAGAGGAAGGCTTCACAATTTAATTAGTCTTTTGTCTTACCTAAGTGCTTCTGCTGCTCAGATCTTCAACATGCTCCTGAGCAGGGCAACCCACAAATCTTCACAGCATTCAGATGCAGTCATCTTTTGTTTGAGAACCATTGGGCAAGATGTGGGAAGGCATTTCCCTGGGGCCCTGATGGTATTAGTAAGCAAGAGAGTAGACCCTAAGCTGCCAAACTGAAGGTTGGATCCTGAAAGACAGTCTGTATTCTCTTAACAAATGGTGGGGGAGAGAAGAGGAGAGGAGGAAAGGGGAGGGGAGGGGAGGGGAGGAAAGGGGGGGGCTTCCACTCCACAGTGTGAGGCCCTCAGCAGCAGCCTCCCCAGCCAGCCCTGGGATGTCCTGTTCAGCATCCACTTTCCTCTTGGTTGTGGATGTAAACCACTGGGCACAGGACATTCAGTCCTCTGGGCTCTACAGAGAAGGCTTCAAGGCGGGCCCCCTCTTCCATATCCGGCCAACTCAGAGTTCAAAAACAGCTACATGGTGTGGGAAATCATCACTGCCCAAGGACATTCCAATGACAAATCCCACTTCCCTGCTGCATGGTTTGTGTTATTTTATTAGACTGTATTAATTATGCATAATACTGGGCTTCACTATGACACCTTCATATATATATATATCACTACATACGTGTATAGAGTGATTTTGATTGTATGCAACCATTGCCCTTCTGTGTTCCATTCTCTTCCCTGCTGATCTTCCTCCTAATTAACCCCATCTCCTACTTCCATATCTCTGACTCCGACGCTGTCTGTCTGTGTGTGTGTGAGAGAGAGAGACAGAGAGAGAGAGAGAGAAAGAGAGAGAGAGAGAGAGAGAGAATTTAACTAGGGTTGCTTACATGAGCGTGGGTGAGGGGGTTATTCACAGGAACACTGGCTACTTACCCACTAAAGAAAGGGTGTCTCCTCTCCTAGCAAGCACGAACTACCCACCAACCCTCAAAGAGAGATGGGGTCTCAGCCAGCAGCTCTTCCCCATCAATGACCCAGTGTCGGCTTGCCAGCCTTGGGCAGATCTTGCCACTAGGCAGCCTTGTGTGGACAAAACAATGATGAGGTTTAGTGGAGCTGGGGCCGAGCTGAGCATATTTCTCTGGGGTTACTTCCCATCCAATCTATGTTTGCGCAGCGCTTGCTTTCTGCATTTGACACATGAGAATTGTCCATGTCTTGAGACCTCGTGTGGTGTTTTCACGGTGTGTCCATGGCCCGATGCTCAAATCAGGGTCCGGATGTTATCTGTCATCTTAGTCTCTACTGCTGCCTTCCACCTGCTTGATGGTTTGTAACCCTCTTCCAGTGTGGGCCCAGAACAGAGGGGCAGGAGTGTGCTGAGTCTGGGGGACAAAGGCCTTAGGCCGTCGCATCGAAGATCGGACTGTGTCTCTTCCAGCATCATCCCGTGAGGCGCAGGGAGAAAACCTCCTTTGCAATGCCCTTCCTTCGACTTCTACCATTTCCCAGCACTTTACAAGACACAGTAACTACACAGTAAACGGATGACGTTAGAAACTCCTGGCAGTACAAGCAGATGCACTCAGTATTGCACACGCTAAACTCAAAAGATCCAGCCACCATTCAGAAGGAATGACAGACAACTAGCAGGTAAGATCAACATTGTTCATGACCTGCCACACTTACCTCTTTAGCAGAGGAGGAGGAGGGAGGAGGGAGGAGCAGGAGGAAGAGGAAGAGGAGGGAGGGGGAGGAGGAGCAGGAGGAAGGGGGAATTTGATGAACTGAAGACTCTCTGTGTTAGCTCTCCTCCCTTGCACAACTCTATAAAGGGGAGAGGGGCTGTGCAGAAAAGACAGAGATACAGACTTAAGACCCAGGCTGGGGAGATGGCTCAGTTGGTAAAGTGCTGGCCACAGGAGCATGAGGATCTGAGATCACATCCCCACACTCATAAAAAGCCAGTCGTGATGCCGTGTACCTGTATCCTCGAACTAGTGAGGCAGACACAGGAAGATGCTGAAATCTCACAGCCCAGCTTCCCACGTGGGAGATCTGCAGATTCCAGTACAGACTCCATCTCAAAAAATTAATGTGTAAAGTGATAGAGGAAGACAGACATTAACCCCTGGACTCCACATGCAGACTCACACACATGTGCATATGTCTAAATACATGTGAACACATATGCACACATTTGAACACATGTATACTTACACATACAAACCTTTAGAAAGAAACAGAGCAGAGTATGTGACAGCATATTTGTGGCAGCCACTGAACAAAATAAAATCATTTCATGGTGACACCACCAGGGTATAAAAGCTAGGCTCCTCATATTCCTATGTGCAAAGCAGCGTGCTGGTGATCAACAGACTTAAGAAAAACTGTAGAAGCGAGAGGTGTCCTGGATCTTCTCTTGTGGGGGTTCCCACTCAGAGGTCCATGGATGAGCAACATTGCTGGGACCTCCCAAGTTTTTTTCTCCATTTCAGCCCTAGCATAATTCTATACAACTTCCCACCCCACATCAAAACCAAAACAAAGGGTCAGAGGAGATGGCTCAGAAGTAAACACACTTCAGTAAGAAAGAGGACCAGAGTTCAAATCACCAGCACACATGTGTATGCAGGTAGAGGGATCGCCTGTAATTCTGGCTACAGAAGGCAGAAACAAAGGATGCCAGAGCACTCTGGCTAGTGAGAGTAGCCATATCTGTGAGCTCTGAGTTTGGCTGAGAGACGATGCTTCAAAGAATAAGGTGGAAATTTGAATTACGATGTTTCTCAACATCGACCTTTGGCTTCCACATGCCCGTGCAAGCACACACATGTGCACCCATGCTTCAAAGAGTAAGGTGGAAGCCTGATCAAGGACGAGTCTCAATATCAACCTTGGGCCTCCACATGCAAGCACATGCAGGTGCACACATGTGAAACCATGCATGCATGCATGCATGCCCGTATGCATGTGGACATATATACGCGCATCCACAGCACACACAGAAGATGAAAAGCAGACCCCACTAAAGTACAGGTCTCCCAGTCTTCCTCCCAAGAACACCGAGTCTCCTGGAGTCTGGTCAAACAGAGTGCATGGCTCTCTCTCTGAATCTGTCTTCTGTTGTAAAATGTTTGCTGAGACCCTGTGGCCAGAGAGAAAATGAAATCCCTGGAGCACTAAAACACTCTGGAAGCTGCAAAGCAGAGCCCCTCTGTCATCTTCATCGGGATGCAACTAGCCCTGAAAGGTTCCGAAGCAGTGACATTGCTTCCCAGACAGCAATTGTGCCCAGGAAGGGCCCTGGGAAGGAAGGCACAGGGTTCCCATCCTTGACATACCCTGGCTGCTGGGATGGGTATATGGAAGGGACACTTTTGCTATGATAGAAAGGGCCATTGAAGTTTGACAGAAACTACGACTTCCGTGTCTACAGATTGCCATGCTTAGAGCTGGGATCTCCTCTCCCAGACGATGCAGGTTAGGAGACCACACCCCATGCTTCTGTGTCTTTTTCTCTCTGTGTCTCATCTTCTTGGTCTCCTGTTAACAGAAATGGCCTCTGGACAGAGAAAATTTGTTCTTCCAAAGGACATTGAGACGATGGGCTATCCTCTCCCTCTCCTCACCCCCCTCCCTTCCCCTCCCTCTCTCCTCCCCCCCTCCTCCTTTTAAAATACACCTGTCCCTCTTCTGAGCTCCTTTTGCAGCTAAAGTATTTCAACTTTCTTGGGATTAAAGAGACTGTAGAATATTGATACCCCCCCTGTAAATTCATGACAAATAGTGAACAAAAGCTTATCTGGAAGTTTGAACATCCAATTAAATATTATTCTCAAGTGAAAATTCACTCACACACACTCACACATGTGTACAAACAAGACTCCAACTTTTTTCTTATTGATAAAGTTTGTCCTTTGACAATGTCATACATGCATGCAATAAACTGTTTATATTCAACCCTGCCCTCCATTATTCCCACCCTGGTCATGGCATCCGCTTTCCCACCCATCCGCCCCTTTCCCACACCCATGCTCCTTTGTCTTGTTTTGTGTCTGACTGAGTTTAACCAGGACCTTCTTGCGGTCCTGGATTTGAAACCTCATGTTGGAGCCTTGGAGGCTCACTAGTTAATGCCCAACTGAAGGTAACCAATGCCAGCACCAAACCCTCCCCACGCCCAGTCCACTGTGCCATCTCACTGGCTCGGGGGTATCCTTTTAACCCCAAGTTGAGAAACTCCCTCCCTGGCTGGGCAACTCAGTTTTAATTATTACAACTACTTCTCCCCAGCGAATCCAGCCGGAGCCCAGTGAGGACACTTGGTCTTGTTTGGCAGCACTACCCTGAGCCAGGCTGACACCTGAGCAGGGTGACATCTTCCAGGAGCAAACTCCGCCTCTGGCTGTTCTTACGACACACTCGCAGCATAAGGTTCCGTGAAAATCTCAGTATCCTAGGGCCCATTATTTCAATAGTTGACAGCCAAAGGGAGGGACACAGCATCTGTTTAGGAAATCTTCGTTCCTGCCAGGGTGGCTACAGCTGCAAGAAAAGGCACAAACAACCACACCGCTCAAAGAGGAGGCCAGATCCCCCACAGAAACAGCCCATGTCAAAGGACACCGCCTAAAGGAAAGACGTACACAAAACTATCTTTGAAATAAAGCTCTCTTATTTTGTGGCAAAGCTTTGACCTTACTGTGTATAGAGAAGTCTGCATTTCAGACACAAGCAGTTGGCTTTTCTCAGTCACAGACTTGGTACTGTCAACTTGACAATCAGACTGTTTGAGGGAGAAGACAGGGGTTCTGATTGGTTCGGCCAAACAAGACTGTAGGGTGTCTGGAGGTGGAGGAGTGCTGGCTGTAATGTTGACCTGCCAAGCTGTAAGACAAGACATCAAGCACAGAGCCTGAACATGGTCCTTGGTGGGTAAAGCAGTGAGCATGGATGTAGACGAAGTTTAAGCACAGGTGTTCTTTTACTTTGTCTCCTATGCTTTTCTTACAATCCCTACAAAATCCATGCTTAGCGTCTGTCTTCTCTCTCTCTCCAAACCCTGAGACTGTCTTCCTAGAAGGCCTTAGGACCCCTCCTTTGTTATCACACTGGGTTCTAGCCTTGGTTCCCAACACAAGAGCTCGGGGTAACTCATCTGTTTGCTTTGCTAATAGAAGAACAGGTAGCTTGGTCCCTTCCTAGCCTCAGAGAGGAACTGGATGCCAGGGAATTAGGACTTTGCCTTCCCATCCCCAGCCTTGAACGGGAAGCAAAGCACTGGAGACTGAATTAGTCACTGGTGGTCAATGAGCTAGTTAATCTGTTTATGTGTTGAGACCTGTGCTGGCTAGTTTTATGTCAACTTGACAGTAGCTGTAGTCATTTTGGAAAACAGAACCTCAGTTGAAAGATTGGCAAGCATATAGGGCATCCTGTTGATGATCTATGATTAATTTGGGAAGGTACGGGTCACTGCCGGCAGTACCACGCCTGGGCTGGTGGTCCAGGCTGCTATAAGAAAGCAGTCTGAGTCAGCCATGAGGAGCAACCAGCATGTGACATTCCTTCATGGCCTCTGCATCAACTCCTACTTACACACATCCCTGTCCTGCTTGAGTTCCTGCCCTGACTTCCCTTTGTAATGACTGTTACCTGGAAGCAAAAAAATAAAATAAACCTTTTCCTCCCCAAATTGCCTTTTCATGATGTTTTATCACAGCAACAGAAACCCCAATTAAGACAGAGCTCTGTGGTACCTTTCCAGAATCTGTGAGTACGTCCAAGATTGTGGCACAGCCCCAAACTGCATGGTGGCCAAGGTGCCTTGTCCAGTGACTCTTCATTGGAGTATTCAGTTAAACTTAGTACTATCTGTCTCAGCACACCAGTAAGCAAGCAGGATGTCTTTCTGAGATCTATGAGGAGACTAAGAAAACACCTGCACCTAAGGATGGTCCTGGGAAACCAGCCAGGGCTAGGGGTTTTGTGCTAAAAACCTTCCTTTTGCTCTGACCCCCAGTAAGAAGGGACCCTGACTCTGCTAAGTTGGCCTGACTCTTCCTGGGATGTAACTATCTCTAGGAATGGGTCCTGAACTCTTCAGAGTCCCTGCCATGCTGTTATCTGTGGGCTGATCATGGCATTAATAACTCTTCTATCTTCTTAAACCCACAGTTCCTCTCAGTGTCGCCTTTGAGCCCACACCTGAGACCTGTCCACCAAGCCTCCCATTTGTAGCTTAGCTGGGTACAAATGTGGGCAGCTGAGAATCCATCTGTTGGGACTCGTGTCTTGCAGAATTTGCAGTAACACTGGACGGCTAGTGTTGGAATGCAAGGAAATTGCAGAACACACCTGGAAAAACTTCAGAGCTACAAGGTATATGGGAAAGTCCACATTTGGTGCTAGGTGCTAGGGTATTGTGAATGGACAGCTTCTACCCATCCACCCACCCACCCTCCCACACACCCTCTTACCCACCCACCCAGGACTTACTCAACAGAGTCAGCTATTGATATGAATGAAACACCCAGCAAGAACCAAAACATGTCTGGCTGCCCTGAGTGGCAGTTCCTGTGAAGGGAAGCTTCAGACACTAGAGGGGGAAGAGGCTTCTGCAATGCCCAAAGGAGGTGCAGTAAGACCTGGATGGAGGCAGGAGGACATGGGGAGGCACCCAAGGGGCAGAGAAAGGCAAAGGCAGTGGGAGGTGGGAGAGGGAAGGTGCATATTGTTTTTTAACAGATTAGCTTCTGCATAGATTAAGAACCTGGGGACTGGTGACTTGAAAGTAATTAGCCCCCATAAGCTCATAGGCAGTGACACTATTAGGAGATGTGGCTTTGTTGGAGGAAGTGTGCCACTGTGGAGGTGGGCTTTGAAGTCTCATATGCTCAAGCCATGCCCAGTGTCTCAGACCACTTCCTGTTGCCTGCTCAAGACAACCCCCAGCTGTCTCTCCAGCACCATGTCTGCCTGCACGCTGCCATGTCTCACCATGCCCATAATGGATTAAACCTCTGAAACTGTATGAGCCGCCCCAATGAAGTGTTTTCCTTTATAAGAGTTGCCGTGGTCATGGTGTCTCCTCACAGCAGTACAAACCCTAACTAAGACAGGGACCAAGAGGGAGGAAGGAGACTATGTAGAATGTGTATTCTCAGTGGAAACCACAGGGTCCATAACATCAATGTGCCCTAGGAATTTCTTAGAGAAGTAGTTTGTGAGCCCCAAACAAGATTCATGAATCCAATCCTTTGCATGACGAGATGCCAACAATCTGTATTTGAGCAATCCTCCCGGTGATTCTGATGCTGCAACACATCTGGAGGACACATCAAGTGCAGGAGAGAAACGGCGCTGCTTACCATAGCACTTCGAAAGAGATGGGGGGTCTGTCTGTCTGTGAACAATTCCCACCTATCGTAACTGCTCCCAACCATTGGGGCAGACCCAGCAGGGTAGTGATAATCAAGTTCATATTGTTTCAACACAACTATACTCCAGCAACTCGGTATACTTGATGTGCTGCCTGTAGCCCTGAGAACCTCAGCATGCAAAAGTCCTCAATAAGCTGTGAAACATACAGACATTCAACTAGACTTTCTTCAGGACCTCTGGGTGGACAGGGTAATCAGAGGCCTACAAGATCTTATAGATGGCTTTGAAAGGCCCCAGGAATGAGCTTCCTACTATTATTCTGCAGAATGAATATGGTATCAAAAAACCCTCTGAATCCATATTTCTACACCTGTATGGTGCATGGTCGCTGATGTTGAAGCTCACAAGTGATCAAAGTGCAAAGACTGAGTATCAATAGACTGTTCCATCACAGAGAAACTGGCCCTCTATAGTGCACGTGCACACACACACACACACACACAAATACACATACACACACAGATACACATACACACACACGCACACATGCACATACATGTCACTACAGAAAAACCGGCCCTCTATAACACACACACACACACACGCACACACACACACACCACTACAGAGAAACTGGCCCTCTATAACACACACACACAAACGCACGCACACACACACACACATATGCACACACATGTCACTACAGAGAAACTGGCCCTCTATAACACACACACTCACATGCACACATACCACTACAGAGAAACTGGCCCTCTATAACACACACATACTCATACACTCATGCACATGCACACAGGCACACACACATGCCAAACAGTGTCTTCTGGACATAGCAGGATTCTGCACTCAGTAACCCACAGCAGCTCTGGTTGCCTGCATAAGACCTGCCCTAGATCAAACCAGTAAACACTGCAGTACAAAGTGGAAAAGGTCCCAAGCTGCCTCCCTCCCCCCACTGAAGTGCTATGGACAGTTGGTGGCTTTTGGAGCAGGGAAAAGTAAGTTTTCTTTGAGGGTATGGTTCCTCGTAAGTCAACCATGTTCCAGTGCATGTCCCCACACCGGCCAGTATGTAGGTAGCATAACATGGGAAGAGGATGAGGGCGAGGAGCTGGGGGTGAGGGATGGAAATGCATCTGGGAGGAGGTGGGGGAGGAATTGAGAGTGAACATCATCAAAATGCATTGTATAAGATTCTCAAAGAACCGATACAAAATTTAAAAAAAATCCATAACTGAAAGCAAGCTTTGTAAATGATCAGGCAGGCCTAGAAAATGAAAGCATGGTGTCGAGTTCTGGGAGACAGGCATTTTACATCGCTGGCGTCCTTCCACAAACCCAATATTCTAGAGGAGCATGTTTTATGAGCTGGTCAGAAAAGTTTTTCCTCTGAGGCAGTTCAGCTCTCCTCGTAAAAGTGGACATTGTGGGCTGAAGCAAATCCATGAAGCTGGCAGTTCCTGAGGTGGTCCACCCTCAGATAATACATTTGAGTGATTTCACTGCAGGTCTGTGAAGTTGAGTGTGCAGGATTCCAGGTGAATCAAGAGGCAGCCACTTTACACTGAGCCTTCTAGCTCACATGTCATTCTGTGTTGCCCAGCTCCTGTGTACTCCCAGCCTAGGCGGAGCTTGGTTGCCATGAAGATCCTCATTAGAAAGATTAAAGACGTTCAAAGTGCTAAGGAGTGACAGTGAATTAGGAGAGACTTTTCCTTGACTTGGTTCTGCAAACTGATGCAATGAGAACATCTTCAGTTGGAAGGAGCCAGCTGGGGGAATAACGGGGCTGGGGGATGACTCCATTGGTGAAGTGTCTGTTAAGTACACAAAGCAACCTGAGTTCGGTCCTTAGCACATAAACAAAAAGGGCTGACATTGTGAAACATGCCTGTCCCTCCAGTACTGGGGAGGTGGGGACAGACAGACCTCTAGGGCTCTCTGGCCAGTGGGTCTATCTTAATCAGTGAGTCCCAGGTTCAGTGAGAGACCCATCTCAAAAAAAAAAAAAAAAAAAGAAATGAATGATGTTGATGTTCAACATCAACCACTAGCCTTCACACTTACCTAAAACCCCTCCCACATGCACATATGAACATATATATGTGCACAAAAAAAAGACATAGCAGCCCCCAATATTTTCATACAAGCAATGCCCAAACCTTAACAAGGGAGTAAGTCATGTTTCCTTCTCTTACATCTTTCCTCATTTAATTTTCTCAAAGGAAAGAGCAGTAAGGAGATGTTGAACAGAGCGGGGAATTTGAATTTAACGGGGGAGATGGGGTGTGGTTTCCCCAAGTTTGTTTGTTCTGGAAGCCTTTCATTTGCCCCTTGCAGATCAATATCTGTCTCCTGTCACCCCCCCTCAATTTGGCTGTCTGAAAGAAACGAGTCTCTTCAAGAGTGAGGTGCACTGGTGGGGTGTGGGTTGAGACATCCTTCACAGGTCTGAGTTTTGGGGCTCCTTCTTCCTGAAGAGTTGATGAAGCCAGCACATCTGCTCAGCTTAAGACCAAATGTTTGCTCGGGGGGGGGGGGGGGGGGGGGGATAGAATCAGTTTTTAATTAAGAAAGCTTTGACAAGAATAAAATCACAGGAAGAAATATGTTTGCTTTCTCTTCAGTCCTAAAAGAGACTGTCCCTGGAAATAACTTCTCAGGATTGGCTTTCCTTACTCTCAGCTCTGTAGAGCCTGAGGTTTCCTGTAATCCACAGGGGACAGCTTCTTGACCAAGACTCAGCTTGGGGGACTATATTCAAGAGTATCTTCATAGTATGTGTGTGTGTGTGTGTGTGTGTGTGTGTGTCTACATGTGTGTGTAGTGTGTGTGTGTAGTAAGTGTGTAGTGTGTGAGTAGTATGTGTATATTATGTATATGTAGTGTTGTATAGTGTGTGTACATATGTAGTGTGTGTATTTATACAGTGTATGCATATGTATGTGTATATGTGTATGTAGTGTTTGCGTGTTGTATTTATGTGTGTATGTCTATGTGTGCAATGCATGTAAAGGCCATAAGCCCATTTCACCTATATTCCTCAGTGACTTTCCATCTTGGTTTTGTAGATGGGGCCTTTCTCTGGTTTAGGCAGGCTGGCTAGCCAGCGAGCCACTGGAATCAAGCTACTTCTCCAGCATAGGATTACAAACTCATTCTGCCACCACATCTGGTTGTTGTGTGCCTTTGAACTCTGGTTTTCCTTGTCCAGCATGTACTTTACCAATGGCACCAAATTCCCAGCCCAGCAGACATGTTGATAGTGCTTGTTTTACCTAAAGAGACATAACAAGATCTTGTACAAAGTTGTGGTGCTCACAAACCTAACAGCAAAGGTTTGGGTTCTAGAATATGCCAGGGAAAGGCAAACAAAGATGCACTGGGGCTTAACTTAAACTAGAAGCAAAGACGATGCCGGGAAGGGGTCATGGTGGAAGCCTTGATCAAACCTAGGAAAGATAAACTAGCCACTGAATCCTGGCTGCACCCGAGAGAAAGAAGGAACGCTAGAGGTGTCTAAGAGGGGCCGCTAGACAGATGTGGGCACCAGGAAGCAGAAATCGATAACTCTGAGTCATCAAACCAGGGAGGCACTGAACATGTGGACAGCGCAGCAGACAAGGAAGCAACGGCCTTGTGTTGAGCCAATATCCAAAGGGGGCGGGGGGGTGGGGAACACCAGACTTCAGGCTACTCGCTGTGGTCTGTGAGAGGGACTCTGGCTCTCTGATAAATATGTAGACTCCTGTTGACGCTGTCCTTATCTGTATACAGTGTTTTCATAAGCCTGAACTTTTAAAGCTTTCAAGGACTCATAGGGATTTCTATGCCAATCTGGTGTGTGTGTGTGTGTGTGTGTGTGTGTGTGTGTGTGTGTGTGTGCGCGCGCGCGCGCGTGCGCGCACTGTCTTTCTGAGGATCAATCTCCAGGGCTTATATATTCTAGGCATCTGCTTTATCAGAGACCTAACCTTCCAACCCTCTCTTTACTTCTTACGGTAGGATATCACTAAGTTTCTCAAGCTTGTCTTGAACTCATTCAGGAGCCCAGGTAAGGCTTAAACTTTAGATCCTCCTGCCTTAGCCTTCCAGCTGATTACAGGCCTATATTATCAGGCCTGGCTGACTATCTTTGTCTTTGGAGGGGTTTAACACTGAATTTCTAGAGTTGGGGGGAGACGTTATTAGGGTGTAACTTCAGTTTACATCTCTCCTGGATGTGCTCTTGGTCTACAAACGAAGGACCCTTGGCAAGGAGCATGCAATTCTTCAACTACAAGGACCCCATCCCCTATCATTTTTGCCTTGAAACTCTTGAGTTCCTCCAGAGGAAGGCACATCATCTGGTGCCTTTTTGTAGGGGCAGTGGTGTGTGTGCTAGTGCATGTGCACACATGTGCATGCTTCAGGGTGTGTATGAAGCCAGAGGACAGCTTTGAGGAGCAGGTTTGACTTTGGGTTCTGGGGATTCCACTGGAGTCAGAGATCACACTCTGGTCAGACTTGTACAGTAAGTTCTTGCTGAGCCCTCTGGTAAACCTCATTTTCTCCTGCGTTAACACGGGAATGAATGTTTGAAGGCAATCCATCTTTGAGAGAACTTCTGGTAGACTCGCATCCATAATCTTACAAATTTTCAGTTCCAGTCACACGTATAAGGCACCATGTATATAGAAAGTATGAGTCTACTATGGAAAGGACACAAAACACAGAAAAACTGGTGAGTGTTCAGATATAAGGTAATTCAGATTTGGCCATCCTCACCACGGAAACAAAATCAACCATAACATGAAGCATAATATATGAATTTCAAATTTATAGCGAAAAGTTCATAGTTATGTAGAAAAGCTTGCTATTCTCTAGATGGCACCATAGGTAGCTGTGTCTAAGGTTATTTTTGAAGATAAAATGGCAGAGGCCAGTGACGTGGCTCAGGGGGTAAAAGGGCTGCCACCATAGTCTAACTCCTCAGCCAACACAGCCAAATCTACAAGGAGAGTGATGGCCACCGCCACCTCTGGAGGCTACCATGGCAAGTGACACAGAAGGTGGCCAGGGACAAGGGAGTGGCTTTAAACTGTCACCATACTTAATGTTTTCAGTGTTTCCTATCCCAAGGGTAAACCCTGTGAGAGAGAACAATTCCCAGTTCAACCATGGTCCATGCTCCAGTGTGCGGTTCCCTTTCTCACAGTTATGACTAAATAGCTAACAAGAGCAACTAAGGGGCTATTTGAGCCCAATTTCAGGACACCCACCATGGCAGCAGGAACGTGAGTCAGCTGGCACATGGTGCCACCAGTCAGAGAAAGAGAGACCAATGCCAGGTCAGCTTATATCCCTTCTCCTTACTCAGTTGGAGACCCTGATGCACGGGATGGAGCCTCCTATAGTCAAGGGTAGGTCTTCCATCTCATGAAACCTAGGAACTACGTCACAGGCACTCCCAGACCTTTCTCTCTCGGAGCCTCACAGACCACCTCGGGGATTGTCTCCTGAGTAATTCCAGACCCTGTGAGGTTGGCAACCTCTCATGGAAGAGGCAGGTCTGTGCTGTGGCACTCTGCTATTGCCCTTAGCAGGATGCAGCCCTTTCCCGGTCATTAACGATCCGCCGTGGGACCTGAGTCAGGGTAAGCGCACAGCACGTTGTGCTCTGAAACTGTCACAGGGAAACAGCCATGCAGCCAGATCGTCCCCAATCTTTCACCAAGGGGGAACACACAAATGACCCGCACCATGGTCCCGGGGCCTGCATCATCGTGAGGTCAGTTCTGTGGCCTGACCTCATGGGGTGGGATCGGAACACCCAGAGCAAACAGGGCAAGACAATCACAGCTGGGCTTATGTAACGCGTGAACAAGTTACCTTGTACCTTTTAGCTTCTGCTGGGAGGATTTCAGCCCCCTCCCCCCAATGCCCCAAACACAGAGCTGCTTTGTGCCGGGCACTGTGTCGGACTCTGGGACTAAGAATGAATAGGATCCACTTCCTGACCTGAGGAACAGAGCAATTCAGTAGCATAGGTCAGCACACGAGGTAAGTATTGAGAGGCCAGAAGAGACGTAACTGAGGGGAACAGAGGGGAAGACGAAAAGCAGGACTGCACGTTTTGGTAATTAGGACCAAGGTTTCTGGTTCATACCAGGAAGAAACAGTAATGCATGTGTGAAATGTTATTACAAACCAGCATTTTGTATAATTTACATGAATTTTTTTTTATGTTAAAATGTAAAGGCCTGGGTCTTTAAAACTATACCTTAGCTCATTTGCTCAGGAGCCCAGTGATGTCTTAATTACTACTAGCGCCACCGGTTGACCACAAGAGGAACTGACATAAATAGGGTGTGCACTGCACTAGTATGGAGCTTTCTCCATAAGAACTTTGTGGGGCTGGACATCTGTATGTGATGGTCTCCCTAACCTGGAGGGTGCAGAGAGGACCACAGCTAACGATATACAGGCACCAAGGGCAGATTGCCTTGGGGGATAAACCAACCGTGTGTAATCTCAGCTGCTTGCCCTGCCCTAAGGCTCAGATCTTACTAGCTCTGCAGGGAAACAGCATTTGCTGAATGTGACAAGACCGCTGTACACATGAACTCACAGGGGCCATGACCATATGCACAGGCCTGTCTGCCTGCACTAGGTCAGGCCAGCAAAACCCCAGCACGGGTAGGGGAAGGGTTCATGACGTCCTGACCACAGCTGGGAAACCATTGGCAACTGATGGCTGCCGGGGGATGGGGAGTCAGTCAGTGTCCTTCAGGGAGGCCTCCCACGCCCCAGTAGATGGTCCTACACCCGTGCACGTAAGTGGGCCCTGTGGGTTTAAAACAAGAGCAAATGAAGTCAGAAGGGGTAAGCAGTGGAGAAGGGGAGAGTTTAAGGGGAGGGGGATTGGGAGCGCATTGGATCAAAGCATATTACACACACGCGCAACCTTCTCAAACAGTAAGAGTGGGTCATCGTAGCTATGCCACAGAACTACTGAAGCACAAGGCTAGTCTGATGTGTAGAAGGACATTTCATATGCTGGAGGGGAGAATTTGCACCTTTGGGCGGCTGCTGAGAACAGGAAAGAGGCTAGCACCGTAGAGGGTCCATACCATGGATGACTGCAAGTAACACACATTAGTCACTGGCCGCTTCACATAGAGAAACAGAAGATTCAGGAAACAACAGTACAGCCCATGTGACTCCATGCAAATGGCATAAGAAACAGGCTAAATCAATCAATGCTGCTAAAAGGCAGGGTGATGACTATGGTCTTAGTCGCCGTTTTATTGCTATGAAGAGACACTGATCAAAGCAACTATTATGAAAGACAACATTTAATTGGGGTGGATTACAGTTTCAGAGTGTTAGTTCACTATCATGGTGGCATGTAGGCAGACAATGGAGTGGCAGCTGAGAGCTAATCCTGATAAATAGAGAGACAGACAGAGAGAGATAGACAGAGAGACAGACAGAGGCAGAGAGAGAGAGAGAGAGAGAGAGACAGAGAGTCTAGTCCTTACATGGGGTTTTGAACCTCAAAACTAACCCCCAGGCCACACCTACTCCAACAAAGCCACACCTCCTGGTCCCCCTAATTCTTTCACCTCCCTGGTGACTAAGCATTCAAATGTGTGAGCCCACGGGGGGGGGGGCTTCTTACTTAAAGCACACAGCTATCATCAAAGCGGGGATCGGTTACCGGAGGGAACACCATGAGAATCCCTAAAACCTTGATGTTGCTCTCCACATATCTGAAACTGTTTTTACTCTGTAAAATTTGTATTAGCATATTAGTAG
This sequence comes from Phodopus roborovskii, assembly GCF_943737965.1. Lineage (NCBI taxonomy): Eukaryota > Metazoa > Chordata > Mammalia > Rodentia > Cricetidae > Phodopus > Phodopus roborovskii. The sequence continues at coordinate 6,006,335 of NW_026125295.1, forward strand.
TGTTAAGACTGTTGGAGGCATCATCTTGTGTTAAAACACTCAGTGGAGAGCATGGTTGATAAAAAGTGTCCGGTATATGTTAATATTTTACGTGGGTATTAGGACATCGTGAGGACTGTGTCAAGAAGTCAGGGTGCGTGTGGAGGAGAGCTTGGGGGGCTTACTATTCACTCAGGGATACCCATTATCTCAGTAGGCGGTCACTGCAATTAAGCGGACAAGGAGAAGACTACCAGCTTGCTTCTGACTGCAGAGCCCGTGGAGCATCTTACATGCGAGATGGTCAGGAAGGAGCAGCTGGTTGTACTCCACCGCAACCATTCACAGACCAGCCCCTGGCCTGACCTGGCCAGTGAGCTGTGGTTTCCTATGGCTGCTTGCTTTCCTGTAACTGACCATGGCCTTCAGCAGACCAGTTAAACCTGCTTCGAGTCTACAGGGTTCCCAGGAAACAAGGTCCTCTGATATCTGGAAGCAAAGCAAATCTACAAGATGGCAGAATGCCAAAACCAGACTTTGGGGTGACCAGTAGGATTTCCAGGCTCACTGTTCTTTCTTTCGATGATGTGTAAACAGAAAAAAAAAAAAAAAAAACCATGAGATTGGAGTGTGCAGAGGCTAAGGGGGCAAGTGGCAAGCAGCCTCCTGTGAAATACCACACTGCACTCTGAGTGAAGTAAGCAGCCTCGTCTTTCTGTGCAAGCCGAACAACTGAATGCTCACAATGACATGTTAATGGCCAGCGGGGACTGCAGGGAATAATGGACATGAGAACCCATTTCTCAAACCTGAGAAACTTAAAACAAACCTTGATTCTGGTGTGACATCATGGCTACCTGCTGGCTGTATCCCCCAGCCCCTATTCAGCTCTCTGACATTTCCCACTTACATGTGCCAGTCAACTCAATTCTGGAAATATGGACTCCATCCACAGGCGAGCGGCGACCCACATAAGCCAGCCGAATGGAAGGAATCTCATGCTCTTTCAAGGATATAGTCCCCTTGTCTGAACAGGGTCACATGTGGACAGGAGAAGGCTTGGAACTACAGCAGCCCTTTGTTACTATGGAGACAGCCAGAGTCGAAATGATGCCCAGATATGGAGCAGTGTGGGCAGGGACCAGAGAGCCATGAATGATATAGTCACAGTCTGAACGACTCTGGCCCAAATGTCACCTGAAGCCTGACTCTCCTTTGGCCATCTGATGTCACATACTTGAGCCTGTATGTTGTTCCCTTTCTTGTCTTAAGCCAGTTTGATTTAATTTTATTTCTAAAAATAGTATCCTGGGGCTGGAGAGATGGCTCAGTGGTTAAAATCCCCTGCTGCTCTTGCAGAGGACCTGGGTTTGGTTCCCAACACCTTCCTTGTCTGCCCTCAGTGCGCACACACAGACAGGGAGGCACACACAAACACAGCATTTTAACTTTTTACCTATTTATTAAAAAAATTCTACCCCATTATCCATTCTCTCCCTGAACTGTTTGTGTGGCACGCCTTTATGAAGGAGATTAAATAAATGTTTAAAATCATATACTTCTGAAGTATTTTCCCAAAACTTAACTTGCTTTGAGAATACAACAAATGCTTGACTGTCATCAGACGCCAGCGTGACAAGCCATTTCTCACATTTTGTTTCTTCCCTCTCTCTCCGTGTGTGTGTGTGTGTGTGTGTGTGTGCATATTCAAATGAGTGTGTGCACAGGTGCATGTACATGTGTGTGCACACATGTGGGGTAGCATGAGTCCCAGGTTGGAGTCTTCCTCCACTGCTCGCCACTTTATCTACTGAAGCAGGGTTCTCTTAACTGAACCCAGAGCTCACCAATTAAACATGTCTGCTTAGCTTGCCTGCTCCATGGGACCCTCATCTCTGCCTCCCAAGAGCTGGAATTGCATGCTGGCCACCACATTCAACTGCATGTATGTGTACCCTGGGATCTGAACCCTGGTCCTCACACCTGCTGCTCACATGACAAGCACTTTAACTGCTCCCACACCCCTACCCCTCCCTGGGACTCCTAAAAGCCAAAACAAAGAAGCTTAAAGTCTCAGCTCCTTAGTATGACCAAACGCTAAGTGACCATAGTCCACATTCCAGTCCTTGTGAAAGAATTGTCCCTTCTGAGCTTTAGCTCTAAACCCCGGAGCAAAGGGCATTCTATCACTAGCCCCCAAATAATCTCATCCACGGGCAAACATTAAGATGTTGGGAGGCATCGTGTGGTAGGACACCAGAAAAGAGATTTCTGACTTATTTTGGAAGGGGGTGTAGGACAGGAGAGTGCTGCTAGGTTTATTTCACGCACTCCGGTCTATTTTTGGTTTCCTTCAGGGACTAAAGTGCCACGGGACATTTTCAGTCCCCGGCACAGCAGATACCTCCGCATTAAACAACAGGGAGCTCTGTTGGCATCTTAACAGTTCTCTCCTGCCAGCAAGCACCAGAATAAACGTCATGTGTTAGCTGGCCCCTCTGAACTGCTTAACTTCTCCAGATGGGCTGGGTTCTTAGCCCACACAGATACAAGGCAGCACACATCCACCTCCTAAGTGTCATTAGAGAAGGCCGGTGTTTCAAACACAAAGTCATCCTCCTTCCCTTTGCTAAATCAAACTTTTCTAAACGGCATTCCCTACTGCAAACTCAAATACAGATAGAGCAGAGCCACCACAGAAATACGCATGTCCCTACATGCCCCAAATACATGTGGGATCAAGTTGGCCAAATGTAAGCAAACATTAAAAAACAAAAAAAAAAAACAAAAAACAAAAACAAAAACAAAAAAAAAGCCGAGGTAGGGCCTTGAAGGCACAGTGTGAATCTGGCTTTGTACTTGGGTTATATCTCTGAAGTGCTTCCTTTTGGAGGCTCCATAGAAACGGAAGAGAGTTTCTGTGGGAAAGAAAAGGATGGCAGACAGTCTTGAGGCACGAGAGTGTCTTGGGGACAGACCCAGGTGGCACCAAGCTCTGACCATAGCTTCTTCTCTGTCCTGACTTACTCACCTCACCTCTGCAGGACTAAAATGGCCCCATTCTCTGGTGCTGGTTGACTTGAAATCTCTACTGGGGATGTCATGACTCTCATGTTGCTTTGGGAACACGGGTTTTAGAAACATCATCCAAAGCAACAATGCCCAGGGCTTGTGTGAAAGGCAAATTCAAGACATTCAAGTGTCATGCTGGCAACTCCCATGCATAGGAATCCCACTTATATATATTTATATATATTATAATATATACGAGATGAGAACTTTCATCTTCATACACACATAAACCTGAAAAGGATTTCAATGGTTGAAGTCACTGCTCAGATAGAGTTAAAACTATTCTCACTGAGCCATACCTCCAGGCTCAGTTGCAGACAGTAAACACATGGGGATTTGCAAACTGTAAACACTAGAGGATCTGAGGTCAAATCCCCAGACAAATAACCAGGCACAGCAGGGCACACCTGCCCCCCCCCCCCAGTTCTGGGGAGTGAAAACAGGAGGTTCTCTGGGGCTGACTGGCCAGCCAGTCTAGCCAAACTGGTAAGCTCCAGGTTCACTAGGAGACCCTATCTCAAAATAAATACCAGATGGGGGCCAGAGAGAAGGACCCATAGGTAAGCGAATACTACTCTTGCAGTGAGTCAGACTTCAGTTCCCAGCATCCAAGTCTGGTATCACAAAACTGCTTGTGAGTTCAGCTCCAGGGGATCTAACACACTCTTCTGGCCTCCATGGACAACACACACACACACACACACACACACACACACACACACACTTTAAAATCAAATTTAAAAATTAAGATGAAGTTAGAAAGATAACAGTAGACAAGGGATTGAGGAAGACAACCCAAACTGACCTCTGTACCCCTTCCTATGAATGCACACATACAAACAAGTACCCCCAAACACATACACAAATGCCCACTTCTATAACTTCAAGAAAATCTACTCTGCTAAGGAGAAAACCTGGCCAGCTGACTTCCTAGGAACATTCTACACGATCCTGGCCTACCTGTGTGCCCATCACTGCAGGAGAAGACCACTTCCAGTGCTCTGGGTCCTTTAGGGAGATGACTAGAAGTTAGATGTCTCCACCAGTGTGTGAGCATTGACATGGATGGAATACAAGACCCTGTGGTGCCATTCATTATCCTGAAATCTCCATTTTCTCTACTATTAACAGAAACAAAGAATGGTCTGGTTCACAAAGCAGAGGGAACTTGAATTAGCTTGTAATTCCTCACCCTCACACCCCTGTGATTAACTGTGTCTCTAAACCCAGCCCCACTAATGACAATGGACTCTTTACCAGTCAAGCACAGAGAACAAATCCCACTCATTTAATTTAAAAAAAAATGTGTATGTCTGGTTATTTTTTAGAACCCCTTTTCAAAGGTCAAATTAACTAATAATAGTAGTGTTTCCCCCAGGCATAACAAAAGAACATGCATGGTTAACAACTGGATCTCCTTGCAACCAACAGGTGACGAAAGTGATGGACATGAGCTAATGATTTCAGATTCTCTTAGCATAACCCACTGAAACACCACTCCACCTTGAGATCCCACATACATTCACATCATAACTCAATTAGGCAACTCTAAGCAAACTCTGCTGGCAGCTGATGACCAATTAAGACCAGATAGCTGTCTACAGCCTTCTGTTGTCACTGTGACAGCTAATTTCCCACTAATCTGCAAAGGCTCTTGGGGATCCCAACCATAAATGTAGGAGTGGGAGAGGTAAGGTCTGACTTATAAGAAAAGGTACGTAGCAGAGCCAAGTCAACTATTAAACGAAAGTGTTGATATGATTATTGGGGGAGAGAGGTGCATTTGGCCAGCCTCACTGTACAGCAAAGAGTAGATAGAGCAGGAGAACAAAATCTCAACATTCTAGATGGTAAATCACCCTCACTGACAACCTGGGACATGAAAGGCAGGCCGGTTCATGGGTAATGTGTCCTGGCTGGCTTCAACTTCAGATATGGAGGATGGAGACAAATCTGAAATCTTCCACCATTCCTGCCACTCTTCCCCCACTTCATCTGACCCAGAAAAATCTCCTTGTAGCACCTCTGCCTCAGCTGAAGCCTTCAGTCCGATCCAGTGCCTGTTGCCCAACAATGGCTACAAGGCCAGGACTGCACACACAAGGAGCCACAAAGTAAGCTCTCTCTCTCTCTCTCTCTCTCTCTCTCTCTCTCTCTCTCTCTCTCTCTCTCTCTCTCACACACACACACACAGCATTCAATAGCCATAATGCCTCCTGCTCTTATAACCAGTATCCTATACCTATTGCCATATCCCGTTCACCATGATGGAGTGATCCCCTTGAACTGGAACTGTGGGCTGGAACAAACCCTTCCTTGTCAAGTGTTTTGTCAAAGCTGAGAGAGATAACTAAAACAACCTGTGACTCCGTAAGAGTATCAGTCCATAACTGATGCTCAGCGATTCTCAGATGGTAACAAGGAACCCAGGGTGGAAAAGAAATCTATGCACACTCAAGGGTCCTTAATACTATTTAAGTGCCATTCTGTTCAGTATGAACATTGCATGGTCCCTCAAACACTGGTTTGGCATCGTAGAGAGGTAACATATTTCACTGCTTAGCCATGGTGTACTCCGATCCTCGTCGCTCATTTGTCTTATTAGATATCTTTATCTAATTTAACACAAACATGCTGAGTTATTACATGACCAATATTTCTCAGCCACAACAGGGCGTAACAGAAGGCTCCTCTGAGCTCATTTCATAGTACAGCATTACTTGTTTGCCAGTGGAGCCTGAAATTAGTGGCCGGCTGTAGAGTGTTGTTGTTTCTTATTTTTATTTTCCTAAGTAGCACATGAAATTACACTGCATAGGCACACTGGACACAGTGCCAAGACACCATTAAGTTGTCATGGTCTGATAGCTCTGAGCAGCTTCTCATCCACGTGGTGTCTTATTACTAAACACCACGGTGCACAATGTGTGACGGAAAAGAATCAAATATAAACATAAAGAACGGCTTGTAAAACTGAAAATATAGCCTTTTCATCTTGGTACATAGATCGGAATCAGGCACAGAGCTGTTTCAGATGTGACTCGCACCTCTAGGAGAATCCCACAGAAAAAGATTCAGGGAAGGGTTCACTGGGGCCACCACTGCTGTGCCCTCAGGAACACAGATGAAAGGCCCTGTCCTGCAAGCATGGGGACCCGGGCCAGAGTCCCATCATCCTTTGGAACAGGTATGACACACACACCTGTAATTTTCATGCCAGGGAGAAGAGGGAGGAGGATCCCTGGTGCTTGCGGTCCAGCTGGTCTAGTGTGATTGCTGAGACCTGAGTTCAGTGAGAGACCCTCCCCCTCCCACAAAAACTAAGGTGAAGAGCAAGGGATGACGACCTCCATGTCAACCTCTGGCCTGTAAGTGCACATACTTGCATATAGATGAGCACACACACGCGCACACGCACACAATGCACACACGTGCACACGCACACACATGTGCACACATGTGCATGCACACATGCACACATGCACACACATGCACATGCGCACGCACACACATACACGCACACACGCGTGCACGCGCACACACGCATATGCACGCCCACATGCACACACACACACACACACACTGCTCCATCCCTGTGACTGAAAATGGAAGTGAACATCCCATGAGAACAGTTGTTCTTGCTGATATGGAATATGAATGCTCAGACTCATGAGGGAAGGAAAAAGCACACCAGTGCAATTACTTCCATTCTCAGTCTTCATGTCCCAGATATTGCAAAGAATAAAAGAGGTATTGCGAAAACTGCCTGAGGGTATCACCCCAAATGTTCCAAATTACTATTCTGAACATTCATTAACCATCGGAGCTATGCTATGCTAAATACAGTCTTTGGTAGACATCAATCAAAAGCGCATTTTCTCACAAATGAAGGGGGGGGCTCTGGCATCTTTGTCCCTTTCGATTATTTTCTCTGAGAAAACACTGCTTTAAGTCACTGTTTGCTCTCATAATGGACCAGTGCCTTGGAGGCCCTTGCTGCTTAAAGTGCTCTTAATATGCAGTCAGGATACATGTAAAGTTTGCACTGATTACATGTAGCTGGGAGGATTTCAAAACATCTCCCTGGAATGTTCCCTTCTCCTCAGAACTCCCCTGTGAGTCTCCTGGAGGCTGGGTTTCAACAGAGCCCCGTGGCCAAGTTTCATCTTGGAAAGCAACTTCCCACAGAAAAGGGAGACATCAAAGGGTGCTCACTGAGAGCCTCTGATTTCACTGAAGCAGCAAGCAGGCACACAGGAACAAAACATCCTGCTCAGGGGCAGAGGCAGCAGCAGGGGGTGGCTCTCTGCCCTCCCCCACTTCCTGGAACAACTCTGGTTTTAGTTCCCTCCCTTGCACTTTCAGAGCCTCTTCCAACACACCTTGGCATGCTCTATTTTAGTTTCTGCTGATGTGTGATGGACCCATGTGCCATGTGGCTGTCTTGTGCCATCCTTGGAGCTTCACAGGCCCAACTCTTAAACATGCCTTCACTTTAACACTGTGCCCCTCTTGAGGTCTTGGGGACTCTTTTTCCTGAGCCATCCTGTGTACCTACCTACCCACAGGGCATCTCAGTCATGACTCACCCACCCCATCCTCTACATTCATCCCCTCATGCAAAGTGCAACTCACTGGAGGATTGGTCCAGGAAGACGTGGAGCATCATGCTGGAGGGGGTAGGGAGCAAAGCTGCTCTTCTGGTAGCTTCCAAGAAGCAGAGAGAACTAAGAGACTACAGATGAGATAGACCCTTCAAAGGCCCACCCCAATAACAGACGTCTTCCAATCAGACTCCTCCTCCCACAGTTCACCACCTCTCAGTCATCCGTTTAAGTATAAATCCATCTGTGAATTATGCAGGGCAGAGCCCTCAGGATCCAGTCACCTCTCCGTGGACCAAGCCTTCATCTCATGAGCCTTTGGAAGGACATGCCATACACAAACATAATAAAGAAAATTATTCTTTTCATTTTTATTCTCACCTCAAACTAAGCATGGCTTTGATTTTTCAGAGTATGGCCTGCCTTATAGGCTTCTTGTTTTTATAAAAGCACACATATGTGAATACTAGTTGCTGACCTTTTATTCTACAGATCAGCCCACCTTGTGTGTCTTTAGGTACAGAACATGGACAGTCCATCTAACACTCACGGACAGTCGAAGCCACTACTACAGATCGGGCATTTGTCTGCTCCTCTCTCCCAGAATAACAAATCTTCAGGGACAGCGCTTGGTTGGTTTTGTATTTTGTTTTTTTGTTTTTTGTTTTTGTTTTTTTTTAAACCCCTTTTCTTTGTGTCACTGAATTTGGAAGTATATATCCAATATAACAACAAAGAATAAGGTGTGTGTTTGTGTGTGTGTGTGTGCATGTGTGTGCACACACATGCGAACATTTGCATGCCATGGTGCTTATGTGGGGGTCGAAGGCAACTTTGGGCATCAGTTCTGGCCTTCGACCTTGTTTGAGACGGGGTCTCTTGTGTTTCATTGATATGTGCACCAAGCTATCTGACCCAGAGCTGCCCAGAAGTCATTCTCCTGTCTGCATCTTTCGACTCCCTGTAGGCATACAGGAATTACAGATGTGAACTACGGTATGCAGCTTCTGTGTGTGCTCTGGGGATCTGAATTCAGATAATCGAGCTTATGGAAGCATGATTTACCCACTTGTTCATCTTCCCAACAACAGAATGAATTATTGATTAAACGATGCCATCGCTAAGAGAGTTTGAGTGACAGAATGCAAGAACCCAAACGCTCCACAGGCTTTACAGAAACAAACTCCAGAGAAGCAATGTATAGTGTCCATTACTGCTTTCTATATGGTGGCCACAACTGCTTCTTAAGGCCTATATGTGGTCACAGTTGGCACAGTCAAGACATTGGAAGAGATGGAAGAGCACAATGGCTATGCACCCTGGTGCGTGATGTGTTTGGGAACCAGGTCCTTTAGCATGGGGTGGCAGATAGCTTGTGGTCAGTATCTGAGGCTCCTAGTTCTGCACACCAGGCTCCCGCCTGGAAAGCCCTTGGAGAACCCTGCTTCTGGGGGTAGACCGGGGCTCTGAGTGGTAGGGAGATGCGGTGGGTTGTGTGTACAATGAAGGGTAGAAACTGCTCACTGTCCCAACATCACACATTGCACCGTGTGCACTGCAAGGTGAACTCTAGGGCACCTGTGTTACCCTGTCATCTTTTGACCTCACCTTTCACTTACCAACATTTTTGTTTCCATTTCAGTATGTTTTACTGAGACAGAGCCTTTCTACATAGACTAGGCTAGTCAGGAACTTGATGCATAGCATAGGCTAGCTCCATGATTCCTCCTGTTTTGAGATTACAGGTATACAGCTACCTGGAAACTGTAGTGTTTTGTTGTTGTTGTTGTATTTTGTATTTTGTATAGTGTTTTGTTTGTTGTTGTATATTGAAGGCTAGCCTCAAACTGCCTGTGTGCCTGATGATAACTTTGAATTTCTAATCCCGCCCCCCCCCCCAGGCTCCACACCTCCCTAGTTCTGGAATTACTCACACATGCCACCATGTCTAATTCATGTGATGCTGGCTATACAATTAAGAACCTCAGCCATGCTAGGAGAGTACTCTACCAACTAAGCTACACATCCCAGCATATGTGAAAACAAGAGAAAGGATACTTTCCTAGTTAACTTTATCAAGTTGACATAGCCTAGCGCAGCTGTTTGGCTATGTCCACAAGACTCCCTTTGGGGGTCAAACAACCCTTTCACTGGGGTTGCCTAAGACCATCTGCATATCACATATTTACATTACAACTCATAACAGTAGCAAAATCACACTTATGAAGTAGCAGTGGAAATAACTTTATGGTTGGGAGTCACAACACGAGGGACTGCATTAAGGGATCACAGCATTAGGAAGGCTGAGAACCATCACTCTAGAGTCATCCCAGAGGAAAGCCTCAGCTGGGGAGATGGTTAGATCAGATTGGCCTGTGGGCATGTCTATAGGGAGCTATCTTAATTGTTAATGGGTGTAGGAGGGCCTGGCCCACTGTGGGCAGAACCACAGGATGAGCCAGCAAGCAGTATCCTCTATGGTTTCTGCCTCAAGTTCTTGCCCTGCTTGAGTTGTTGACCTCACATCCCTCAGTGATGAACTATGACCTGGAAGTGTTAAACTAAACCCTTCCTCTCCTACTCCTATGCTGCTTTTGGTAAGAGTGTTTTATCACAACAGGAATGAAACTAATGTTGGTGCCTACCAGATACATCATGGGAAGCAACACATGGAATAAGTCCAGTCTTCAGATGGAGCTGGGGTTAATACGCTGAAACCACTCAAATTTGAATAGCCTCTGGGTATCACTTAGGTCAGGAGCCCTATGATGTGGTCCTGGACACATGAGTCCACATGTGCATACACACTCAAACACAGACACTCACAGACACACAGATATACACACACTCACACACACACACACACACACACACACACACACAAGAACCCTGAATACAATTGTTTTGTGGGAAGAAAACATACAATGTTCCTTTGAAGATAGCTTAGCAGGCAGCAGCCCTTGCCTGCCCAACCATGAGAACTTGAATCTGAGTCCCCAGAACCCACCCATGCAAAAAGCTACATGTGGCTGCATATGTTACCTGTAACTGTGGTGCTCTAGGTTGGAGAAAGGACTCCAGGTTCAGTAAGAGACTGTCTCAAAGGAGTAACTCAGGGAGTGATAGTGTCTGATATCCAATATCCTCCCCACTGGCCTGAGGTATAGACGCGCGCGCGCGCACACACACACACACACACACACACACACACGTGCGCACACACACACACACACACACGTGCGCACACACACAGACATAAACGCATGACCACACACGAACAGTCTAGACGAGCTCCATCTGGTGGACGAAGCTAAGGATTCCGCAGCGAGAGAAGAGCTCTTCACTTGGGGTGGGGGGTGTCACAAGCAGGGGACAGAGATGAGGTGCCTTTTAGTACCATGGATCTAAAGAGGCCTGGAGGAGCTTCACAAAGTACTCCTATTGTGTTGTTTTGAGGAGAAAGAGAGGAAGGAAATATGTAAATTCCATTTCCAACAACTGCCATAAACAGACAGGGACGCGCAGTCTGTGTCTGAAGTACTAATTGCTCACCACTAGGCATATCAAAACAGAAACACTCTAATCTGTAAATTTAACTCACACGCATAGAGGAGGAAATGGCCACTTCCTAAAATAAATACTTGGGGCGGGGGAGTTAATTTCAGATGTGCTTGTCTATTAAAACTTTTGAATAAAAATATGGAGCATGGAGGAAATAAATAGAGGATTGAATGTTGGCTCCCATTACCATACAATATCACAAAGCAGGAGTTCAGGGGCCCAGCTTTGCTCTTCAACCTCAGTGGAACGAGATGACAGCTTGCACAAGCTGACCCCTCACAGCGTCTGTTCTGCATGGGGTGGAGGGCGGGGTAAGGACCAAGTGAGAGGGATTTTGTGTTGTTCTTAGAATCCCAGTCCATGATCATCCATCCCCTTGCCTCAAAATACCAGCCCGGCATCAAAAGAGACACAAAGGAAAAGAAAAATCACACACACGTGAAAAAGTCCACGCATCCTGCAGGTCGAGCACACTCTCAAGCTGAAACACAGCCATTCCAGAGTCTACCATTCCCAAGGACAAGTAGCACTTTCATTCACTGCATCCCAAGCGAACAAGAAGCCTGCGTGGCTCTGCTGTTTGGGGGTTCAATTGGGGGTTCACCTCCCACACGGGGCTCCAGGCTTCATCTCCGTCCTGCCCTGTTTTTTCAAAGACCTGGACGTCTTTTGAAACACTGCGGTGCTCACGTTAAATTCTCTCCTCTCCTTTTCTTCCCATGCTTAATAGTCACTTGAACCACAGAAAGTAAAGTTTGACAAGCCGTGGTGTTACTGAAAATACTTCAAATGGAGGCAGGACAAGAATAGCATGGCAGACGGGCACAGGGACCCCTTTGTCTGTGGAACCAACCTGACAGCAGGTTAAACTAGAAACATAAACGGAATTTTAAAAAAAAATTACTATTGCCTGCATGATGACTCACCATCGGGATTTGAGAAGGAACACATCACCAAAGGGAACTCTAAACTCAACTGAGCCAGGCCAGAAGACTGCGCTAAAGGAATGAGCCCAACCAGGCCTTTCTGTACAGCTTCTAGAGGCAAGGGTTCCTTCTAGATAAGGACTGGGGGCTCCAATTAGACATTCTCACCAGAGAGAATTTGACAATAGGTACAAAAGAGGACCTACTATGTGCTTTGCCCCCATGCCATGAATTTTATTATGTTAGTTATTATTAGTGTGAATGTGGTGTGTAGGCATTATGCTATTTATTATTAGTGTACATGTGGTGTGTATGTGTGTGTGTGTGTGTGTGTGTGTGTGTGTGTGATGTGGAAGAGGGCATGCCATGGTGTGGGTGTGGAAGTCAGAGACCAAGTTTGTGTACTCAAATCTCTCCTTACACCTTTGTGTGGGTCCCAAGGATGGACTTGAGATCTCCAGATCTGAGCAGGAAACTTTTTACCCTTTGAGCCATCTCCTGTGACCTTCACAAAGGAATCAAAGAAGGGTTGCTTTATCGTCTGCTAGGGGGAGAGGCCTGGCACATGCCAGTAATCCCAGCGTTTGAGAGGCTAAGACAGGAGAGCCATGGGTTCTACATGAGGCTAGGCCACAAGGAAGACAGAGGGGCTGTGAAATGGGCCCATGGGCAAGTGGTCTACTGTGCAAGTCTGAGGATGAGATCTCAGGCCCCAGCATCCGCATCAAACTGTGCACTGTGACAAGTATCCGCATACCAGTGTGGGAAGGCACAGACAGGCAGGGCTTAGTGCTTGCTGGCCAACCAATTTAGCCAAATTGGCAAGCTATAGGTTATGTTAGAAATCTTGTCTCAAAACAGAAGGTGAAGACTTGAAGTGGAAGAAATCAATTTCTGACCTCCACTTAAGTGCATATAGGCGGCACACATGTGCATGTACACACACACACACACACACACACACACACACTCTCTCACACACATATGGCATGCACACACACACACTGACACACAAGCACACACTGACACACACACACTGACGTACACACACACATGTATATGTATGTACACCATACATATACATACAACACACACACACACAATTACCAAATAAATAAACAACAAGTAGACGATAGTACAGATAAGAGAGGGCAAAAGAGAAAGGAGAGAGAGAGAAAGAATACAAAAAATGTAGTAAGTGCCCAGCAACTCCAAGGAGACACTCTTAGAACAAGGGGAAATCAACAGGATGCCTGATTCATGAAAAATAATAACTGAGACCTCAGCTGTGGGTCCAAGAAGGAGATTAATCTTCTAAGTATCTACTGTGCATACAGCACTTTTCCTAGTGCTTAAAATATTGCCTAATATTAACTTTCAAAATAAAACCCATTAGATAGCTATAAATGTAACCACTCCAGAGGCAAAGCCACCGAAGGTCAGGAAGAATAAAACTGTATGTTGTCCACAGCAGCCGAATTAGACTTGAGTCCAAGGCTGCACAGACTCAACTTCCCCATTAACCCATACTGGAATAATGACAACAAATCAGCATTTGGGTTTTTGGAGTGGGCTGTTACCCCCAGGAGTTGGGGCTACAAATTGGATTTTTTTAAAAGCACAATTAACAAATAAAATAGCCCTGGAGACATCTCTTAATTTACCTTTATGTTTTCATCTCCAGGTCCCTAAAGGCACATAAGGGCAAGGATGGGCTGTAGTATTTTCCTGTGCTTTTAAACATTCATATAAGGCACTGGCAGGAACCTGGGACCCTTGAGGCCAACGGACATAGCCTTCCCTTCCCTTCCTACATCAAAAAGGCAAATCGGCTTCACCTAGCTCAGAAACAGAGAGAAGGAAAGTGAGAACTCGAATGTTCTCATTTCTTCACAGGACTAACGTGACTTTTTAACCTATAGATGGGTTTCATTTGCACACATTTTGTTTACTTTTGTGCATGTATGTGTGAGCATACACTTGCACGTACACACAAACAGAAGAACAACCTTGAATGTCATTCTTCAGGCAACATTCATCACCTTGTTTTAGACGGCTCCCACTGGCCTCTCACTCACTAAATAGGCTAGGCTGGCTGCCCGGTGAGTTCCAGGGACCCTCCTGTCTCCTCCCAGTGCTGGGCTTGCAAGTGTACAAGTGTTCACCATCAATCCTGGCTTTGTAGTGTGGGTTCTGGAGATAAAACTTAGCCCTCATGCTGAGTACCAAGCTCTTGGCCAACTGCACCATCTCCACTGACGGGTATACCTTTATTTTAGACTAAATTTTGAGACTCCGACTGACTATTCTAAATTGACGCCAATATTATCTTAAAACCCATTATCTTAGCATATTTATCATCTCTGTGAGTGAGAATCCACCGACAATAAGAACAGAAGGAAGTTTTAAGGCAGAAAAGGAAGAGAGAAACTGCAGCTGGGCGTCAGGGTATACACGTTTAACCCTGGGTACTCTGCAGGTAGAGGCAGGCACATCTCTATGAACTCAAGGCCAGCCTAGCCTACCTAGTGAGTCACAGGCCAGCCAAGGCCATGTAGAGAGACCCTGTCTCAAAACAACGTGAAACTTTAAATCTTGGAAACCATGAAAAAATCAGACAAGAAGAAGTGTGCCTACAGTGGGGACATTCATGCCACAGGCTCCCGAAGGACCAGGATGTGGGGACAACTCAAACCCAGGGAAGGGGAAGGGCCTCAGAACGACAGCCAGCTGGGAAGCAACAGAAGCCAGGATGGTGTGCACACTCTGGTAATCCCACTCTTCAGAGACTGACGCAAGAGCTAGCTTGCCACAAATCCCGGGCTAGCTTGGGCTACATACATATCAAGGCCTTGTCTCCAAAGAAACAAAACCAAAGCAAATTTGATATGCGGCCACCTCTGCCTCTCCGCGCAGACTTCCTCCATGATGCCCTCCCGTCAGGCCTTACCCTAGTACCTTCAGTCATCACAGGCCTGAGGAACAATGACTCTAGGCTAGCCTTCCATAAGGGGTTCATATGTCTCTTTATCAGAAACGGCCAGAAATTGTTCGCGACCACCATACTCCTGGGTACAGCTTTTCGTCTAATTGCATCTTTCACCACAGCTCTCACTAACACAGTGGACTCCCTCAACACCACTGTACCAGGAGCTGCTCCAAATCTCTCTCTTCTTGCTTTTGCTATCTTTAGCTTCAAGATAAAGATATGGATGAAACTCAGTTTTAAATTGTTTAATGTGTGTATGTAGTATATGTTAATGGCACATGTAAATGTATGCATGAAGGCCCACATGTCTCTGAACACACGGAGACCTGAGGAGGTGGATGGGTGCCTCACTTTATCACTCCCCAACATATTCCTTTGAGTCAGAGCCTCTCCCCGAGCCTCCACCTTTAATCCCATGGTTCAGGGGATACAGCTGCATGCTGAGACCTCTGACACTTTATGCGGATTCTGTAGATCTAAACTTGGGTCTTCATGTTTATACAAGTGTTCTTACCCCAGGATCCATCTCTCCAGCCCTTGAACAAGAACTTACTATCTCATGATGCTTCTGTAACAAATATTATGAAACTACTTAAAGATCTGTACAGAAACTATGATACCGTCCTCCAGCCATGGGCAGTGGAAGGCAAGATCTGATTAAGCTGAGGTGACGAGAAAGCCCAGTTTTTAAAGAATATCAATAAATAATATCTAAAACACACACACAAAAGTCAATAATGACAGAATGAGCATGTTTTCCTTGGAGATCAAAGGAAACCTCAGAGCAACAGCTCCGAAATGGTTGGACCTGAGCTGGGTACGGTTACAGTGTGGATCCCCGTGGATGGGGGCTTTTGTAAAGTACTTCCATGTAACCTTGGACACCAAAACCCAGTCAGGTGTATTTTCGCTATAATCTATACTTAAGTGATGATGGCCATCCTCTTCTTCCTCTTCCCCCGGCCTTTGTCTCCCTCTTTGGTTTTTGAGGGAGGGGGGTCTCCCTCTATGGGCTACTCTGGCCTTGATCCTACAGCCCGAGTGCCTCAGCTTCCCCAGCACTAGGGTGACAGGCATGCACGGCCATCTCTAACCACATACTGTTTTGCTTTTGTAATCTGTTTTCTTGCAAGATTCTTCACTGGTCATGCAGCAAGGCCAGACCAGGATGTCTGAATGATGAACTGCAGTAAAAGAGTCCGGGAAAATGCATATTCAAATGCTATACACTGGAGCCAGTCCTTCAAAGTCCCCAAATGGGTTCCTTCACACACAGAGACTCTCTAATATCTCTAAAATTATCCCATTGATTTTTTAAATGTGATTTATGTAGAGCTTTATAGCAATATATTCATCAAATACAGAAATATAAGGCTGCATTCAATCTACAATTTCTATACTATTACAGTGCGGATGATGCAATTATGGGAGATTACTACCTTAAGAGAACCTGGTTGTGTCTGAATCAAAATCTCCTCAAATTTTTTAAATGAGGCCATCAATCCATTACTGCCTCTCTCTAAGCATGTGTGTTAGGATGCATACGCTGAGTGGGTTTTCTCCCTTTTAAAGTTGCTACGAAACACAGATTCATAGACATTATTAGATGTGTGATCAACCCCACTGAGAATTGTTGGGAATAAATGGCTTTAGTAAAGCTAACTGTTAAAGCTTGTGTTTGGCGCCAACTCACTATCTGTTTCTCTCCTATCTACAAAGCCCCTCTCAGATAATGCTTCGCTGATAACTCCCAGGGGCCTGTGTATTCTGGAGCTGTTGAAAAACACTCAGATTTGTTTTTCATTGAATCTCAGTGACTTTGGCCCCCTGTGTTTAAATTAGACTGTTTCCTACTACAAAGGAACACATCTAGAAGTTTCTTATAGCCACTCGCAATGCTTCATGTCTGCTTTTGTAAATTTAAGGAACTGTGAAAAACTTCTGAAAAGGTTTGAGAAGGTTTTGAGGGTAAAGGCACTTGCCACTAATGCCTAAGGATGTGAATGGGATCCCACATCTTGGCAGGGAGAGCTGTCCCCAACAGCATGCCTAGTAAACATGCCCCACCCCTCTCCATGAAACATAAACATTTAAGATGTATTAATGTTTAAAAAGAAACAGTTTGAGCATGCTTTGGCTGTAGACATGACGTGGCTTGGATTGAAACCAGATCATGGGTTTAAACACCTAGCCTCTAGCTGGTGACGGTGCCTCTAAGAAGTTGGGCATGACTAGGATCTAGATACACAGAGGGCTGTGACACTGTCGGGTGAGTTAGATGTCACAGCCTTTCTTTGGCCCCATCCCAAATCTCTCTGCTTTGTGATAGACATGCAAGCTAAGCTGCAGCATGCTCCTGCTGTTGCATGGAGCAACCCACGGCTATGGCTTCTCTAACATGATGGACTCTCTCATCTCCTCAATCATGAGGCAAAATGAACCTCTTCTCTCCAGTAAGTCACTTGGTACCAGGTATTGTCTCATAACTGAGAGAAACTGGGCAAATACAGATAATTAGTTCTGGGAAAAGGGTGCTCACCGTGAGAAATCTGATCACACAGACCTTGGGAAATGGTTTATGGAAGCAGTGTGGGAGAATCTGGAGTATCAAGTAGGGGAGAGGGCGGAGCTTACTGGGCCAATCTGGAGGGTACATTGAAGACCAGAAATATGTTCAGTCAAGAGTAAGTACATTTGGTTTCAGAGGAGAACTGGAAATTGGGCTGCAAGCCGTGCTACATCATGTCAAAGAATCCAGCTGTATTCTGTCCTTGTCCTGGGAAATTGAGCGATGGTGGGGGGAGTTTCAAAGCAGTGTAACATTCAGGCTTCAGCAAATTTACTACCCACCACTATTAACCAGGTTTACAGTGAGGGGGGAGCAGGAAAAGTTGGGTGCAAGAGGGGGATGTGCATGGTCTTACCTAACAGCCCCTGAGTGACACATCTCCTGACCTTCCCTCCCCATAGTGGAGACTCACAAACCTGGAAGCTTCCAAGGCAAAGATGGCTCAGTAGCAGGGAGCACACGAATACATTCTCTAATCCTGACAGACTCACTAACAAGAAACATTTGATAGTACAAATGGTTCAAGGCATTTATGAAATCCAATATCCACTCCTAATTAAAACCTTTTAAATTGGTATAGTAGATACCTCTGTCAAATATTATGCTCACCTGTAAAAAAGTAGGAAAGAAATCAAGGCTCAAAGAGGAATGTTAGAAGTCTTAGTCAACTCAGAAGAACATTTTTATGATTAGTAAACCTGTTTTTTGTAGGTTATTTGGCAAATCATTTGGCAAAATAGCAAAATGTCCTCAAAACACACAAAACCTTTTACTAATCAACTCCCTGCCCAGGCCTTTATCCTGTAAAGATATGCAGCCATGACATGGGTGTCTGTCACAGAGACAAGAACGGAAATAAGCACTCAACAAAAGCAACTGGGAAAGAAACTAATATTTATATACACACAAATATTTACATATATACATATGCATGCACACCTGCCCTATGTGTTAAAATACTACATATGCATCATTTAAAACATTACCCAGAATACATAAAAATATGGAAGTGTTAGTTATATTTTAATGACGATAAACATTTTACCTCCCATTCTATTGAAAAAAAAATTCCCATTTATGCATAGGTATATGACGTGTCTTAAAATTTCACAATAATAGATAAAATTATAAACACAATCTGTTCTATTAGACTTATTTATTATATTTTATATGCACAAGTGTCTTGCCTGCATGTATGTGTGTGCCCTGTGTGCTCCAGTGCACACAGAGGCCAGAAGACAGCAGCAGACCCCCGGAACTGGAGTCACAGATGGTTGGGGGCCACCCTGTGGGTGCTGGGAACCTAACCCAGGTCCTGTGCTAGGGCATCAAGTAAGTGTTCCTAACGACTGCGCATGCCTCCCACCCCACACCCTTTTTTCTTCTAATTATTTTAAACTTTTAACGTTTACCTACAGTAACACATAGCCCATGTGAGTACTGGAGAGACAGGGAACATCAAAGTTCAGGACGGACCCAGGGTCCCCATTCAGCAGCACAGCTTCAGTCATCCCTGGAGCCTAGGAGCACTCCGCTAGACAGAAGCAAGGACAGTACTGGTGGCTAGGAACTGGGGAATTCCTGATCCCCAGGACAGGGGTAACTGGGCATGCTCAGGTGCAAGAGGATGGCAACTGTATTACTAAAAGCCACTGCTCATGCTGTGTAAAAACACCTGGGAAACAGCGGAAGGAAGCAAGGGTTCACTTTGGCTTACGATTGGAGGTTGTCCATCATAGTGAGGAGGAGTCTGATGCAGCTGGTGCTTCATAGCCATGGTCAGAAAACAGATCAACACTGACATTTGGGTTCCTTCCTTTCACTCAGTCTGGGACTCTACTCCAAGGGAGGGCGCTACCCATGTTCAGAGTGGACCTTACCAGCTCAACCTAAAAATTCACTCACAGACACACCCGAGGGCCACTTGTCAGCTCTCTCTCTCTCTCTCTCTCTCTCTCTCTCTCTCACACACACACACACACACACACACAGAGGGCTGTCCCTCAGGTCACTCACTCACACATACACAGAAGACTGTCAGACTATCTCTCAGGTGATTCACACACACACACACACACATACACACACACACACACACACACACACACACAGAGAGAGAGAGAGAGAGAGAGAGAGAGAGAGAGAGAGGACTGTCTCTCAGGTGATTCACACACACACACAGGCACACAGGGCTGTCCCTCAGGTCACTTATTTACAGACACAGAGTGTTATCTCTCAGTAAGACAGAGCTAGCCAATAAGAAATGCTAGTAACAGGCCAACAGCTTTATAGCTAATACAGCGTCTCTGTGTGTTATTTGGGGCTGGTGCGGCAGTGGGACCAGGCCAGTGGGAACACCTGCTCATAACGCTCCCTCACTTGAATGCAAACCACTGTGGAAACAAAGGCAGAAGTTCTGCACAGAGCTGCATTGATTACATCCAGAGCTCCAAGGCATCACAGCTTAAACATGACAAGAACTCAAATATCTTTTGTCTAGAAGAAAAGATTGAGTTATTTGTCAGGGGTCTCTAGAGTTTCATCAAGACCTTGAAGACTGGGGAAATTTTATGAACTAGAGAAAAATTATAAACATTTTAAAACTCCCTAACCATAGTTGGTTTGTTCTTATTGTGCTATTTGTGTACAGCTCAAATAGGTCTAAGGACAGACTTCAAATTCTTTAGATCAGTGGTTCTCCACCTTCCTAATGCTGCAATTCTTTAGTACAGTTCTTCGTGTTGTAGTGACCCCAAGCATAAAATTAGTTTCATTGGTATTTCCTAACTGTAGTTTTGCTACTGCTTATGAATCACAATGTAAATATTTGATATGCAGGGTATCTTGTATTTGACCCCCCCCCCCCCGTGAAAAAGTCATTTGACCTCCAAATGGGTCATGACCCACAGGTTGAGAACAAATGCTTTAGAGAAAACATCTGGGTCAAAAAAAAAAAAAAAAAAAAAGCTAAAAATGCTTTCAAACAATTTCTACCCTTGAGTAGTGAAGATGTTATACCTATTTTGCATTTATATCAAAAATGCAAGTTGTCTACTGGTTTCATACATAGGGGGTGGCTTGATTTTGTTGTTGTTTTTCTGTTTTTCTATATTATTGAATGTTAAAGTCTAATGCATGCATGCTAAAATAGATATTTTCTTCCACAAAATGGTGTTGTGTGGTCTTTAAATCTTGGCACTGCTGACCCTGGAGTGGATAATGTAGAGTGATATCCACCTATCCTACACACACACACACACACACACACACACACACACACACTATTTCCCATGAGCCACATCCCCTTCCACAGTTCAGCCAACTAGAAATTTCACTCGAGAGGTGGCAAAATCCACCCTACTCACTTGAGAACAAGGGATCCAAAGGCTCTTTGACAAACTCTGGGTATGAAAGTCATTCAGAAATCTCACCAGCCGCAGACAGAGAGTTGCTTAGAACTGAATGTGAAGAGGATAACAATAGGCTTTTTAGTTATCTGTTGGGATTTAATCCAATTTAGATAAAATTTAAAATTTACCAGAGGGTACATTGAAGAGAAAGTCTTTTTAGCACTGAAATAAAAAATCCCATAAATTTTGCACAAAGTTTCACCATGATAAAGAGGGAAATGTAGGCATATACTCCAAGGCTCTGTGTGTGTGTGTGTGTGTGTGTGTGTGCTTCTATTACAACAAACGTATTCTCTAATTATCATATTTAAACTATGTCACACTGAGCTCTCCCCCCCCCCCACACACACACACATCAATAACAGGTTTAATACTGTATGTCTGTCAAGAATGTTATCACTGGGCATAGCAGTGCATGACTATAACCCCAGGACATGAGAAGCAAAAGCAGGAAGACTGTCACAAATTCAAGGTCATCTGTATAGCATGCTCCAAGTCAGCCAGGGTTACATAGAGAAACACTGTCTCAAAAACCAAACAAAAGTATAAAAGAGAGAAAGGGGAAGCCACAGAGCATTCTGTTTGCAGAGAAACACCGATTGAGTGTGAATAAAAGGGTTTCCACCACACTTATCTCAAGTTAAGTCCAGGAAATGTGTCAACCCTCAGTGATTTGCTGTCATCTCTATCTTTGTCTCTTCCCTAACACACTGTATCTTCCTATCTGTGCCGTGGAATGAGATTCCAAGTTTAGACATTAAGCCTTTGGGTGATTTCTTTACACAGTGATAACCCTGGTGTCACAGGAAACTCAGGGCTAGCGTGACAGTCTGGGGCTAAACTAGACAAAGCTACTTTGTGTAAACATTTTATTCCTTTATGAATCAAGTTCTCCTGTATTTCCTACTCTGAACAGGTAGTTCACAGCTCCGTGAAAACTCTTCATTTATTAATTACACCACTATTTATTTGGAGGACAGTTTGCTTGTCTTTGTTTTAATTTCTTGATTTTTCTTCTCCCAATCCTCCTTCTGTGGCCGATCTCTGTAGTATTTTTTTTAATTTTTATTGTATTTTACTTGCCTACACATTCATTTACCATATGCGTGTGCACACGCCATAGTTAGCACTCAGAGAACAACTTGCAAGTAGACTTCAGAGATGGAACTCAGGACCCTCAGACTTGGTGGCAGCTGGCTTTACCTGAGAAGCCATCTTGCAACCGCTGTCCTTTTCTTGTTGCAAATTCTCCTTCTCAGAAAAGTGGGCACGTCCCCAGGAAAAGGTATGACTGAAACAATAAGAAAGTCTGCTAAGCCCTTCCCAAGCTCCAGCCTCTGGCCCAGGCACTAGGATGAGGGGACCATGAAGTTCTGCCCCTGGTGGCCTGCGGTGGAGTGGCAGGTGCGGAGGGCAATGACAAGCATTGGTACCTGAGAGTCCATGTGCCCTCTGATCTCTCTGGGTAGAAAGGCCACGGCTGCTTCCCGCACACAACACCACGGACGCCTCGCAGCAGCACTGTGCATGTGTGGGGTCAGACATTTGGGTTCGGACACGTGAACCACCACTTGCTGTGGAAAGTCGTGGGCGAGTTACACAGCCATGAGGAGGGTCCCACGTCTCTCAGGCTGCACAGTATTAAGCGGTTGTCATGTAACCGCATGGACGCTCGTCGGCATCACTGCTGATGGCAGCGGTGACGTGGTTATGGCATGCTTCAAGCTAGGTGAAAGTGAGGAGACAAGTCATTACAACCCCCCTCACAGGATTGTGGGAACTACCAAGTAAGTCAACACTGGGAACACTACGCTTGCAACGTGTACAAGGGATGGTGGGATGGCTCAGTGGGTAAAGGTGTCTGCTGCCAAACCGGACAACCAGGATTCAGTCCTCGGGCTGCACAGGGTAAAAGGAGGAACCCAACCCCTGGAAGCTGTCCCCCAACGCCATATGGTAGCACCCCCCCACACAATAAACGAACATAACAAATACAAAAGTGCTTTAAACACCCCTGACATGCACATAATGTACTGTGATATCTTTATTTGGCATTAGCCCTTTCCCTCACAGATTTGAGGTCTTGGCTGTAAAGATTCCCTCCCTGTCACATCGGAGTTTACTTTATCCTAACGCCAACATCAGGGACAGCCCAGGGCACTGAGCGACTGCGGAGGAGTAGCTGCTAATGAACACGTATGGAACAGATCTGGAACTTCGAGTCATGGTACAGTAACCAGAAAGTCACAGAGGGATCCGTACAGAGGTGGGCCATCAGCTCAGCAAGGTTCCAGTCCTTAGAAAAGAGCTCGCAGAAGTAGAAATGGGACTGTGGTGAGTGGTGACACATGGCTAGCCAGGCACCCAGCACCACAGGGTCGCTTTGCATGTGACAAGTCACCTCTGAGCCAATGCAGACCTTTGGGACTTTCTGTTTATGTCTGGGATATGAATTGGACTTCAGTCTACAAATACCAAAGACCAGGCGTCTTGGGCTGTACATATCCTATATAACCATCCAGAATATTCCTGGTGTGGCTCTGGCCCCCTAAAAGGCAGCAGGGACTCTCACTTCTGCAAGAGGCACAGTTGTTCTGCCAGTCAAAGAGCTACAGTAAGTAAATGCTCTCATCAACCCAGTAAGTGGCTGCCCTAATTAACCTCTCTGCCTCCACACCCCAGACTTACAGAGCAACATGACAGGGGTGGACTTGTCCTTGGGCAGGCTGGCCCTCCCTGGACCCCATTCTTAGCAAGGAATCAGATCTGTGCCCACCACTTATGGATGAGAGCCTTCATGAGTCAGCTAAGCGCATCTGTAAAGCGGGAGGCCACTGCCTCACTGATGCTGTGAGAGATGGGCTCAACAGTCCCTTGTGAGGCCCTAGGTACAATGCCTAGCCCCAGGCAACAAGAACAAGGAGCCCCAAGCTCCATGCACCTTCTAGAAGCTCCCGCATATCTAGTGAGAAACCCTTGGAAAGCTAGCTACTGAAAATAAGAATGGTCCCTTATGTTGCTTGGGGGTAGGACTTGGATGTTCTCACATTAATGGCCTTTTTTATTGAGAACGAGAAGTTGGTGCTGTCTTCTTAGATAATAAAGGAGTGACTTGAGAGCATCTGCGAGAGGGAAGTCAGGGGCAGGAGGTGCCGAGTGTGCATGTGTACAATGACACACTCTTCTCTTGACCATGGAAGAGTTCCAAGAAGGTGGCTGGCACAATCTCCCCAATGACACATGGAGAAACGCAGGCTCAAAACGAGGGAGAAATGGGCTAGAAGATGCATAGAACTGGCAGTGGCGATGACCGAGGCAGCACAGCTCACGACTGAGTGGGACTGAAGTTTATAAGGTGGAGCTGGGGACAAAAACGAACACAGCGTTACAAATACAAAGTGAGGCTCAGCCAGTGCAAGAAGACACAGCTCTTTGCCGTGCTCAACTTCCCAGTGTCACACTCACGGGGCCACGGAGGCCTCTGTGACCGACTAGCACCGTTTCTGGGTGTGTGCAAGAGAGGATGCTCCGGGAGACATCTGCCTTCTCCCTGCTGAACAGCAGGAGCTGTGACTCTGATGGTCTCCTGTCCTTGGGAATCCCAAGTGCCAGCCCCTCAGGAATCCATATCAGACTACATAGTTTAATGTCAACTTAATGCAAGCCAATGTCATCTGAGAAGAGGGAGCCTCAAGTGAGAAAAGGCTTCATCATAAGATAGGGCTGTAGGCAAGTCTATTGGACATATTCTTTATTAGTGAATAACAGGGAAGGGCCTAGCCCATGGTGGGTGGGGACATCTCTGGGCTGGTGGTGCTGGGCTCTATAAGAAAGCAAGCTGAACAAGCCATGGGGAGCAAGCCAGTAAGCAGCTCCCCTCCATGGCCTCTGCATCAGCTCCTGCCTCCAGGTTCCTGCCCTGTTTGAGTTCCTGTCCTGACTTCCTTCATCAATGAACAGTGATATGGAAGTATGAGCCACATTAACCCTTTCTGCTCCAACTTGCTTTTTGGTCATGGTGTTTCAGCACAGCAATAGAAACCCAAACTATGACACAGACCAATAACGTGATTATCTATCTACTATCTATCCATCCATCCATCCACCATCCATTCACCCACCCACCCATCCACCCATTCACCCACCCACCCATCCACCCACCCACCCATCCATCCACCCACCCATCCATCCACCCATCCATCCATCCACCCATCCATCTATCCACCCAAATATCTACTATATAGCTATCTATCCACTGTCTTTTTATCTATCTATCCATACATCTATTCTATCTACCCTCTTTCTTTCTCTGTCTGTCATTCTTTCTTCCGTGTGTGTGTGTGTGTGTGTGTGTGTGTGTGTGTGTGTGTGTGTGTGTGTGTGTTGGTCCCACATGAATGCAGGCAGACATGTGGAGACAACGGTCAACCTCAGGTACGTTTCCATGGATACCATCCACCACACTTTCTAAGACAGTGGCTTTGGGAGACCTGAAACTCACCAATTAGGCTAAGCTGGCCTCAGGGACCTCCCTGTCTCTGCCTCCACAGCTCTGGGATTATCATCACACACCAGGTGTTTACATAGTTTCTGAGGATGGAACTCAGGTTCTCAGGTTTGTACAGCAAACATTTTCCCGTATGGGCTACCTCAAACTATAAACAATGACCTTCTTAATCCTCAGTTTGGTTTGTAGGTAGCAGATAGCAGATTTAACCTCCACAAGTGACTCAACACTCAAGTCTCCCTTTTTCCTCCCCTCTCTCTAATCTCTGTTGGCTACTTATCTGGACCCCTGGCTGACTCAGCCATGAAGCTGCTACACTGTTCCTTCTGGTTCCTAGACAATTCCTCCAATTTAATGTCAGAATTAATTAATTTAATTCTGCACCATATACAGCAAGTGTGAAGCGCCTGTGCTAAGTGATGGGCATGGCACATGGCCTGGAAGTGTCTGCCCCGTCCCCAGAATGTGGGTGTGATGGTCAGTGTATGCATCTGAGATGCTAATTTAAGGACTGCTGTGGAGTATTTTATAGACATGCCTAATGTGAGCAGTCAGCAGAGGTGACGACACTCAATCATGTGAGCGCACCCAGCCACCTTTGTACAGAATGTCAGCAAAGGAGAAGCTCCTCGCCAGCACTCCAGGCTGAGTTCCAGAGCTGTACTGCCCTTCAGCATCCAGACCTGTCAGACTCACAATCACATGAGCCAATTCCTTTTAAGAATCCCTTGTATGCATCAATGCTATAGAAATATTTACATTTATAAATATATTTATAACTTGTATGTAAGTTTCATATAAACATGGGCATATATACTTAGTAATTTTCCCTTATTCATGGTTTCACTTTCTATATTTTCAAAGGTTTCCTAAAGTAAGCTAAAAACCAAACAGTAAATGGAATTCCAAAGACAGGCATTTCATAATGTTTTAAACACATACCATCTTGAGTAGAATGGGAAATCTCACAGCATTCCCCTCCACTCAGCTCTCTATCCTGCCTAGGACATGAATCCAATCCTTAGTTCAACATGTCCACACACTGTATGCACTACTCCCAAAACCGGAGAATCCTTGGAGTCTACAGCCTGGCTAGCCTGGGCCATGCAGCAGTAGGTCCAAGGAACTCTTCATTTCTCAGGGACAGCCCCAAAGTGCAAGAGGAGCACTTTGAGAAATTTGAATATGTCAGTGACAGCCACAAAGTATCACCTTGCACTATGACAAGCAGAAAGGTGTCTGCCATACGGAAAGGTGGCAAAGACATCAGAGAGCACTTCCCACACCTCAGAGGACCACACTCCCACACCTCAGAGGACCACACTTCCCACACCTCAGAGGACCACACTTCCCACACCTCAGAGGACCACACTTCCCACACCTCAGAGGACCACACGGTGTCATAGCTGCTACTTCCTTCCTTTCTGTCACCTCTTAAGGGGCCTGGTTTGGAGCCTGAAGTTTATCAAAGCTGTAAGTGTGTGAGACAAGTGTGCACACACAGACTTAGTCCTACTCAAAAGTACCTGTCCGGGGTCTCAGACCATATCCCACATGGGTGAGCAGAGTCTGTTGATGGTGGGGAGTATTCACTGGCATCTGGACCTGCCTCATCCAGGAGCTAAGTAAGGGCTCCTCTTACCAACTTCATTGTCTCTTACTATAAAAGAATTCAAGCCTTAAAAATTCATTACATTTGAAAGTAGGGGGGATGGCTTAGTGGGTAAAGTATTTTCCGTGTAAGCATGAGAACCTGAGTTTGGGGCCCCAGAACCCACATAAAGCCAGATATGAAGCACACATCTGTAATGCCAGGGCTTCTATCGAGAGATGAGAGGCAGAGACAGGGGAATCACAGGAAGCTTGTGGACCACCTATCCTGACAAACACAGCAGTAATTACAAGAAACTCTGTGTCTCAAAGAAGGTGGAAGGCAAGAAAGGACCAACACCCATGGCTGTCCTCTGACTTACACACATACCATAGACACACACACACATCACACACACACACACACATACCCACACACACCACACACACATATACACATACATATACAAATATACACATACACACACATCACACACACACATATACAAACATACACATAAACACACACCACACATACATATACAAACATACACATACACACACATATACAAACATATACATACACATACATATACAAACATACACATAAACACACACCACACACATAAATATACAAACATACACACACACATACATACACACACACCACACACACACATACATATACAAGCATACACACACATACATACACACACACCACACACACATACACACACATACAAACATACATACACACACTCTCTCACACATACACCATGGTACCAGTATGCTTACCCTCACACATGAATACACTCACACAAAGATATGCACACATCATAAAGTTTTAAAAATTAAATTATTATGCTTAATGTGGGAAACTAGCTCTCTCTATTTGCTTTGAAGATCCTGGAACACCTGGAGAAGTCTTGTTGGAAGGGCTGTGATGTTCAGACCCTCATAAAAAGCCAGTGCGCGCCAGCCCATCCTCACCCCAGAGTTCCCTCTTCATGCCACCAGCCTCCTTCTGTCATTAACGCAACTCACTTGAACCCTACCCCTGAGTCCTGGGGGAAATCAGAGCATGCCTCCGAATCTCTCACTGACTCAGGACGCGGGCAAGGTTAGCCATTAGCCTGTAGGTGGGATGAACAGGGTAAGAAGGCCAGGCCAGGTTCCTTACATCACCATGCTTTCTAAATCCCAGCAAGTGCTCAGTGAGGACTCGGCTGATGCACCATCCCTGCTCTACAGCCCTTTCATTAAAGCAGCTGTGCCCAGGGAAAAGACAAACTTCTCATTTTTCTAATCCTTAGCAGCACCTTAGAGCGGAGTCCACGCGGGAGCATTTACCGGAAGATGAGGGCTGGAGCAGACATGGGGATGGGACAGGGCTTGTTCTTTTAAAGCTAATCTGCATACAGATGGTCTTTAAAAATCTGTCACTAGTTGGAGCAATGTTTGTTTGTGGAACAGAGAGAGTGTGTGTGTACGTGTGCATGTGTGTGTGTGTGCATGTGTGCCTGTGTGCATGGGCATATGTGTACACGTATGTGTGCTTGTATGAGCGCATGTGTTATGTGTATGTATAGACAAGCCTGATTCTCGGGTGTTTCTACCCCAGTCTCTAACTGACCTGGAACTTCACCAGGTAGGCTACGCCAGTCCGCTGAGCCCCAGGGTCCATCTGTCTCCTTCTCTCATCCTGCTGTTGCTGGCTTTTCACATGGGTTCTTGGGATCTGAAATGGGTTTCTCATAGCTTCATGGCAAGTGCTTTACCAACTAAGCCCTTGCCACAGCTCTAGTTGAAGAAGTGTTTCAAGTCATACTGAGGAAGAGATGAAGAGTTAGTTTTACATGTAGTTATGAGTCTACCTGGAAATAATGGCTTAGCAATGAGATTCCCAAATTCACCACGTGCTCATTAGGAGACTCCATAGGGTCTACAGGCAAGTTAAACAAAGTTGCCCACCCTGGTATAAGATCCCTGTCCACAGGGGAGGAAAGACCCATGGGCATATGGGCTTGGGCAGTGAACGGTGCTGGGGGAGAAAAGATATTGCTTCCTTCCTCTAGTTTTGCCAAGCTCTTGTTGCGGCTCATGGATGAGTCCAAGATGCATGAGGTGAAATTCCAGGCCAGGCTGCCTTCCTATCTGGACACTTGTATGCAATGCTGTAGCCACACAATTGGGGTAGGCAGGCATCTCGGTTCATAAAGGCAAATGGGGGGATATTTTAAAAGAACGTTTCAGGGTTTGATCCTGCACGTTTAGTTACTTCATCACCTCCAAAGAACAGGTTGACGTTTTCTAGCTGCCACATGCTCTTCTTGGCCCGTAGTTTTAAGTCCTTTAAACCTGGTGGCTTCTCTCTTTTCTTGATAAGAAAATGCAGGCCTGGAAATAACCCAGGGTGAAGTCGGGACTTAAACACAAACAGCCTGAGAACCCACCAGTCTAAGGAGCAGCACCTCCCATTGCAAGTACCACTCTCCACTGAGGCTTCCCACTCCTCCAGTATCACAGAGCCCTTGATTTGATGTGTGGCACCTGGAAAATATCTGCTAAAAACAAGGAATTTAGACTTGTATTTGTAGCTCTTAAATTGTGTGTTTTCCTTACCAAAATAACACACATGATTCAGCTCACAGGTCAAGTGAGTTGCAGACATCGAAAGAAAAAAAAAATCCGGGACAAACAGCTTGTGAAATTGTCTAAGATGTTTAAGAGGGGCACCCCTGGCCTTAAGGTGGTTGTTTTAGTTAGGGTTTCTATTGCTGTGAAGAGACACTGTGACCGTAACAACTCGTATAAAGGAAAACATTTAATTGGGACTGGCTTCTAGTTTCAGAGGTTTAGTCCAGTGTGGTCAGGGAGAGAAGCATGGAAGGCGGCGTGCAGGCAGACAACGGTGCCGGGGAAGGACCTGAGAGGTCTACATCTTGATCTGCAGGCAGCAGGAAGAGACTGCCACACTGGGCCTGGCTTGAGCATCTGAGACTTCAAAGCCCATCCCAGTGACACACTTCCTTCAACAAGGCCACACCCCCTCCAACAAGGCCACGCCTCCTAATGGTGCCACTCCTATGGACGACGTTTTTATTCAAGACACCACAGTGTTCATCCATGTAAAAGTAGGCTGACAAGTAAGAAAGGGCCTTGAGTGCTCTACTGAAACCGTAGTAAAAAAAGGGGTCCTTCTTTCCAGGCTGCTGCAAATGAATGCCCCAGGCCAGTGGGAGCCTGATCCCACAGCTGTGCAAAGGGACAGAGGAAATGGAAGAAAAAGGGTGGGAACCGCTTTGAGTGTGGAGACAGTGTTGAAAACCAGATGCAAAAAAATACAGCCACAAAGAAGCCCAAAGGGGAAACTCAGGGCTCAGAAGACAAGACCAAAGACAGGATGAGGTCACAGTTCTGAGCATGCAAGATGTTCCCTGCTCGATTTTCTCAGAAACCAGATACAAATAGCTACCCAAGCCAGAAATGGAAGCTGGGGCTGTTATCCCAGCACTCAGAAGGCTGGGGCAGAGGGCTGACTGAGTTTAAGGAAACTCTTGAGTTCTACAGAGGAGTTTCAGGCAAGCTTGGGCTATAGAATGAAATTTCATCTCTGGAAATTTAAATTAAAAGAAGATAATATGTGGGTTTTAAAGTGCTGGGAAGTTGTGAAGTCAGAAAACGGGACAGCGTTTCTCAAAGAAATAAAGGAAAGAAATCACACCCTCATGGGAGAGGGTGTGATTGGCCAGAGGACAGTCTCAGGAATCACCCTCAGGAACGAACACAGCTACCTCCTCTGAGGTGGGGTCTCTCACTGGCCTAGAGCTCACTTACCAGGCCAGACTGGCTACACGGAGCCTCCTGCCTCCTCCCCAACACTGGGACTGCAAGTGCACCAGGCCCAGAACCTCACGGGACTCTGGGGGTTGAACTCAGCTCCTAGTGCTTGGAAAGCAAGGACTTGATCAACTGAGCCTCCACCCAATCCGGGCAGTATGCCATCTTTGTTTAAATATCCCCATTTGTTTGTAACATAACCCTTGCTTCAATCTGAATTCACAGAAGTCAACTACAATGTTTCCATAGACAGAACTACGTGGATGAGCAGAGCAGTCACTTCCTTCCTCTCACTAGGATAGAGACGGTGGTCCACACCATCATGTTCAGAAGTTGAGAGGTCAGTGAACAAGAGTGGGTCTCAGGGACCCTGAGTGCTCACCCTAGGTCTTCACCCTAACCCTCCCTGCTCTCTGCTCTCCAGATCACAGCCTCTCCCTGTAACTTAACTACAGGCTAGAATTCAGCCTCAGCCTGGGTGCGGTGACAGGCATCACCAGTAATCCCCACACTCAGGTGGAAGAGGCAGGAGCATCAATGAAAGTTCAAAGCCATTCTGGTCTACGTGCCAAGTTTCAGGTCAGTCGGGGCTAAACAGTGAGACCCCTTTCTCAAGAAAGAGAAGAAGAGGAGGAGCAAGAAACTTGCGGAGGACCTGAGAGTCAGCTCCCAGCAACCAGGTCACGAGACTCCAGTGGCCTCCAAGTCCCACTCCAGAGGATCCGAGGCCTCTCTGGCCTCTGTGGGCACCCACACTCACACACAGATGCACATTTGTAAACATAAGATGAATCCTTTTTTAAAGAAAGAATTCAGTACCAGATGTTCTTCCCATGTGAAATGTCACCTTCCCAGAACTCTTCCTCAGCCTTTTCCTCAAAGCCTGGAAGTCCCATCTTCACAAGAAGTCTCTGGTTACTCACCATTGCTTGTGGAAGGGTGGGTGTCTTGGTCTTGGTGCTGTGGACGGAACCCAGGGCTCTGTGCATGCTAAACACCCACCCTACCACCCTACCGTGGGCTGCATCCCCAGCCCTCTGCAGCTCTGTTGTAGATTGCATCCAACAGTTCATTTTCACTATCTGAAATCATGTCGATCTCTGATTTGTTAACCTCTTCACTACTGTTCCATCCATTTGGCTCTACGGAATTAACAGACACCTAGCTACACCTAGATCTATTTCTAAGCCTGAGAACACCCACTTCACAACCAATAAAGGACCTTTATCCAAAGGGAGAAATGATACAAAATGAGAGAAAGAAAATTCTCTTAGCTCCTAAGTCCAGAGCAACCCTAGGAATAGAGAGAGGGCCTCTCTGCTTGACTACTGATTTACCTGCTAATCAAAATGGCTAAGTGGGCCCACTCCAGCTGTTGCTAGACAGAAGGTGATGGGCGCAGGCTGGGAGTTCCTGGACAAACTTAAGCCTTTCTACTCTCAACACTAGAGCAGCCCCAGTCCCGAGTGTGTGTGTCTTCCTGGCATTGAGTGATGAATACAAGCATTTAACATCACCCCAAATTTGTAGTGCCATTGGCAGGTGTTACTTTAGCATACTGTTGAGTTAAACAGTAAGAATATATTGCCTGAATAAATAAGAAAAAGAAGATATGGCTTAACTTACTGTATTAAATACTAAATGGACTGGGGAGATGGCTCAGCACATAAAGTGCTTGCTGTGTAAGTAGAAGGGACCTGGTTCTATCCCCAGCACGCATGTAAAAAGCCGGGTATGGGGACACATGCCTGTAGCTCAGCACTGGCTGGCAATGGAGACATCTGGATTCAGAGGTCTCACTGGGATCCAAATGTTAAGTTCCATTTTCAGTGAGAGACCCTGCCTCAAAGAAATGAAGTAGAGAAGCATTAGAGAAAGGGACACATCACCATCTCTGGGCTCTGTGATACACACAGGTGCATGTTCATGCATGTGCACACACACACACACACACACACACACACACACACACACACATTATGAGGTAGGGCCTGACTTAGTGGCACGTGACTCTAATCCTTGTACTTTCGAGGCTGAAGCAGGAGGGTTTGTTTGAGTCTAGCCTAGGCTACATGGTAAGACCCAATTTCAAAAAGAAAATAAAAAAATAGGGTAAGACCTGTCCTTATCCTGTTTGTTAAGTTAGGAAACTGGGACACAAAGGGTTAACGAGAGAAGGCAGCTGCAAGCCAGCATCTGAGCCCAGGGAGTCCAGACCAGAGCAACTTTATTAATCTAAGCAGTCAATACAATTCCTGTTCATGAGAGGTGCGAGGGTGAGGAGATGACATCCACCATGGCCTGGGCACACATGATTCAGCACCACTTTCACAGGCCAGCCCACCTCTGACAGCTAGAGCAAGCGCTCATTCTCACTCAGCACCTAATTTGCATCTCAGAAAGACTCAAGGTATTATCTGGGAACAGAAGCAGAACGTGACAAGGACCCAATTATAAGAGCAACATGTGAAACAACCACAAAATGTAACCTCTCAAAGAATCAACACCGTAGGTGCCATCCCAATAACAGGTCTTTGGTGAGGAATTAACCCTCCCTCCAGAACAGGAGGTGTGGGTGAGCAAGTTTGCCTAAGGGATGGCAAAGCTTATCAGGGCCCCATGCACTCAAGCACCTAGTGACGCCAGTGCAAAACAAAACACAAAATTCTCAGACGGTTGAATAAAATGTTCCCAGATACATAGAATAATCAAGGTGCTTGCAATTAAAATCCCACACAGTTACATTATAAAATGTTCCTGAAGCATACCTCAAAATGTACTTCAGTGATCTTTGGTGATGCATGGTTAACAAACTGAAACAAAATGAAGCCAAGAGATACATCCTCCTGCCCCCCCCCCCAGACACACACACACACACACACACACACACACATACCCAAGCAAAATCAATGAACAATCGCCTTTCTTATACAGTAGTACAAGCTAATTAACTCAACTCAGGGGGCTTGAATGCCATCCTCAGTCTCCATCAGACTCACAGATGTGTTGCTGAAGAAGCTAACTCCAGGGCAGGGAAGGCAAGGAGGAAAGGACTCTGTCTAGAGAATGGCAGGTGTAGAGAGCTGCGAAGTGCCACACCTTAAAGATGGCACTGGCTTCTGCCCTCCACCTTCCCGATGGTGAGTGCTCTCTATATTAAACAATTCCATATTTGGCTAAAGGCTGAGAATCTGGCTTGCTTCTGTGTATGTGGACCTGTCTGTTTTTGTTTTTCACCGCATGGCATTCTGGGGTTGACTGCCCAAGGGCTTTTAAGCTGTGGGCTGGGCTACCCTGGGGTCAGAAGATTATACAAGGTTCCTGAATAAACTGCTTAAAGAAGAGTCCGAACGTTGTGTTTTCCTTGCTGGTCAAGGTAGATGCGACAGGCAGGTAGGTTGACATGTTCTTAGAGGCACCATGCCAATAGCAACTCTTAAAGAGGAAAGAATTCACCTGGGGGCTTGCTTACATTTCAGACGCTTAGTCCATTATCATCATGGTGGGGAACGTGGGGACATGCAGGCAGACAGGGACTGGAAAGGCAGCCGAGACCCTTATATCCTGATCCACAGGCAGGAAAGAGGGAAATGCTGTTTGAAACCTGAAAGCCCCCCCCTCAGTGATACACTTCTTCCAACAAGGCCACACCTACTCCAACAAGGCGACACCTCCTAACCCTTTAATCCTTCTCAAATAGTGCCATGGCCTGGTGACTAGATGAGCTTATAGGGACTACTTTTATTCAAATCAGCATACATACATAAGACAGTATGCAGCGATAGGAAGTCGCACTGTTGGAATTCAGAGAGCAAGCAAGATTTAGGCTTAGGCTCATATACTGCTTAGACTCTAAAGACTATTTCATGTTCATACGTGGTAGATGCTTCTGCTTCATAGACCCACATAGTATCATCAGAAACAATAAGAATGAGACACCTTCCCCAAAACTGCCTTCAAATCCACTCCTATGCAAACTGGGGCACCGGCAAAGAGACCCCACTGGGTGCTATGTATAAGACAGAGGGGAGAGAAGAAAGTGGTAGTGTAATTCGGGCCAAGACCTCAGAACAGAGGGGGGTGTGGTGAGGCCCAGTCTCAGTGTGACATCCTGAGGGAGAATCAGAAACAAGAGTTGGAAGGAGAAGACAATGGACATCTCATATCTCAACAAAGAGGACACATCCCTGCTGTGTGTGACTCCTGCTCTGTCTAGATGCTCAGTGGACTGATGAAAGAATACAGAGACTGGATAAAAGAAAGTACAGTACACATGTACATGCGCGCGCACAGACACACACACACACATACACACACACGCATGCACACAAAACAAAGCTCTAAATCAAACTATTATACATCAGTCCTATGGCTTAAAAATGGTTTATATTCCCAGAGTTTCATGAGGTTGAAGCCTGATGTCCAGGATGATGTTTGACACTGGGAGGCAGTACAGAGCCTTAAACAGGTCATTTGGGATACTCCCTTGAAAGGATTGGGGGAATCTGGCCATATTCCAGCATCAAATTCCAGGATATAAGATCTGGATCACAAACATACTCCTGCCATGGACCATAAACCTATGTGGACATCTGGTCTTGGACACTGAGTCTCAAGGACTAAGTAAATATTGCATATTAGGAAACAAGATAGCACAGGGATCAAAGGCATTGGCCTAGTGCGCTCTCTCTCTCTCTCTCTCTCTCTCCCTCTCCCCACCTTCTCTCTCTCCTCCCCCGCTTCCTCCCCCCCCCCCACACACACACATACACACTGGATTTGCCACAAAATGAAGAGGAAACAGTTCTGGCCAGTGCAGGCTCTTTCTGATAGTGTCCCAGGGATGCAGCTAGAGTCTCTTACTTCTTCCTTCTTGTTCTGTGTTCCTACTGCTTCCAGCAAGACCTCAGCCAGTCCCAGTTTCTTCGCTGGTGCTGGGATCTGGACCATCGTTATTCCTCTCCACCTTGAGCTGCTTGGTATCTGTGAGCCTTCACTACAAATAATTTTAGTGCTCTGTACTCTGTAGTAAAATAATGATTTTGTGCATTCCCTACAGACAACCTAATATCATACAAACTGAAAACACTTGTGGTATTCTGAAAAAGAAGGCTTATTTTAATAGTAAGGTGGATTTACATTAATTTAGTTTAGCAAATAAATGTATCCTAAGTAGTCACTTTTGTACTTAAAATATGTACTTATTTTGGGTGTCCCAAGGTTCTGTTTACCTATAAGGAAATAAATAGTAGATGTATGATATTAAGAGGACTTCGTTATTTATAGTACCCCAGTGAAATTCACTTACACAATTGTTTCTTGTTTTGGAAAGAGCTTGCTACTGCCACGATCCATCCTATATGTGAGAGGAAACTTCTGTCTACAGGGCACCAGTTCTGTAGCTGGCTTTTGTGAAATAGCAGTCCCTCTGACTTGGCCCTTCAAGGGGTTCCTTCCCATCACCCATACAATGAGAAAAAAAAAATCCTCCTGTGATTTTATGACTACACGAAACAGTTTAAAACATGCAGTGCTATGCCCTATCAGTACAAGAGATCTCCCCATCAAAAGACTATGCCCCTACCTACCACCAATCACCATCAAGACACCCATCATCACCTATCCTGTGTGATCCTCTTCCTCCTTGGCAGGTTCTACTCTTGGTCTTAGCTGTGCTTTGTGTGTGTGTGTGTGTGTGTGTGTGTGTGTGTGTGTGTGTGTGTGTGTGTGTAGAGTCCAGAGAACAACCTCAGGTGCCATTCCTCAGGTATCCCATCCATCCTTTTTTGAGACAGGGTCTCTCACTCGCTCGGGGCTTTCCAATGAGCCCCAGGGATCTACCTTGTCAACTTCTTCAGTGCTGGGATACAAAAGTTAAGTATCACATCTGGCTTTTATAAACATGAGTTCTGGGGCTCTATATGAAGTCATTACACTGACAAGAAAAGCACTTCACCTACTGAGATAAGCCCTCAGCCACAGGCTATGTGTCTGTCCTCTAACTGAAGACAGAAACAAGCATGCAAAGATGGCTGAGTACTGTCCTGGGCTACCGACATTAAAGCAATCCTTCTCCACAAGCAAACCTCCTATGGATGAGCAGAGACCTGCAAAGGGAACCTTCAACCCAAACAACAATGTGCTTGAAGTATGAGAGAGAGAGAGAGAGAGAGAGAGAGAGAGAGAGAGAGAGAGAGAGAGAGAGAGTTTTGCTTTGTTGTGGTGAAGTGTTTACAGAAGATGATCAATCAAATGAATTGTACACAGACACCCTGTGCAGGTTCCAGCTTGTCTCCCACGTTCTCAGAATAGGAGCACAACTCAACCTTAATGATGAGGCTGGGCAGTAGAGGCACACGCCTATAATCCCAGCAGTCTGGAATGCAAAGGCAGGTGGATCTCTGTGAGTTTGATGCCAGCCTGGTCCAGGACAGAAAGAGTGCTGGGGGATGTCCTTCTGTATGCTTTGAGTACATGTAGCCAGGTAGGAAGTCTAGGCAGGGCTGTAAGATGAGGAGAATTCTGGGGAGAGGACACAGAGCGTGAGTGGCCAGGAAGACACCATGTAGTTGCCAAAGGAGTAACATGTCAGAGCATTACGGGTAAGCCACAGCCTTGTGGCAATACATAGTTTAATGGATATGGGTCAATAAGAGCTAGCCAATAAGAAGCCTAAGTCATTGGCCAAACAGTTTATAATTAATATAAGCTTCTCTATGTTTATTTGTAACTAAACAGGGCTGCAGGACCAGGAGGGACACACCTTTACCAGAGATATACTGAGAAATCTTGTTTTGAAAAATGAAATAAAAAAAGAAGAAAAGAAAGTTAATGATGAGACCATGATCACAGCAAAGCAATTGGCCCAGAGAATGGGTAGACAGGACACTCAGAACCATCAACCCAAAACAGAGTAGTTATGAACTCACTCCTTCTGGTTATCTCCACATAAAACTCCTGTAGGGTTTCACATCTGTTTCTGTGACAAATGCCTCATCAAAAGGTCAGCATGAAGGAGAAAAGGGTTTATCCGGCTTACAATTTCAAGTCACTGCAGGGAAAGTCAAGGCAGGAACGTGTACATCCACAGTCAACAGCAGAGAAAATAAACACACGCCTGCTGCTTGCTTGCTCTCAGCTAAATCTCTCATACTCAGGGACACCAGTCTAGGGAATTGTGCTGTTCACAATGGGCTGGGTTTTTCTATATCAATCAACTACTAAGATGGCCTCTGAGAGATATGCCCACAGGCCAACCCATCCAGACAGTTTCTGATTAAAACATACTTTCTAGGTGACTCTGGGCCACACTGATCCAACAGTCAAAGACAACCAGCACAATGGCCTACTTCCAACTTGGGCCATAGGAAACAATGCCCACATACTGGATATATCATCACAGCGCCTCAAACCAAACATGACAACTGACATGGAATATCCAATTTCCTAGAAGTTGTGAGATTCAACACAGGGTTATCCCCCCCCCCGCTTTTTTTTTTTTTTAATGTGAAATAAAATTCACCTAATAGGAGAAACCAATTTGTGAACAGGCCTAAGTCTTGATTACCAATTAAAGAGACTCTGAAAACATCTAACTATGACACTGAACATGTCTGCAGATGAGCTCATTCCGTCAACAGTGCTGAAGAGACCACCATCTCCTCCACAGTGACAGAGACCCAGCAGTGCAGTGAATGCTGATGGTGGGCGTCCTTCTGTGTATGTGTTTCTCTTATTGGTTGATGAATACAACGCCGATTGGCCAGTAGCCAGGCAGGAAGTATAGGCGGGACTATGAGACAAGGAGAATTCTGGGAAGAGGAGGCAGAGAGGGGCCACCAAAGACATGCCATGTAGCAACTGGAAAGATAGGACGCCAGGCATTCTCCAGTAAGCCGAGATCATGGGGAAATAATTACATTATTAGAAATGGGTTAATAACTAAGAGAGAGCTAGCCAATAAAGAGCCTGAGCCTGAGCCATTGGCCAACAGTTTCCAATTACTATAAGCCTCCATGTGTTTATTTGGGTCTAAATGGCAGCTGGACCTGGAAGGACAAAAACTCTACAGGATGCAACTGACCTTTGGAAAAGAAGAGCATTGGTTTTGGGATGAAAATTAATTTAAGAAAATCAAGTTAGCATGGTGATAAGCTGTAGCCAGGTATTCCTAACTTGAACATTAAATTTTTAAAAATGTAATTCATTCCAACCAAGAATACCAGCAATGGAACTCTTGAAACTGCTGTAACTCCAAGGTGGCTGCTCCTAGCAGGGCCCTCACCCAGTGATAGGGAGCTAGGAACTAAGGATTTCTTTATAAAAATTGTGTTATTTTGACAGGAAGCACTAGCCTGGGGTTGCACATGGTCTGGCTCCTGGTCCATGACAAAGATTCGTTTCCAGCACATGTGACCAGAGCCCACATTTAGGTTACAGCTGAGATTTTGCTTTCCACCCTTTCCACAAACTGCCTTGTTGAAATATGAGAGAGAAAACGGCTCTCATCCAATTCCAGTTTTGACCAAATCTGTAAAGAAATTCGTTGTTTCTATTTGTTTATATTTTATGTCAATTTTTTCTCTTCTCCATCTGTTTTGAAGCACGGTGTCACCATTTTTCTCAGGCTGGCCCAGAATGCACCTGGCAATGCCTCTCACTCTTCCTCCTGGGGGGTTGATGTTATGACATGGTGCTATCAACTACCATACCTGGCAATCCATTACTCTGAAGGTAGGGAAGTGTCTGAACCCAGATCCAGGCTTTATCTAGGGTTGCAACTAGAGGAAGATCATGAAGCCTTAGGAATGTCTCCCTGAAGGTTCCAAAACTATACAGGCAGTTCCCACTGCTGCTGGCTGTCCCCAGGACTGGATGATTGGTCCTGTTGCTGAAGACACCATATGTTATGGACACAGAATACACAAAAAAACATTCGGGAACTAGCGTGGAAGCTTCTTCCCTGCTGGCTGGCCCTCAGAACCCCAGAAGTGCTATGTAGACTGCTGCAGAGAACTGTCACCAACAGCCACACCCGGTCACAGACCCTAAAGTTCATGCATGCATGGCTGGGGAGGTCAGAGTCCTTAGTGGGGAAGCCACTGCAGCTACTTTACTAAATCGTCATGACGTGCTTATCAAATGCCTTCTAAATAACTATGTTTATGCCAACAGATGAGTGCTATTATCAACTTTGCTGGGAGAAGCTTCCATTCGCCTTGGTCAGCAGTCTCATAACTAGCCAGAGTGCTGGGAATAAGTGGCTGTTGAATGCCTAGCAGTAAACAGGACATCTGCATCATCCCTCCAAGGATGAGAACCCCATGAAACCAGGTTAGTTCTGTCTGTGTGTTTTCTTATGGTGTCCTTAAACCTTCCCCCACCCCATTGGCTCTGCCTAATGTTTCGCTGGCCACACATAGTTTTTATTGCAGGTTCTCAGGGTTGAACTCAGGTCTTCATACTTTCACAGCAAGAACTTTATCCACAGAGGCATCTCCTCCACCCCTGGAAGTTCTCTCTGTAGTCCCACTCTGGGAACCTTCTATGCCCATAACTAAGACTAGAGGTATTCACACTGGTGACTTGCAGCAGAAAAGAAGTCAGAAGCCCAGCTCCAGCAGAATGACGGTGCTTCACCAGTTCTAGACCCTGCTAGATCCTAATCGCTGTGATGAAGGATGAGCGATTATGCCCTCTGGATGCTGCATCGGTCAATCACCAACACAAGTTTATTGACTTCCTATTATGTGTCTAGCATCACAAAATGCTCTCTGAATTACAACACGTATCGACACTATATTAAAATGTCAATGTTATCTTTGCAACATCTCAAAGAGAGGTGTGAGACACATCGCACAAATCCATCAACCTGGCCATCACGTTTGACTCCATCTATGGGTGTCAACCTATGCACGTAGCAGTGAAATCTCATTACTGAAGAGGAACAAATCCTCCTCAATGACTCACTTTTATGACGGGTCACAGCTTCACAGTTGTGTCATTGTATGTGAAAGGTCTCCAGACACAGACCTGAAGATACTCATACATTAATCAAGAAAAGGTTAACGCTCAAGGACAAATCTATGAGTTTTGTTTGTTTTGTGCTGTCTTATTTTTGCAGATGTAGACTTCAAATGCCATAATTTGTTCTCTGACTAGCGTTTTTTGGCATACAAGACAGAACAGGGAAATTATAAGGAAAAATAGCACCATTACACTGAGAATTTTCCAACAGCTGTTGAGATGGTGGCCTGCCATGAGAAGGCAACATTATGGAATAACTAAAGTACCAGAGACAAAACTGGCTGTCTCGGAAGAATTTCCAGATCCTACAAATGGCGAAGGAAAGCATCAAGAGTATTGAAGGTGGGGGGAACTTGTCCTCAGTGGAAGCAGGTGCTAACAGTGCTTGCTCCAAAGCGAAACCTGCACAGCAGAGGACACTGATGGACTGGCAAGCCCGGTACCCAGATGGAGTCTTTAGACATTGGTAGGACTTCAGAGCCAAGTGCATTCCAGCCCATCTGAGAGACACTGTGTAGTCTGAGATGCAATCACTGAGCACTAGCGGGAACTGAGTTTTCACTTAGTGTTGCCTCATCTTGTTTCTGAGACAGGGTCTCATTACAAAGAATAGGCTGGCCCTGCAACTCATAATCCCCCTGCTTCGGCTTCCTGAGCCCTTGAGTTAGTCCATTGCCGCCATAACTTCACCTGTCACTCTAGTCTTAAGCCAAGGGCTCAAGGTCATGAATGATGTCA
Organism: Phodopus roborovskii; assembly: GCF_943737965.1. Classification (NCBI taxonomy): domain Eukaryota; kingdom Metazoa; phylum Chordata; class Mammalia; order Rodentia; family Cricetidae; genus Phodopus; species Phodopus roborovskii. The sequence continues at coordinate 6,048,146 of NW_026125295.1, forward strand.
CATGTAGGGAGATCCTACTGTTTGAAGCCCAGAGTTCTGCTCCTTATCTACTGACAGGCATGGTCTTTAGTCTATGGTGCACTCCAGAATCTTCTCAGTTCTCTTTTTGCCCTTTTTGTCCCTTGACTTGGGCAGGATTGGGATCTGTTACTTGCACCAAAGAGTCACATGTAGTAGAGCAGCCAGTTGCACATAAGCGTTAGTGTGTCTTTCGTTCTTACACTGTAACACGTGCTGTTCTTCTAAAAGTATTTGGAAGGGGTGAGGGTATGGCTTAGTGCTTTCCTACTTTCCCAGCATGAGAGACCCTATATTTTATTTTCAACACTGAACACACACACACACACACACACACACACACACACACAGAGCACACAGAGCACATGCATGCAATAATGGATATTTGATAGTCACTTTGGAAAGTCATATGATACATGTCAGTAACAGACACAAATTCAGATCATGAATATATACAGTTCATATGGTCATAATCCAGAATGTGGTAGCTCATAACGACAACATTCCTTAAAGAAAAATAGCACACAGCCAAACCCCACACACATCACTTTCATCTGTGACTTTGAATTTCGTAGTTACAAAAATCCCAAACGTAGCCCATTCTCTTCCCAGTAAAGACGTGAGCAAAGAAACAAAGGCAAGGGGCAAAATGGGGGGGGGGGGGAAGAGAAGTTAAAGGATAAAAGGCCACAGCTCTGTTTCTACACAGCACATTTCTTCAGGGAGGGCATGCACGGCCTTAGTCTTCTCAGCCACCTTTATAAACTTTTCCCATATGCAGAAGCTCTTTCATCTGCTATTTTTCTATTGTATTCGCGCTACCGTTATATTCTGGTGACTTCTTGCCTCATTCTTTCTGGGAATGATATTGCTGTGGTCCTGAAGACACACATTACACACTGGGCTTACGACCGTGCATGACAGAGGATGGTTTTCAACCATGAGCCCCAATTATTAATAATTGCATTTTTATGTGGAGAAAAGGCATAACAAACTCAAGGAAAACATGTCAATCTTTCCCATTAAAAACTGGTGGCTAGGGAGACTCCCCAGTCAGTGGACAGCACACAAGCATGAGGACCTGGGCTTGGTGCCCGGAACCCATGTGCAAGGCCAGGCATGGCTGTGATGCTTGTAATCTCAGCACTGGGGAGAGACAGGTGCATCCCCACAACCCACTGGCCACTCAGCCCAGCCAAACTGGCCAGCCCCAGGTTCAAGTGTAAGATCCTGTCTCAAAAAGAACAGGGGATGGGGTGGCGTACGAGGAACAGCACCTGAGGTTGACCTTGAGTCTCCTCATGAATGTGCACACACACACACACACACACACACAATACATTAACCTACTCCCTAATGTGCACTGAACTATGTGTTACAGGTGAGTTCTTACCAGCCTCTACAATACCCTCAGCAGGAGCTATTTTCCCAATATTTGCTAAGGATTTTAAGGTCACAGAAGAGCTGAGGCTTTGGGCCTGCTTCTCTCCTGAGCGGTGGGATATTCACAGAAATCCTTGCCACATCACTCAACTACCACTCTCCAATCGTGGCCAGCTTCCCAGACAGCGCTGGAGTGATCAGCCAGTAATTAAAGGTCTGCAAACCCTTTCAAGTGGGGTCATCACTTTGCAGAGAGCTTCAGAAGGATCCTGAACATGTTTCAAAGTGCTATGACCTGATGACATTTTCTCTCACTCATTCTGTTTCCAAAGAGAATGAAATGGATCAGTTAGGGAAAGCTACACAGTAAATGTAATTCATTAACTCACACCAGCAGCCACTGAAGGGGTCCAAATGCCCAGTCCTGTCTATATCTGATGACTCTGGAATGAACTCTAGAACACCACCCAACAGCCTGAAACAGTTTGGGGCTGGATGTAAAGTGTCCCCGGGACCCACAAGCTTAAATACTTGCTGCACAGTTTGTGGCCCTGCTTGGGAGGGGGCGTGGCTTAACTAGTTGGGCCTGGGCCCTAACCAGTAAGGGCAGGTTTCTGGGGGCAGGTCTTAAAGGCGACACCAACTTCTAGCTCTACTCTGCTTCCAGATTTGACAAAAAGCTGCCCCCTTTGGTGGAGCTATCATCATCTAGGAGCCAGACCACCCTGATGACCTGTATCCTCTCATATCATAAGCCAAGCAAAAAAATCTCCTCCCTTAAAGTGTTCTGTCAGGTTGGACATAGAGGCAAGAAAAGTAAATAGGATGCAAACATCCCAACATACTCTCGCCATTTCTGGCCTGCCCCACTCACCCGCAGAGATGTGGAGAAGTTGGGAACTTCCTTAGCCGAGGTGCTACAGTCTCTCGAGTTCATTGCCCACATGTGGCTGGAGTGAAAGGGATGAAAGCCATGCCACAAAGAACCCAAAGGATGGTAGAGGGAGGGCGTGGATGCATGAACACAGACAGCCAGCGGCTCTACAGCACCGAGACAGGGCCATGCTGGTGACGATGCCGATCTGCCCTGTATGTACAAGTTGTCATGTCTGCAATTCCAGATGGACTTGACTGCTTTAGTCAGATTTTCCTATAGGAGGTTTGAACTGAATTCAGTGCGTGCTTTTACAACCGATACCAGGGGAGGGCGCCTTTTGACTTGGGGCTTTAGAAGCTCAGTCCATCTTGTTCTCAAGCACTGCAAAGTGCCTCATCCAAACTGAGAGGGCTAAGTGTAAAGTCTAACAAAAATTATAACAACATATGTTACTGACATCTGATATGCATCACACCACACGTTGAAATGGTCATTTGAGGGCACACAGCATGTTAAATGCAACGTATTTCTAAAACATGTTCATCTATTTCTCTAATTTCCCTATCTTGCTTATGTATTTAAAATACATTCCATTTCCACTGGACTGACAGCACTGTACTCCTTCTGTGGTTCAAACGTGGGCTCTGCCAATCACCAGCAAGGCTGTCACCCTATATGGCTGTGCAACATGTAAGAGGACCTACCAGGCAGTAGGAATAAGCCAGGGCCCAGAACCATCATTTGCCAGCCCAGCCATTACCCAATGGGGAAGCCTTTTTCTAATTTTCACACAGTGTCGCATGGGTGCTGTGGTGTTGGATGCTAGTTGGAGGCGCTGATTTAGAAGGTTACCGAGTCCTGGGGAACTAGCTGGGGGAAACAGTGGGTGGAAAGCCCTGAGGTTTATATGCCGCCAACAGAAACTACACACCAACTGGAAAAGACATGGGAGCAAAGAAAAGGGTTGTTGTTTTATTCTCTCCCTCTTTGTGTCCACACACAGTTATGGGTGCCCACATAGGCCAGAAGAGGGCATCAGAGCCCCTGGAGCTGGGTGGGATCCAAGGCCGCTGTGAGCTGTCCGATGTGGGTTCTGGGAACTAAACTTGGATCCTCTGCAGTGCAACAAGTTCTCTTTACCACAGAGCTGACTCACCAGCCTGTCTCGTTCTGAATGAGTAAAAAGGAAATCTGTGGAAAGGGTACCAAATAGGTAATTTCTTGTCAGTTGGCTTGGACTGTATCTCTTCCTCCCCCAAATGAATGCCAGGTGTATAAGAAGGATAAAACTTTCAATTAAGTCGCTACATAAAGATTAAATGACCTTTAAAACAGCCAGTGTATGTGCAGAGGCCATTATTCATCATTAGAGTTAGGTGTCAGCCATGATCCGTAAGTATAAGGGTTCAGGCCAGGCACGCTGCACAAGGCAGAAACATCTCGCTCCAAAGTGCAAACTGGTAATGGTGGGTTAGATGAAGCCAGAGAGGGCTCCCGTCGGGAGGGCTGCTCCTCAGCCTGTTTTCCCACTATGTGGAAATGAGTTACTGGACACACAGTTCATTAAGCTGTGAGCCCAATTACTATCACATGGCGTCAACCGTATTGCAATTACGGTCCTCCGGAGAGGAGCAGCCAGCCGCTGTTTTCAGCCGAGAAACGCCAGCTCGGACAAGGTTTATAAATGATTTTCATTAACTATCATTTACCATTAGCACAAATAAAAGCACTAAGTGCCCGCTTTGCTGGAGAGAATGACCTTTGGCCTGGATTCTTTCTCTAACTGATGAAGGCTAAATGCATTGTGACGGCTCCTAATCACATTTAGTGCAGCCTGTGGCTGGACGGTGCTGGGTGTCCCATCAACTACAGACAGCCTGGCAAGGCCATTATATTCCACTTCCTTTCAGAGATATGCATATTAGGATCCCAGGGAATTGAGAAATATTAGCCTTCCCCAATCCCTCGGAGTTGATTTCAGTAGTTGAGAAAACGCAAAGCGCTGCTGGATCATGACTTGCAAAGAATTGCTAGCAATGAGAACATATTTCTCTTCTTCATAATTCAGGTTTATGTGCCTCAAATGTATTAATCCCATCAGCCTAGCTCTAATGTGACAGATAGGAACACACTCATCTTAACTTTCCAGTTGGAAACAAACCACAACCATAACCCACACACAATGTCTGGTGGCTCAGCGTCAGTGCCTGAAGAGCAAATACAGCTGTGTGATGTTTAATGTCAGGACACCGGGCCTGACTTCGAACTCACACAGGGTAACAGGTTTAACAGACAGGGAACACCAGGGCCTCGAAGTGCGAAGAAGATGCACTCAGGGGCCCACTTCTTAGTTCCGATGAAAACCAAGTAAATGGCTGTCAGCCATTCAAAACAAAATAGTAACTGAGGACCTAGCTAAGCTCTACCTAGATAATGGCTTTCTCTTTCCTTAAAGAGATGGGTAGCCCCAGCAAACGTATTGCTCCCAAGCAGAGATGATAGTTTCTAAGCATGCAGTCTGAAGGCAAGAGGAGAAAGAGGTAGAATATTTAGAGTTAGGCAAAACGTGTTTCCCAATGTAATCCTGAAGTTGATTTAGATACCGTATGTAGCCACATGGTTCACAACTAGTGTCTTTGCAGAGTAGAGGCCCACTTGACTCCTGTGAGCCCTGCCTCTCACCTCCCGGGAAGTGAACAGTAAAGGCTCAAATGCTCACTCTCTGCTCTGTAGAACACGGACATGTGTTTGTGCGAAGCTGGGGAGAAGGTACAGAGTGCTTTTGATTTCAATACAAATATTTTAGAAGAGAAAGCAAAGCTTGCCACCAGAGGCTGCGTTAATCTTTGGGAAGTTAAAAATAGATGATGTCCAGATGCATCTTGTTTCCATGGATTTTGTCAGGACCAGGACTGTGTATGTTTTACCAGTACCATAGGACCCTGATTGGTCCCAACTGTGCTATGTGGACATTCTTTAACAACAAATGTATCACCATTGATTTCTATATTTGGAAATCAGGTAAAACTTTTGTTAATTTTATTTATTATTTATTTGTGAACTGAAGTTTTAAAATCAGAGATAGCACTGGGAAAATAGCTGAGTTGGTAAAGTGCTTGCCACAAGCATGAAGATGTGAGTTCGGATTCACAGAAAGGGTCACAATAACATGCACATGTAACCTTGGTTCTGAGCAGGCGGAGTGGGATCCCTGGAGCTTTCCAGGCAGCTTATCCAGACCATGAATGAGCTCCAGAGACGTGTACTGTCTCAGAGTAAAGTGAGGGTGACTGAAATAGACATCTCATCCCCACCCTCGGCCTCTGCATGAATGCATAGCTGCACACATATATGTTCATACATGAACACACACACACACACGATAACTAACATAAAATCAGAGATGGGCTAGGTCACTTAAGAGTCCATGGCTTCTAGTAAGAAAAGGAACCACTAGAACACAAGTGGGAGGGCCTGGCTCTTCATAGATCTAGTACTTTCACAAATTACTCACTCATCCATACACATATACACAATGCACACACACATGCATACATACACATACTTACATACACATACACATACTTACACACAACCAGACACATATACACATACACATATGCACACATACACATGCTTACACACACAACATACACATACATACATACACACATACACACATATATATACATACACACATACACACATATATGCACACACATGCATACATACACATACTTACACACACATACACACATACACATATTTACACACACATACACATATTTACACACACATACACACATACACATACTTAGAACCACATATACATACACACACATACACACTTACATACAACCAGACACATATACAAACATACACACGCTTAAACACACATACACATGCTTACACACACATACACACATACGCATATTTACACACATACATGCATAAACATATATATATGCACATACATACTTATATACATACATACACACGCACATACTTATACACATACACACATACATACATACACATACACACATACATACACACACTTACACACATACACACACATACACACACATACATACACATACATATACACACATACACACACATACACACACATACACACACACATACACACACATACACACATGCATACACATGCATACACACATACACATGCATACATACACACACATACACGCGTACACATACACACATGCGTACAAACATATACATACTTACACATACACACACACATACACATATGCACATACAAAAACACACACACACACACACATGCACATTAGGAAACCCAAGGCACAGTGATGGAAGCAAGTATCACATGGAGGTCACTAGGAGCTGTGACAGTTTCCAGTACCCACGCAAACAGTTTAGGGTTCTGTCCTAGTTTGGTGGACTTGACAACCTTACCCTCCTGCCCCTGAATACTGAGTACTGAAGTCTGTAATGCATGTAGGCTGGTTAGAGCCACACTAGGCCACCTGATGACTAATTATCTCCTGTGCCTGTGGGGTCACAGGTGGTGGCAACACATCCTACTCCTCTGGTAAGGGAGCTTCCTGTGTGTATTAGCGAACTTTCTGGTTATGCAGTAGGGTTGGGCATCGACCACAAGACGCAGCATCTGGCAGAGTACTAGGAAATGAATAATCTGGGTTTAGTGGGAACAAACCCAAGATGCAGCAAGTTAATGACTATCGTCCTCTAAGGGCATGCCCACCAACCAGGCTTGGGGTGGAACATCCTGGAAACAGCCATTGGTGAATACAGACCCTTTTCTTCTACTCAAATGAAGACATTTATACAGGGGTCTCCGATATCTGTGGCTCCTCCAAAATACATTTAAAAGGAAGGGGGTGATAGGAAATAAAAGGCTGAGGTCACACAGTTAACCTGTAAAAGGCTCATTATGCTGCCATGCAGATAGACTCCCCTGAACATCACAATTCAGGACATGTCTTATTTGTACCTCTTCATGGCTAGCCTGTCCTTTGGATATGGATGATAGTGCCTATTGTGCATATCTTTCTTGCCTTTTAACTTCAAAGTTACTCAAACTTAACATTTCTCCTTCTTTACTGTTATGCACTTATGAACAAGCCACCACTGAAAACCCTATTCGAATGATTCTCTAGATGCTCCCTGAATAAGTTAAATGAGGCCGTTCACTAGATCTTCCTGCCTGCCTTTGAAAAGAAAGTGCTTCTGAGTGTGGTAAAAAAAAAAAAAAAAAATGGGTCACTAGCAACTGTGTCAACTTCCTAATTTATTCATTGCCTTGACCTTGACATGCCCAGGCACAACAGGCAACAGTTCATAGACTTACTGTGCAGATTTTAAATCTGGGAGGAAAGCACCTTGGCTAATGCCTGGAAAGCAGAGGAGAGAGGCAAACCCTGGGGGGGAACCTCAGCCGAGAAGAGAGGAGCAAACAGGGAGGTTAGAAGCATGGAGAGAGATTACAAAGCTCGGCTTTGCTGCTTTGTGGGGACTATTGATACTGGGCAAGTGATTTGACTTCTACATTTCAGGGTTTGCCCTACATCATCATCATTCTCTTTTCCTTTGGTGCAGGGCCTCAAGTAGCCCATGCTGACCCAAATTCACCATGCAACCAAGAATGACCTTGAAGATCTGGTCTTCCTGTCTCCACTTTCCAAGTGTTAAGGACACAGGCGTGCACCACCAAGTTTGGTACATGTGAAACTAGGGATCAACCCAGAGTTTCGTGCATATTAGCAGGCATACTACCAACTGAACTGATACATATATCCCAAGCTCATAGACTGGGGTAATAACTCAGGGGCTGGAGAGAAGGCTCAGAGACTAAGATTGCTGGCCACACTTACAGAGACCCCAGTTCTGTTCCCAGCACCCACATTGGGCCTCTCATGAACACAAGAACACATGTTAACTCCAGCTCCAAGGGATTTGATGCTGTTCCCATAGCTATAGAAACCCACACACGTGTGCATCCCCATATAAAAGCATGTATGTATGTATGTATGTATGTATGTATGTATGTATGTATGTATGTATATAGTCTTAAAGCTTTGTTTTTGTTCACTTTTTATTTTCTACATATGGATATTTTGCATGCATGTATGCCTGTACACTACATGCAGGCAGTGCCCACAAACATGAGATTCCCTGAAATTAGAGTTACCGGTGGTTGTGAACTGCTGTGTGAATAATAAGCGCTAGACCCTAGTCCTTTGAAAGAGCAGCCAGTGCTCCTCACCAATGAACAAGCTCTCCAGCCTCTGAGTATTTAAACATAACAAAATAAATATTCACTGATATTTTGTGTACATGGGTAGGTAGAGTGAGCACACATGTATGAGGAGTGAGAAGGAGCTTGGAGTCATTCCTCAGGCACCGTGTGTGTCTTGCCGTTTTGGAATAAAGATCCCTTGCTGGCTACAGATCACTGAGGCGGCTATGCTGGCTGGCAGTGAGCCCAGGGACACTCATGTCTCCACCTCACCAGCACTGAGACTCCAACATGTGCCATCATGCCAAGTTCATCATGGATTCTGGCCATGCAAGGCGAGCATTTCCCAGATTGAACTGCATCCCCAGCACTAAACTAGCATACTTTTTAAAAGTAACATCCATCAAGCAATTACTGTATTCCAGACATTACTCTAATTAGCAATTTAATCCTTGTCTTTATGATTTTATTGCCTTTTACAGATGATATGGGAGGACTTGGAACGTAGTAACGTACTCTCCATGGATGCCAGGCTCATCACCCTGAGAGATGAATCCGCAGAAGCCAACTCCAACTCACCTCCTCCTCAAGTATCTTACTTTTCACCTCCCAGGGTTGATACCATTATTGAATGAGGTCATCTTCCTAACAGAAACCACCCAACAATGTGGTTTGAATACAGTATGTTCCCCCAGGCTCGTGTCTTTGAATGTGGGCCCCAGGGGTGGCTCTGCTTTGCAAGGTTGTAGGACCTGCGGGAGGTGGGACCTCATGGAAGACACAGGCTTCTGGTCCAGGCCCCGAGGACCACCCCGTGTACCATTGTTGATGTCAAGGTCAAGCTCTCTACTCACAGATCCTCCAGACCTCCCTGCCATGACAGACTAGGACTGAGACAATTCAGGGTGTCATTCTGTGTGTTGCAGCGGTCAGGTCTCTGCCACAGCTATGAGTGGCCAGTATGTCAGGGTTTAGTAAATGCTGGAGACTACAGCTCTTGTTATTATCATCAGTACATTTAATGCCTTGATGAAGAGAAATGGAGGCCCGTAAGTCAAACGTTTTTAAAGTGTTCTTTGACAGGCCATATACTAACGGATTTACAAGACTCCAAAGAATGGCTATGCCTTACCATCCCAGAGGAGTTGCACGGAAGTTCCATTTTTGAGCTTTTCTTTCTGCGTCTTCTGACTGTGGGTTGGGTTTTGTCTCATTGGCTCTTCCTAGGTGGAAGCTTGCCAGGTCTGAACTGTTTCAAAATCTGAAACTTTTTGAGTGTTATGACAAAAAGTAAAGTCAGCTTTTAGAACATGTCTGGGTTCAAGGTGTTAAGGGGTATCAGACTGGGACATCTGCTGGCCCACTCATCACCAGGGTAGAGTTCATTTCCTTCCTCAGCACCCTTACCCCAAAGCTGCATAACAGTCTAAGATTCCATTCCCAGAAGATCAAGGCTATATGAGGGCCTCATCCCCTGCTAGAAGGTCCAAACAGGCTCTCCGAGTTTTGGATTAGGGATGTTAGGATGGTAGGTCTATGGCAGATATCCAAGTCACAAAGATTCTGGAGACTAAAACACTCCCTGCTTTAAATAGTTAAAATAAGAACTCTTGACCTGTATATACCAATTCCCTCTTCTTCTTCTTCCTCTACTACTTAGTTCATAATCCTTTCTCCACCAAGCGGCTTCATGGGATCCCTGTGACACTCAACAAAAGCCCTGCCCATCGATAGCGGCCCAGCTCTGGGCTCTTCTTCAGACTCTCCTTTGACAGGGGTCTTCCTTGGCCAATGACAGTCTACGCCCCTCCATGTCCTCAGGGTTCCTTAATTCCTTGGCTTCTGTTATCTAAAGCTGTTTTAAGTGCCGCCATGACTTGGGAGGGGAGAGAAGGGGGGGGGTGGGGGACGCACAGGGACCATGCCAAGTCAGCAGGCTGGAGATTGAAAGATTCTGCCTAAGTGATGGTGTCATTTGCTGCTACCCCATTGCAAGTGACTTTCTCTAAAGCCTTTAAACTGCCTTTATTTGTCCCCGGCTATTTTCGGTTATTAAAAAGTCTTTACAATCCCATTTTCTTCTTGCCCTGTGGTCTTTGGGATCTCATTAGAAATGTTTATTCTTAAGGAGAGAAGCTGTCGCCATACCGTCAAGAGATGCTGCACTCTTCTGTTCTGATCACCAATTAGCGGTTTCTTTTTTTCCCCTCTGTAGGCTTGCTTACATGCTCTCCCCTTCCGCAGAGGCTGAGCCCTCCTGTGCACATTGCAAATGGGTGAAACGCAAGCGGATCATTTCTGATTTCTCCAAAACTCTGGGTTCCTGAATATTTAAGACGTAAACCTCAGTCTATTCGAAAGGCGTCTCACCACACACAATCAGCCTTCCCAGGAAGCCAAGACATTCCATACATTCTAACTCAGACTGCCTGGACAGCTAGATTTCATAGTCAGCTTTGCTTATCAAAGGTGTCTTGGAAGAGAGAAAATCATCTTTAATAGTCCAACCCCCTTTTCTCTGTTGTGTCTGGTGATATTTTGTGTAGGGTTGCTGCTGTTACAATTTTTGTAGGGGTGGGGGGTTGTTACTATTTTAGTTTGGTTTGACAGAAGCTGTGTTTTTTGGATTTATTGTGGTTGTTGTTTCCTTAAGATTTTTTTTTTTTTTTTGAGAAATAAAAAAGACAAAAACAAAGCAAACACTCTTAATCACTGAGTCATCTCTCCAGGCCCTTGTTTTAGGGTTGTTTGTTTGTTTGCTGAGTGAGGATCTCACTCCATGGCCCGGGCTGGACTGAAACTTACTCAGGTTAGCCTCAAACTCATGGCCCTGACTTCCCTCTAGGGTGGGAGGTGACCTGGAAATATAAGCCAAATATCCCCTTTCTTCCCCAAGTCGCTTTCCGTCAGAGCCTTTTATCACAGCAAGAGAAAGGCGCCTACAACAAGGGTGTCCTCTCCCCTTAGCCCTGCACAGCTCCTAGTCAGACAGTTGTCTGGGGTGGGGTGGGGTGTCTCCTGCTCCCCTGTGTCTGTTGGGCTTCAGTAAAGACACTCTGCCAGACACTGGTGGACTCATTTCCGGTGACGGCAGACCTGGTCAAGAAGACAGACTATCTGAGCACACGGCCATGTCTCCTTCGCTCTAGCAGAAGCCCAGGCAGGGTTTCTCCAGGAGGCGCTGTGAGAAGTGGGGGCCCCAGTTGAAGGTTCACACAGCTGTGTTCTTCCACGTGCAGCATCATTCTCTGCGTTTGCCTGGCTCTCCAGAATGTTGGGTAAGGCTGATGTCCTCCTAGGTTCTTACATGCCAGACCCGGGAAAGGGGAGTGCTGTAATTCTAAATGCCAGAGGGCTGGATCTCATTATGGCTTCAAGGTATTTGCTTATTCCTTTTTTAAAAAAAAATTAAATATAACAAAACTGAGGGGGGAAAAAGTCATGTGAGAAATTAGTAACAAGGAAAGGTTATCTCAGACTCTATCAGGGTCAAATGTTGACTTTAATGGGACTGCTGCTCATAAAGCTGGTCTAGGTGGGACAAGCCTGCCATCCTGTGTTGTGGAAGTGAAGGATCAAAGTTTAAGCAAAACAAACAAACAAACATGCAAATGGGATGGTAAATAAAATAGGGTTTTATTGCTAGTGAGGAGCTAGATGGAGCCTGCAGCCCTCTGACTTCACTGGGTCCATTGCTTTGTTGCAGTGCATCCTTTTCCCCTGACTTCACTGCGTCCATTGCTGTTGTTGCATCCTTTTCCTCTGACTTCACTGCGTCCATTGCTTTGTTGCATCCTTTTCCTCTGACTTCACTGCGTCCATTGCTTTGTTGCATCCTTTTCCTCTGACTTCACTGGGTCCATTGCTGTTGTAGTGCATCCTTTTCCTCTGACTTCACTGCGTCCATTGCTGTTGTTGCATCCTTTTCCTCTGACTTCACTGGGTCCATTGCTTTGTTGTAATGCATCCTTTTCCTCTGACTTCACTGGGTCCATTGCTGTTGTTGCATCCTTTTCCTCTGACTTCACTGCGTCCATTGCTGTTGTAGTGCATCCTTTTCCTCTGACTTCACTGCGTCCATTGCTGTTGTTGCATCCTTTTCCTCTGACTTCACTGGGTCCATTGCTTTGTTGTAATGCATCCTTTTCCTCTGACTTCACTGGGTCCATTGCTGTTGTTGCATCCTTTTCCTCTGACTTCACTGCGTCCATTGCTGTTGTAGTGCATCCTTTTCCTCTGACTTCACTGGGTCCATTGCTGTTGTAGTGCATCCTTTTCCCCTGACTTCACTGCGTCCATTGCTGTTGTTGCATCCTTTTCCTCTGACTTCACTGCGTCCATTGCTGTTGTAGTGCATCCTTTTCCCCCTGAGATGCCATGACTATCCTACTCCCTACCATAATCCTAGAGCAAAGAGAATCTTGCCCATTACTTGTGGCAACAAATAAGCGCACGCACACACATACACACACGCGCGCGCACATACATGCCTACTCTCAAAGCAGGCGCACTGAGCACTGTGATAGCTAGGTCTATGGTAAGGCAACGTGGCTACTCATTCTGCCTAGAAGGAGAGGCTACAGAGAAAGAGAACCCTCACTTGAGATTCTGCCCACCTCTAGGCCCTGTCTCCCAGCTGGAGGAGGAAGGTGGGCTCTGGTAGAGCAGTTTCTGTGGGCTCTGCTGGGGAGGGGATTTTCAGTGAGGCAGCTGTTTGGGGCCACTCACACTTTGACTATTACTGTCATCCATGTTCCTATGAGCAGATTTATGAAACTCATGCATCCACCACGTTGGCCCTGAGTTAGTTTAGTCTGTGGTGAGTTCCATTTGGGGTGGGCAGATGCCTCTCCCCGGGAAAAGTAGCACAGCATAGGGAATATTAACATGCAAAGCCTCTAGATAGACAAGGAAACTTAAATGCCAAGCAACGTCCCAACCTGCATCACTTTACTATTCAAAATAAAACCCTCACACACCCTGCAGGAGGGAGGGGAAAGCCAAGTGGGTAACAAATATAAACGCAGGTGCTCAGATGCAGCATTATGTTACCGAGAACAGATGACGAGATCTCGCTAGGGTGGCCGCTTCACAAGGAGAAAAATCGAGCAATGATAAGAATGGTCTTCACGTGTGTTTGCCATGAATCTGCCAGCACAGCTGAGCTAAAACCCAGGCACAACCACTCTGGAAAGCTGCTTAGTAGAATTTAGCACATGCGTGCCAGGACAAGGCAATGCACATCTGAATATATACTCCAGAGGCCATTTTTTTTTTTTTTTAAGACACGGGGTGGTGTGCATTTCTTCTCAGATTGAGGCTGGAGTCTCCTCTCCATGCCATCCACTGAGGAGAAGAGGAGTATGGATGCCTGAAAGACTATGCAGATGCCAGCAAAGCAGCTACATGTGTAACCCGGGTACCACAAGAATATTGTTTGGGGCGAAATAAGACACTAATTAGATACCATAATAGAGCACACAGAATGTAGTACAATACATCAAATAGATAACACCTCCTGCACGGCTGCACATAACGATAGACCTAATACCACTAATGAGAGCCCTTAGTGTGCGTACTGATCTCAAAGTTAGTACTTGAGTAAGAGGTGGTGAGGACTGAAGACAGAAAATGAAGGAAGAGGGTCTAGGAGGGAAAGGGCCACACCCACCTCCCTCGGAAGCCGGTATCTCACCCACTGTTTGGTCTTCCCTGGAGCTGGGGCCAAGCTTGCACCTCATCTCTTGTCTCCTATCCACCCATGCACGGTCCCTCATGCCTCATGTAGACCTACCGAGTTCTTGGCCAAGTGACCAGTTTATTCCTTGAGGTTTTTGCAACTGGCTGGTCCTTTATTATTTTTTTTTTTCTCTCTAGTGTACTGGTAACCATCAGCACCCACTTCTTCATTTTTACAAGTTCAAATGCTTTTGTGATGTTTGAATGCCGACATTAAAACACTCAGGAAGACTGGGCATAGAGACACACACCTGTATGGGACCAGCACTTGTGTATGAGGCTGAGGCCAACCTGAGCTAAGTGCCATACATCTCAAAGCAAAACAGGAGAGTGTTTCATTAGGGCACTTAACAGCTTTACGATTGTAGATGCAGGGTGCCCACTCCAGTGGCTGTGACTTGGAAATGTGTGTTCCAGTTAGTTGCTGCATATAGAAAAAACCCTAAGCTTGCTTAAAAACCTCAGCCTTGGGACTGGGGGTGTAGCTCAGTTGGCAGAGGGCCTTTCTAGCATTTACAAAACACTGGGTTCAACCCAGCCCGGCCTAAAACACGTGCTGTATTAGACACCTATAACCCTAGCATTCAGTAGACATGGGCTCCAGAGGCACAGAAGTTGAAATTATTCCTGGGCCATATGATACCATCTTTTAAAAAAGATATGATATCTATAAGTTAACTGCAGATCAAAAGCATGTTAGAGCCCCTGACTCTCAGAATTGTGCCTCAGGCTGGCCACGGATCCCCAGAGACACGGGTCCATTCCTCCTTTGCAGACCGTGTGTGAATTCCTCCCATCCCGATTCATCAGCTGCCCTGGTGAAAGCATTATTAGGGTTTTTGTGAGTTTTGTTTTGTATTGTTTTGATGGTCCTTTTGTTTGGTTTTACTAAGTTTAATTTTTTTTAAAATGATTTCATCAGATCCCCTGCAACTAGAGTTATAGGTGGTTGCGGGTTGTCTGATGTGGGTGCTGGGAACCAAAGTCAGGGCCTCCGCAAGAGCGGTGTGAGCCTCTCTCCTGCCCTTTAGGTTTGGTTTTGTTTGGTTTGACTTTTGGGGTTGTGTGCTTGTTTCTTGGTTTGCTTGTTTGTTGGCATTGCAGTTGTTTGGTGGGCAAGCAGCTCACCACTGAGCCTCATCCACGCCCTCAGAGCGGGTTTTCCAAGGGAGGGAACAAACTCTCAAGTCTGCCATTAGTTTCTAGGTGACAATTACCACAGACATATAACAGGGCGTGGGTGGAGGGCATCTGACACTGCCATTCCTTGACACCTTTCACATGGAATCCAAAGCCAGCATATGTCACTAGTAAGGGCTTTCCTTGCCACAGAACAAGGGCTTCCACGCACAAACTCTAATATGAAAAGCCCACTCCCTCCCTTATTAAACACATTTTGCCATTGTTAAGAGTTGCTAGAGAATTAAATTTGTTCTTGCTGGCAAAGCATCTGAAGGAAAACAGGAGAGACCCACAAAGGCCTCTTGGAAAATGTAAAGTACCCCGGAAGAATGAATCAAAATCCTCATTTTCGCTTTCCCAAGGTCTGAATGTCCTGAGGCACCTTCTGTGATCTTTTATTTAGAGGGGGAAAAATACCCTGCTGCCAGGGCTTTCTCTCCAGGCGTTTAGCCCAGATGAGAGAATAAAGGGGAAACATTTCCAAAGAAAGCCCAAATTTTAAGAAATGAGGAAAGAGATTAGAGCAGAAGTGATTTTGGTGGGCGGTTAAAAATGGTGTCACTTAGAGGAACCCTGGCTGCACAAATGACCTGTGATAGCCCAGATCTTTCATCAGGAACCAGAATTTGGTTAGACGGGAAAAGCTCCCAGCTATAAGGAAACAGAAGTAACCACAATAAACAGCACTAATCTCTTCCCTTATACACCATTCAAGGACAAAGGAATGGAAGTCAGAAAAGGGACTTCAGATTTCAAGCTACTCTCTACAGAAGTTGCTAGACACACACAGGACAGGGGTTTAAACAGCAGTCTCCTAGACAAAGTCTTGGGTAATAGCCCTTCCCCCCAGACCCAAGAGCGACTTCACTGCCCTTGGAATGGCCCCAAGAAGTCACCAAAAGGGAGGTGCCTGTAATCACCCCCAAGCTGAGGCTGGTTCTACAAAAGCTTTAAGGGTTCCAGGGCAGCCGTCAAAGTCACACCCTGGAACACAGCTGCCACTCAAGGATATGATTTCCTGTCCGTAATTTAATGATCCACACTAGATATACTCTAATGCATCTACTTCCCCATTGTGTGTGGTGAGGGGCATATGTGTGTGGGTGCCTGTGTGTGGGGAGTGTGCATGAGTGTTTTGTGCTTATGTGTATGTATGAGCTCATATGCACTCATACACATGCATATATGCGCATGCTCACACACTTTCCCGCTGTGCTGTAGAGTCGCAGGACATCTCAACTGTAATTCCTCGCCTTCTACCTTGTTGGCTCGGGGTCTCCCTTGTCCAGCATGCGCTTGCCCGGCTGGACAGTGCTCTTGCTTCTCTACATGCTCCCATATGTGCTTCCGGTCTCCTGGCAGGGGCATGCTGGGGCTGGGGTTGCAGATGCTTGAGCACCTGGGTTTCTACAGCCCTGGGTATCCGAATGCAGGTTTCAGGCTCGCACAAGCACTTCACCCGCTGAACCATCCTCCGCCCTGTGCTGGCCATCTCATCACAGTCCTCCAAGATGGACCACGGGGCTAAAAGGAGCCGAGTGGATGCGAGAACAGTGAGGAGCCTGGAGACTCTGAGGTAGGTGGAGGTGAGCGCAACCTTCAACTGACTATGGGAAGTCCTGCTGACCCTCCCATACACTCGTTATCTCTTCATTTTGTAATCAGCATACAAACTAACAGGTTTCAGGGCTGGGAATGTGGATCAGTTGGTAGACAAAGTGCATGTGGCATGCGGGCAGTCCTGGATTTCATTTCCAGCACCATATAAACCGTGTAGGGGTGCACGCCTGTAACGCCAGCATTTGGGAAGTGGAAGCAGGAGGATCCAAAGTTCAGAGTCACCCTCGACTCTACAGTGAGTTCCAAGCCAGCCTGGGCAACATGAGACTGCATCTGAAAACATAGTAATATTTCATTATGACATTTCCTACATGCACACATCATTGTACTTTGCTCATATTTACACACACACACACACACACACACACACACTTCCGCCCTTGACCGCTGGTTCCCTTTCTCCCCTCCAATGATCCCTCTTCTGCTTTCGTGTCTTACATATTTAAACTACATTCCACATGAGAGGAAATGTGCTATTTGACCTTTCTAGTTTCCCATTCCCTTCTCCTGTTCACCTCTTTGGTCAGAGTAGACACTAAAGCAGCTTCACCAAGCCCTAGATTGCAGAGTCCATTCTTGTGGCCATCACTAACAAAGCTCTGGACTACAGACAAGAGGAGGGTGGGGCTATGTGCCCAGACGCTCTGGGGTGGGAGGGGCTCTTCCCTTACTCACTAGCCAACTTCCACTCCTGGGAACTCCTTTTCCCTTTCTTAATAAGCGATTTCTAGCCTATGCGTAGCCTGAAATGAGTGTGTGTTTGTCAACCTCCTGGTGGCTGCCAAGGTTTTCCGTCACTGTATTTTCAGGTCTTATTTCATTGCTTTTGTTTTTCTTCTCTCTTTTATCTAAAAGTATCAACTACTTCTTTGCGGGTTTTTTTTTTTTTTTTTTTTTTTTTTTTTTTTTTTTTTAATCTGATGACACTGCCCTGTAGCTTCCTTTTGAGTCCGTTTCTAAATCCCTTTGTGAAAGAGGCTAAGAATCTCAGGAAGAAATCTCAGTTTGCACAGCAACTCCACACAGTCACAGTCCTCTGCTGTCGTGTTCTACACGCTTCTGTCTTTTCAAGTCTACATTCTGCCTATGAGAGGAAGCATTTGCTAACTGTCTTCATTTGTTTGGTTTTGTTGAATTATCATGATCTCAGGTTCCATCCCTTTTGCTATAGATGACAGCCACGGTTTGAAAGAAAATGGCCACACAGAGAGCGGCACCGTTAGGAGGTGTGGCCTTGTTGGAGTAGGTGTGTCACTGTGGGGGTGGGCTTTGAGGTCTCCTTTGCTGAAGCTACGATAGAGTGACACACAGTTGTTTCTGCTGCCTGAGGATCAAGACACAGAACTCTCAGCTCCTACTCCAACACCACGCCGGCCTGCATGCCGCCATGTCCCACCATGATGATAATGGACTGAACCTTTGAACTGTGAGTCACCCCAATCATGTTTCCCTTTACGGTATGGTGTCTCTTCACAGCAGTAGAAATCCTAATTAAGACAATGACATAATTTATTTCTTTATGGTTGAAAAACACTCCATCTGGCACTATACATATCACAGTAGCTTGGCTATCATGGATACTGCCGCATAACTGTGAATGTACCCTTTTTGTGCTGACTTAGATCCCGATGGGTGGTAAAGCCAGCTCATGCTGGAGTTCTATCTCTAGGGACCAACACACCCACCCACAGAGAGAGTATAAGGAAGGGTGTATCTCTGCTCCCCACATCCTTGGTACCATTGGTTATTGGAGTTTTGCTTGTTTTTGTTTTTGATGATTCTGACTGGGAGTGAAATGGAATCTCAATGTCGTTTTTATTTACATCTCTCTGGTAGCTAAAGATAAATGCTTTTCATGCACTGATTGGACATTTGTACTCTTTTCTTTTACAATCTGTTCACTCTTCCTTCGGTTCATTTGCATATTTATTGGTTGGACTATTTTTTCAGTGTTTACTTTTATTTTTAGTTCTTTATAAGTTCTGGGTATTAATCCCATGTCAGACAAATAGCTGGCAAAAAAAAATTCCTCCCATTTTACAGGCTGTCTCTTCACTCTGTAGACTGCTTCCTTTGCAATGCCTTTTAACCCTCACATTAATCTGAAGGATGTCCCTATTGTTAAGACTTGTAAGCTAGGGTTGGGGAAATGGCCAATGGTACCATGCTTGCCTTGTACTCTTGGGGATGCAAGTTTGAGCTCACAGAACAACTGGAGGCCCTGTTCTCTTGTATCTACTCCCATTAGTCTATCAGGCTGGAAACTGGTAGGATTGCTGTTGAGAGTGAACAGGTGTTGGTTCGTGTCTCCCCAGGAAAAGTCTCACAAATATCAGGCGTGCATGGGGAAGTCAGGGGACAACCTAGAAATCTTTATTTCTGACCCTCCCAGGCAGCCTAGGCTACCTGTTTAGTGGGCCCCGAGGATCCACATGGTTCTGTAACCCCAGTGCCACGGTAGCTGTCTTTTTAAAGGATGGGTTCCGAGGAATCAAAGCCTGGCCCTATTGCAAGCAGCTTTCTGACTAAGCATCTCCCCAGGCCCCATAGTGCTCTTCTATACCCCCCTCGCCTTCTCATAGCATCCCACAGACAAACAGGACTATGAACCATGTCCGTGCTCATTTCTTCTCATGAGCCTGGGAAAGGCAAATAGCCACTCACTATTTTACTGTCTTCTACCCCTAGGGTGAGATGTGGCAAAGTGTGCAAGGCTGGGGGCCAGTGGGGGTGTCTGGATCATCTTGTTTTCCTGACACCAGAGGAAAGCTTACGGGACAACTTGCTCTCTTTACTTATGGTTCTGTCGGGAGCTGCAGGAGCTGTACTGGCACCGTAAGGACAAAGCCAAGGGAATCTCAAAGACCATGACACGTGAACCAACACCAGCAGCCCATGGTTTTCGGGCTTGCAAGGAAACAAAGAAAAAGCTTGGCTTATCTAGTTACCCATTTGCTTGCCACATTCCTAACTCTGTTTTTGAATAAGTTGATACAGCAATAGTTGCTGGGAACCCACTGATTTCTTGAGACTATATAATGCATTTTTCTTTTGAACTTCGGGCACCTTCCTTAAAACTGAAAGAACTGGAGCCTGGGAGTTGGTGCTCTCATTAGGGTTTCTATTGCTGTGAAGAGACACCATAACCATGGCAACTCTTATAAGGAAAACATTTAATTGGGGTGGCTCGCTTACAGTTTCAGAGGTTCAGATCAGTATCATCATGGCAAGAAGCAAGTCATCATGCAGACAGACATGTGCTGGAGAAGTAGCTGAGAGTTCTACATCTGGCTGGTAACAGGAAGTTGACTGAGACACTGGGCAGTATCCTGAGCATAGGAAACCTCAAATCCTACTCCCACAGTGACACACTTCCTCCAACATGGCCATACCCATTTGAATGAAGCCATACTTACTAATAGCGCCACTGCCTATGAGACTATGGGGGGAATACATTCAAACTACCTTAGCCGGAGAGATGTCTAAGCAGTTAAGAGCGTTTGCTGCTCCAGCAGAGGACCCAGCACCCATGCGGTTTCACAGCCATCTGTAACTCCAGTTCCATGGGCTCCCATGCAGACACTGCACATATGTGGTGCACATAAACTCAAGTACACATATACAATTATATAAGATCAACAAACTGAAAACTGGTACAATAAAATGTGAAGTGATTTCACTATACAACCATAAAGTTTGCCATGTATCATGACTAGTTTTGCTTTGCTTTACTTTGCTTTAATATAGGGGCTGTGGATCTAACCCAGATCCCTCATGCTTGCATGACAGACATCCTACAAACTTATCCATCTCCCCAGGCCTCTCCTTTTTAACCTTGAGGAATGAATCAAGGAGGTCAGACTGGAGAAAGGGTTGTCACAGACAACTTGAGTTTGCAAGCGCAGGAAGTAAGAAGCCCCTGGTTGTATTACAGATGAGTTAGTCACGTGGTAAAGAATGGGAAACCCAGAGGATCTGGTAATAGATGGACTCTTTCTGAGCAACCTTCACGTGAATGATGAAACCTGCCATCCCTCAACCCAGGGGACTGGACTTTCTTCGGTAAAATCAGAGTGGTTGCTGCCTCTCATTCCGTTTCTTCCCAGATGCTTGCAAATTTATTCATGAAGGAGACCCATGTCATAAGAAAGCACATTTAGAGCATTCATGAGCACATAGATATTCACATGAAGAAAGGCGGCCACATTTAGGAAAAGGAACACTTTTTAAAAGGAGTAAGAAGACACTTCCACGGAACAATTTAGAGAACAAGAAATATGACTGAATTTTCACTGGAGACATGAAACTGAAAAGTCAGAGATGTTTACTATCTTGCTCTTAGTCTGGTGTCCACTAAGGGAGGGGGGGGGGGCTGTGTGCCAGGAAGAACAGAGCTAACACAACAGCACCATCTACTCTGTTTCAGCCTCTAAAATGCCACCAGTGTGCTGACTAAAGGATACAATACACTCACCTTGGAAGGACTTGGAAGGGTTAAGTTAGTTAATAGATACACCAAACATTTAAGTCTATGACTGGTCCTGGTATTGCATAAATAAATAAATAAATAAATAAATAAATAAATAAATAAATAAATGAAATAATAGTTGGGCTGTTACCAGTGGGAGCCAGGCTCACTTGGGATAAATATGACTTAAGCATCCTTGAAAGCAGTGACATATATGTGTATCCAAGGTACTATGAGAGCACATCTCTTTCTGAGGACAGGGATGTTTCCTAGGATCCCAGAATCCTAAGGTCCCAGAATCTACCCTGAAAGGGTGACAGCCTTTTTATTTATCCATTCAAAGTGGAAACGAAACTTTCCCATCCATGAAGGTGTACTTGGCCACAAACTTCAAAATCACAGAGTTCTTTCTGAGTCTTAGCACAAACACATAATAAAAATTATTTTAAATTTTACTTCTAAGTGAAGCAATATGAAATTTCAAGTACATATGGTATAGCTATCCTAAAATGTGTCAGTCGACTAGGCCAGTGAGACAGCATGGCAGGTAAAGGTGCTTGCCACCAGGCCTAATGACCTGAGTTTAATCCCCAGGGCCTACATGGTAGAAGGGGAAAATCGGTCCCTACAAGTTCTCTGACCACCACACTGATGTTGTGACAAACACATACACTTACACACGCAATAAACAAATGTAATTTTAAAAGTTTGAAAAATGTGACTGTTTCAGAATAGGTCATCTATGAAGTGGAAATTCTCAGGTAGATTTGTTTCTCTTCCTAGTAAAATCTAGCCTCATCCCACTTTGAGAAGATACATTTGTGACCTGGGAACTATTGTCTTGTAAGTGACAGCAGCTCCCAGCTACAACCAGCAACGGCTACATGGAGCTAATGCCACAGTGTCCCTGTCCATCCCATGGAACCCATGACAATTTGTTAACAACAGCCAGAGCATTGGCGTCTTTCTATCAGGCTCTAGTGGGCAACCAAGAGCAATGGCAATAGCCTGTATCTTTTGAGGGTCTGAGTACATCATGAGATGCTCAACCCTTTCCTGGCTAATTCATACTAATTGGTGGTCGTTGCATTTAGTTTGACACATTAAAATTTCAAGACTTAGGGCAAAGTTGAAAGAGTTAGATCAAATGTTTTGTGACCCATGCTTAGCAAGCAGAAGTGACATCTGGACACTTGTTCAGCACCTTTAATCCCAGGATTTGCCCTTCCTGAGACCTGACTGGTCTGGCAATCACCAAGAGTTCACAAGTCTAAGGGTTCTTAACCTCATGCTATGCTTTTGCTTTCACGTGTAGTTAATTTTATTTATGTGTGTGACATTCACTCAATTTTATTTACATGGGTGTGTACATATACGCCAAGTATGCACAGATACCCACAGGCAGAAGAGGGCATCAGATTGCCCGGACCTGGGGGTACAGGCAGTTGTGAGCAGCACACCTGGATGCTGGGAACAGAGATCAGGTCTTTCTCAAGAGCAGTACAAGTTCTTAATTGCTAAGCTTTCTCTCCCTGTCTCAGATTTCTCTCTTTAAAAAAAAAAAAAAAAAAAAAAAAGAAGAAGAAGAAGAAGTGAGCCACTTGGGATACAATGTTTTCCCTGATTTGAAAATTCATAAACATGGATTAATCCATACTGTACAAGATAAGAAAATGCTTGTGGCAAAATGTAATGAAGGTAACCTTTGCGGGACTGAAATTCACTGGTTTGGAACGCAAAGCCCGTGCTCCGTGGAGTGGAGACTAAGAGCGTGGACTTGGGTGTTTGGAGGCAATTCTCATCATTCTTAGATGTAGCCAGAGCATGTGATATGGGATTCTATGTGTATCTGATGGAGATAAATTAATCTAAATTAAAGATGATCTGGGACAGCCGTAACCAAGTTGGAAAAGTAAGTGTTGGAAATACCACAAAGTAACTCTGTGCAGAGACAAAACTCAACACTCTTGCGGGTGGTGTATGTGAGTGTGCTGTGTGTGTGTGTGTGTGTGTGGTATGGTATATGTGTATATGTAGTGTGTATGTGTGTACATGTGTGCACATGGAAGCCAGATGTCCATGTCATGTGCACTCATCTATTATTCTCCACTTGTTTTTTGAAACAGCCTCTCACTGTCTTGGTTAGGTTTCTATTGCTGTGATAAACGCCATGGCCAAAAGAAATTTGGGGAGGACAGGGTTTGTTTCGGCCTACAACTCTCAGGTCACACTCCGTCACTAAGGGAAGTCAGGGCAGGAGCTCAAGGCAGGAGGCTAAGCCGGGAGCTGGGACTGAAGCAGGAGCCATAGTGTTTGGAGGCAATTCTCATCATTCATCATCGGAGAGCCAGGATTCCAGTGGATGTCACCAGGACTAGAATTCATGGTCAGCTACAGACAAGGACGAGCCTTGGTCACGGTGACAGTGAACCTTCATGTGCGCACTTGGCAGGGTCTAGAATGACCTGGGAGCCACGTCTTTAGGTACGCCTGTGCCCCACACTGGATCATGACATGACGGTGCTCTGTGTTGGGGGAAAGGAGAGGAAGCAGCAGCATCCACCTTGTTGTGCTCCCTGTGGACGGGACGGGACGCCCGTCCCGTGTGCCGCACACCCCTGCCACCGTGGCTTCCCTGCCGTGAAGGACTCGCATCTCTGGCGTCTCCTCCCAGGAATCTACAGCACTGGAGACCCAGGGTGACTCTCTGAACTCCATTGCCAAGCTCCAGCCTGCATGAGCAGCACTGCTGATCAGTCTCTTGGGACTAATCAGGACAAGCAAAGCAAAGCTACAGCCCACTTCTGCCTAGGAATCCACCACAGCGTTCCTTCCGTGCTACCCAATAGGAACCAAGACAGTTCTGCTTGTCAAAAAAGAAAAAGCACGTGCAATATGAGGTGTCATGTGATGGTTCAGATTATGTAGAAGAGCCAAGCAACACACACACACACACACACACACACACACACATACACACACACACACACATAGACATATCTATACATACGTGCATATACGTGCATATATACATATATATCAACATGTATATAATATAATATATATGTATATATATATATATATATATAGAGAGAGAGAGAGAGAGAGAGAGAGAGAAAGATCTTCCATCTCAGCAACTAACCTAAAGTTAGCTATGAAGATATATATATATAGATATATAGATATATACATGCATATACATATATATACAGCCTCATGCTGGTTAAAGGCACTGGCATCATGGAGGCAGGAAGCCATATTTTACCCAGATATCCCAGGAGGAGAAGGAAGAGATCTCCCTGGTGCTGAAGCCTGAAAAAACTCCAGTGTCACATGCTAGTTTGTATACAGAAGCCAGAAGGTAGTGTTTAATGAACAATTAAGAGTCCCATTGGCTATAACTTTTGGTAAGCATGTGTGAAGGCTAAAGTTATGTTTCAAGTCTAAGCTACTGTGCTTAAATTTTCTATAAAACAAAACAAAACACCTCTAACCTGTAAGCCTCACCTGCCTTAGGACAGATAGCTTCTGGGAATGCTGGGGGCTGCTGTTCATGTAAGCTAACAAGTCACACGTTTCCACTTCTATCAACAAGATCAAGATACTAGTTGCCCAACTGCATAGGATGTGTTTGATCACACATAGGTGGGAGGTGCACAGGCAGGAAGTATGTCAGAACATATGCTTGCACCTGATTGTATGAAGGTAAGAAGTATGTAACCTTGTAGGTTTATCTTTCTAAGCACCCAAATAACACAATTCATGGCCATTCTCTGGGAATCTCCGGCATGGACCGAGCCAGTGTCTGTCATCCTGAATATAATTTAATAAAACTTACTCCAAATTTGGCTCAAAAGTTGTATAGTGGCCTTATTCTCACCTGGTGAAATTAACACATGCCAGATTTTCAGTACCTCTGTGTCTTTAATACTGTGTCGCATGTGTACATGTCCATGTGCACATGTATGTATGTGTGTGTGGCATATAATAATTACCACAAGAGGGATAGCAAGAGAGGTCAGGTGCTCTGTGCTTGTATTAAGTTCAAAGACCTAAGCTTGATCTGCAGAAGCCACTTTACAAGCATGAGCCACCATCCCTGGCTCTTTAATCTCAGCTCTGGGAAGAGGCCAAGATGGGCAAATTCCTGGGGCTCACATGCCTTCCAAGTTGGTCTAATCAGGAGTTCCAGGTGAGAGAGACAGACAGAGAGAGACAGAGAGAGAGAGAGAGAGAGAGAGAGAGAGAGAGAGAGAGACCCTACCTTTAAAACTAAAGACAATGCCTATGGAATGACACCAGAGGATGCTGTGGCCCCATACTCATGTGAGTACCACCACCCTACCCACCCACCCACCACCCCACCCTCCTCCTCCCCACCCACTACACACACACACACACACACACACACACACACACACACACACACACACCCCTTTTCAGTCAGCAGTCACCTCCTTCCTCCCTCCTTGCCCTCTCTCTGGCAGCTCACTCTGCTCCTGATCTGCCCTCTCCACCATAGGTGTGATGACGGAAGAGGTGTGTTCCCAACCCTCATAGTTTCCCAGGCCCTGCTGCTGCTGCTGCCTGTGGTGCTGCGGGGCCTCCCAGCTAAGGAGACGTATGAATGAAGGCGTTTTAGACCACTTCAAGGTGCCGTTCACATTTTCATCCTGGCTAACAGGGAGGGGATTCGCCAAATCCACCCTGAGGCCTTTCCCTCATCTCTTTTCTTGCTGACAATCATGCGATGTGCTAGACAAAGTCCTCATACGGTGATCCAGAGAACCGGTCCCCATTTCTCCCTCCAAGCAGAATGACAGTAGTCTTCTCTGTGGATGGAGGGAAGGAAAAGGAAGAAACAAATCGAAAGAAGGCTGAAAGAAAGTACTTCATTATCAGAACTTTTTCCCATGTTCTCTCTTTGTTTTTTGCCCGTAGCTCTAAGGCCCTGGTGGTCAGAATACAGTGAGAATTTTCTCACGTGAGATGTATGTTGAAGAAGTGTGTGACTCCACACTCTGTGTCATGTAGTTCGCTGGAGACTCCCCCACATTGCTGTGGCTGCTGTGATGATGTTAACTGTCCCTGCCTTTGCACTCTTGACAGTAAGTGCCATCAGAGCCATCCCCCAGTGGGAAGACAGTCATTAGTAAATGGCTAAGAGGGGATGTCAATGGTGCTTCAGCCTGTGGTTCAACCACCCGGTAATAACGGGCTTTGAACTGGATAGGAACACCTTCACCGGGGAGCGTTTTCCAGCGGTCAAGGACAAATCTCACAATTCAGTGAAACAACGGAGCAAGAAAAATAGCAGCACTGTAAGCCCAAGCTTCTGAATGAGATCTTGCTCTAAACAGGCCTCCCTGCACAACAATACCGGTGGTTCAAAAACAATTTGTAAGCAATTCGCCAAGAACCTGCAGCAAACAAATCCAAGGAAGCCGTAAATGGTCTCTCTCAGTTACCTCCAGAGGAACAATTCCAGCACATGCAGCCTGGGTCTGTCAGGCCAGGTGAAGGGACACATAGGTGTCAGCAGAGCTCTTGATGAGGGGAGTGTTCTTATCTACAGCATTCAACACAGAGGCCATTAGACGATGCCTGACTTCCAGGTACTCATACAGTGGCTGGTGCAAGCAGGACTGGGTGTTACATTTACATAGCTGCACATGTCTGTTGACTACCCTAGTGAACGAGGACAGGATAAGGAGGGCTGTGAAAGCATTAGTGTCCGGTAAAAAGCCATGGCTACAAAAGCTGCAAGCTGGACTCAGAGCTTCAACTTGCATGACGCCTCCAACGGATGTCAGTGAACGCTTGCCCCAAGGCTGAGCTGAACTTACTGGGAAAGAACAATGAACTTGATTTATGGCGTCTAACACACACACAGAAGTGCAGTTGGTGACACTACATGTTTCCCAAGGCCGATGCTGGGGAAAGGTGAAACACTTGGAGAAACCAGAAAGATGTCAAGGAAGGGGTTAAGTTCTAAGGGCGTGAAGGAGAAGGCCACTTAGGCTGTCCTTTCTACTCTTGCATTGGTACTTTTGCATAAATACCACCGTTGGTTAAGGATTCTGAATATGCACCTAGAGCCAGCTAGTGGATCCTTATTAATTTATACTTGTTTATTATATCTCTCCACTAAAACGTGGGATGAGTGAGGCCGTGGACTGGTCTGGACCAGAAAGTAGAATTACATATAAGAATGTCAGTCGACACGGGTATTTGTATCCAGCCTTTTAGGTCAAAACTATGTTAGCAGGTGCTGGAGATGTAGCCAGTTGCTGAAGTGATTACCTGTCAGTAATAAAGGAAACTCCAGCTCCCCAAATTCTAGAAGGGAGAGGGGACAAATAGCTCTCTGTGGTGAGTATTAGCGTGGTGAGTATTAGCAAGCCAATGTTTATGCTGGTCCCCAGGGTCCCTCAAGAACACAAGTACCTGTCACTCATTCCTCCCCAACCTATAATCCTTCCAGCTCAAAGGCTTCCCTACCCCGACTACTCATTCTCCTTATAACCCTGCTATTTCAGCGACAGTCTCCCTTTACACCCCCACCCCCCACACACACACACACCTGCTTCGCTCAAGACTAGGTCCAGTCTCCTGGCCATGCTCAATCTACTTTCTCTTTCTGCTCCAGGCACTTCCAGATGTCTCTAGCTGCTCACTCTCTCTCTCTCTCTCTCTCTCTCTCTCTCTCTCTCTCTCTCTCTCTCTCCCTCTCTCTCTCATATCTACAATAAAAACCTTCTTCTCAACCATACCATGGAGCTGTCATATCAGTTTAATGTGTAAACTGTTTATAACTAGCACCCATAAAGTCCCGGGTTCGATTTTCCAGCACTCCATACACCAGACATGGTGGTGCGTGCTTGTAACCTTAGCAATTGGGATGGGAGGCAGAGCTAGAAGGATAGGAGTTTAAGGCTAAGCTCTGGCTATGTAACAATTTGAGGCCAGTAAGAAGTACATACGAAGACTGGCCACATCTCAAAAAAAGAATTTTACATATATATCCACAGAGAGAGACAGAGAGAGAGAGAGAGAGAGAGAGAGAGAGAGAGAGAGAGAGCTCACTACATGTGATATATTACATTATGGTTAGAGAAAGATCTGAGAAAGCAACAGACTGAAACAGATTGATCACACAGTTGAGAATGTATGAAATCATGTCACCAGAGACTTGACTTCTGTTAGGACAAGTAACTTAAAATTAGAGAAAACTTCCTTGAGATGTT
Source organism: Phodopus roborovskii (assembly GCF_943737965.1). Classification (NCBI taxonomy): domain Eukaryota; kingdom Metazoa; phylum Chordata; class Mammalia; order Rodentia; family Cricetidae; genus Phodopus; species Phodopus roborovskii. Next base: position 6,076,927 of record NW_026125295.1, read on the forward strand.
GAAGGAAACTCTCGAGGCTGGGAAGGCATTATTCAGGTAGAACAGAGTGAAGAACATTGTAGGCAAAGGGAATACCATAAGTAGGACTTAGTTCAAAAGCACTAACAAGAGAACGATCATATTGTGATGTCTATTACCCAGAGAGCAAGCAATGAGAAGACAGGGAGCACGCTGTAGGGTGCAGGGGTATGTGTCCCTGGAGGACACCTGCAGACTCAGTCCAGCCAACATCATCCCAGGGTACCCGTCTTGGGAATGACCATAGGCTCCTTTGTACCCGTTCATCTAGCCTACAAAATTCAACAGTGATTCTGGTTTCTTTGTTTTTTTCTGATGTTTTTGCTCAATGACTTCAATGGTATCCCAAAAAAAAATTGCAAAAGTGCACTCACTTATTCAACAAAACCAGCTAGACATAGAATTTAATATATGCCTATAACCAAAACATGACTGTCATAAGAGTTGATGAAAGGCATTGCTAACACAGGCAATGACTAAATTTAAGCTATTACACTGGGTAGTTCTTAGAAGCATAAAAATTCTATTTGCCTTTTACACTTTAGGGTCCCAAGGACTCATCTAAGGGCTCACAATTAAAAGCAGAATTAGTATTCCAGGTCTTGCATTCCAAGTTTCATGCTTTTCCTCCCAAAAGATTTCTCCCACCGAGGTCACCATGACACCTAGCGACACTAACTCTATGAACAATTTGCCAACTAGGTGATTGGTGTATTGTCAGTGAAGAAATTCTCAAACAAGCCTCCCCTTGGGTAGCCAGGAAGACCTTCTTAGCCAGTGTTTCAGCGCAGGCTGACTTGGGTGTTGACCTTGATAAAACTGGCTTGGGATATGCAATGGCACCTGTGTCTCCAGAAGGTAGTCATGTGTAGAGCCTCTTTCTAGTAATTTGAAACCAGTTATTTACAGGGACATTAGCTCTAAAGCAAGATAGGTCATTTTTCAGACTCATGGATGCAATACCTCTTTTAACCCGATAACCTTGATACTCTTGGGAATACAGATGGGTTTAGATACTTGGTATGTGTCTTGTAAGTGGAGTGGCCAAATGTTTTGATAGAATTTCAGATTTAAGGATACCAAGACTTGGAAAATGTGGCTCATTTAGGAGTTTACTGGTCAATTGGAATGACTTGGTTTCTCTCTCAGGAATTCAATAATACGTCAGCATCACTTTATTATTTTGTGTATGTGTGGTATATGTATTTTTTTTTGTTTTTTATTTGTTTGTTTTTTGTATGTGCACGTGGGTGCAAGCATGCACCAGATGTCTTCCTGTCATTCCCCACCTTAGTTTTTGAGGCGGGGTCTCTCACTGAACCCAATACTCACAGACTGTCTGGACTAGGCAGTCAGCCAGCTTTGGAGATCTTTGCGCCCCCTTCCCCAGGACTCGGTGGCAGACACGCACTACCATGCCTGGCTTTTTATGTGGGTACTGGTGATAGGAATTCAGGATCATACTTTTCCAACAGGCACTTTTGAGCCATCTCCAAAGCCAAGGTCATCAATATCTTTACTGGAGAGATGATTCAGAAGTTAAAAGCACTTGCTGCCCTCGTAGAGGACCCAAGCTCCACTTCTATCGTTTACACTGGGCAGCTCCGGGGCAGCCCACACACTTTTCTGGCCTTCACTGTCGGTTACCCTCACGTGGATGTGAGCCACTGGTTTCTATCTCTGTTTCTTTGATGGATGCAAGTCTGTTCAACTCTTTGGTGAATTTTATGGGGGGGGGCTGTTTTCACTCTTATTGATACATCTGTTATTTTTCACTTCTTAGGTTTAGGAAACTCTGATAGATGTTTGATATTTACAGATATAAATTAATGAAAAGTCTTAGCAGGGGATGGGAGACGGGGTTCAAATGAAAGTGTTGCGGTGGCTTGCCAAAGGTCTCCACAGCCTGTAGGAGTGAAACTGGGGTTCAACCTGGATCCATTATGCAAGGATTGGCTCTTCCTACTGCAGCTGGCTGTGTAACCACATCAATGCAATGTAGCTGATGTAGACGGATGTCCTTGGATAGTGACATGTAAATGAACACTTCAAACCTTCCAGAATTCTCAGCATGCCAACTTCTGAGGTGGAAAAAACAAAGGCCTTGAAGTCCCATCTTAAGAGGTGGAGGAGACTTGAGGACTTCAATCCTTCTTCCGCCATATATCAGCTGTGCAACCCCTGGGTTAGTAAGAGTTATTTATCGAGATTACTGGGGAGCAAAAATTAATATCAACTGATGTGAGTCTATCTTGCTTTGTGATTGACATATGACAAATGCCCAATAGGCATGAGCTCAACAAACTCCACAGCAAAGGAAGCTTGAAATACCTATTGCTTTGTGAGCTCCTGAAACAGACATTTCTGAAATCCAACCCTAAGTGAAAATAACAGATCACATCAACAAGAACCCCCCCAACCCCGCCCCCTCCAACAGCCAAAGATCTGAACAGACTCTTGCTGAAGAAGCGTGCAGGTTACAAAGCAAGCACACAAAAAGATGAAGATACCTTACAGTCAGCTTTCCAAGCATCCTCGTCTACACTCCCAAAAGGCACCTGAAAGGTTTCAGTCATTTTTAAACCTGCAGTCACCTTGGCGTGCCCCTCCCAGATGAGTATGATTCCACCCTGAAGCATGAGCAGTCACCCCCCTGTCCTAGCATGTCCCCTCAAGCAATGGGGGGGGCATCTTTGCACCAACTCCCCAAATCAGAACTGAGACAATGATTAACTACACAGCTCTATTTACGCCAAGTTTCACGACCAGCTGGGGACAGTGTCTAGGGGACAGTGTGCCTGGGAACACAATGGGAATGACACAGACATCCTCGTCCTATAGTTGGTAAGTACGCAGGCCACTCAGTAGTAAAAGCTTATTGAACTGTCCATGTAAAAAGAGTTTTACTGCTTGTAAATTATGGCCCAATAAAACCCTGAAAGAGGAAAGGTAAGGGAGAGAGGTGTGACTGGGGGTGGAGGGGATGAAGTGTGGGTGGAGACACGTGGGCAGTGGGCAGGACGACTTGGAACATTTGGGGGAACGGGGGTCACTCACTGGCCAGCATTACCATGTGGCCCAGTCTCATTTCACTGAGCTACATTTTAAAAAGAGGTATTTACTTCATTATTATTTTATGACTTATGGCCCCAGAGGCCAAAGAGGGCATCATATTCCAAAGACAGGAGACAGAGCTGGTTGTGAGCTCCCATGGGGTGATGGACGCAAACCCAGCCCTCAGGAGAGTAGGCACTGAGCCATCTCCCCAAGCACACTGGGCTTTTCATTCTACCTGGAACTTGGTCTTAGGAATGATGTCACACGGCCTCCAAGGGCCCATGCTAGCAGAGTGGAGAATCCTACTGTCCCGTCATGTCAAGAATCCTACTGTCCCGTCATTTCGAGAATCCTACTGCCCCGTCATGTCGAGAATCCTACTGCCCCGTCACGTCTCTCAAGGATTATTATTTTCAGTTAGTTTACCAAGGGAAGACCAACAGGCTAAGAACCTGGAATTCTCTCTTCCCAGGAATGGCAACCCTGGCCAGGCTGGGCCAGTGAGAAAGAAAAGGCAAAATCAAGGTCTCTAGCCCCACATTCCCAGCTTGATACGGGGCTGCAGAAGGTCACGGCACAGTCCATGGAGAAGTTCATGACATTTTACAGGAAAGTGAGCACCGCGAAGCCAAGAGGTGTGGGTTATACAGGAGGGGGTGGGGCGAGGATGCTGCTGTCTGTCTGTTCCAGGAAAGGTGCTGTATCCCGGGAGAAGTCCTGTGTTTGCTGTATTTGGTGCTCAAGTGCTCTTTATACATTGAGCTATAGAATGTCCTTTCTTGTCACACAATGAAGATGTAATTCTACTCTATCACACAACACACACAAGTTCATTGCTTTTCTGGCTATTAGTGAGGACTTCCCAAGTGTGGGGACTGCACTGGGCATTGCAATTTGTCTTTCAGCCTAGAAGCTCTGTATTCAACTTGCTCCCCGCAAGATGTGGCCTCAGTTGCCACCTCGGCATCCAAACGCTCTCCTGGAAAGCACCTCCCACACTCCTCCCTGCTGATGCTATGGATTCCCACCTCAGCATCCCGAGACCCTCGGGGTCAGCCTCTGCCTGTGCACTCATCCCCCACTCAATCCTACGATGAGCTGCTGAGTCTTTCTTGGCCACACTGGACTTGGACACACCCTACACCCCACCCCGAAGTTCTTCCTACTTTCCTATGCCCGGGTCCTCTCCATGCAGCCCTCTTCTGCGGGACTTACCTCCTGCCTTCCAGGTCCTCGCTGCCTTGTAACTGTCACTGTCCTCCAATGAACTTCAAACCTCACATTTGTGACTTTTCAGTCCCCATACATACTGACAGAGCAGAGATCCATACAATCACTAGTTACTACTGATCACTTATTATGAGTCAGCCGTGGTAACTGAAGAATGTGTGTCCAAGACGGAACAGCTGAGGGCTGCAGAGATGGCTCAGTGGGTAATCATGCTTGTGGGACAAGTGTGAGGGCCCGAGTTCAAATCCCTAGAACCCACCTAAAAGCTGGATGTGCAGCACAAAAGTCAATACTTGCAGTGGCCCTATGTGGTGACAGGAGGCATGAACAGGAGACTCCTCAAAAGCTGTGGGCAGAGAGCCTGGCATATGCAGCAGGGAGCAACAATACCCTGTCTCTTATAATATGGAGGGTGAGGGCTGGCATCAGAGGCTGTCCTCTGACCTCCAATTACATGCCATTATGTGCATGCTCACATACACATTCACTCACACTCATACACATGGTCACACACACTCTGAAACTCACTCACATGCTCTCTCTCTCTCTCTCTCTCTCTCTCTCTCACACACACACACACACACACACACACACACACACAGGAAGATCCCCCTTCACACCTGAGAACTAACATTGCCCACAGTAGAGTCCCTCTGGTACTTGAAGGTCACTGTGGGGACAGAAATGTCTTGACAGGTGAATCTGCACATTACAGAAAACACTTTAAGAGCTGAAACAAGAAATCAATTTGCTTTAATTTTCTAGCAGACAAAGATAAGTTAAATTTTATCACAATGGACATAACAGTCATTAAAAGTCTACATGTGAAAAGATTAGGTCACAACTATGTCTATTCTTAGATCATCTGCTTGGCGGATGCATGTGCTAGCATCAGTTTACAAGTAAAAAAGAAACCTTAATTACTGTCAATATTTCATATGACAGTATGACATATGACATATGATACTCAGGACTCAGAAGACTTAGAATTCCCTGAGAAGAGACAGGCTTTTAACCTGGACCATGTGAAAATCTGCCTAGGTTAAGGGGCCTGTGCACATTGGATGGTTCAACAAGCTACATCTTCCAACCCCGTGTCCTGATTCTATTCAATTAGAGTTAAAGGTCAACAAGGAAAAACTTGGCTGGGGAGATGGCTCACTGACAAAGAGCTTGCCCATAAGCATGAGGACCTGAGTTCAAATCTCTAGCACTTATAAAAGCCAGGCATATCTCCAGCACTGGCCAGCAGAGACAGGCAGATCCCAAGAGCTCACTGGCAGCCAGCATAGGAAGATTGTTTCAAGTTCATTGTGAAATACTCTCTTAGGGGATACAGTGGAGAGTGAGGGATAGATCAGGGCACCCAACACCATGCTCTGGCTCTACACACCCACCCACCCCCACCCACCCACCCACGTGCTCACACGCACGCACGTGCACGCACGCTCACACACGCGCACGCTCACACACGCGCACGCTCACACACGCATGCTCACACACACACACACACACACACACATTCACTAAAAGGATCAAATACTCTTTCTCCTAGTATGTACACAAGAAGTTGCATCTTTTCTTTAAATGACAGGGAGTAAGTACAATGTTGTTAGAAGTTTGATATTCCTGACTGAATCTCTTTCCTATTCTAGGAGAAAAGTAATGATGGTGTTTGGAGCACTAATATTCATTCCCTTGGTCTACTAAGCATCTCAAGAGAGTCTCAAGTTTTTTTAGGAACCAGAAAACCACTCAGAGGAAACTATCTGTGAGGCTGTTCCCAGAGAAAAATGATACACAGGGTTTCCATCCTGGTCAGTGAACTCGATGGGCTTGTGATGTGATGGTGTTTTGACCGTACTCCTTACAGCGGTGATGTGGGGGGTGGGTCACTGAGTATGTCCTGATCTCCCCCCTTTCCTTTACTTCCTGGCCACTGTGGCCAAACTGTTCTTCCATGGTGGATGGACACCTCTGAAACTGTGAGCCAAATCAAGTCTCTGTTCCCTTGTGCTTCTCTTGGGTGTTTGTCACATGACTCGGTGGCATAAACACAAAGCCAGGGCGCATGTCAGCGCCTCTGAGACAGCTCCCATCATCATTTACTTGAGATAGCTCAACTGAATTTAGCCAAACAGCTTATCATTTTGTCTTCTCATTTTATGATTATCTCACAGAAGAACACAATTTTGCTCCAACTGAATACTTTTGTCACCTGCAACCAAAGAACTGTAATAATTTTTAAAATTATCAAGCTATTAATTTTTAAGCTCAAAAATTTGCTTCCTATTCCTCCGAAGACATACACTTGCAGGGAAATCTACCAGATTTATTGGTGTGTTCCATACAGCCCCAAGGCTAGAGGAGGGCCAGTGTAAAGAATTCTGTACTGGCCGTCTCTGGTAACAGTATAAGGACAGAGAGGATAACTCTTTACTAACTTAGCTACCATAAAAAAAAAAAAAAATGCCTGGACACCCACAGTAGTTTCAGTTCTGCAGCTCTGATAAACACTCTTACACAAGCGGTTTCAGAGAGGAGAGAGCTTATGCAGTTCCCAATTTCATGCCCATCATTTTGGACCATCAAAGCAAGGACTCAAAGCAATCAGCCACATCACATCCACAGTCAAGAGTGCATCCTTGCTTGCTCTCCGCTGCCTTTCTTCTCACGTATACTGTTGGGAACACGCAGCCCAAAGTGCCTGGGTCTTCCTAGATCAATCAACAATCCAGATAATCTGCCCCTCCCCTAGATCATATGCACAAAGCCTCCCTCATCTAGACAATTCCTCCATAATACTCTTCTACCAGGCAAGTCCAGGTTATGTCAAGTTGACAATTAAAAATAACTAATAAGGAAAAAATCATGTCAGAGAGTACCAGCTTGGTTTGACTGTACAATAATATGCCCGTGGCATAGCCTGTCTGAGTCCGCTGGAAGGGGAACATAAATTCTAAGCTCATCTTCCTTTTTCAAAGCATGGACCCCAGTTATTATAATAATTAAACTATTATCCACAACACTGGCCATTATTACCTGGAAAGTTATGAATCAAAAGTTTTGGGGGCTTGTATAATTCAAGCCATACAATAATCACTGGAGTTGACACTATAACTAGACCTATTTTACAGATGTGAAGACCAAGGTGTGGGAGGTCAAGGCCTACTGTAAGTCGAAAGCAGGTGAGGGAGTAAAGGCAAGCCAAAACCAAGATCCAATTCAGGTCTCTAACTTCAAGACCAACACTTTATTAAAAAAGCAAATTTCTGCTTCTGGGCCAGAAACCAGAGTCCACCTGGCTAACAGCACAAACATGTAAAGCCCTCTCTTGTTTCTCATGCCAAGAGCGTCACTCAGGGGTGGCGGTGCCTTGATTTGTCAGAATTCCCCTGGACTCACCACATGAGATGTCACTGTCCCCTGCAGGCTGGCAGATGCCATCCTACCCATCTACCAAAGCAGGAGTGTGTTCCAGATTAAGGTGAAAGGCAAAGGCGGCCCGGGACCCCCACAGTAAACAACACCCTCACTTTGCCAGGGTCCCCACAGTCACGGGGTTCACCACAACTGAGGCACTACCTCAGGGAGCTCAAACTTTGCACTTGACAAACTGTTCCAACCCACCAGGGACAGCAGGGGGCAGAAAGGCAGCTTGAGGTTAATTGTGACCATTAAAAGGCCTCTCTGGGCTTTCAGAGGTAAAGAACGAACGCCTTCAGTTCTATATGAATGGGATGGAAAGTACTGACAAGCTATACAGTCACTCAACCAGAGTTTAGTGACAAGCTCGGGTCATTACCCAGAAAGGTACTTTCTTCGCTGTGTACACAGCCCACATTGCATGCACTACTGATGCCACATTTTAAAATGTCAAAAATAGAGGGATATGAGAAACAATGTTTACAGAACACTCTACTTTTAAGACTTTACCACAAATCGAAAATGATTTCAAATCAAAAGCTTAAAAAAAAAAAGTTCAAATGACAAACAGGATAGAAGATTTCCTACAGCTGCCCCAGGAAGGGTGTGGATCCCCCAGACCAGCCTCCTCCAGAAGGGTGTATGTAGTTTGTACTAATGAATATAGCCGAAGGGAGGTAGTCATTTTCATCAACCAAGTACTGTCGGTAGCACAGTTCTAAGCTCTTCTAGAACAAGGTCACAAGAAGGAACAACTTTTTGTGCTCACTAAGAGCAGGTGGAGGGGATATGCAAGAAATAACCCCACTACCCACCTGGGATCAGGGGAAGGATTTACACATTTGTATATGTAATGTATTAACACAGAGGGTAAAACACTGGAGTGGTATGTTATACATTATACAAAAAAAATTTCAAAGTTTTTTCAAAGTGTCATAAACACCAATTAAAGCATTATTTGGTACAGACAGAACATTTCCACAAAGTTTTAAATTCATAAAAAAAGATACCTGATGCCCTTGGGAAACTTGGTAAGAAAGTTTTGAGCTTTCAAGGATTTGAGGATCCCTTCCTTACAGACTATTTCGAATCTTCACCCTGAAGACTACAACAAAAGAGATCCACCCAGATTAGAACCTCCTTGGACATGAGGAAGAAGGCATTAAATAAGAGGTGAGGAAATATCGCGCCAGGCCACCAAAGGTGGGCACCACACTGGTGATGATCAGAGGCGGAACACTGCCTGCCTTTAGTGAAGGCGCAAAGCCAGGCAGGAAGAATGGTGTTTGGTGTGGGGTCTGATCTGACTCATGGACTCAGATCACACGTGATCCGGAGATGCTGGAGTCTTCCTTTCAAGAGCAGCTGCTGAAGAACCATGCAGCCTCCCTATAGGAAAGAAGACACTAGATACAGGAAGAACTCTGGTATTAAAAACAAGAATAAATGTCTCTTTTAAGCTAGCAAGATGGCTTCATGAGTAAAGGTGCAGCCAGGTCTGACAACCTGAGAGGAGTCACCAGAACCCACAGGGTTATAGGAAAAGCCCACTCCCAAAACTTGTTCCAACTCCACCTCCCCCCCCCCACACACACACACGCTAAATCTGGTATTCTGACCTCATCTCTTATTTCAGAGACTTTATGATGACATGGGATATAGGATTATATATCCAACAATACAAAAAATGGCAAAATGGAAGTCAGCCCCCACGTTGCTTTTTCAATAAGGCAATAAAGGTAAATTATCCAAGAATAAATCATAGTCCCAGGCAGAATTGAAACACAATCGTGGAGCCAAGTGTGGTGGTGCACAGGAGTAAGGTCGGCATTTGATAGACGGAGGCAAGAGATTGGGAGTTCAAGGTCATCTTCTACGATATAGTGAGTTTAGGGCCAGCCTGGGCTACATAAGATCCTGTCTCAAAAGAAATCCAAAACAAGCAAGCAGAAACAACTTCCATTACTCCTCCAACACTGTGATTTCAAGGGTGTGCCCATTTACATCGTTCTTATGCCCTTGTCTGTAAAGAAATGTTCAAAAGTCCAACTAGTCTCGTGAACGCAAAGAAAACACAGCCCAGTGCATTAAGTAGCACCTGACAGCTTTTAAGTCCAATGTGATATTCTAGCCACCTCATCCCAACAGCCTCATAAGCCCACAGTCCATGCCATCCAAGATTTCTTGCAGTTACATTTAAGTAGAATAATTTAGTCAGACACCAAGGTCTCTCTACTCATAACCAAGATTTGCTAAGAAAAAAAAAAAACTAATTTGCCTTCATATTCATCAAAAGCAAAAAACATAACATCCTTCCTCTGACTCTCGTAAGGGCTATCGAGTAGGACCGCAGAGACAAGCGAAGGGTACCACAGCTGTTCTAGGTTCAGGGAAGGGAGCCACATAATTTAAGACGAACACCTGGAAATCGGGTGGGGGGGGACTATTTTGTTTCCGCCTCAAAAAATAAAATAAAATAAAAGCCCTTCAGGTGGATACACAGCAAATCACATCGCTGGGTTACCCAATTATCTGAACACACTCATTAACTAAATGTAATCAACTGGCGTTCACTCTTCTTGCCTGGTGCATATTTCTAGAGCAATGCTTTTCTCATTCCTCATAGCAGGCAGAACGTTAGACAGTCTACTCGGTGCAGCAGAGGGAAACAAACACACAGATTTTTTTATTTTTGCTGATGGCAGGAGTTTCTCCTCACGCTCAGGGCAAAGGAACCCATACTATGGCAACGGCAGCACCGGCTGGCTGTAGATTTTAATTACTCTCCACACCAATTTTGCCGAGAAGACTTAAAGTTCAATTAGGTAATACGATGCTCGGTTAGGGTTGTTTTCATAAAACTGGGCACAGGCTTTCAAGTAGTAAATATGTAGCCGTGACAGGATTAAATATTCATGAAATCAAGAGCGACTGGAAGGCCGGGGATATCACACTATTAAAATTCATACAGTTTTCACGATGTAAATCTTGTATCCACTTGTACGGCGCCCCGCTCTGGTCTGTTTTGGAGTGCGTTCAGATTCCAACTCCTGCGTTGCTTACCACTTAAATGATGATATTGATTTTCATAGATCAACAACAATCCTGATTCTTACCTCAGGTTTCAAAACACACAAACAATTCTAAGCATTTGAAAATCCAAACTTGTCAAAGATCTGTCTGCAGACACAGAACAGCACCACTCGGCGTGATCCCAACATGCTAGTCTAGTATCTGTTCCATCTCGTAGCAAAGGTCCAAGGAAAATCAAGGTATTAGCAAGGAGAGACGTGGCTAGCTTCTACCCAAAAGAAGTGCCTTTCTGTCTGTACCACTTCCTTATCTGAGACAACGTGGAAACAATAGTAGATTGACTCTTAGGTTCCAACACTGATTTGCTGAACCAAGTTTTCCCCAATATTAACGGCGGCTTTCAGAACGCTTGAACAGACACACGTGTGAAGTTGTTACGGATGGAACTAAACAACTAGCTTCCATCAAACTAAACTCCGAGCATGGGTAGAGGCAGCAACTGCCCAGAGACGGCTGTAATAAGCACACTCTGAATATTACCAAGGCGTCATCTTCTGTGCCATTTCCCCTACTGTACAATTTTCTCAGCAGAGGAAAACACCAGCAGCAGAGAATGGCATCTGAGCCATCTCTTACTGGAATTCAATTACCTAAAGAACTCCACACAGTCAGGCGCAGGTCTCCCCTGGTCTACCATGACACAGCAGGGCTGCAAAGGACTTGCAGGGTTCACCTGCTGCCAGGCACTGGATCCCTGCCCTCCTGAAGAGGAGGATGCCGGCTGAGGACCACCTCCAGCCTAGAGCTCCGTGAAGCAAGGCTGTCCAATCTGAAAAGAGCCAAACTTTGCTCCCATCGGTAGATGCATGCCACCTCCCCTCCGAGAGTCTAGGAAGCCACTCGCCAGGTCTTTAAGGCACACTTCTAGACCCACAGCATCTAAAGCAGAAGTCTCCCGCGGGTTCAGTCCTGCCCTCAGCCTCGCATCGCTTCTACCCTGACTTTTTCCCCTGCACACATCACTGAACGCCGAAACCAGAGCAGACTTCTTTCTGCACACACCTTCCAGTTGAGAAACTAACGGCGTGGATTCCTTCAAATCCCACGCCTTCTCCAGTCTGCCACCCCACCCCACCCCCTACAAACGAGGCAAGGGGGTTGGGAGTGGAGGGGTTAAAGAGACAGCCACTACTAGTCCCCCTCCATCTGGTTCCAAAGATGTCACGGCGGCCACACCGAGGACCTTACCTTGCTCTCCCCCCTGTCGCCGGTGGGTCTCGCCTCCGGATCGTCGCTGTCCTCCGCGCCCGCACTCTCGCAGGGCACTTCATCCTGAGCCAGCTGCTGCTGGGGCTGCGGCTGGGGCTGGGGCGGCTGTGGCGGCGCCTGGCAGGCTCCGCCAGCCCCCTGGGAGCGGGGGATGGGCTCCGGGCGCGGAGAAACTCCCTCCACATCCATCTCCATCTTCCCATTCACTGGAGGGCAAGACAAAAGCGGAGCGGAGACTTGGCAGCGGCGCCCGGCGGCTCCTCAGCGGCCCGTGGCACGCATGGCTCGCCGAGGAGGGGCCGCCTCGCGCGCGCCCTCCCTCCTGCCACCCTTCGCCCGCACTCCCCGCGGCTCGGCTCGGCTCCGGCGCTGCGGGGCGTCTGGGCCCGGGAGCTGGCGAGGAGCCGGTGGCCGCGTGTCCTTGGAGCGCTGGCCTTCAGGAGCCCCCTGGCAGTCCCGCTACACCGAGCGCATCCTGGCGGTGGCAGGGCGCCTCCCAGCCGCGCGCCCCAGCCAGCCCTGGGGACAGCCCCAGGGACTTGTTCTCCTTATCCTCGATCCCGGATCCGCGATCCTTGATCATCTGGCGTCTCCCGGGGGCCCCCTGGGTGTTCCAGCTCCCTTCCAGCCTTCTGAACAAAGTTACTGGAAGAACAAACCAGATGGGCCGGATTTGCCTGGCGACACCGGGAATGTCAGGTGTAAGTGGGCTCTTACATTCCCAGCCGCTGACCAGGCACAGACCCTATCTGTCGCCCTCTTCCCAGCGCAGATGAACTGAAGAAAGGCGGGTGTTCCGACCTAGAATGTCAGTCAGGGAGCACTAGGAGAGGGCCAAGGGGAGGGCTCATGGCTGGAGAGACCACCCCAATCCCAGGTGACTACCACCTCCTGACCCTGGCTCTTCCTCCTCTGGCCACCAGGCGTATCTGGAGGGCCAGTCCTTCTCTGAGTGCCTGTGTGGGGTTCTCAGAGCCCAGCACCCTGGTCTGTGCTGATGCCGGTGGCCCCGTGCAGGAGGGCAGACCTCTACTAGAGAACCGGAGCATAGAAGCAATCAGTAACCAATTCCCAGCAGGAACAGACTTAACCGAGTCTTGGGCACACTGGGGGTTAAAATTGGTAAGGGGTGGGGCTCCATGGAATGGAGAGGATGCCTGGGTCTGGACCAATCTCACAGTGCTGAGTCTGGCACCAAGGTGTGCCGCCTGAGGGTCAGTAGAGGAGGGAGGGAAGTGGGGTGTAGCTTCCAGGCTTTTACTGCAAAGCACCCTGTGGTGGGCGCCAGCTGGGCGCCTGCTCTCCCAAGTGGCCAGTTCTCTCAAGCAAACGGGGCAAATTTTAGGAGATGAGGCCAGGGGCAGGCAGTGAAGTGCTCTGAAAATACAGAGTTGGCAAGGATAAGCCTGGAAGGGCTTACACTGGGGCGCCCCGTCAGTCACATCGACCAATTCTGTGTTACTCACATAGAAATTAAGAGGAGTTGCTGGGCTAGTACCCGTGGCCCTGAGCCCTGAAGAGCCAAATAGGCTGAGCCAAGCGACTCTGCCTCTATCTCCAGGTCCTAAGAACTGAAAGTGCATGCCTCAAGGCTCTACAAGCCAAAGCCCTATGACTGTAGAAGCTCACGTGGGCGGCTTACTGCTCTGGGCTTTCCCAGTGCCCTGGCCCCAAGGCAGTTAGAATCCAATCATCCTTGGTGTCTAGAGTTGGAACTCACAACCTTGGGGCGGGGCGGGGGGTGGGGTTTGGAAGCATGTGTAGCTAGCATTACAGCTCCAGAGCAGATTTCAGACCCTCACCTTTAGGAACTGGGAGCTCTTTGAAAATCTTCCACCAAGCAGCCCATGCCCAGATCTCCGCAGGTCTCCCCACTTCCACAACCCACCCTCTCCTGTGTTCCTGCCCCAACCCTTTTCCAACTCACCTGCTGCCTTTTAACCAATAAGGGGCTGCCACCAGCTGTGGCTGCCTCCCCTGGAAGTTACCAGCTCAGCTCTCCCCCAATCACCATAAAGATTGCAGGTGGATAAGAAAGAGCCCTTGCCAGAAACCTTTTATTGGGTCTAATGTTGCAACACCAGGGTGCAGTAGCAGAGGGTGGCTCCAAGCTCAATATAAAACCAGAAAGGGGGTGTGGCGGGGCTGTAGCATATACATTTGGCACTGTAATCTGAACCAACCACAGGCTCGAAGCCACACTAATCACAAACGTTCTGTAGAGATGCCCAAGAAGTCCTCTCTCCTATCTGAGTCAGAACAGCTGCGGGTGAGGGGGTTATCTAGAGCTCACCCAGGCTTGTCTAGAATTCTGACTTCCTGCCCTCCTCTGGGTTATTGGGAGTGGTTTGAGCTGGAAGAAGGCCTCTTAAAGGGGGAATAGTGTCTTTTGTAGCACCCGTGGTTAAAGACAACAAACACACAACACAGCTGCTGAAGTGTTTTTACAGGGGCCGGACAGTATTAAAAGTAGCTAGTGTGAGAGCAGTCTGTCCAATCAGCTGCCAAAGACGGGGCTACTATGGGGACAGTTCTGGGCTCAGAGCCACCTGGACTAAGGGAAGAGTCTGTCACCTGCCACTCCAGTGACCCAGTAGTTTTCTCTGGACATAAACGGTTGCTTACAATAAAGACTTAACAGAAGTTCAATAGCAAACCAACATTCCCAGTGGCATTTAACAGGTAAAACAAAGTCTGTCTGATCCATCTCAGGGCGAGCAAGGTGACTCCTGCAGTTACCACTTGGTCCTGGACATAGCTTAGGATGACATGGGCATTGCATCAGTAACTTTGCACATCCAGGGGGAACCTTGGAGCAGCGATGGGGAGGACAAAGGCGCTTAGTCTGGGTTTTGAGTTCTTAAATGTAAGTGGAAAGTGAACTGACCATGAATTTTCTGATAGAAAGTGAGTACCGTTTTCCTTTAATATCCAGTGGGGAACATAGTATGTGCCTGAAGCATCTGGGAAGCTGATGGCCCACTGGGCTGCTGTGCAGTGTCCAACAGAGCCCGTACACACCAATGCACACAGTCCCGCTGGACAAAGTTACTCACTCCAGGCACATCGGCAGAATTTATCCTTTCTGCAGCCTCTTCCTCTCCAGGTTCTTGCATGAGTGTGAACGTGTTTTATGGCTTCTTTAATCTGTAGAGACCTTCGGGTAAAGCAGCATGGATATGCTCTAAGAAAGCAGTTTGGATGGTGGCTTATCAGGCCTCCATTGTTGGCTTTCGTTTTCATTATTTCTAAAAGCTTCATTTCAAGTTTATTTTCTAAACCGAGAACTCATCACACAACACAATGAGTTTACTCATCCTGGCTATACTAGACTTTTAAATGACACCGTGACCCTGAGTGTTGTAATGTGTGAGCCAAGGCAGTATGAATGGGACCTGCAAAATGGCTGTGGGTAAAGGCTCCTGCAGCCAGGCCTGATTACACAAATCTAGTTCGGAAAATGTGAAGAAACAGGCCCCAAAGAATTGTCCCCTGACTTCCTAACATTTGCTGTGGCATGCCTGGCACCACGTCCAGAATATATATTACAAAATAATAAAGATCAAGAAAACAGAACTATTTACCTTCAAGGATGGCGCTCTCTTCATTTCCTCCCCAGCAGACACTAATGAATCAAGACACCTTACAGGTTTTTTTTTTATAAGGTAAATCTTATTATCTGTGTAATGTGCTTAGAAAATTACACAGCACATGGCACTGTCTGTTAAGCTGGGGCAGGAAGGTGGTAGAAATGACCTTGAACATGTACCTGAAGACTCCGGTTCAGGAGCAAGTAAACAGGGGTTATTGCCACTTGATTTTCCTAGAAGATCTTTGGAGAAGAGGGAGGAATACAGCAGTGTTGTGTGCAAGGAACTTCAGAATTTGACACATTTTCCTTCTGTAGTGCAGAAATAAAAATCACATGTCAATTCAGACAGGAGCTGGGAGGGCTGTTCAGTTAATATTCCTCCATGCTTGTTACATCTGAAATGTGTAACTTTTTTAAAAAAGCTCAGATGAAGATTAAATAAAAAAGAAAGATAAAACCCTGCAACTGATTTGTTCTAAATTTAGACATGTACTTTTAAAGGTTTCTATTGTTCAATGCAAATATTATTTTCTTCTGCCCCTGTAATTACTTGGGGGACATATTTTTTTTGCATCTGTCATAAGTAAATATGGACTCAGAAAATATATTACATTTCAAAACTGTTGATTGCACCTAATTATGCATGTAAATTGCTACTTCAAGCCTGCAAACAGCTTGCAACATTTTGAAATTTTGCCCTACTAGTCATCTGAGGTGTCTGTGGAGTCTTTTGTGGTTGCCTGAAATGACACTTCATATCCTCGTTAACTACCCATTAATGGTGAGTCTGTGAAGAATTCTGACCTTTAGCTGTCTGTCTCAGAAGACTGGGATTAGTGGATCATTGCTTTGAACAAGACACCTTCTTCCTATTTACACCTGAACACTCAATGCTCTTTTGAGTCACCAAGACTACAGAGTGTCCTTGGACTCACTTCCGTTACTCAGATTTTCCTTGGTGAGCCTGGAGCATTCCAACCCTCCAGGAGTATAAAAGGCATGCAGTCCCAAGCCTGCCACAGATCAGTCACTCAGAATTTGCATCTAACAAGATCTCCAAGTGATTCCGCTGAGCATGGGTTTAAGAAGGACCGTCTAACCTATGTGTCCCGTTTCTCTTCCTCTACTTGTCTTTAACAATCACAGTTGCCCTCCCAGACTACCCAGAAAACAACTTATATAGGAAGACACAGCGTGGGACTGTGAGATGGCTCTGTCAGGAAAAATGCTTGCCTTAAAAGTATAGTGACCTGAGTTGATCCCAGGCCAGCCATGGAAGTGTGCCAACTGCCAAAAGCTGTCTTGTGACCCCATTATGCATACTATTGTACAAAGGCACCTGTATGTACACACTAAAAGTACATTAAAAACACTGGATAGCTCCTCTCTCTCCCAAGAAATTCTTCTTCTCACACTACCCATTCCTCCCCATGGGCCTTTCCCTGCACACTGAAAAGCTTCATGAATTAAGAGCATAGAGCTATGTTTTATCATTCTGGGGATTGAATAAGAAGTGTGAGTTCTTCTAAAATCAGAAGACATTAGCCCAAAAGCACTTTATCTTGAATAATGAACCCTTTGCAAAACTGTGAAAAGCTTGGTCATTTTGGCCCTTCTCCTTGAGACTGGCAACTCCAGCGTCTCCCTGCTGGGACTGCCAGTGCCTTGAGACATAATGCAAGCAAACAAGGATGAGTGTGCGTCCATGAAAAAATAAATAAACAATTAAACAAACAAACAAATCTAGTAAAACCTCAATAATTTGAAATAAGTCTGCACTAAATTTTGAACCCCGGTATTTTTAGGAAGTTCAGAATTCATTAATGAGCTTCTTTGAAGAAATGTGTACGTATTTCAACAAGCTGATTTCCCCCCAGCGCATCTGGAGTTTGCTATGTAGGTTTGCTGGGTTCACACTTGCAGTCCTCCTACCTTGGCCTCCCAAGTGCTAGGACTACAGTATCACCAGGCCCAGCCTAAAAAGAATTAATTTTTTAAATATTTTTACTTATGTATGATGTATGTGTTAATGTCTGCGTGCAGGTGCGCAAATCCATGCATTCATGTGTTAAGGCCAGAAGTTGATGAAGGTGTCTTCCTCTATAACTATTTTTAAAAAAAGCATTAGTGAAATTGGAACTTGTCATCTTGACTACACTGGCTGGACAGCAAGTCCCCATATTGGCCCGCCTCTGCCATCTAAGCCCCTCTTCACTGGGATTACTACACTTGGTTTTTATGTGGGCACTGGGGATCCAAACCTAGGTCCTCACGTTTGGGTAGCACATACTTTCCCCAGCCTCTGAATTGCTGTGGGAAGGTCTGGTACAGAAGGTCTCATCTCTAAGGTATACAAAAGTCACCTGGAGAATGTTATAATTCTACGGGGCTGGGGTGGGCCTGAGCACCTAGGGGCTATCTGACATCCCTGGGGCACTTACAATTGTAGTCTTCTGACCTTAAAAGACTGGGACTAGCAGTAGTTTTCCAACCTGTATCACTTGGGGAACTTTTATAAGCTTCGGTTCCTAAAGATCGAACTCCCCAAAATCAGTAGGTCTGGAGGTGGGATGGGAAGCGGTAAGTTGGAGGTAGAGTTGTTTTCTTTCCAGCCAGGGTTTTATGTAGCCCAGGCTAGCCTCAAACAACTCCCAAGTGCCTGGATTATAAGTATGCAATACCACACATGGCACAGGGTGGTTGTTAAGCCTTGGAGGTGGTAACCAGGTATGGCCACAATTGGGAATGGTGCCTTCAGGGAGTCTCCACCCTGGGCAGCAGGAGCAGCTGGGGCCTTCTCAGCAATGCATCCACCACAGACTCAAGTCCTGCAACCCGCCCTGTTGCAGAACCTGGCTGTGATGCAGCTTCGGGTTTCAGGGACATAACTATGATCAAACCGCTGTATGTGACAGTCCTTGGGAAGGTGACAAAAAAAAAAAAAAAAAAAAAAAAAAAACACAGACTTCCCGCATTAATCAGTGAAGTAAAAATCTGGGGGCAAAATGGAACCTGATGTTAAAGTTCCCCCCCGCTGATTCCAGTTGTGCAGACCAGGCTTAGCAACATTCTATAGACTGAATCCTTATGTATGCAAATTGTGTTTGCATGGAGCGGCCTTTTTTTTTTTTTTTTCCTTTTTTCTGAGTTTCTTCTTTCTCTCTCTCCCTTCCTTCCTTTTTGCCTTCCTTTCTTTTCTTTCATTTAAACCCTTAATCTGCAGAAATGAATGCCTGGAAAGGTACGTGAGAGCACCAGCCCAATTAACACAGGTGCAGATTAGCCTGCTGCAGTATTTTCTGGCAAATCATCCCTTTCCCACCCTCTCCCCCTCCTTGGTGAAATGACAGCAGCTTCCCCTTGCTGGAATGAGACAGGACTCAGGTGAGGATTCTTTCCCTGGGTTTCTTAGCCGCTGTGGGAGGATGTCCCTGTGAATTAAGGGTTTAAAAGCATCTTGCTATCCAAACTGTGGTTCATGGACCAGTGGCATCAACATCGCCAAGGAAATGAGTTCTGGGTGCTGATTCCTGGGTACCAGCCCAGTCCTTTGTAGTCTGCACCTGTGCCTTAGGGGTACCAGGAGGAGCACTCAAGCCTTCAGAAGCAGAGCTACGGTGGGCACCTGTCGGAAACAGTGGGCCTTCAGGAAATAACCTGACCCTACATCCTCTGCCATCCTACTCTCCATTACTCACCCCACCCTCAGAACTGTGTGTGTGTGTGTGTGTGTGTGTGTGTGAGAGAGAGAGAGAGAGAGAGAGAGAGAGAGAGAGAGAGAGAGTTTGGTTTCTGCCCGATATTTATTGGTATTTATTGTCACTGAGCATGTGGCCTTGCCCTAAGGTTCCTTTTCTCTCAATCCTCCTCCCATGGATCTGGTTGATCTCTTAGTCAAGGTCACTTGTGCTGTTGAAGCTATACATACATGACTGCGAGTATGATGACTGTATACAACCCAGGAACCAGAAATGATGGGAAACGCACGCAAATCTGTCTTTCTGAGGCTGGGTAAATTCATTTAATCTGATTGTCTTGGTTTCATTCACTTCCACAAAGGATTCCACAAACATTGAGCTTGTTTATGGCCGAAAGCTTCCATTGTGTGGATACATATTTCCCTTACCAGTGTCTGATGCTGAACAACGGCTTGCTCATCATTTAGCTAAACTGGCTCATATGCAGGTGTCTCTGTAGAGTCCTTCAGAACCTTCTAGAACTTTTTAGATACTGCTGCACTTGACAAGAAGAACCTATTGGCGCTGCTCCCTCTATATGAGGTTAGCATCACCATCCAGTGGAGCTTGCTTTGATGACAGAAATGCTTTGTGTGTTTCAGTAGGCAGCCTCCCTCCCATACATGGCTGTGAGCACATGAATTATGGCTAGTGTGACTGAGAAACTGAGTTTTAATTTTATTTCTTTCTAATTGATTTAAATTTAAATAGCTTCATATGGTTGGTGGCTCCTAGTGTGTTGGACAACACAATTCCAAAGTAATAATCTTTCTCTTGCTGAATCTTATTCAAGTTCCCAGGTTGAACACTTGCCCACCCTACTCTGCTTTTGTATATATTAATCCCTACTGAATTCACCAAGATGGGAAACATCTGCCCGAGCACCTCATTTACATAATAAGTAACATTATGCTTATTATTTTGAATGTGAAGAGTCTAACTTGAATTAAACGCCACCAAAAAGTTGTCCAACCTCTTTCATAGTATTCATAAGCACGCAGCTATAATTTTGCAGCCGTTTCAGAT
Source organism: Phodopus roborovskii (assembly GCF_943737965.1). NCBI lineage: Eukaryota > Metazoa > Chordata > Mammalia > Rodentia > Cricetidae > Phodopus > Phodopus roborovskii. The sequence continues at coordinate 6,097,315 of NW_026125295.1, forward strand.
GTCAGCAGACATGGGGCACATCAACTGCTCTGAGGACAAGAGAACTCAGGGTAGAGGGGACATAAGGAACCCCAGCCACATGCTCTTGGTGCACAACACAAAAGCCGTGTGTGCTGAGCATGGACAGCGGGATGTGAGTATTCCTCTTCACGTGGAAGATGAGTCACAGAACAAAGGAGAGGCCATGAAACCAGACAGCACTAAATGAACGTTTAAGCAGAAATGTACTCAACAGTTAGCCTGGCCATGAGTATCTGATCTGCGGGACTGATGGGGTAAGATGGGAGGAGAGGGAATGGAAGGTGGGCAAGGAGGCGCAATCTCCAGACAGGCATCAGCCCCTTCCAGGGTTCTGCAGGGCGAGAGCAGCCAGAGGAACACTGTCTCCTGCACTAACCCTGTAAGATGCTGGTGGCACCATTATCTGACACGCCTCAGACAGGCAGAAGGCCCACGGTGGAGGAGGCTTCCTGGGTAAAGCATGTTTTATGCAACCAGGAAGACCCGAGGTCAGATGTCCAGGGCCTATTCAAAAGAAGCAAGGTACAGTAGCACCTACATCTGTATCCCCAGGACCACAGAAGGATTAGACTGGCAACTCCCTAGAAGCTCATTGGCCAGCCAGTCTAGACAGCCAGTGAGCTCCATATTCCATGAGTGGTCCTGTCTCAAAACATGTCAGAGAGTGATGGAGGAAGACATCCAAAATCAACCTGTGGCTTCCACATGCACATACTCCGTGTGTGTGCGCACGCACACAGACACAGACACACACACACACACACAGAGAGAGAGAGAGAGAGAGAGAGAGAGAGAGAGAGAGCAAGAAGGCTAACCTCTACTTAAGAGCTGAGACGAATATTAATGTCACCCCCCACCCCCACACAGCCTTGATAGGACACACACTGCTTCTGAGCTGCGGCAGTCCCAACCCTCCTTGAGAAAGGAAGCAAACACTAGGAAGATGCCTCACCCTGGTCTGTGCATCCCCAACCGAGATTTGGTACTGTGAAATTCACAGTGATTCCCACAAAGAAACGTGTAGCTAAGGGCAACAGCCTTGCTTCTGTAGGACGGTCACTTCATAGCAACAGAACCCAATAAATAGGCCACGGGCCACGGTTGTTGTCCTCAGGGAAGGAAATTCCAGGGACTCCAGACAGTATGACCCTAGGACAGGCTGGGAACTCAAGACACCAACACCAAGGGAAGCATCACTGGAATGCAGGCATCTTAAGATCCACCCTGCCTTTCTATTGCTTTCTGTTGTAGGATTCTCCAAAATTCACAGCAATGCACACACACACACACACACACACACACACACACACACACACACACACACACACCCCAAAGATAAAAGAAGACTTGAAGGGCCCTCCAGATTCCATGGTTCTACATGGTAAAAGGAGAGAACACCCCCTCCCAGGTGTTCCCCAGATCCACAGATTTACCCACAGAAATTACTAATGAAATTACTAATGAGGAGGGAAAGACAGAGTTCAGGGCAGATGTGCCACCCCCTCATGTACTCACAAACACCAACAACAGAGGCAGAGGGCATACCACAAATGACCATCAGAGAATCAGGGCAGCAGAGACCTTACTCAGGTGCTTCAGCATCCAGAGTGTTTCTCCCTGATCCTACAGGCAGCTCAGATAAAGCATCCACGGGGGGACTTATTTCCTGTGGGCACCACCGTCTTGAAGCAGAAGCAAGAGCTTCATGGGCGGAGAGGTGTTTTACGGCGCTTGCGAGCTCACAAGGCTCAGGAGACCCCTGCACACCAGGTGTTACACAGGCTGTGGGGGACATCAGATTCCACAGAGATGGGAGTCAGCCTGGCTATTCAAACGTAAGAAAGTTCTCACATTTGAGTTACCATAGACCTCTACAAGTGAAACCCAGTGACTCACAGCTTAGCAGAGCTGGACTTAAATGTATTCTGTTCTTTGTCTATCAGTATCCTCCCTGTGTGGAGAAAACACACAGTTCCTTGTGTCTCAGGAAAAAGTACCTAATGATGAGGCACCCACACTGGATTGACTGAGACATGACCCTTTGGTATAGAACACACTGGCCTGGAACTCTGCTACCTTGACTGGAGTGCTCGGAGTACAGGCATGCACCACTGTGCACAACTCCCATGCGACCTGTCTTCAGTTTTGGTGTTTTGGTTCGGTTTGTGTAGTTTTTGAGACAGGTCCTCCCCACTTAGATCTGGCTCTTGGCTAACCCAAAACTGACTGTTGGTTCCAGAATGGTCACAAAATGATGGTAATCACTTCCTCTGTCTCCCTTAAGTGCTGGGGTTACAGGTGTGTTCCCCGACACCTGCCCCTCCTTAAACTGTGAGATAAAGACAGGATATACAGGACTAAAATGACTAAAATAACCCTTCCATTACTCCTAAGAGCTGGGTTAGAGGACATTGTTTGTCCCTAGGCAAATGATCTTTCTATTTCTGAACAGCAGGGCCTAGCAGATAAGTCACTTGGTCATAGCAGTGTGGGCACGTGCCCTAAAGGCGGCTAGCTTCTAAGGTGAGAAAGATGGCTGGGAAACCCAGCTCTTTGGTCTCGAGTTCACTAAGCAGATGAGAGGCATCTCCAGCAGCAGAGGGAGTACACTCCCCTCAACGTCAGAACCAACGTCCTGGATCTCATATCCCTATAGGAAACAGTGAAGAGCTAAAGCCCCTGACCCAGCTCTCAGCTCTCCTTAGTGCCATACTCCACTCTCCTGAGCCGAGCTTGAAGAGGACGGAGGTGATTTGGGGAGCACCTTTTATATTACAAGTACCGAATAAACACACATTTTCATAATGCGGCCTTTTAAACCAGAAATTATCTTTTGTTCACTCATATAAGCGTATTTTAGGAGGCCTACCTAATGCAGTATCTTGTGCATTGTGGGAACTAAATAAATGTTTGAGAATGAATATTAAAAACCTTTTATGTGAAGGCAGAAAAATGACTTTGCATCTCATATTGGAAAATTTCATCTTTGAAAAAAGTAAACTAAGAATAGGCTATTTTGGGGGCTAGTGAGACGGTTTGATGGGTAAAGGCACTTGCTGCCAAGCCTGGCAGCCCAAGTCACATCCCAGGGTCCCACAGGGGGGAGGAGAGAACCAACTCCACAAGTGGTTCTCTGGTTCCCACATAAAAGCTATGGCTCCTGAACACACAGGCTCCATACACACAATAAATAAAGAGAAGGGAGGGAGGCAGGGAGGGAGGGAGGAAGGTTATTTAGGACCCAGACATAACACATGGTATCACAGGATCGCATACACCTGCCAGTTTCAACAAGCTAATACAGAAAAGTTAGTAACCTGTCACAAGTACATTCCCTAAGCCTCCAGTCCCTTGCTTATTGAAGGAGGAGCTTCTAATTCCTTCCAGCTCATAATGTGCCAGAGAACAACCACACAAGCTTTCCAACCAGCTATAAGCACACCAGATATACCAAACCATCAAACAGGAAAAAAACACCTTCATTAAAATAGTCCATTATGTTTATTTGAGTGTGTTCCTGTAGGTGTGTAAGTGCCCACATGCCACTGCACGCGTGTAGAAGACAGGGGATAACTTTGGGGAAGTGGGTTCTCTATTTCCATCATGTGGGCTGTAGGGACCAAACTCCGGACATCAGACGTGGAGGCAAATGCCTTTACCCACTGAACCCTCTCACGGGCCACCTGCTGGCTAGTGGGGGTTATTACAGAAGCTGTGAGCATTTGCCTGCCTCTTCAGGGGGCTCCTCCTCCTTGTGCTCTGTTCTCCAGTTTGGAACCAGAGCATAATAAAATTCAACTATAGCAAATAACTTGGTGAGGGGTTTTGGAAAGTTGGGGATTTGAACATGAACTATAAGTAAAATAACCACAGACGCAGTAATGACTGTAATAAGTGAGCACACAAGGGAAGCCAGAGGATCATGGGAGATGAGTTACAAGATCCACCTGCATCTGTTTCTGGAGAAACGAGGAGGGCTGCTGGGCAGGAGAGTGAAACCTCAGTGCCCGCGCGATGACATGCCCTTTGTGACCACGGTGCTCCCGGGCTCCTCAGGGGCCTCGCACTCACTCAGGTATGGAGGCCCGAGGAAATCCAGCCATCTGATGCTTCTTACCAGCCATCCTGCCTCTCTCCCCACCCCACGCCCCCGCCCCCGCCCCCGCCCCCTTCAGGCTCTCTGCTCCATTTACAGTGCTGTGCCTCTAGTCCCACACCCGTGATAGAGATGAGTGTCTTCCTGGTCCTGGTCTCCACCAGCCTTTTGCCCCTCGTTTCATTGTTTCTCGAGGCCACGCATCTCCCTCCAGTTCTTCCCCTCTATGGCTTTTAAAGGCCTTGGAGTGAATAGGTCTCCGTATAGATCCCTCCTCTGGGCAACTCACGTATGCCCAGTCTTGCAGAAGTCATTTTCACCATCAATCACCAGGAAGGCTGAGCACAGCATTAAGTATATTACGGTTGCCATCTCTTACGCCAACAGCCAGCCCTCTGCAGTGGCCCTCGGCAGCACGATAGGCACACCTCTGGTCAGAGTGGGGACAAGAACTCTCAGGGGACTTTCTGGTGCAAACCTCTACCTATTTGCAGATCAGTGGTTATGGTCATGTAACTGGTTACCCAGAACACAGTACCCTCCAACAGTCGTGTACACCCATGTAACCGGTTACCCAGAACACAGTAATACCCTAAACAGTGGTGTTGCCCACACATCTGCAATTAGTCAGAGTCCGAAGGACATGACACACCTCCATGCCATGTAGCAACAGCTAGAGCAACTCAAGTGCGGTCTCAGGGCCCCATGGTGAAGACTGTCTCGTGTGGTGGACAGATTGGCACAGGCTGTTCGTGAGGAGCTAAGAAGCTTGGACATGGGGGTCTCAGTTCCTTCCCACATGAGTTCACTGAAGCCATTTAGTTTCCTCATAGCATGGTGGCTGGGTTCCAAGAACCTCCTAGGACAAGGCAGAAGTGCAAGACAGTTTTATAACTGTCACAGAGTGCCACCTCTGCTACACTTTGTGGGTTCAGGTGACCACGGGGACCCACCCAGTTTCCAGGTCAGGGGACATAGATGCCACTATCTGAAAGAAAGCTAGAAGCAAACCAGAAGACAGCATAGTGTAGGAGGAAACACCGCCATTTACAGAACAAGGTGCCACACGAGGGTCCTCTGTAAAGCACATCTATAATGGTGACTTTCAATTATTTTGTGTGTGCTTGTGTTATGCACACGTGTGTGCAGGTGTGCATGCCCGTGTGTGCATTCTTGTGTGTGCATATGTCCATAACTGTAGCTTTTTGTTTGTTTGTTTGTTTGTTACTCTTTTCTCTTAGGGGGCTGCCACCCAGCTCCTGGATGACCACAAGGAGACTTATTCTTTCTTAAGAATGCCCAGCCTCAGCTTGCCTTATTTCTAGCCAGCTTTTCTTAAAGTATCTCAGATCATCTACTTTTCACCTCTGGGCTTTTGCTTCTCTCTTTCTGTATATCTTTTCTTATTCCGTGTCTGGCTGTGTGCTAGATGGCCGCGCCCCCCATGTCCCCTTCTCCTCCTTGCTCACTCCTCCCCCCTTTCCTCTTTTCCTCCTTCTATTTATTCTCTCAGCCTGGCAGCCACATCTATCCCTTTGCTGCTTTGCTATTGACCATCCAGCTCTTTATTAGACCAATCAGGTGTTTCAGGCAGGCAAAGTAACACGGCTTCGCTGAGTTAAACAAATGGAACATAAAAGAATGTAACACATCTTTGCATCATTAACAGCATAAACACATGTAACACATCTTCAAATAATATCCCACCACACATACTTGTGTGTGCAGGTGTACATACCCGTGTGTGCAGATGAACATGCCTGTGTGCAGATGTATATACCTGTGTGTGCAGGTGTGCATACCTGTGTGTGCAGATGAACATGCCTGTGTGCAGATGTATATACCTGTGTGTGCAGATGAACATGCCTGTGTGCAGATGTATATACCTGTGTGTGCAGGTGTGCATACCTGTGTGTGCAGATGAACATGCCTGTGTGCAAGTATACATACCTGTGTGTGCAGATATACATACCTGTGTGTGCAGGTGTGCATACCTGTGTGCAGGTATACATACCTGTGTGTGCAGATGAACATGCCTGTGTGCAGATGTACATACCTGTGTGCAGGTGTGCATACTTGTGTGTGCAGGTGTGCATACCTGTGTGTGCACGTCATGTGCATACTGTTATGCACAGGTGCACATGCCTAGGTTTGCAGGTGTGCATACCTGTGTGTGTATGCTTATGTGTACATACTTATGTGTGCAGGTGTTCATCCTGTTGTATACAGGTGTGTGTAGATATGATACCTGTGTGTGCAGATGTGTATACTGGTGGGTGCAGGTATGCATGCCTGTGTGTGTGTGTGTGTGTGTATGTGTGTGTGTGCTGGCCTATGTGCATGTGTACAGGACAGAAGTTGATACTGGGGTGTTCTCCTCTATCAGCCTCCAGTTTAAGTTTTGAGACAGTGTCTCTCACTGAACCTGGAGCTCTCCAATTTGACTTGGAATGGATGGCCAGTAGACCCCTGGGAGTCACTGCATCCGGCACAGGAACTCCAGATGCCTTTAATAGCAGCCAGCTTCAATGTCGCTGCTGGGAATCCGAACTCACATGTTCATGCTCATGCAACAAACCCTTTGCTCGCTGAGCCATCTCCACAACACAACTTGCAAATCTCTAACTCTAATCTTTGAATCTTCTCTGAGGCAATTTCCAGACGTCTAATTACCTGTTAAAGCTCTTGAAAGAAAAGAAAGGTTTGGAAAGCATTTTACAAAGCTGAGCTTTCCCGGTCTCTGTGTTGTTTACCCTATCAGCATCCTCTCCGGGCACCATAGCTGAACAGCTCGTGTGTGGCTCCGATTCTTCCCACCTTTGTCTCCCTATTCCCAAACTATTACTTCAGTTTCATCGGATAGCGTATCTGTCAATTTAATCATCCTTTTAGTGATGGAAACACAGCTGTACACACAACTGACCCTGCACTCAATCCCAAGAACCATATAAAAAGGCCAGGCACAATGGCTCGTGCCTGTGATGCTAGCTAGTGTGGTGAGGTGGAGACAGCAGGGGCTCACATTCCAGCCAGCTGAATGGGTGTGGCCAGGTCAGAGAGCCCCTGGCTCAAACGTTACATGGTGGAGAGACAGAGGCAGTGTTTGCTCCTCGACACGTGCTCACAAACACACACAGCTACTACAGATATATCCCAAACACACCAAGGGGACTGAGGCGGCAAAAAGGGAATGTAAATCTAGCTTTGGGACCAGTGGGGGGACAGGACAATGATCCATGGAGCAGAAGAACAAAGTGGACTCTGGTCTACTCTAAAGGACTAGCAGGTGTTATTTCATCTGAGCAACTCTCTACAAAGCAGAAACCCAATGAAACTAAGAGCTGTGCCATTTCTTTTTTAGATGACCATCAGTTGGCCTACCAAGAGGCATTTTCTAAGCGTTGACTGATACCCAAAGCTAAACCTCGATTTGAGTGTTTTTCCTCTATGCGTTCTTGTTGGTTCAACCAACAGAAGTAAATTAAATTGATAGCCATCAGTATTGCTGAGCAATATAGTGGCTGAGGGGCTGCGGAGAGGCTGTTTAAACTCTCCTTTCTAAATACATGCTACGTGTATAGATGCAGTGTGCAGCATCGTGTCCGAGGGAACCTTGGAGATGAGAGGGAAAGGAGCTCACAACCTGCTGAGCTGGTGGATAGCCAGCTTGGTCTCGGATACACGCCCAGCGGTTAGCTAGGTTTCAGCCTCCGCCCTCTGTTTTAAGGCATGCTAAAATCGACAGAAAACAAGAGAAGTCATTTTCATCCTTTTAGGTGTACAGCTCAGTAGCATTAAGTGAATTCACGGTGTCAGGTAACCATGGCCACTATGCATCCACAAAACTCTCTTGCAAAAGCCAACCTCTGTGCCCATTAGCGGCTGCCTAGTGCCCTTATCTCAGCCCAATAAGGGCCACTCAGCTTGTTTCCCAATGACCTTGTCTTCTTTGGATATCTTGCGTAAGTGGGATCACACAGTACTTGCCCTTTTTAAGCTGGCTCCACTTAACATAGTGTCCCTAGGGTTCTTCCATACAGACATGCAGCTTTGCTATAGTGTATCAGGATTTTATTCTTCCTTAGCATATGATATTCATACAGGTATGTTTCTATATGACACATATACTTACACAGCACACGCTTTTACTGTAATAGTCACATATATTTGTATACACACACAGGAACACACCCTACAACTGGTCTTTCAAAAGACACCAGGGCTCCTCCTCCCTCATCTGATAAGATGACTAGTGCTGCTATTCATGTTGCTGTACAAATGTCTTTCTGTGTTCTTACTTGCAACTCGTTTTGTATATAGCCTGAAGTGAAAATACCGGCTGACGTGAAGACCCGATATACCATTTTCCAAGGGGCTACACTACTTTACATTCCCAACAAGTGTACAAAAGAGCTCCGATCTCTCCACATTTTGGTCAACACTTATTTCCTGTCTTTGCTGCCTGGCATTCCAATGAGAGTGTAGGGTGCTGTCGAGTCTTAGCGCTCCACTTATTTATGCTTTGATGACAAAAAATTGTTCACTCAACCATGCTGGGCACGAGGTGAGCAGCAAGCAGGATTTCTGGCCATAATGTATTATTTGCTATATTTCCACAACAAATGTCCTAGTTAGCTCTGATTGTCAACTATAGTTTAGAGTTATCTGAGAAGAATGTCTCAATTGTGGGATTGCCCAGATCAGACTGGCCTGTGGGCATGCTTAGAGGAGGCTGTCTTGCTTGTCCATTTCTGGGGGAGGGCACAGCCCACTGTGGACAGCAGCACCAGAATCCTGTGCTTATCAGAAAACTGTTAGGCATGAGTGAACAAATGAATCAGCCAGCAGGGTTCCTGTGGTTTCCTCCCTTGAGTTTCTGACCTCCATTCTTTCCCTTCTGTCTTAGTCAGGGTTTCTATTGCTGTGACAAAACACCATGACCAAGGAGAAAGTTGAGGAGGAAAGGGTTTATTTGGCTCACACTTCCTTCCATACTGCTGTTCATCATCGAAGGAAATCGAGATAGGAACTCAAACAGGCACCTGGAGGCAGGAGCTGGTGCAGAGGCCATGGAGGGTACTGCTCACTGGCTTGCTCTCCATGGCTTGCAAAGTTTGCTTGTCACCAAGCCCGGCGACAGCGGCACCCACAAGGGGCTGGGCCCTCCCACCCATTGCTGATTAAGAAATGCCTTACAGTTGGGTCCATGGAACCATCTTCTCAATTAAGGGTTCCTCCTTTCAGATGACTTGCGTTTGTCAGGTTGGCGGAAGATTAGCCAGCACGCTTTCCCTCACTGATGCTTGTGACCTGGAAGCTTAAACCAAATAAGCCTTTTCCTCCCCAGCATGCTTTTGGTCAGGGTGTTTTATGACAGTGACAGAAAGGAAATCAGAGCAACAGGTGCCAATAGGGACCTCACTAGCACCCAACAACCAGCCCCAGGAAAGATGTCGGAGAAGATGGGCGGTCGTCAGAGTCCACCTCGACCACTCATGTTGTACCTCTCATCTTTTCTCCCACCCTCCTCTCTCCCTCCCTCCCTCTCTCTCTCTCTCTCTCTCTCTCTCTCTCTCTCTCTCTCTCTCTCTCTCTCTCTCTCCCTCTCTCTCTCTCTCTGGTCATCAAATACCCTCTAAGCAATAACCTCTACTTGGGGCAGCTAGGAGAATAATGCCTCCCCCGTGTGTTTACTTATATTTCAGATTCTTCCTCTTAAATATTTGATGCTTCACATCTTGCTAGCATGTTTATATAGTTAAAACTTCATATGCTTTTGTTGACACAGCATCAATAAAAAAGAGCTCAACGTGTTCATGTGTTGCTAACCCTGGTGGCTAAGCTTCAGGGGTGGTTAATTAGGAAGGCAAGTCCCGGAAGTCTGCCAGAGGAGTGAAAATCTCCACTCCACGACCAGATGTGTGTCTTTGGAAAATCCCCTGCATGGTTTAGCTCCTCTGGTCCCTGATGTCGCTACCACTGAAATGGGACAGAAGTATCTGACAGCTTTGGGGTGTTGGGAGATCGCATGGCAGAACTAAGTGGAGCTGTTACCAGTCACATCTGTAACTATTCTTCAGGTAAGTGGAGGATTATTTACATTCTAAACCCCAAATCTAACATGTGAGCAGATCCACTGGGAAGGATCCACTGAAGGCCACTTGTGCCGCAGACAGAGGGACTCCAGTTCAGGCTGTGATCAGAATCTCAGCACAGATGGCATTCTGGAGGTACAAACCTGTAATCCCAGCTACTCAGGAAGCAGAGGCAGGAGGGTTGCCAAGATCAAAGCCTGCTTGGGTTGCAGAATGAGTTCAAGCCCAGCCTGGGTGATTACGCAGACCCCGGTCTTGAAATAAAAATGGCTGAGGGTGTAGCTTAGTGGTAAGACAGTTCTCCTTTGTGCTTCAGCAAATTTTCAACTACTATAGCCTGTGCAACCAATAAGAATCCACTTGTTCTTAAGGGCCTCCAAATAAATAACTTTCCAACCGTCCCTGAGTTACCCCTTCCTCTGTTCTTCTAAGCCACTGCACTAAGAAACCGAGAAACACCTCTCAGCCCTCTTCAACTCTCTCATTTGGTGTAGCAAGGTGTCTCCCTCCCATGCTGTGTGGACTACAATAAGGACTAGCTAGTGCACACTTCACCCACATACGTGCATTAGACTGCGTCGTGTGGATGCTGATGACCTCTCTCGTTGACAGCAGAGTGAGCTGGGCAACACTAATATAAATCACTGCAAGCCACACTTTGCAGTCCCATGGTTGTCACAAGTTCTAGTATTTGAACATCTGACCCCCGGCTGGTGGCAGTGTTTTGAGGGGTTGTTGAGCCACTCGGATAGGAGCTGCTGGGTGGAGCAGAGAGCGAGAGACTGGCTCTGAAGTTCCACGTAGGTTCCATTTGCTCACCGGAAGACCCAAAGCTGCCTCATGCTTTCCTCCCGGGCTGTCTCAGCCACACTGATGCACTGTGTCCCCAACCATGGGCCCAACAGATCTCTTCTTCATCACATCTCACCTCCCTCAGGTTGCTTCTGTAAGGTATTTGGTCACCTAAAACAACTAACATAATGCCTAATCACTCAGCAAGTGTAGATGATACAAGAATCTTGGATGAATGCGGCAGTGGTTCTCAACCTTCCTAAGGCTGTGACCATTCAATACAGTTCCTCATGCTGTGGTGACCATCAACCATGAAATCATTTTCAATGCTATGTCATAATTGTAATTTTGCTACTGTTATGAATTATAATGTAAATATATGATACATAGGATATCTGATTGATATGTGATCCCTGTGAAAGGGTCATTTAACCCCCAAAGGGTCACAACCTGCTGGTCTATGGGAAGAATGCCCACCCTGAATGCCAGCTCTGGAACTGAGCTCACTGTGAAACATTTCCTATCTATCTTTCTTGCCATCTTTATAGAATTACAAACAACAACAAAACTAAATCCACTTGGGATTTTGCACTCAAAACATGCTAGTTTGGTTTCAAGCTGTACGTCGTGTAACAAACCCCATGTCTAAGGAGGTCTTAGTAAACTGGACCGTCAGATCTTTCCATGCTCAGGAATTGACCACATTTGGGGGAAATGCTGAGCCATGGTGCAAGGTGACAGAATCCAGAGCTAGAACCCATAGGAGTGAAGGGGAAATTAAAAATGGAATGTAAGGTCAATTCAAAGCTGGGAGAAGAGAACAGGGAAAGCTGCTTTTGTTCCAGTGAAGATATGTCAGGCTGTAAGTGATGAGACTAACTTAAACAGTCTCAACAACAAAGGAAATGCATAAATGTGTGGGTGTGTAGGGGAGGTCTGGGATGCTGACACCGGCTCTGCAGAAGTGTGTGCCAGGCTTTCACTCTCTCACTTCTGTTCTCTTCAACCTATCTATCTATCTATCTATCTATCTATCTATCTATCTATCTATCTACCTATCTAATCTATCTATCGTCTATTTATCTATCTATCTATCCATCCATCCATCCATCTATCTACCTATCCATCCATCCATCCATCTACCTACCTACCTACCTACCTACCTATCTATCTACCTACCTATCCATCCATCCATCCAGCCAGCCAGCCATCCATCCATCCATCCATCCATCATCCTCTGCTGTGTGATCTTTGGGCCAGGCTGCTCTCACACTCAATGCACTAAACTCGTCACCATGCTCTTGTGAACTGATTGCCATGGCCGGGGAAGTATTACAGTCTGATTGACACAAGCCGATGGTGTCCGGCCCCTGGGTAAGGTGTAGCGGTTTGGTGCCAGCACGGAAAGGGCCTCACAGGAGTGCAGCTTGCCTTAGATGGTGATTATAATCTTCCTGTGTGTCAGATACCTAAGAATAGCTCCTTAGGAAGCAGCTGTGACAGTCACTTCCTGGTTTTAATTATTAAGAAAAGTTCAGGTATGGGTATAGCATATGACAGCTTACGACAGCAAATCGCCACTCTGGGATAAGAAAAAGAGGGTTCTTTTTTTTCCCCCAAGCAACAAATGGACTATTTAGTAAATGTCTGCTCTTAAAGACCAAACAGAACACCAAACATTTCATTAAATAAAATAGCTCATTTCCTAAGAGCTGTACTGTGCACAGTGACAAGATGTTCTGGTACTGACTGATTCCTTTGATAGGAACAGGAAGGTGCACACTGATGTTTAATAGGGAGGGAGAGAAGGGTCATGGCCTTCAGAAAATGCGCTGAATAACTCATCAAGACCACAGCGTAAATACCATGTGTTCTGTTGCTGTTCGTATCAAGAACTTCTCTCTGGAAATGTCAATTAGTAAATACAGCACTGTCAGCACTCAGTAGGTGTTCACTGGATCCAAGCATGTATAGAACTGATAAGCAGGGTGGCAAGCAGGGATGGCAGTTCAGCAGACACGGCACAGGCTCCTTGTGCCTGAGAGTACAGACGACATCCGAGACTGTGACAAGGGACGAAGGTCGGTCCGTCTCTTAGTCAACGGCCGATTATCCTGGTGTCTCATGGAGGTCCCGAGCAGGGCTGAGCTGTGTCCCACGGCACTAACTTGGGGTTCAAGCCTCATCCTTCCCTCTCTCTTTCCCACTGTCCTAGCAGTGGTTCTTGGGGTCCTCTCCTGGTCACCCCCCCCAGCTTGTAGGATTGCCTCACAAACTCATGACCAGGCTCTGGAGACCAGCACCCTCCTGCTAGCACACTCCCGTCCTTCCTGGCTGAGAGACTGTGAATGCTTTGCAGATAGGCAGGGGATCCCCTTCCCAGTCACTGTGATAAATTCCCAAAGAAAGCAACATGAGAGAGAGGCCATTTGTGTGATGTTACAGTCCATCAAGGCGGGGAGGTCGGTGCAGCGGCTGCCAGAATCAGCTGGCACATCACACTCACAAGCAGGGGTGGAGTAATGGACGCTTGTGCTCAGGGACTGGTGCTGCCAACTTTCTAGTGTGGATCTTCCCATCTCAATTAACCTAACCGATGCAGCGCCTCACAGGCAGGTCCAGAGGACGGTCACACAATCCACACCAACCATCGCAGGCAATAACTGAGTCCCTGATCTAAAGTATTCCTGCGATATGCCAAATGAGGCAATCCGGTTTTCAGCTTCTCCTGTCTGTCATGCTGTCTGCGATGTGGAAGTGATGTGGTCACTGCCAACAGTTTAATGTAAACAAGAGGCTGATGAAAAGGCTGCTTTCATTGTTATAAGAATTATAGATGCCAGCGTTCTTCTGCACCGAATATGATCATGGTGCTTGGAGCATCAGCAAAGACATCCTCAGCAAAGGCCGCTGGTACCAACACAGCTGACCCAATGAGCCAGTGAGAACAATGGCCCACCTCTGAGATTGCTTATTATGGGAGGGTTTTTTTTGGTTTCTATTTTTGTTTATTTTGTTTGTTTGTTTTTAAGTCATTTTTGTCCTGTCTTTCATGACTTTTTAATTGATTCTTTGTGAATTTCACATCACGCATTACCAATCCCACGCATTTCCTGGTTCTCCCATATCTGTCCTCCACCCTTGTAACCTCACAGAAGATTAAAATTAAAAATCAGTCTTGCTATGGAAGCTGCAGTGTGTTACAGGGCATGTCACACAATATATCCTTTTGTCCAAATGGCTCTACTTGCAAAACCTCATCTCAGTCCTTTTGTCCAAATGGCTCTACCTGCAAACCCTCATCTCAGAGGGCCATTGGTCTAGTTCAAAGCCTCTGGCTTCTGCTACACCAGGCCCCTCACCAAGACCCCTCTCAGATACCCTGCAGTGCTGTGTCATGGAGACCCTGCTGCTTTGGGTCTGCAGGACCTGCCCCTTCACGAGCTCCAGCAGCTCACAGGTAGGGTAATGTTGGGGTGGGCCAACTCAAAGCCCTGGATCTGGGCCTGAGTGATAGCTGCCTGGGTCGGCCTGCCAGCCCCCCGGCACCCACACTACCAGGGCCGGCCTTCCCTGGCTGCACAGGCTAGGGGAAGGGGCAGGGTCAGCTCACCATGACACTCAATCTTAAACGTGTCCTCCACAGACAGCGGACACCCACACGGCCATGGATAGCGACACAGACCCCTGCTGTGGTAGGCCCACCGACCCCGACATGGCCCCCAGCAGCAGCACAGGCCCAGACAGCAACACTGGCTCAGGTGGCAGGCCTCTCTCCGTCTCTAATTCTGCCTCTCCTCACGGTGCACAAACGGCTCTGCTTCGCCTTCTCTCCTGTCTCTCCATCACACACTTGCTCGTCATAGTGGCAGCCATGGCATCGGCCAGGCCTGTGCCCTCTGGCTGCCTTTTGCCCGAGCCCGTGCCAGCGTGGCGTCAGGCCAGACCTGTCCTCTCCAAGTCAGTTTTTTTTTTCTTTTTACTTTATTCAGACTTCTGTTGCATTCATCTAGCACTATGTAAGGTTTGAAAGACATTGTTTTTAAAAGGAACAACTCGTGACTACTACACTAGGGAGTGAAAACTCATTTATAAGATAATTAGCATCATTTTTATTAACTCGAAGTTAATGGATATTATATGTCCAAGCATAGGTTGAGGAATGTGTGCAAGATTACTATGGCTTTAGTGCAAAAAGTCCCCTGTGGACTCATGCACTTGTATAGTTGGTCCCCACTTGGTGGTACTATTTGGGAAGGTTCTGGAACCCTTGGGAGGAGGACCCACTGGTAGGAAGGGCATTTCTGGAAGGGGTGGGACTTTGCCGTTATGAGCAAGCCTTGCACTCAGCCAAAGCTTCCCTGCTTCCTGGTTAGCACCACGTAAGAAGCCACATCCCAGATCTGGGCACTGTGGACCAAGCCAATGCTACCGCCATGCCTATCCCATCACAGTAGCCTGTATCCCCGTAACCACCAGTCCAGGCCGCTCCCATCACAGTAGCCTGTATCCCCGTAACCATCAGTCCAGGCCGCTCCCATCACAGTAGCCTGTACCCTGTAACCACCAGTCCAGGCCGCTCCCATCACAGTAGCCTGTATCCCCATAACCACCAGTCCAGGCCTCTCCCATCACAGTAGCCTGTATCCCCATAACCACCAGTCCAGGCCTCTCCCATCACAGTAGCCTGTACCCTGTAACCACCAGACCATGCCTCTCCCATCTCAGTAGCCTGTACCCTGTAACCACCAGTCCAGGCCTCTCCTATCACAGTAGCCTGTATCCCTGTAACCACCAGACCATGCCTCTCCCATCTCAGTAGCCTGTATCCCCGTAACCACCAGTCCAGGCCGCTCCCATCACAGTAGCCTGTATCCCCGTAACCACCAGTCCAGGCCTCTCCCATCACAGTAGCCTGTATCCCCGTAACCACCAGTCTAGGCCTCTCCCATCTCAGTAGCCTGTATCCCCGTAACCACCAGTCCAGGCCTCTCCCATCACAGTAGCCTGTACCCTGTAACCACCAGTCCAGGCCTCTCCCATCACAGTAGCCTGTATCCCCGTAACCACCAGTCCAGGCCGCTCCCATCACAGTAGCCTGTATCCCCGTAACCACCAGTCCAGGCCGCTCCCATCACAGTAGCCTGTATCCCCGTAACCACCAGTCCAAACAAGTTCTTGTTCCCTTGAAATGTTCTGTCAGATATCTGATCTAAGTGGCAAGCAGTGTAAAGAATACAGAAAACTGGTGCCCAGGAGTGGGGTCATTGTAGTGATAAAAGTGACATGTGGTTCATGGCCTTTGGAACTTGTAGAGAAATGTGGAAGAATTTGGATCTCCAGGCTAGCGAGGCCCGAGAATGCTGAAGGCGGAGCTTAGTGGGCCATTCTGGAGAGAGTGCGGAAGAGGGGGTGGGGTGGGGGATGGGCAGTGTAAAGGTGAGTGAAAGTCTGGCGTGTGAAGCTGAAGAAGGGAGTGTGGGCAATACTGAGAGCTGGACTAAAGCCACGAGCAGCGTCACACCACGGCAAAGGACCTGGCTGAACTCTTGGCTGCGCGTGTCCCGAGACTATAGGGCGAGTGCACAAAGTGCTCTGCCTCTTCCTCCCTATCTCTCCACCACATACTTGCTCTACACAGTGGCAGCCATGGCCATGGGCCAGGCCTGTGCCCTCTGGACTAATTTATTTGGCAAGGGAAATTTAAATACGGCATCACACCCAGCCTGTGGCATGCTTACAGCTCATGAGTTTTTTCCTGAGATAATTCTGATCAAAAAGCGTAAAGGTATAAAGATGTGCGATTTTACTAGGAAGTGAGAGTGAGCACATTTAAACTCAGAGAGGCTGCAGACAGCAAAGGTATTGGAAAAGCACCTGTAACCATTAAAGAGATGGATGCAATCATCACTGGAAGTGTATTGTGTGTACCGGGGCAATGGGAACGGTGATTTGAGTGCAAGCCCCATCAGTCAAAGGCTCTGAGATAATCCTATCCAAAAGCACTGGGGTGGAGGGCTAGGCAGGGTCCCCCGGGTCCAGGTTCAGCTACACAGGGCTTAAAGGCTGCTGCCTCCATGGTTAAAACAAAGAGTGGCGGAAGGAGGTAGGGAACAGGCTACTTCTCAAACTGGCTGCAGAACTTGACAGCAACATCCACGCAGTGCTGGTTTAAGGGATGTGTAGAAGGTAAGAGTTATCAGCATGTACCAAGGTTCTAGATGGGTGCTGAAGCCAGGCAGTTTACAGTACGCAAAAAGTCCTGCAGAGAGGCCCCAAGAAGCCAACATGTGAAGATTTGATGGTGAATCCAAAGATGTGATGGGGACTACAAAAATGAGCCAGCAAAGATGTGGAACAGCAGCCAGGCATGGAGGAAACCCAGCCTAAGTGAGGAGCCACAGTGCAGGGCGGGGCTGCTCATGGTGCAGGGCGGGGCTGCTCATGGTGCAGGGCGGGGCTGCTCATGGTACAGGGCGGGGCTGCTCATGGCCGCTGGAGCCTAGATGGCGCAAGCAGGAACCCTCAGGTTAGCATTTGCCCTGCTGGACTTTGGTCTTGCTTTGGCCATGTATGCCTCTGCTGCTCTGTTTCCCCCTTCGGGTAGCAATGTTTGTTGACTATGTGCTGATTGTGTATTGAAGGCATGGCCGTGTTTCAGGTGGGTTTTAGACTTCGGCCTTTCCAGTAATGTCCAGACTGTCAAGACGGCAGAGACTTTTGAAGTTCGGAAAGGAGTGTATTTTGCATTATGAGATGGCCAAGAGTGCATGCAGAGCACCCACGGGAAGAACACTGTAGTTTGACTCATAAACGCCCGTCACAGGTTCGTGTATTTGAACACTGGGTTCCTAGAATATAACAGCACTTCTGGAGGCTGTGGACGTTTAGGAAGCAGACTCTAATTAAAGGAAGTAATCTTCTGGTTGCCATCACATAATGAGCCTTACTACAAGGCGGCCCTAAGTGCTGTGCCTTCCCTGCTATGGTGGACGGTATCCCCTTCAACCACAAGCCAAGGCTAATCCTTCATCCCTTAAGTTGCTTGTGCCACAGCAATGAGAAATGTAGTTAGAAGAGACATTTCAAGTACTGCATGGCCTTTGACGGTTGGGGGAGGGGTGCTCTTCTGCTCTCCTTCAACCTGAGCTTTCTGACACTTTCTTCCCACAGAGAAGTGAAAAACGTCAGAGTAGCATGCAGCTGCTGTTTCAGCAGCGATTTCCATAAGATTCATAGAAGAGAAGATAGAAATGGGCCTTGGGCAGGCTGAACGTAGTGAAATAAAAAGCATGAACCCCTGTGTATGGAGTGGGACTCGTGATGCAGAGAGGCAACACATGACTCTTCCTCTCTGAACCCGGATGGCCTTGTGCCCCTAAATTAAGGGGGGCTGCAGCTGCACACTGTGGGTTTGGCTTAGCTTTGACACACACAGAACTGTTCTAGAAGAATGGCCTGCAGTGACTGCCAGATGCCGCCGATCCACTAGGAGTCTCAAAATCAGCTCAATGGATAAGGACAGAGTGTTCACTTTGGTGACACCGCCAGGCGAGGATGGGACTGGGATGTCATCGGGCATGGTGTCAACCGGCACACTGACAAGAAGGCGGAAGATGCCGGTGGCAGGCGCTAGACCCCTGAGAGCAGCCGGTTGTCACTGCTTGGCGTTCACAACTCCTCATTCATTAGCTATTCCTGAGAAAAGCACTGTGAAGATTAGTCATATCTTTTTAACGAAGAAACAAAAAGAAGGACCAAGGGATGAGCTAAAGGAAACGAGGAATCATTTTACTCATGAGATAAACAAATGTTATCACCAGTCAGAATGGCATTGTTCTACAGCGTGGAATTCTATGTAGTCCCCGGTACCTCTAATCAGGACCATCTACTGTATTAATCACAATTTAAAAACAGGAATGAAAAACTACTGACATTTGTAGTTTACAAAGGGGTGTGGTCTCTTACCCCATTGATGCCTCACTAAAACCCCACGAGTTGGGAAGCCCCCAAATAAAAACCTCACTCTCTCGCAAACTAAGAGCCTGAGAATCCCCCAAATCAAATGACTGACAAAGCCCACTCAATGACACAGGACAGGAATGGAAGGCAAGCTCTCAGGCACCATCAGCCACTCTCCTATGTAGATTTGAGGAACAAGAAATCAGCCTGGTGGCCAATTACTTATTCAGGGATGACCACACACAGGTCCTGTGCTGTACGCTGCTGTCCTTAGAAAGGACAGGTTCTTATCTTCAGGGGTTGTGGTGACAAGGGACAGTCTGAACTGTGCCCTAGCTTTATTCACTACACTCTTTCTGGATCTGTGGGATTGTTTTCTTTTCATCATGGGTTTCCACATCACTGACCTAGATCAGTTTACACAGCCCACTCTGAACTTGTCATCACTGCTCAAATACCACAGTTTGATTGGCATAAGTCAATCATGGGATAATGGGTGATGGTTTTTCCTACTGAGCTCTGGATTTAATTTCACTTTTTAAAAGTTTACTACCTTCAATTCATATCTAGGCAAAATATGCTCCCACAAACACGTTCTCATCTACCACAGTTTTGTCAAGTGGATCAAACTCCAGAAGCTCAGCAACAGTCCCTTCTGTCCGATAGAACTTTCAAGTACAGTGGAAATGTAACTATGCTGTCCCATTTGCTACCTGTACATTTGTCGTTTGAAATGTGGCTAGTGTGGCCGAAGAACATAATTTCACACTTCATTCCATTTTAATAACTTAACAGCCACGTGGATCTGATAGCTCTCACACTGGGCACAAAGGTTCTCTAAGGTGACCGGAGAAGGAAGCAACTGGATCACGTTCTGTATGGAAGGTCAGGGTGTGCCTTGGCTTCTATTTGTCCAGAGGTGCAAACACACTTTCTAGGCAGCCAGTGCTTCAGTTCCTTCTGAGGAGAGAAGTGCCAACCCTGGAAGACCACCATGGTGATCTGGTGGGATCCCTGGAAGACCACCATGGTGAGATGGTATAGCAGAGTAAGGTTCTGAGAAGAGGTATCCTGCTCCTACTACAGAGCTCTGAATCCAGGCACTGCAGACATTTTCATGATAAAATTCCCACTCACCGTCACATGTTTAACACCATGTTGGACCATTAAAAGAAACTTGTGAGAGTCAGGCCCTGCAAAATCCACCTGCATTCCCATCACTCAGCAGACAGAGGCAGAAAGAGCTGGAGTTGAAGGCCATCTCCTGCTGCATATCAAATGTGAGGCCAGTCTGAGCTACATGAGACCCCTTCTCAAATAAAACAAGAAAAAGCAAAATAAACATAAAAAACCTCTCCCTAGTCAGAAACAAAACAGAGAGAGACTTGCAAGGATGCCGAAAGCAGAGAGGCAGGAGTAGGAGCTGAGGTAGGCCCTGTGTGTTCTGGGTAAATAACAAATGTTAATCCCAGGGTATGCAGAGGTTCAAGCCAAGCCAGGACAGCTGCCTCTTCTACTCAGTTGCTTTCAATCCATGACATAAAATCCCTTTCTTTACCCCTAGGGGAAAAAAAGCCCTGCTATACAAATGTTTTTATGAAAAAATTGTGGTTGAAATAAGAGGGAAATGAAGGCTCAAGGCTTCCAGTGAGAGATGGTCTGATGATAAGATTCGGGACCACAAAGAATAGACTCCATTCTTGGGACGGAGGCTGGATAGAGACTGGAAGGAAAGCACAGAGCTGGTGGAGGCCAGGTAAGAATCTGGAAGAGCATAAAAACAACACAGCAAAAGGGAGTGAGCTGTACAGAATTCCAGCCATGACTTCTAGCTGGAGAAGCCACATCCAAAGGTAAGGCAGATGTAGTGATATATTATCTATGGCTTATTAAAGCTTGCCTGAGGATTCAGAAAGCAAAGTCAGCCACAGACCACAGAAGCCAGGCACACACCTTTAATCCCAGCAGCCAGAAGGTAGAAGCCAGAAGGTGGTGGTGCACACCGTTACTCCTAGGCTCAGGAGAGTCCAAGGCCACCCAGATCTACACAGAAGTGAATCAGTCTAAAAGAGAATTATAGCTCACACCTTTAATCCCAACATTAGGGAAGTATATAGGACAGAAGCAAGGTCTCAGAGAAGCATTCATTCTCCAGCCACACTGAGGAGAGGTAGCAGTTCGAGGCTTGGTGAAGAGCTCGTGCCTGGATCAACACTTTCAGCCTGAGCTAGAGGTGAGAGCTAGTGGCCGGCTGCTTTGCTTCCCTGATCTTCTGGTTAAACCCCAATATCTATCTCTGGCTTTTTTATGTTACAGGCAGATGCCCTGGGAAGACACAGACAGACCAACCTGTAGGACAAGCCCACAGTTCTCTCTAGCAATGATGATCTTGGTAAGACAATGACTTCACCAGGGGAATGGGTCAGCACTAAGGAAGAGGTCCACCTCGTCACTCCCAGTGGTGCAGCCACGGGAGAAAACCTATTATTAGGACAGAGCTACCCTGTGGGCTTGCAGTTAAGGAGCCGGGAGGACAGCCAGCCTGGGAGACAGCTGCAGGACAGCCAGCCTGGGAGACAGCTGCAGGACAGCGGAGAGCAAGACAGCCCGACACCAGCATGCTGAAAAGTTCAGGTAGCAGGAAGCCCAGCTCGGGCTACAAAGGTATCCTACACCTAACTCAACCTTGGTGGCAAGGAGTCAGTTACCCAAGACTGATGTCAGAGCCACCTCTGATGCAAGATTCTCTGCTGGCTGCACTGGGAACTCTGAAGCACCCACAGGGGACTTGATTTCCAAAGCCTCATCTGCACCTCAAGCAGGGCTCTTAGCTGAAGTTTAGTGGGCTTTTAGGACAGTGTGACCATTAGCCCCTCTGTGTAGATCTTGGCACTAGGTCTGCACCCCTCCCCCACGCCAGACACATTCGGGATGACCCCGGCTAAAGTATTAATCACTTCATAAGGTATGAATTTTGGAGTAGTGTGGCCAGTCGAGGAGGCTCCCGGTACACAAAGACAGCTTTGTCAGACATCCATCCTGTCAAGACTCAGCACCAGCCTAAGTGATAGAAAAGACAGAGTCCCCAAGTTCAACCGACCCCACCCATCTCTACCCACCCATCTCTACCGGGCTGACTCCTTTTCAGGGGAAGTCAGTGACCTCCTTTATATAATCTGCATTTTCTAACTTCACTTTCCTTTCTTTGTCTAAAGGTTAGTAAGAACATCACTGTATCTCCTTGTTTAAGAACTTCTGCTTTTATTTTTGTTCCTCCCCCAATAGTTATTGGGTGCACATTTTTCCTTACTAGGCAGTCAGATGTCAAGCCCAGTCTGGTCCCTCCCTCGTCACAGCATACCCGTCATTTTCCATTTTCATTTGTTAATCTCGCTTCTCCTTCCCTTCCCCTCTACTTCACCTCACCCCTGCGGTATTTCCACCTATCCCAGGGGCTGAGTGTGGCCCTGACCGTTCCCCTGTCAGAACCTTTCATCTTCATTTCGCAGCTTGGGACGTGAGGCCCTAGTGGAGGAGAGTAGAGGCCAAAGAGAGTCCTCATGAGTAACTCAATGCCTGTCTATATCATAGGAGTGAGTTCAGTCTTGTGGGAGTTTGGATCTGTGGTGGCTAGATTTATGTCAACTTGACACAAGCTAAAGTCACATGAGAGGAGAGAACCTCAATTAAGAAAATGCCTCCATAAGTTTGGGCTGTAGGCAAGCCTGTATGGCATTTTCTCAATTATGGACTGATGTGGGAGGGCCCAGCCCATCATGGGTGGTCCCATCCCTGTTACTGGTGCTCCTGGATTCTATAAGAAAGCAAGCTGAACAAGCCATGGGGAGCAAGCCAGTAAGCAGCTCCCTTCCATGGCTTCTGCATCAGCTCCTGCCTCCAGGTTCCCGCCCTGTTTGAATCCTTTCCTGACTTCCTTCAATGCTGAACAACAATATGGCAGTGTAAGACAAATAAACCCTTTATTCCTCAGCTTGCTCTTTTGGTCATGGTGTTTTGTTGCAGCAATAGAATTTCTAACAAAAGGGACTCTGAACGTGGCAAACGTGGTTCTGGAAGACCTTGCCCTTCCCCCATTCCCTCTTCCTCGCTAAAAACTGTTAAGATTACGTTTTTTTAAGGCTAGCCACCCTTATTTGGCCACTTCCTTCTCCTGAGACTGACTACCAAGGTCCAGCTACCAAAGTATTGAAGTCCAGTAATCAGAAATCCCCCTTTGTCTATGCTAATGAAGCTGTCTAATCAAAATTAAGCATGTGTACATGTTCTCGTGCACTCACACATGCACACACACACAAAACACACAACACACAAAGCATGATCTAAAATGAGTAAATTCTGTTTCAATGCTTTAATAAAACCACAACAAATTTAACTGATAGTCAACATTGGCTTTTATCTGTAGATGTTCAGACAATAATACTTCTGAGCATAAAATCCTGTTGCCTATTTTAAATAATTAAAATAACAGAGAAACAGTCTGCCATGCAGATTGATTTTGAGTCTAGCTAAGCGTATAGGGAGATCACTGTGATATGAAGTGAACTAAACAGTGTCTCTCCCAAACTCAAGACTCAGCCTCGTCGGCCACTTTCCTTGCTGTTGCCAATCAAATGTCTGACAAGAAGCAACGTTAGGAGGAAAGATGCATTCTATCATGGTAAAGAAGAGGCCCTTGGGACAGGATGGCAGGGCCTGAGGCTGTGAATGTGCCAGTGTAGTCTATTCACATCCCCACAGAGAGAGCTGGCATCAGGAGAGTCCACCAGTTGAGCCTCATCTACTGAAAATTCCAGAACCTCCCAAAACAACATGACCAACTGGGGATAATGATGATATATTCAAATGAATGAGCCTGTGATAGATGCTCTTCTGGAAACCAGAACAAAGCCCCAACTATTATATCGAGCAAGGTGATGAAGGTGTGGGCTGAACTGAGTCCTTGACCTCTGACCTGTGTTTGGCGTAAAGTGGCTGAGTTGAGGGAGGTCATGAATTTGAGGGCCTAACATGGCCTGAGTGGATTCTTCAAAGTGGAAGAAGACACAGGGGTGTGTGCAGAGAAAAACCCAAATGAGGGTACAAAGAAGATCTGCCAGCCAAAGACAGAGGATATAATGAACCTGCCCACTCCATGATCTTAGACTTTCCGGCTTCACTATTGAAGTGGATAGGCCTCACCGTTTGTGAGATTTCTAGGAAGTCTTAGTTGAATACAAATATAAAGGAACCACTGTGTGTGTGTGTGTGTGTGTGTGTGTGTGTGTGTGTGTGTGTGTGTATGTGTGTATGCATACACATATGAATGTTTGCATAGATGGCCCACAAGGCCCTAGACATATTATTTTGGTTTGTTGACATCTTGTTCAATGCTGGGATCTTTAGGAAGTGGGACACAGTAGAACAAAGTTGGATTTGGATTTGGGGGACCATTGATGGGGACACTGGCACCCTTTCCCTTCCTGTCTGTCTAGCAGCTGCCATGGGCTGAGCATCTTCCTCCTGTCAGGGAGTGCTTTCTGGCCACAGATCCTAAGACAACGGAGTCCCGCAGCATATGTGAGACCTTTGAAGCCCACGTCAGTCTCCTCTCCTTCATTCATTATCTTAGGGACTCTGTGGAAAAATAGAAATCTCTCTCTCTCTCTCTCATATACTGAGACACAGAAAGACACACAGAGACAAATTCCTAAAAGCAAATACACCAAAACTTTATTGTATTTATAGATGATCTTAGTTTTCTGATGTTATTTTTTTTACTGTGAGTTATTTATGTTGTAATAAACTTAAATTGTTTAATATGAATTATATGATCATTTATGAAAGGTAGTGAGTTTGCTTGGTGGTGTGTGTTTTGCCCTATTACATAAGTCTTCCAAACAGAGATTCCTTGATAAAACGCCCATTCTAAAAACTATTATGTGAATTCGTGCACTAGAGAAATGAGGTGAAATTGCACTGCCTCTTAAACAAGATGGAAGTTCTGCTTGGAGGGCCCAGATGGTCTCCAGCTCCTCCCCTCAGCAGTGAAAATAAATAGGTCCAAGAAGGGCCCAATTTGGCATAATAAGGCTTGATACTTAAGAGGCCCAGCCTCTTATCACACACACAAACACACACACACCTGGCTATGCCCTCTCTACCCACAAACCAGCATACGAGGCTGAACAAAGTTACCAACCCTGAGCCTCTTGGGCTCAGACAAACACAAATCTCACTGTCCCACGGGGTTATGTGGGGTCACCTTGGCATGTCATTGGAAGGAAATAAAATGTAAGGACACTCTGGCCAATCTCTTGTTCTTTCTCTATTTTTCTTGATCTCAGGGGAGCCTAAGATCCTACCTGCCTTATTAAATGAGGACTTAATCCTGATGGCTGCCAAGCTTGAGTAGACTGCAGACGCAGACATCTTGGAAGGCTTAAGCGATGTGAACAAGGCACTGCCCACAGGTAGCTGTCAGCTGGGTGTGTGGGAAACCCCGATGCAAATGTAATTTTCTGTGTGCTGTGGTTCTCTGACAGTGAGCTTCTCGTCTAATCCAAGTTTCTGTGTACAAGACCAGTTCAGCTCACAAGACCAGTGCGCTTGAATAGAACGTAGTTGGCACCTCCCCCAAGTCATTTTGGTCTCCATGCCGAAGGTCAGTCTTCTGACTGTGTACATCAGTCCCCAGGATGACCCAGGTAATCTGATCAGCCACAGTGGGCCCAGTCACAATTCACATCTAACCACCTGCTGACTCTGTCTCCTCCAAGGGAGACCACATGCTTTAAAGCTCTGCATGCCCCGCCCCGCCGAGAGAGGTAAGAGATGAGGCCTACTGCACACCAGCGAGCCACACTGGCCCTGTACCTCTGCACGAGCCAGAGAGATTCCGAGATGCACTGTGGCTCAGCTGCTCTCAAACCAGCAGAGCCTGCTCTGTATTCTCAGTGAACATGAACATGTCGGGATGTTCCAAATGCTAATTAAATTTTATGGGTGCCATAACCTTGGCCATTTATTGCAGCCTATCCAGTAATTGCCTGATGTTGCAAAATACAGCCAAGGCTCCTCTGCATCCTCTTCTCCAGCTGTCGCATATCCAGCCGCCATGTTGATTAAGCCCCCTTCCTGTTTCCTCGAACTATTTCTTTAGCTAATGCTTTCAGTGAAAGCCCTTCTGCACATAGGCGATGGAAACCAGTCTCAGCAAGAGATGGGCAGGAAAACTGAAAGCCACACACATCAGTACACTGAGTCCAGACGGTAACCGAGAAAGAAATGGAGTTAACATGCCCAGGGAACAGGCTTCCATAAAATATAAGGAAAGTCAGAGTGAATAGGTCGGGGAAAGACAAGCAGTGATTACAAAATCTATAGAGATCTAATGTTTCAGTTGTAAGGAAAAACGAAATTTGTAGGAAATGGGTGGGCCTACAAACAGTAAGGGAGATAGACACAAGCCGGAAAAGAGATAAACAAAACAAAGACCACATGTTCATTCTCATAGGAAGCCCTTGGCTTACAATGTAAACACATTTGTATGTAAACAATTGTAAGGAAAGATACAGTATAACATTTAGAAAGGAGATGAAGAGAAGGTAATAGAATATAGGCAAAAGAACACATAAGTCTTGAAAGAGGATGTAAAGCTAAGATTTTCCTACTTACAACTCTGTCATAGCTTTTGATTGCCTGTTTTGTTTTGTCTTGTTTTTCTTATGGTGGATGAGAATTTAGCCGTCTGGACATTAAAGCAGCAAGAGTCAGTTCTGCATCCAAAAGAATAACATGTGTTATTCTCCAGGCAGCAACCGTGGAGGTTGGGACTTCTTTCTCTTTGTGTTGACCATTGCTATGCTAGGAATAAGAGACCACCAGCCACTAAATGTATATTTTATATTGGCCCATTTAGGAAAAGTGATTTTTTTTTTTAAAAAAAAATATTTTTGGAGGGAGGAGTTTTGTAAGCTGAAACCTGAAAAATTACCCATTTTGTGTAATCTATATAAGAATTTTATTATAGTAAGTATCAGCATGAAAATGGACAGGTGGATTAATGGAATTAAACAGAAGACCCTGATATCATCAATCCACACACCTATAAATGACTGATTTTTGACAAAGATGGCAAAATGGTAAAATAGAAAAAGGAAAACAACTTTAACAAATGGTGCTGGCATAACTGGATGTTAACATGCAGAAGATTACAAATGGATCCGTATCTATCACCATGCACAAGACCCAAATCCAAGTGGATCAAGGACCTCAACATAAAGTGGGAAGTAGCCTTGAACACATTGCCACAGGAGACCCCTTCCTAAATACAGCAGTAGGAGTAGGACCACAGACATTGAAATCAACAAGCAATAAATGAGACCTACTGAAACTGAGAAGCTTCTGTAAGGCTAAGGACACAGTCAATATAGCAAGACCATACCCTACAGCACGGGAAAAGATCTTCACCAACCCCACATCTGACAGAGGACTGATCTCTCAAGAAGTTAGACATCAAAATAATAAATAATCCAAATGAAAAATGGAGCATAGAGCTAAACAGAAAAGACTCACCAGAAGAATCTCAAGTGGTCAAAACACATTTAAGGAAGCACTTGACATCTTTAATCAAGGAAATGCAAGTCAAAACAACACTGAGATTCCGTCTTACTCTTGTCAGAATGGATAAAATCAGAAACACAAGAAGCAGCTCATGCTGGAGAGGGTGTGGAGCAAGGGGAACCCTCCTCCACTAATGGTGGGAGTGCAAACTTGGACAGCCACTGTGGAAATCAGTACAGGAGTTTCTCAGAAAGTTGGGAATCAATCTACCTCAAGACACAGCAACACCACTTTTGGGTATATATCCATAGGATATTCAATCATACCACAAGGACATATGCTCAACTTTATTCATAGCAGCATTAGTTGTAATAGCCAGCGCCTGGAAACAACCTAGATGCCCCTCAACCAAAGAATGGATAGGGAAAACATGGTACACAATGGAGTACTAATTACCTGTGAAAAATGATGACCTCATGAAATTTTCAGACAAATGGATGGAACTAGAAAAAATCATCCTGAGTGAGGTAATGCAGACTCTGAAAGACAAACATAGTATATATTCACTCATAAGTGGATACTAGATGTAAAGCAAAGGATAAGCAGACTACAGTCCACAGCTCCAAAGAAACTAGAAAACAAGGAGGACCCTAAGAGGGATGCATGGATCACCCTGGGAAGGGGAAACAGATGGGATCTCCTGGGTAAACTGGGGGTAAAGGGGCAGTACAGGGGAGGAGATAAAGGATGAGAACATGAGGAGATGGGATGGTCAAGGCAGGGAAGGATGCTGGAAGGACAACGAAAGAGATATTTTAATAGAGAGAGTCAGTATGAGGTAGGGAGAAACCTGGTGCTAAGGTAACTCCCAAGAATCCACAAGGAAGATCCCAGCTAAGACTCCTAGCAATAGTTGAGGTAGCATTCTCGGGAGAGAATGCCGAACTGTCCTACCCCTGCAATCAGATTGGTGACTACCCCAACTATCATCACAGAGCCTTCATCCAGGATTTGATGGAACCAGACACATAGATCCACAACCAAGTGCCAGAATGAACTCAGGGAATCCAGTCGAAGAGAGGGAGAAGGGAATAGATGAGCAAGGGAGGCCAAGATCATGAAGGAGAAATCTACAGAGACAGCTGAACCAAGCTCATGGAAACTCATGAACTATAGACCAGAGCTGAGGAGACTGTAGGGGACCAAACTAGGCCCCCCCCATATGTGGAAGACAGTAGGACTAGGATACAAACATGGTACATAAGCTAGCTTGTTGGAGACAATCCCCTATGGTGGGATGCCATGCTCAGTCTTAATGCATGGGACAGGGACTTGGTCCTGCCCCAATTTAATGTGCCAGACTACATTGACTCCTCATGGAAGCCCTTACTTATGAGGAGGAGTGAATGGGGAGGGGACCTTGGGGGAGATAATGGAGGGCAAGAGGAGGGGTATGAAGGAGAACTGTGATTGTATTGTACAATGAAACTTAAAAGAATAAATACATTATAAAAAAAGAAAGAAAAAATTCTATTATAGTAATACTTAGTTTGTAAATATATTTTCAATATATGAGATAAAATGTTTTTAATTATATAAGAAAATGAATTTAAATATCATAAAAGAAATCCTGTTTAAATAACCTGAAGTCCAAAGATGTCTAGAGCATGCAATAACCTGGGAAAATAATGCCCCATATTAGGGGTTAGGAGATCATCAGGACCTCCATAACACCAGTCCTAGCACTGGAGAGGGATGCCCTGTCCTCTGGCCAGGAGAACTAACTGGCCCTGCCCATGCCATTGCACTGGAACGTTCATCTCTAGAGTATCTCTGAAAGTAAAGTGTCAAGAGACGGCAGCTTCAGCTCCCTTGTTGTGATGGCAGAGGAACATAGGAGGTAGCTTAGAAGCTGAACTGTAGAGAGGAAGTAGGCAGTGTTACCATGACATCTGGGGATCTGCACCTCCCCAAGGAAGGAAGCAGGCTGCAGCATAGGAGAATGAGGCTTGCTGAAGGTCAAAAGTGTGTGTGGTCTAGGGGTGTGGCTTGGTAGGAACAGTGCTCACTTTGCAACAAGAGGACATGAGTTTGAGTCTCAGGACCTGCTCTAGAAAGAAGCCACCTGTGGTGCGATGCTAGTCATCCCAGTGCTGGCTCAGTGGGCAGCCAGCCTCAACTCCTCAGTGTGCTCCAGGACAGTGGCAAATCCAAATAAATTAAAATTTAAAAATTCAGAAGGTGGGCGGCAGCTAAGGAACAACATTCAACGTGGTCTTCGGGACCCTCTGTACACACAGAAGATGTAGAAGTGTCATAAAAATAAATTCTAACTGTATGGTCCAAAGCATCCTAGATGAGAAGAAACCTGTTTCTCCTCCCTTTGCCCTAGCAAGCCACGTCCCAGTGCTCAGGGGTACACTCGTGAGCCTTTGGCCATTTCAGGCTAACATTGCATGCTAATTGCTCTACGGGTCTGCAAGCCTGGGGAAAAGAAGCTGGAGGGAGTACAGATTCCACCTTTGAGTTTGTTCTCTTTCTTCTCCTTTTACAAGAGGAGCAGTGTGGTTCCCTGCACACCTGGGGATGCCCTCTGCCAATACCCTTACCTGCTGGCGCCTTTCCACCCTGCTTCCATAAAATACTAGGATGTTGACATAAGTCAAACAAGTTCTTTCCCCCTTTGTAAGAAAGCCGGCCTTTCCTCCAGGCTCCCTAAGATGTCCCTTGCTATGGAGTCATCAGATGGCTGCTTCCCCCACGCTGCAGTCCAGCGTTCCGGTCACAAGCACTTAGATAATCTCTAAGGGTGCCGTGACTTCCCACAGGTGCCAGCGGAATCCCCTTTCCAATCCCGATCTTGATAACTTAGGCGTGCTCTAGCATATGGGACGGCAGAACAGGTAGAGGCATGTGTATCAAACGTAGGCTTGGGATTTACTCCTACCCTAGGTATTCTGGTGGGCCCGGTGTAGCTGTGCCAGCCTCTGCCCAGGACTGTCTCCCAAGAGGGATTTGTCACGGCAACAGCCCACTTCTTGGCACCGTCTCTATTGCATCTTAATGTGTTTGCACTGCTGTAACAAATTAAGAAGACTGGGTAGTGTAGAACAAGGAGGAAAAGTCCAAGATCAGGTCCCACATCGTGGTTGCATTCCCCAAGCATGAACACCATGTCTTCACAGGGTGGAGGGAACTGAAAGACAGTAAACCCTCTGATTGTTCCCCCCAGCTCTACCATGAGATAGTAATGCAAGACCTCACCTCAATACCAACACAAAAGGTGTGTGTGCGCGCATGTGCACGTGCATGCGCAGCATATTGAAGTTATTGGCTGCATCTTTGTGCAGAGTGATTCCATAGGAAGTCTGCATCCCTTTGTACTAGTGGGCATTAAACACATCGCTTGGCACCGAATGAGATGTCAGCAATCCAGAACATTAGGTGGTAATCAAATAAAGTGCTGTCCTCCTCTGCTTTCATTTCCCCACTGATGAACCTCTTGGTGATGTGTTCTCCCCTCGGCATGGCTGCCATCAGTGGCAACGTGTGACCTCTGGATACTATGTCCTCATAAAAGGCTGCCCCTGCCCTGTGAGTAAGCTGGAGCGTGATCCTTTTCCAGCCCAGAAACGGGTGCTCTGTATTCCTGGACCCCGACTGTATAGCAAGGACTCAAGCCATGCCCTGTGTGCTCCACAGAGTTCTCCATGGGGTCCTCCCCCATGCGCTTTCAAAATACAGACGAATCACATCCTCTGAGTCCTGAGAGTTTAATAACGAGAATGACTTCCCTTCAGGAAAGGGTCTGCGGTGATCATCTCCTGCTTCCTCTGCCACTGCGAGGTTTTTGAAATAATACCTAAAAATACCACTCCATCACGGCATCCCATCTAGTTGGTACTAAAGCTGAGTCCTCCAAAAGCCACACCATAGTTCAGGCCTTGAGTTGGTGCAGAGTCTTCCCTTGCCTGGGTACTACTCAAACCCATCATGTTCTGAGTCAGCGGGAAGACGGGCCAGACTAATAGACTAACTCAGTCACCTCCCGAGTCTACAGAGACCCAATAAACATTGCGTTTCTTTCTTGACTTTCAGGGGCCACAGCATTTATTCTTCACCATAGAAAAGATACTTCAATACTGCCCACACCACTGACACCTGAGAAAATAACTCACCGGGATGAATCTGGCCCGGGTACGGTCTTGCCAGCAGCAGAGAACAAACCTACATTCCCTGTGTGGCATCACTGCTCAGTGAAACTATCTAGCTTCCTAGCCAGATGACACTGGACCAATTCTATCGTGGAAGGAGCAACATTCTGTAGACACCCTAAATACAGACTTGTGGGTACACTGTATCAGGATTCACTACACTCAGTACAGGTTAAGTGTGATTTATTTGGGGAGAGTGTACTTACACGAGAAACCGACCCGCAAGTTCCTGCTCCAAGGATCCACACCTAGGCTGCTCTCAGTGACCCAACTGGAACCAAGAGAAAGAGATCTGGGGTCCGGTCCCCAGACCTAAAACCACACAGTCACGGATGTGGTCAGTGCTACAGGGGTGGGCAGGTGGGTGGCTCCCCACACAGACTTACCTTGTTCTGACAGCAAGGTATCTCTTGCCCATGGGCTTTCAGGGGGTCCTGGAATCTTTGTGGCATTTCTGTCTCACCCTCTGGAACTCAGACACCGACAGTTGCTGCTTTAGGCAAGGTCCAATGTAAGCCATCAATGTAATAAATCCATGTGGCATCTGTGAAAAGGAGAAGTAATCAAGATACCGTCAAACCAAAGTCTGTCACAGGACGGGGCAGTTTATACATTTGAAGATGTGACGGAGGCTGCTGGCCTTTCCAGATTAAACCAAACCTTTCAGATAGGCTACATTGGTAGGGATGATAAAAATGCAGAGGCAGGGGGATCAGAGGTTTAAGATTCACCTGGGCTACATAATGAGTTTGAGGTCAGCCCACTCTGCATGAGACTCTCAAAAAAATAAAATAAAATAAATTTATCAAGAGGAAAGGTATTTGCCAAATGATTAACGAAGTCTTTCTTGTCTAGCTGAGGCCATGTTTGTTTGCTTAGGCAATGAAACTGTATCTGGTACAAGCTGGGCTAAGGTTTGAGAGCATCCTCTCCAGCATTCAGGTGTGCCAAGCTGGCAGTAAGCAACAGTTAGGTCATGGGAACCCCTTCCTCAACACAAAGGCTTTCTCATAACAACTTTATGCAGGATTCACCTGGCCATCTTTTTACAGCATGCCAGCATGCAGAGCTCGTCTGCTGTAGGGGATGCAGTCGTGAAGGCTGTCATGGAACCAGAGGATAACCCTCGCCAGGCAACCACAACTGCTGGTGCCTTGATCTTGTAACTATAGTTGCCTTCATGCTGGAACTCAAGCCTTCTCAACTGCGAGAAATAAATTTCCGTTCTTTATAAATTATCCAGCTCGTAGTACTCTGTTATAAATGCACACAGACACTAAGAAACTGAAATTGGGGCTACCACTTGGATAAGAAATATGGGTTAATTTAAGTAGCAAGAGCTAGTTAGTAGAAGCCTAAGCTATCAGCTGAGCATTTACAATTAATAATAAGTCTCCTTGTTGTTTATTAGGGAGCCAACAGTCTCAACAAAAACCCTGCCTACAACGAGATATTGATTTAATGTTTTCCTAGGAATAAACACTTGTAGAGATTTCCACTTATCCTCGGCTCTAAAAGTGTGAGAACTATTGCAGGGACTCTGGCAGCTTCTGCTCATATTCACTACATGAATTCATTCTACAGCCGGGAGGGCAACTGTAGGATTGCCTCTGGGATGCAATGAGAACCCTGTGGCATGTACCTGGGCCAATCTATAGTGGCTACCTTGTGAGAGCAAGGTAAGCTGCAGAGGATGGAGTTAATAAGAGCAAGGAAAGCTAATGGAGTTGACTCCATCCTCAGAAAAAGCCATGCTGAGAAATTCCCTGAGTGGCACAAGGCTGATTCAGCTCCATCCAAAGGACCATGAACAATTCTGAGGGTACACTCATACTGTGCCCAGCCCGGTCAAAGCGACCCTAGCCAGGTGGTCAGGCAATGACTCATTTTGGTAAATAACATCTTCTCCACACAACTGTCCTTGTGGGCAACTGTTAGTAACAATTTTGAAATCCTCCTAGCTCCCATGTCAATGAATCCAAAGGTCACTTACCTTACCCAGCCATGGACAGCCAAGGCCTGCACCACCCTGCTTGTGGTTTATCCCTTTATCAACCCTTTGCAGTTGAGGTCAGGCACCCTGTTCCTGCAGCCGCTGTGCCAGTTTGCAGGACAGGGACCCTGCCGAGACTTGTGACTTAACATTAAACCTTGTGAGTTTGCATCAGTGAGTCGGCTCCTTGGTGGTCTTTTTGGGGTCTCACAAACTCAGCATAACAACCTGACTTTCAGTGGCATGCCATGGCGGTGTTTGGGGCCCCAGGATTCCTGTCAATTCACATCCAATGTCCACAGTGTCCAGAGCATCTCATTTTACCTTTCCTCCAAATGTAAATTTACCTTAGTAAGAATCCATCGGCTCCTCTGGGATATGAGATAGATTAATGGTGAACATTTTGAGAAACGTCTTGGAGTGTTTTCTCATGGGACTCAGTATCTGCTTCTGTATACTTGCTAAAGGCTGAGAATTAAATGAAGAGTTGTTACTTTGTTTTTATAATTCAGAATTTAATTGACTTAACCTAAAACTTTTGTGCTTAGACAAATTAAGTAAAACTCAGTAAGGTTCTATATACCTTCTGAGAATACTGTTCTAATTATGTCTCTGTTGCCATGGTAAAACATTCTAACCAACAGCAACTTTGGGAAGGAAAAGGTATATTCTCTCTTACAAGTCTCAACTCATCATTGAAAGAAGTCAAGGCAGGAACTTGAAGGAATGCCTACTTGCCATTCCATGCCATTACCTCTAATCAGGTAACTCAACAGTCAAGAAAACAGCAGAACTCAAGGAGAAATGTTTCTTCATGGCTCACTTTCGGGCTTGCACTCACATAGTTAGGTAGCTTTCTTATACAAACCAAGACTGTTTTGCCCAGGAAATGGTGTCTCCCATAGTGGGCTGGGTACTCTTTACATCACTTGATAATCAAGACAGTTTCTGTAGACACGGGCACGGGCCAATCCTGATGGGAAATCCTGTGTGATGAATGTATGCTCCGGTACCTTCCTTTGTCCCAAACGTCCTGCCAGACCTAGGTACATGTTCCTGAAGTCAGTATGAATGTGGCTTTATTCTCCACCATCAGGCCTTGAGGGACAAAGCCTCTTCATCAGTCAGTTTCTTTGTCGGTGAAACACAGATAACAATGCCTAGTTCACTAGATAGTGGCAAGAACTAGGTGTTTTATTTCAAGCTGAAGCATTCAAGGGAGAACCAGGCACTTCTAAGGTTTACACATGTTAGGTATTATTCATTAAAATTATAACGTGTCAATGTAAATACACACTGAGTTTGGTTTAAACTGAATAACAAGATCTTCAAATCATCTTTTGCATCAATCATACATTTTTTTCCAGAAAAGTTACTGAATCAAACAAAATTAAATATGTATCAAAGAAAACATTTAAGTGTCTTTCCCAAACATAACTGGGCTAATTTTAAAAACTGGGATACACATTTGAAGAGCTCATTGTTTCATAACCTATAAGAGTACTTATAGCTGAGAAAAAGTAATTATAAACCACACTGCACCATACGTTTTAAATTGCTTTGATAAAAGGTACAAGAACAAGTTTCCAGGCAAACTATTTGTTAAGGGAGTGCCTTTTTAGTTATTTCAAATATTTTGCTTACAACTTGAATGGACTAATTTTTACTGAAGAAGAAAAAAATTTTATGGTAATTTTTTTTCCCGGTGGAAATGGTAAAAAGTAATAATGGATACTTTTTCCTACAAATAAATCCTAGTCAAACAGTTATCCTTGTTACTTTTGGTTACACCACTGTGGCTGTTCCTACACACCCACCCACACACCCACCACACATGCACACACACACACACGCATACACACACACATACACACACACGCATGCACACACACACACACACATATGCATTTAAGTTCACAGACACAGTCATGTAAGCTCCAAAACCTGTACATGTGTGTGCGCATGTGTGTGTGTGTGTGAGCATGTGTGTGTGCGTGCGTGCGCACGCGTGTGCGTGCGTGTGCGTGCGCGTGTGTGTGCATGCGTGTGTGTGTGCGTGCATGTGTGTGCGTGTGTGTGTGTGTGCGCATGTGCGTGTGTGTGTGCGTGTGTGTGTGCGTGCATGCGTGTGTGCGTGTGTGTGTGCTTGCGTGCGTGTGTGTGTGCGTGCGTGTGCATGTGTGTGTGCGTGTGCGCGTGCGTGCGTGTGTGCGCGCGTGTGTGTGCGTGTGTGTGCGCATGTGTGTGTGCGTGCGTGTGTGTGCACATGTGTGTGTGTGCGTGCGTGTGTGTGTGTGCGTGTGTGCGCGCATGTGTGTGTGTGCGTGCGTGTGTGTGTGCGCATGTGTGTGTGTGTGCGCGCATGTGTGTGTGCGCATGTGTGTATGTGTGCGTGCGTGTGTGTCTTCCAAAGTTTAAGGGTCTATTTCTATCTGTGTCTCTTTCTGGACTTCTCTCTTTAACTATCTTACTCCGTTTGACCTCAATCCACTCTTCTCGTGTCCTTCTCTCTGAGGTAATGCACAAATGAAACAATTCTTCAATTTTCCAGGATAATGTTTATAAAAGGGAAGAAGCAAGCAAGAAAACTCAAGAGTTCATGTGTAAAGAGAGTGTGCTGACCTCTACCAGCAGAGCAGAGCAAGAGTGTTGTTCCCTCAATGACCTGGGACACTGAATGGAGGTTTAAGCTGTACTAGTCATGTGTTTATCTACAGGTTTAGCAGTTCTGGGTGTGCACAACAGTGCTTTGGGCCCGGTAGACAAGAGCCCCACTCCCAAGATGCTTCCCAAGCCCTTTGCCATTTTCTACTTTGAGACAAGGTCTCACCAAATTACCGAGAGTGACTTTGAAGCATGGTCTCACAGCCTCTGCCAGTGGCTGGAATCACAGGCCTATAGCACTGGACCTGATGGATGTTTATTTGGGCTGAAATGTAAGATGAAACTATTCAGTTATCTATGAGTGGCCATTTATTTGTGATCGCTATCATGCTGCAATCATGGCAGGATCCACCATTCATCAATCAACAAACTCACTTGTAATGAGAGTCAAGCCCATTGCATGGAATGACAGAGCATTTAGGAAATAGAATGTTATTAGTTCTTCTGTAGGGAGAGCTAATTAGTTGTTGGTGTGACATCTTGCATCTTAATAAATGTATGTTGAAAGGGTTCCATTCTTTCATGCCATGTCAGTCACTTCAAGCACACCCATGTTATCACGAAACTGTATAATTTATTAATGGATACTAATGGACCTAATGAGGGCAGAAAGCTGCAAGGAGTAGAAACAACAGAAGACTCTGTGTGATGCTTCCCCTAATTCTGTACTCGCGCTACAAATGTTAGCGCATACTGACTCATTAGCTGCGTTTATCTTTATAAAATGACAAACGCATGAGCAGATCTGTTTAATGTGGACTGGCATATAGCATTCTGTCCAAAGAGATCCAAATGGCAAAGGCGCAATTGTGAGAGACTCGGTTACCTCAACAGTGAGGTCTAGGACAGAGTCGATTCCGCCTCGGGCACTGCCTTTCTGCCTGCCAGGCCTTTCCAGGCCCCCAGGCTGTGCACATACGGTTCCTTCTGCTTTTGGATGCTATTCCACACATGTATGCATAGCTCTTTGATCAGGTGTCATTAGAGGAGGCGCTCAAACCTAAAACAGCATCTACTGGCTCGTTCGTTCTTGCTTCGCATTTACAGTGGGCTGGGCCGCATCTGTTTTATCAGTACCTGTCTTCTCCCTGAGGGTTTATCTGTCCCCTTTGTGTGTGTTGAGGGAGTTTGGGAGCCAGAGGCCAACCTTGAGTGTCGTTTCTCAGGAGCTATCCCCCTTGTTTTTGAGACAGGAGCTTGACAAGCAGCCTAAGTCACCTAGTTAGCAAGTTATTTTTACCTCTGCCTCCCTACTGATGGGATTGCAAGAGTGCACCACCATTCCAGGCTTTTTAGTGTTGGTTCTGGGAATCAAACATTGGTTGTCCTGCTTCTGAAGCCACATTTTACTGCTGGGCTATAAATCCCCCAACAACAACTCTACAGGGTCCTTTTGTTTACTACTTTCCATAGTCCAAGAAGAGTGTCTGGCGGGCATTCTGTAAATATTTCCTGCTTGATTAGTAGTTAATTATAAAAAAACGTTATCATCGTATATTGAGACTAATATTATCTCAGTATCATAGAAGGTCATTTTCAGAAATGAAAGGTGGGTTTTTCCTCTAGATGTGTATCACCTATTTATTTGGTGAGATGAGCTCATCACATATTAGTTTCCTACTGATGTACAACAAATGAACCCTGACAATAGAGATTTATGAGACATTTATTACCTAGCAGGGCTCCTGTAGGTCCGCAATCTGAAAGCAAGTGCTGCGGGACTCTGGCTCGGCCCCTTTTGGGTGCTTACATAAAGATGCCACCCTGAGATCTTATCATATGAAGGCTTGGCAAGGGCCGGCTGATGGCCATCCCATAAAGCAAACCCACGAGGCTCTCAAATGATGCTGGCTGAGGCTGGAGGCCTCTGTTCCCCCCACGTGGGGCCCTGTCCATATAGAGAGGGGCATGTACTACTGTTGTGGCAGATGAATCACTCAAAGGCAAATACCGTGGGAACCAGCCACAACGCCCTTTATGACTAAAGCTTGGAGGCTGCCTAGTCATGTCTTCCATATCTTAACGGTTTGTGAAAGTCAGTGGTACCCATTACGACTGAATAGAGTGGGATGTGAACACCAAGGTAAGAGGCACTAAGGAGACTGGCCAGCCTGCGCCGAACGAAGGGATGAACTGCACAGGGCCACATGTGGGGAGAACTAAGCTGCAAACAGCTCAAGGTTTAAGCACCGCCGCCGACAGCTTGAACTTTTATAACGGAGTTGATGAGATTTAACCCTTGTTTGTTAGGACAGCTACTCCGATAATCTAAATAACAGAGACTGTATTTGTTCATTTATTCAATGGTTCTAAAATGAGGAAGTCCATAAGAGTGAAACATCTGACTGGGAGGGATCAAATCTGTATTAGTCAGGGTTCTGTAGAGTCATAGAACTTATGGAGTGGACCCCTCTTTCCTCTTTCTCTCTCTCACTCTC
This sequence comes from Phodopus roborovskii, assembly GCF_943737965.1. Taxonomy (NCBI): domain Eukaryota; kingdom Metazoa; phylum Chordata; class Mammalia; order Rodentia; family Cricetidae; genus Phodopus; species Phodopus roborovskii. Next base: position 6,136,152 of record NW_026125295.1, read on the forward strand.
TCTCTCTCTCTTCTTCTTCTTCTCCATGTACACACACACACACACACACACACACACACACACACACACACACACACACGGGGACTTATTGGAATGACTTGTAGGCTGTAGTCCCAACAATGGCTAGCTGTGAACAATAAGTCCAAAACTCAGTCCCATGATGCTGTGTCTCTGCTGGTCTTCCGTAGAAGCCGGAATCCTAAAGAGGCTCCACATGCAGGAATGCATGTGCTGGCAAGGTAAAGACAGCAGGCGAAGAGCAAACCTTCCTCCTCCCGTACCCTTATACAGGCTTCCAGCACAAGGAGTAGCCCAGATTAAAGGTGTGCCTTCCTGCCTCAAGATCTCCATCAACAATGATTTTGGGAAACACTTGCAATATACTGGGCAAGGGATGGGACTGTGGCTCAGAAAATCAAACCCCCAGATGAAGGCTTGTGTGGTGGTTTGAATAATAGCAACTCCATTGGCTCAGATCTCTGACTGCTTAGTTGCAGTCAAAAAGAGTGGAACCATTTGAAGGAATAAGGATTAGGAAGCATGACCTTGTTAGAGCAGATACGACCTTGCTGGAGGAAGCATGTTATTTGGGGTGGGCTCTGATGTTTCAAAAGCCCAAGTCAGGCCCAGTGTCTGTCTGTCTGTCTGCCCCCCACCCCTCCACCTGAGATCAAGATGTAGCTCTCAACTACTACTCCAGCACCATGTTCCCTGCGATGATGATGATTATGATGATGATGAAGAAGAAGAACTAAGCCTCTGAAACCATAAGAAGGCCCCAAGTAAATGCTTTCTTTTTATAAGAGTTGCCTTGTTCCAGGTGTCTCCTCCCAGCAATAGAACAGTGACTTAGAGAGCTTGGGAAGCAGCCCCAGAAGCAAAGTGTTTCCTAGACGTCCTGAACCCATCTCTCGTTTCTTATTCTCCCGCCAGGTAGGCAGCAGAGACCAGACTCCCTCTCTCCAGAGCGGACCTGAATAATCAAAGCCAGCTATAAGCATTACTGTGGGATCCCAACCGCCTCTGCTCTCTGTGGAAGAGCTGGCCATGAAAACCTTCTTTCTGGAGTAGCTCATGAGGCTTCTACTCTAGAAAAGGCCATACCTCAAATCCAGAAGACTGCTGAGAGAGACAGAGTGTCTACAAAGAGCCGTGCTGCCCCTGCCACGATGCCATTGCCCTTAGATTGCACACCCGTCTCACCGTGCTCCCAATGGTGGCATTCTTTCTTCACTAGATCTAAGCATAAAACCAGGCAATTTCCCCAGCACTTCCGGTTCTTCATTCCGGAAGCTCCTTGGTGCCACGAAACTGTGACCAAATACACAAGTTGTGTTATTCTTCTGTCAGCTTGCCTTTGCTGCTGGGGTGTTGGCCATGGCCCCCACAGTTAGGAGAGGGCCATACCTTCTAACCCCAACAAAGGGAAGGTTCAGCACCCAAAGGCAGGCCTTACAAACAGAAACTACAGAAACACTAAATAAGCATGTACATGGATAGAGTAACAGATGTCACACCGTCGTTACAAAAGCAGGCAATGTGACCCAGGAGAGGTGGAGTCTAATATAAAACACTCATTGATCAGGCTCAGAGTGCAGGAGACAAGCTACATAATCACCTCAATCAAAGGAGTCAGTAGAGTGATGTCACTTCTACTGTACTACTCCCTATCTACTCCCAAATGGAAAGATTCCAAAATTCTACCATTCCACCGAAATGTCTCACAGGGTACTGACTCTCCACTAACATTTCTTCAAAATGATTCACTGAAAATACATGTCAGAACTAAAGCAAGAGACACATCATTTCTGCTAACATTTCATTTCATCCCTGTTGACCACCCAACCTACTAGTCTTACATCAGTAGTTTTCTGTGAACTATGCTAATGCTCATTTTTGCTCATTTTGACCACTTTTTAAGAAATCGGCAACAACAACAACAAAAACCCTGCCCATCTCCTAAGTAATTGCTTAGCTCAGAAGCACGTAAACCATGCACATCTGATTTAACTGACAACCTATGATCAGTTAAATAGCTCTAAAATTGTACATTGGTACTGGCCCATCAATTTCTCTTCCAAGAAAGATTAGTAACAAATGTGTAGATGCACACAAGGACTGAATAATGGATCTTTGTGAAAAAGCGGTTTATAAATTGTGAAAATATAGATACTTTTAATTTTCTCTAAGAGGGTGATTCATTGTTTGGACATAATGGGAATAAAATACCAGATAATTAGTAAAACTATGTTGCAGGACTATTTTATTGTGTGCAAATATCCACACTAACAGGTAAGAAGTGAAAGAGGAGGCAATGGAGACCTTTATCAGTTCACAAATGCTGTTAAAAGTACATGTTTAGCTGAAAATAACTTTGTAAGTCTTTTCAAATACCAACAGCAATTTACCTACTGTTCATTAGACTGCTTGTGACTGTCACTTTCATATTGAAACATGTTCTTCTTTAAGAAGCAGAGTGGCAGATGGCCTACCCACATCTGTATCCATGCTCTTCGGTGGCATGTCTCCGTCTGACAGGTGTGAGCTCTGTGATTTGTTGAACAAGAGGATCAGTAACAGGGATGCGAGCGGAGGCCACTTCCTTGTCTGATGCTGTCACTGGGATCTTCCTCTGGACTTTTCTCAGCTCCCTGATCTTTGTGCTCGTCGTGACCCAGACGGGACTTGTGTCCCATAGAGGATACGTAGAGGACAGATCAAAGTGACGTGAACACATTCTTCTGGGTGAGATGGATGTGGCGATCTGAAAGGAAGTGGCCCCCAAAGGGAGTGGCGCTGTTGGGAGGTGTGGCCTTGTTGGAGGAAGTGTGTCACTGAGGGGGCGGGCTTTGAGGTCTCTTTTGCTCAAGCTTCCCTCAGTGTGACTGCCAGTGGACTTCCAGTTCCCTGCTAGCCATTATGTAGCCAGCACCGCATCTGCCCGCATGCTACCTTGATCCCTGCCATGATGACAACAAACTGAACCTATGAAATTGTAAGTAAGCTGACTCAATTAAATGGTTTCCTTATAAGAGTTGCCATGGTCATGGTGTCTCTTCACAGCAATAGAAACCCTAGCTAAGACAGGGACAATGACCAAAGGGACAACTGTGCTGCTCTACATCTGAGGCAGGGTTTATTCTACTTCTTAGGTTTCTAGAACAAGCAGCTCTTGGGGAGCATCGCTTTTTCCTGGTGACTGACAGGCCCATTTGGATTGATTCTAACGGAAGGAGAAATTGTCATATGTCCTTGTCCTTGAATCAGAAACCCCACGTCTAGATGGTAAAAATTTGGGGCTCCAGAGCCATGTTTAGAACTCTTAATGACCTCTGGGCAGCTGAGGATGTCACATGTCCTCCCAGGCCCAAGGTGGCAATTAGAACTCCGCTGCTCCAGTCCTTAGCTTTACACCCTGCCAATTATGAGGGGAAAGGGTCTAGCCCCCTGTCCTCCACGCCTGTTGATATCTTACCAGCTCCCTAGCAGTGATGCTCTTTCTTGTTCTGGATGCTCTGCTGGGCTAGCCTGGGGCAAAAGTAAAAGTGAAATACAAAACAGTGTCAAGTTTCCCTGACTTCCTCACCTAGGAATGCTCTAGGTCACCGAGCAGCTGCCTGTTCCCCAGACATGTAAGGGAGCCTAGAAATGTCAGTGGAGCCGTGCCAAGCAGATTTGAAGCTGACCAGAGACACACGTGAGACTCACTGAAATAAATATTCTCCATAGGTTCACACCCAAGGTGACTGAGGATGGGCAGAAAATGTCAAATCAATATAAAAGTGAGAACTGTCAACATGCAGATCAGGGAACTTGCTATAGCCTGCGAAGGTCATAAAGTGGAAACACACCTAGCCTCATCTCTGGGAACCTACACGAAGAATGGGAGTTTCCTGCCATGGCCCCTGCTCTCAGACACTCAGCAGCGGCTGTCTGGATGCACTACAGACCAGACCTTTCGGTTGCTTGAGTTGGTTAAAAATGCATTAGCTCCTCACCAACGGGATTCTGAGAGCAGATAGAATAAAGGAGGCTGTTCCAGCCACCCCATAGACTTGAAGTATTGAGGGCTACAAGTTGACTTGAACAGATGGAAATGACATTAAGCTTTCATGGGGGACAAATGGAAGTGTCTTCCTGTGACATCCCTGACATGCAGAGACCTTTGCCATTTAAAGCTCTGTTACCGTGGTGCATTGTTCCCAGGCAGCTGAGTGTTTAATAAGACTTTCTGCAGACACCTAACCCGCCAGTGCTGGCTGCCTCCTGGCAACCCTAAGGCTCCTGATGTAGAGGCTGACAAGCTGAGCTAACATCAGGGCCATGGATTCCCTCAGACACCGGGGCACAGGCTGGCACAGGGAAGTTCCGGCTGCTGCCCCCTCATGCCTACCAGTCCCTACTCTCGGCTCGGGTGTTTGATTCCAGACATACTGGATCTCTTGCGCATAGAGTACTGCCCTTTGCTGTCATGTCAGGGTCTTCTTGAACAGATCCTGCCTTTCTTCACCTTCGCACCCACTGCACCGCCCTCCACTTACTAAGGTCGCCTTCTAGCTCCCATTTCCCTGGGTGGTGGACTCCAGCCCTTCAGCAGCTTCTTTTCTCTCTCAGCCAGGCCACACACCATCCCCTCCCACGCAGTTCCCTCTGGTGAGGAGAGTTGGTAAGAAGGCAGGCTGTGCAGTGGCCTTGAAGTTTCCCTCTGGCTTCTTAGACCAGGGACGACCTAAGGGACAGCCAGTCTTTATCAGTGCCTTCCTGATTGGTGCCACACAGGGTAGGTCCGACATAATCATGGGAATGAAACTTGCCCTCACGCCTTGGTATCTAAGAGTCAGAAGCTTTTGTCTGCTGGCCCTGCAGGGCCCATCTAGCTGTCCTTTCAGAGCTGGCTGTGTGACAAAATGAGCTACTTTCCCAACGGTCTCCCTCTTCAAGTCCCGCTCACAGTTGGCCATAATTGGAGGCTCTCTCCCAATGAAGCTCATTCTGAGGGTAACTTTGTGTCAGCTCTTTTTCTGTGCACACACATTAATCTCTGTGTTGGTCTGTGGCTTTATCTTCAGGTAGCCCACCATTTTGCCTTCAGATATAGACATACACTGAAACTGTTCATGGAATCCTGATGAATGATGCACATCTTACTCATATATACCACTGGGTATTTCATGCAGATGAAGTGTAACTTCTATTGATGTATGTCAGTTACATGTTCCCAACCTCACCTATAGAGACACTGAGTCAACAGGGAAGTGTTCAGGGCTCCGATATCCCAATGGGAACTATATTGAATAACAATACCTGCTTGCAGTACAATGAGACAACTGATATTTTGTCTTGTATTCTCCAACTTTATTACATGACTACATTTAAATATTTCCTTATAGCTTAAAATATTCCAGACAACTACAAAAACACTTTCCACATGTGTTACAGTTGAGTTCTCTTTGAGAGTGGTAGGTACCAGAACAGGTAGCCATTTTAATAGTCACATTTGAAGGATGGTCTAAATACCTACTGTATAGCACCTGTTAATAAGTTTCACAAATAATTCTAAATTCAAAGCAAACAAAAAAGTCTACAAATACAAACATGAGGATTTTTTTATATCCTAAGATTCTAACACCCTAACCTTAAATGTCACTTGATAGGCTCCAAAGCTATGGATATTCATAAAGAATAAATTTATAACAAATGTCAATTTTGTATACCTATTTCACTAAACATTTTTAAAAGTTTGACAGGAAATTATAAAGACTGCTAGTAATTTTTTAATTAACTTTTGGAAATACTTGAATAACACCCTAAAATTCAGATATTAAAGCATCTATCTTTTTAAAATTGTTAGTTATGTTCTCAATACATTCTTCAGCTTTTAGTTCTGTCCCATCAATCATAAAACAGTCCTCTTCACAGTAGCTCTGAAATGGACTGCCTGGGGGAGCTTCCGGGCTGCACCGATACAACTGCAAAAAAGCCAATACGGTTCATCACAACTACAGAACCTGCCATGTAGTTCCTCACAACTGCAGAACTCCCCACACAGTTCCTCACAACTGCAGAACTCCCCACAGAGTTCCTCACAACTGCAGAACTCCCCACACAGTTCCTCACAACTGCAGAACTCCCCACACAGTTCCTCACAACTGCAGAACTCCCCACACAGTTCCTCACAACTGCAGAACTCCCCACACAGTTCCTCACAACTGCAGAACTCCCCACACAGTTCCTCACAACTGCAGAACTCCCCACACAGTTCCTCACAACTGCAGAACTCCCCACAGAGTTCCTCACAACTGCAGAACTCCCCACACAGTTCCTCACAACTGCAGAACTCCCCACACAGTTCCTCACAACTGCAGAACTCCCCACACAGTTCCTCACAACTGCAGAACTCCCCACACAATTACTCACAACTGCAGAACTCCCCACAGAGTTCCTCACAACTGCAGAACTCCCCACACAGTTCCTCACAACTGCAGAACTCCCCACAGAGTTCCTCACAACTGCAGAACTCCCCACACAGTTCCTCACAACTGCAGAACTCCCCACAGAGTTCCTCACAACTGCAGAACTCCCCACACAATTACTCACAACTGCAGAACTCCCCACACAGTTCCTCACAACTGCAGAACTCCCCACACAGTTACTCACAACTGCAGAACTCCCCACACAGTTACAACTGCAGAACTCCCCACACAATTACTCACAACTGCAGAACTCCCCACAGAGTTCCTCACAACTGCAGAACTCCCCACACAGTTACTCACAACTGCAGAACTCCCCACACAGTTCCTCACAACTGCAGAACTCCCCACACAGTTCCTCACAACTGCAGAACTCCCCACAGAGTTCCTCACAACTGCAGAACTCCCCACACAATTACTCACAACTGCAGAACTCCCCACACAGTTACTCACAACTGCAGAACTCCCCACAGAGTTCCTCACAACTGCAGAACTCCCCACACAGTTCCTCACAACTGCAGAACTCCCCACACAGTTCCTCACAACTGCAGAACTCCCCACAGAGTTCCTCACAACTGCAGAACTCCCCACAGAGTTCCTCACAACTGCAGAACTCCCCACACAGTTCCTCACAACTGCAGAACTCCCCACACAATTACTCACAACTGCAGAACTCCCCACACAGTTCCTCACAACTGCAGAACTCCCCACAGAGTTCCTCACAACTGCAGAACTCCCCACACAGTTCCTCACAACTGCAGAACTCCCCACAGAGTTCCTCACAACTGCAGAACTCCCCACACAATTACTCACAACTGCAGAACTCCCCACACAGTTCCTCACAACTGCAGAACTCCCCACAGAGTTCCTCACAACTGCAGAACTCCCCACACAATTACTCACAACTGCAGAACTCCCCACACAGTTACTCACAACTGCAGAACTCCCCACAGAGTTCCTCACAACTGCAGAACTCCCCACACAGTTCCTCACAACTGCAGAACTCCCCACACAGTTCCTCACAACTGCAGAACTCCCCACAGAGTTCCTCACAACTGCAGAACTCCCCACAGAGTTCCTCACAACTGCAGAACTCCCCACACAGTTCCTCACAACTGCAGAACTCCCCACACAATTACTCACAACTGCAGAACTCCGCACACAATTACTCACAACTGCAGAACTCCCCACACAGTTCCTCACAACTGCAGAACTCCCCACACAATTACTCACAACTGCAGAACTCCGCACACAATTACTCACAACTGCAGAACTCCCCACACAGTTCCTCACAACTGCAGAACTCCCCACACAGTTCCTCACAACTGCAGAACTCCCCACAAAGTTCATCACAACTACAGAACTCCCCACAGAGTTCCTCACAACTGCAGAACTCACCACAGAGTTCCTCACAACTGCAGAACTCACCACAGAGTTCCTCACAACCACAGAAGACCCAGTTGGTTACTGAGGAGCTTAGTTCTCCAATAGAGTGGTGCACATGGTTTTCTTCGCAGGTGATAAGTTTTGTATGTAGTATGATGTCTATTAAACATACATGTGTAAGGCTAAGTTGTTGTTTAGGTTCTATCCCTTTTCTCCAATGTCACTTACTTATATTTGTATCTTTATGCCTTGGGACAGTGTGATCACATTAGATTGTCTATATTGATTTGTTTTTGTAAAAATATATATAATACATATGATCACATATTCTGTGATGAGTGTTTCATAAGTATCTACATTATCCACCAAAAAGTCCTTGCTGTAGTTGAGATGGGAAGGAAGGGCAATACTAATCACCGTACCCACACACATACTATCATGAGTTTCAGTTTCAAGGTTCACTACAGCTAGACCAGCTTCTCATGCAATGGAAAGACAAGAATACACATGCAGTTCACAATATGCACCTTATAATCCAAATAATTATATAGTAAACCTCAATATTTGTGCATGAATTAGCCATTTAAAATGAGGTAGATTTATAAGACTCTGATTAATTTCTCCATTGTCAAGTTAGACATGGTCTGTAAATGGTGCTAATATTAGCTAAAGAAGAACATGCTTGGGAAGGGACTCAGATGAGGAAGCCATGTGCCAGAGCTCATAGGAGAGAGTCTTTGATTGTCTGTGGGTGTATTCTCTTTCCATCCTCACCACTGGCACATGTGCTTAGGAAATCATTATAAATCTGACAGGCAGCAAAGAAGAACGTAGCAAATTTCCACACCTGAAAAGTGTTCACACAGTATCTGCCCAGAGTCAACTTAGTCCGCACTTCTGAATTATTTGCTGACTCTTTTACTCTTTTTGGTGTGCTTGGCTTATCAGAGGGCTCCTACTTACATACAAAGATATATACACATGAATCCATACATACATATCCCACCTCCAGTTTTAAGTAGAAGTCATATTAACTCTTTGCAGGAACAATGAAAAAAAGAAAAAATATTAAGAAAGAAAGAACTTCCCAGTGGTGAGTGCGACGCTTTCTTTACTTTTAAGGAGGAAATTGTTATGGCTTCAATGGTTGCTTTCATGGCTGCTCACCTCATTAACAGTCAACAGGCCCTAAGCATCCTGGGCCTGTCAGGAGCTATTGGGAGCAGCAGCCTGTAGGAGGTGCTGACAGGGCAGTGAGTAAATAAGTTAACTTCAACAGTTCCTAAACGCCCTTTGAAAGCACAGAACATTACACAAGTCTGAAACCAAAAGAAGGCCTTCCGGGGGCTGTATTAAAACTATGTATCTTATCATAAGAAAAAAAATTTAAAAAATTACTAATTCTCATGACAAACCAGAAGCAAATTCTGTGGCTGTAAAGGCTCTAGGATGCCAATCAGCCAGGTTATATTTTTGAAAAGACAAACTACTAGGACTGAGAAAGAAAAGGAAAGAAAGAGAGTGTGTGTGTGAGAGAGAGAGACCAACCAACCACAAAATGCAATGCATAACACCATGCAGTGTTCAACTATACACATAATTGCTACAAAGGAATAATCTGTGTATTAATTACGCATAAGTAAGAGCCATTTCACCAGTCCACACACCTTGTTCTACAAGGGCAGCTCCTGCATGGGAAGAAGTCATCTATGAACGGCTGCACTGGAGAAATGGCTTTTCTAAACTGACTCATAACCCTGCATGTCCAGGTGGAACTGTGAGCCGCTGGAGCTGACCGAGAAAGCTTCCTGTGTTTTCCAACTCATCAGGGGTTGATGCTCATTTCCTTTAACACATTCATCTCTAGGATGATAAATTCTGTATGCTTTCCTTAATTTTTAACTCAGTAATAAAGATGTTAAAGATTTCATCTTTAGCTGGGCGTGGTGTTGAACACCTACAACTCTAGGGAGGGAGTTAGTGCTGAGGCAGGTAGATTAATGTTTGAGGCCAGCCGCTATTACACAGACAACTTACACTACCAGTCAGTAGTAACAGATGGAAAAATGCCTGAGATGCATGTCTTCATACTTTCTAAGGATCTAAATGAAGCTGGCAGGCTGACAAAATGTATCAACTACCTGCCCAGTTCTAAATGCAGCTCTTAGAGAGATGAGATGTGCTATTACTAGAGGGGACGTAGAGGCCCTAAGTGAGAAACAAGAGAGCCTGTTTTCTTTGAACCGCCACTGCCCACTGTCACCTCTGACACATGTCCCAGCTTGTCTTATCTAATTCTTAAACAGTTCTCAGAACAGGAGATGAATAACTGCCACGTGGCACAAGTCCTCAGCAGCAGAACCAGCATTTCCATTAAGCCTATGTTATTAATAAATAACAGTAAAGCAATGGGAATTTAAATGATGACATTGGGGATTCAGTTGGTATGCTCTCTGACTCTGGGCACAGTGTGTATCTGAACGAATGAATGAATGAAACCTTTTGTAATATCTAGCTGCCATTTATGCTCTAAGTACCCAGGGAACAGCTGTTATCACAGGGTGAAGTGTCTGCCCTGAGACTGTTTTTTATCACATTGAGTGACCCCGTGCTGCCCTTTATGAATGGCCTGAGCTTTCTATCCAGACTTTTACACTTATGCAGATGTTGGATAGTGAGGCCATAAGGCTTTCTGAATCTAAGAGTTAGAAACAGGAGCTTCAGCCCTGCTCCATCAACTCTCAAGTTTCCAAGACACGCACTTGTCTCTCAGTACATGCGCCAGACAGGAAGGGGTCCCACCAAACTGCCCCCCTTTCCAGGGACTTGATCCTATTGTGATGCCTGGAAAGATCCCAGGCATGGGAAAATTCAGTTGCTGTTAATCTTAAACTGCCAACTGTATTAAGAAATCTCCATAGAATTAATGATATTTAGTCAGTGTGGGCATGTATGTCTAGGGGCAGTCAGATCATGAGAGCTCTGAGCTACATAACAAGTGAGTTCTATTACAGACTCAACACAGCAGACCTAATCGGGTCAGAAGCCGAAGGTGCTATTGGGAGGTAGTGGCAGACAGGAGAAGGGCCCTGCTGCAGGAAGTAGGGCACTGGGAGCATGTCCACAGGGCTCTATCCTGCCCTGGCCCCTTCCTGTTCTCTTTCCTGTTTCTGTATCACCAGGATATAAAGGGCCCTGCACCACCATGACCTCCCTGCCATGAGGACCTGGCCTGTTTTAGTCATTTCTGTCAGGCATTTGGTCACCATTGCCAATACAAGGTGGTCCGTCTCTGCCTCAGAAAGCCTCCCCATCCTCCATCCCAACCTGAAGACCTAAAATTAAAGGCCCTGTCTGCTTCTCCCAGGAAAGCATGCATTCTGGTGGTTTGGCAGCTACCAGTTTGTTAGGACCAGGACAATCAATGGCTCAAATTTCAGATGTGGGAAAAGGTACCTTATACAATCAAGCACGAAGTCAGGTGCAGACCCTGAATCTGCCAACCTGTGCTCTTCATACCAACCTGTGCGCGGCCTGCTCCACCGGCCCAGGCTATGGGCTCTTGAGCTTGCTCCAGCATTTGCTCCAGCTCCTTCAGTAACCTTTCCGTCTCAGAGACAACTAAAGAAAACCAGGAATACAGTGGAAGCTACATCTTCAATCAATCCCATCTGACTCAGTCTTAACCACCCAGATAGGACTCTTCTAAATCCTACAGAATTAAAAATAAAAAACCTTCATTTTTTTTTTAATTAACTTGTTAACTTAAAAAAATAAAAGATTTCTTTATGGCTTTTTTCTTACATACTTACATACTTTTTTGTTATATTGTTTTTATATATGACCTCTGCTTGGTACAAAATTCTATTATGAATTTCCAGGTGAAATTTTTTATAGTTATTTGAAAGGAATAGGTAATTTTCTTGATTTGTATAGAGTATAAAATATCTTCGAAATAGAAGGAGCTCATTAGAAGTTGTTGCATGTTTTTCTTAATTGGGTCCCAGGGCACCAGACTCAATTATGTTTGTAAAGCAGACATCACAACCAAAGAACTATGAACAGTTGATATGGAGGTCAGCTTCTTTAAAGGATACGACCCCATAGGTCCACCTTGCTCTTGGAAATGGCCCCATACCCAACAGCACTTGGACTGGACTACTCAATTATTTAAAAAAAGAAAAAGAAAAAAATGACACAGAATTAGGAGAGCGGGGACAGGGAATGAGAAAGTGACGATGATTAAAATGCCCATCATCTTCTCTTAAGTAGATTGGTACTGCCAGGAACAGACATGTCTCTTTGTCATAAAAAAAAAAGGAACCTATATTATTAAAACATCTTAAATACCATATTCTGTAGATCTCTGAAGTGTTTGAAAGTGACCTGTTTTTATAAAAATCTATCTCTGTTTGATATTGAAAACATGCTTAATATTACTACAATTCACTTATAATGGGTGACTAATTGCTAATGTACATTTGCTTATTTATCTTATATAGTAGATTTTTTATTTTTTAATTTATTTTTATTTGTTTTTATTTTAATTATTTATTTTTATTTTACATGTAGATCCCAGTTCCCTCTCCCTCCCTCCCTCTTACCCTCTCTGCCCACTCACATGTACCCAGACCAACCTCCCCTCCCATGCCCACATATGTAGGGCAATGTCATCCAGGTGGGGTCATGTAAATCTCATCTGAAGTAGGGACGAGGACTTCTCTTCTGTCTCTAGGTTAAGGTAGTATTCCTCCATGGGGGATGTGTCCGCAAGGTCCTTTTGTGCATACTGGTTCCACTGTCTGAGGTCCCATAGACTGCGCAGTCCTTCTAACTGAGACCCATATTCAGGGGGGCCTGAGTCAGCCCCATGCTGGATTCCCAGCTATCAGTCTGGGGGGCCCGTTAGCTCCTCTTTGTTCAGGTCAACTGTCTCTATGTTTTTCTGAACCTGGTCCTGTCCTCTCCCTCTGCATCTGGATTCCAGTTCGACTCGGTGTTTAGTTATGGGTGTTTGCTTCTGTTTCCAACAGCTACCAGATGAGGGCTCCATGATGGTGGATAAGTTTAGTTGTTGATCTCACTATCAGGGAAGGGCATTTATGGTAGCCTTTCCACGGTTGCTCAAACTTTTAGTTGGAGTCAGTCTTGTAGGTCTCTAGACCTTTCTTTGGGTTCAGTTTTCTCTTTCAACCAATAATGGCTCCCTGTTTTATGTTCTCTCTTCTCTCTCTCTTCCTCTCTCTCTTTCTCTCTCTCTCTCGTCTTCTATTCCTACCCTGACTAAATCTTCCTAGTCACATGTGCTTTCCTCTCCTCCCCTTCTCTTTCTCCTACTTCTCTCTCCATTCACTGCCCCCCCCCATTTCCCATGTGATCTGGGGGACTTGTCCCTTCCCCCTTCTGTGAAGGACTTTATATGAATCTCTTAGAAAACACCTTGTATCCTAGTTCCTCTGGCGGTGTGAATTACAGACTGGCGATCCTTTGCTCTTTGTCTAAAATCCATATGTGAGCGAGTACACACCATGTTCCTCTTTTGTGACTGGGTTACCTCATTCAGGATGGTTTCTTCAAGTGCCATCCACTTGCCTGCAAATTTCAAGATTCCATTATTTTTTTTTCTGCAGAACAGTAGTCCATTGTGTAGATGTGTCACATGTTCTTTATCCATTATTCAGTTGAGGAGAATCTAGATTGCTTCCAGATTCTTGCTATTACAAATAATGCTGCTATGAACATAGGTGAGTGCATGTCTTTGTTGCATGAGTGTGGATCACTTGGGTATATTCCTAAGAGGGGGACTGCCGGGTCCTGTGGTAAACTAATTCCCATTTTTCTGAGGAACCACCATACTGATCTCCAAAATGGCTGTAAAAGTTTGCACTCCCACCAGCAGTGGAGGAGTGTTCCCCTCTCTCCACATCCTCTCCAGCATGAGTTGACATTGGTGTTTCTAATTTTAGCCATTCTGGCAGGATTAAGATGGTATCTCAAAGTTGTTTTGATTTGCATTCCCCTGATAGCTAAGGGTATTGAGCACTTTCTTAAGTGTCTTTCAGCCTTTTTGATTTCCTCTTTTGAGAATTCTTTCTTCAGTTCTGTACCACAATAGGGTCATTTGGTGTTTTGTTGACTAGTTTCTTGAGTTCTTTGTATATTTTGGAGATCAGCCCTTTGTCAGATGTAGGATTGGTGCAAATTTTTTCCCAATCTGTGGGCTGCCATTTGTTCTTGCCCACTGTGTCCTTTGCCTGCCTCAGTTTGAGGAGGTCCCATTTATTAATTGTTGATCTCAGTGTCTGCGCTCCTGGAGTTATGTTCAGGAAACAGTCTCCTATACCAATTTGTTCAAGGGTACCGCCTACTTTCTCTTCTAAGAGGTTCAGTGTGGCTGGGCTGATGTTGAGGTCTTTGATCCATTTGGGCTTGAGTTTTATGCATGGCGACAGAGAAGGATCTATCTGCAGTCTTCTACACATCATCATCCAATTGTGCCAGCACCATTTGTTGAAGATGCTTTCCTCCCCACATTGTATTCTTTTAGCTATTTTGTCGAAAATCAGGTGTTCATAGGTGTGTGGGTTAGTATCAGGATTTTCAGTTCAATTCCATAGGTCTACCTGTCTATTTTTGTACCAATACCAGGCTGTTTTCAGAACTATAGCTCTGTAGTAGAGCTTAAAGTCAGGAATGGTTCTTTTATTGTACACGGTTGTTTTGGCTATCCTGGGTCTTTTGTTTTTCCATATAAAGTTGATTATTATCCTTTCAAGGTCAGTGAAGAATTGTGCTGGGATTTTAATGGGGATTGCATTGACTCTGCAGATTGCTTTTGGCAAGATTGCCATTTTTACTATATTTATCCTACCTATCCAAGAACATGGGAGCTCTTTCCATTTTCTGATATCTTCTTTAATTTATTTCTTTAGAGCCACAAAGTTCTTATTACATAGGTCTTTCACTTGTTTGGTAAGCGTTACCCCAAGATACTTTATGTTCTGTGTGGGTATTGTAAAGGGTCATGTTTCTCTGATTTCTTTCTCAACCTCTTTGTCGTCTGAATATAGTAGGGTTACTAATTTTTTTGAGTTTATTTTGTATCCTGCTAGTTTGCTGAAGGTGTTTATCAGCTGTAGGAGTTCCCTGGTAGAGTTTATTGGGTCGCTTATGTAAACTATCATATCATCTGCAAATAGAGACAGTTTAACTTCTTCCTTTTCAATTTGGATTCCCTTGATCTCCTTTTGTTGTCTTATAGCTTTAGCTAGAACTTCAAGAACAATATTGTAGAGATATGGAGAGAGAGGGCAGCCTTGTCTTGTTCCTGACTTTCGAGGAATCGCCTTAAGCTTCTCTCTAATCAGTTTGATGTTGGCTGTTGGTTTACTGTATATTGCTCTTATTAGGTATGTTCCTGTTTTCCCTGATCTCTCCAAGACCTTTATCATTAAAGGGTTTTGAATTTTGCCGAAGGCTTTTTCAGCATTTAGGGAGATGATCATATGGTTTTTCTTTTTCAGTTTGTTTATATGGTGGATCACATTGATAGATTTTTGTATGTTAAACCATCCCTGCAATCCAGGGATGAAGCCTACTTGGTCATGGTGGATGATTTCTCTGATGTATTCTTGAATTCGGTTTGCCAGTGTTTTATTGAGTATTTTTGCATCGATGTTCATCAGGGATATTAGTCTGTAGTATTCTTTCTTAGTTGTGTCTTTGTGAGGTTTGGGTACCAAGGTTATTGTGGCCTCGTAGAAAGAGTTTGGCAATGAACCTTCTGTTTCTATCTTGTGGAACAGTTTAAGGAGTAGTGGTATTAGTTCTTCCTTGAATTTTTGGTAGAATTCTGCACTGAAGCCATCTGGCCCTGGGCATTTTTTGGTTGGAAGGCTTTTGATGACTGTTTCTATTTCATAGCAGGTTATAGGTCTATTTAAGTTGTTTGTCTGTTTTTTATTTAATTTTGGTAAGTGGTAGTTATCCAGAAATTTGTTCATTTCCTTTGACTTTTCAATTTTTGTGGAATACAGGTTTTCAAAATATGACCTGAAAATTGTCTGGATTTCCTCTGTGTCCATTGTTATGTTCCCCTTTTCATTTCTGATTTTGTTAATTTGCATGTTCTCTCTCTGCTTTTTCGTTAGTTTGGATAAAGGTTTGTCTATCTTGTTGATTTCCTCAAAAAACCAACTCTTTGTTGCATTGATATTTTGTATGGTTTATATGGTTTCTATTTTGTTGATTTCAGCCTTCAAATTGATTATTTCCTGGTGTCTACTCCTACGGGGTGAGTTCGCTTCTCTCTGTCCTAAGGCTTTCAGTTGTGCTGTTAATTCTCTGATGTGACTATCCTCTGTTTTCTTCATATGGGCACTTAGTGCAATGAACTTCCCTCGTAACACTTCTTTCAAGGTGTCCCATAAGTTCGGGTAGGTTGTGTCCTCATTCTCATTGAATTTTAGAAAGACCTTAATTTCTTTCTTTATTTTTTCTTTGGCACAGGTGTGGTGCCATTGCATATTGTTCAGTTTCCATGAGTTTGCAGGTTTTCTGCGATTTGTGTTGTTGTTGAATTCCATTTTTAAAGCATGGTGGTCTGATAAGATACAGGGGACTATTCCAATTCTCTTGTACCTGTTGAGGTTTGTTATGCCAACCTAGTATGTGACTGATTTTAGAGAAGGTTCCATGTGGATCAGAGAAGAAGTTATATTCTTTTGTGTTTGAATGGAATGTCCTATAGATGTCTGTTAAACCCAGTTGAGACATAAATTCTGTTAGTTCTTTTATTTCTTTGTTGAGTTTCTGATTGGTGGTCCTGTCTAGTGTTGAGGTTTTTTTTTTGTGTGTGTGTGTGAGGTTTTATGTGAGGTTTTAGTTTTAGTAGCATTTCTTTTACATATGTAGGTGCCTTTGTATTTGGGGCACAGATGTTCAGAATTGAGACTTTGTGTTGATGGATTTCTCCTGCGATGAATATAAAATGACCATCTTCATCTCTTTTGATTAATTTTGGTTTGAAGTCTCACTTGTTAGATATTAGGATAGCCACACCTGCTTGCTTCTTGGGTCCATTTGATTGGAAGATCTTTTCCCAACCCTTTACCCTGAGGTAAAGTCTATCTTTGAAGCTTTATATATTGATAATAAAGACTTTCAAGGACTAGAAATTTGCATTACATTGTTAAAGGACCTGTATAGTTACAGTACATTTAACAAGATTAGAAACATGTGTACAGTATGTCTTAACCAATTAATTTCAAATTTGTACTAATATATAATATTTATATACAGTATACAGAAGACCAATCCAATGTAAAATATTTAAACCTAACATTTGCTTTTAAAAAGTAGATTCAATAATCTATCTTTTCATCTTATATCTATATCCTTTCTTTTTCTTTTAAGAATACATTCAATAATCTACCCTCTCATCCTATCATATCTTTATTCCTTCTTTTTTTTCAAAGCAAAAATCTTGAATCTAATCCCCTTTCTTTAACTTTCTTCCTGACTATAATCAACAAAATTTTGTAACCCATTCCAAAACTTGAGAATGTGGGCATAATGTTTTTAAACTTACTTCATTCTCTTTGGGGTAATCCTGAAGAGAAAAAATTTAGGTTAACTGCCAAGCTGTGTCATTTTTGTCCAGTCTAAACATAATGGGAAAAGACAGGGCTTGTCTCACATCCTGGCTAAAGTAATTTGTGAGTTGGATCATGATGGGGGATGCCATTATGTATATATGTTTCTCATACTGGTTAATGAATAAAGCACTGTTGGCCAATAGGAAAGAAAGATAGGAGGGACTAGGGACAAGGAGGAAAGAGGAAGTAGTAAGGAGGAGTCAAGATGGAGAGTTCAGAGAGACTAGAACCACCAGCCGCCTCTCGCTGGTAAGACCACGTGGAAATACATAGAAATGGGTTAATAATTAACACAGAGCTAGCCGATAAGAAACTAGTAATGGGCCAACAGATTATATCAAATACAGAGTCTCGGTGTGCGTTATTTGGGGCTGGCGCGGTGGCCGGACAAGACCAGGTGGCGGGAGGAAAAACCTTACTCCTTACAGGATCATCTCAGCTAGCCACCTTGAAATTGTTCTGAGCAGTTTGTAGTCTGAAGCAGATCTTTAGTTTGTGTTTTTCACCTTAGTGGTATTGTCATAGTCCTGGTGAAATTGACATTGTTAGGCCTCATTCTCCTTTTGGAGACTGAAAAAGTCACTATTAGGCATGGTCATGGTTCACTGTAGAGAACTGATAGAGCCTCAAACCCGAAATCATGTACAGGAAGGCAGATGGAATCTGTTTCTAGAATTAGTTAGTACTCTATATGACCACTAATATCATGACAAAACTTTAAAATAATATATATGAATCTTATACACTTTTATATAATATAAGATTTATGATTTAAGAAAAGCTGTTAAAAGTCAATATGAAACCAAAGGATTAAGAGACAAGTGGCAGTACAATAGTCCTTAAATACTTGTTTTTCTTCTGTTCCATATCAGGTGGCTCTTCTGACATGAGACAGAGATTTTTGATTTTTCTTTAACAAGCATGCTTGGGTTCAGAGAAGGAGAGGGCCACACTCCAACTCCAAAGCCAGTTTTAATTTTTTTAAAGTGCATTGGGACTACAAAATGACAAATTTCATTACAGGTCTATAAGGAAAAGCAGAAACAAACATTTGGGAAGATTTATGAAATTTTACCCTGTTAGAAATATGATATACCTTTTTTTTACATTTTTTATTTAATTTATTATTTTGCATGTCAATCCCAGTTCCCTCTCCTTCCCTCCCTCCCTCCTTTTCTCCCTCTCTCCATCCCTCCCTCCCTTTTACCCTCTCTGCCCTCTCATATGTACCCTAACCACCCTCCCCTCCCATTCCCCCACCTCAATTCCATATGTAGGGGAATGCCATCCAGTTGGGGTCATGTAGATCTGACAGGTCATTTGAAGTAGGGACTAGGGCTTCTCTCCTGTCTCTAGGTTAAGGCAGTATCCCTCCATGGGGGATGTGTTCGCAAATTTCTTTTGTGCACCAGGGATACATCCTGGTTCCACTGTCTGAGGTCCCTTAGACTGCTCAGTTCTTCTGGCTGAGACCCATATTCAGGGGGGCCTGAGTCAGTCCCATGCTGGATTCCCAGCTATCAGTCTGGGGGCCCGTTAGCTCCTCCTTGGTCAGGTCAGCTGTCTCTATGTGTTTCTGCAACCTGGTCTTGTCCTTTCCATCTGCATCTGGGTTCTAGTTCTTCTCAGTGTTTAGGTATGGGTGTTTGCTTCTGTTTCCAACAGGCATTAGATGAGGGCTCCATGGATAAATTAGTTGTTGATCTCACTATCCAGGGATTTGACAGATTTTTACAAAAAAAAATTATAGTTTAATAAAAAACTAACTTTTGCATGTAAAAAAAAAAAAAGAAAAGAAATATGATATGATATACCAATAGGTCACTTTACTCCTTTTCTTGGGACAATTTTTCTAGATGATTTGCCCTTTTTCTTGAGATGCCAGGGGTCTGCAGAAAAGCTGAATACTTTTATTCTCCTTTGGCAACTAATATGTGATCAGATGAAAAATATTTGTTAGTTTTATAGGTTAAACAGCCATACTGCTTGATAAACTATAATCTTTCCTAATTAACAGATGTCTTGTTCAAATAAAATCTTTATCCATTTTGATGGTATCCATAGTTTTTCTTCACCTGTGGAAACAAAAGCAAAACTTCTTTCCCAATGTAACACATTTCCTGGTTTCCATTCTAAGGTCAACACATCTTTGAAGTATACCAGCTGGATTCATTCTGTAGATTTTTTTTCTATTATCCAATGTCTCTCCACAGCTATTGCTTCTTTTTCATTAACACTCAGAAAATTCAAAGTCAATAAAACACTATGCAATCTATTTTGGGGGTTCTTCAATCATCCCTTTGTGTTTGTTTAGCATTTCTGTTAGAATTCAATTTGATCTTTCAATAATTGCCTGCCCTGTAGGATTTTGTGGTATATCTGTAATATGCTTTATATTATAATAAGCAGTTTCATTTACTTAGAGACATGTGCTAGAGCAGTGTCTGTCTTTATTTGTGTAGGTATACCCCTGATAGCCTGACTCCTAGAAAATGTATAATAACTGAATCAACCTTTTCTGTACTCAGAGCAGTTGCCCTTTGAAAACTTAAATAGGTATTGATGGTGTGGTGTACATATTTTAATTTTCCAAATTCTACAAAATGGAACACATCCATCTTCCAGATTACATTCCTTTGAGTGCCCTTTGGGTTACTTCCTACAGGAGCAGAATTTGGTTGTACAAAGAACAAAATGAACATTTCCTTATAATTTCCTTGGCTTCCTGCCATGTGATAGAAAAGTATTTTTTTCAAACCCTTGCTATTGACATTGTTTTCCTAATGAAATTCTGAGGTCTTTAGTACATTTCTGGTCAATAGTTGATCGATTTCATCATTACCTTGTGCTAGAGGAGACACATATGGGATTGAATATATACATGGAATGATTCCTGTTACTGATTATGTCTTGTAACTTAAATAACAAAAAAAAAAATTCTGTATCATCTGGTATAAATTCAGCAAAACAACTCTTTCTGCATATTGTGAATCAGTAATTATGTTGTGTTCTTTATGATCCATTAGCACTGTAAGAACAGCATATAATTCTGACTTTTAGAACCACTTTACTTAAACTGTATGATTTATAACATGCCTTTCCTGAATTTTTGCATCAACATAGAATGTAGCAGCTCTAGTTATTAGTGTTTCCCATAAAATGTGAGGAAGGATCCAGTCATTTCTCTTTGTAAGTTGAATTCTCTTGCTTTTGGGATATTTATTATTAATCTCTCCCCAAAATTTACTACATGCTCTTTGTCAGGGTTCACTGTCTATCCATAATTTGTCAATTTCATCATTAGTAAAAGGTACTACAATTTCTGCTGGTCTATTCCTGCTAATAAAAAAGTCTCAATTTTCCTTTTAGAATCAACTCAAATACTTTTTCCAAATTTTTAAATTTTTTTTTACTCAGTTTATGTGGTAATGAGATCCATTCTATGATAATATCTTCTCTCTGCATTAAAATTCCTGTGGGGTAATGCTTAGAGTGTAATATGATTAGAATGCAGTTAAGCTACAAGTATACAATCCACATGTGCAATCTGTAATTTCTCTTCCACTAAATCCAGTTCTATCTCAGCTTCAGCTGTTAATACCCTGGGACTATTTAATTCCTTGTCATATTCTAAAGTTTTGCTTAAATTAATCAGTTCATCCAGTTTTATCCCAATAATGTGCTGTATATGGGAAATGTCTCCTAACAATCTCTGAAAGTCATTCAGAGTCTGCAATTGATCCCTTCTAATTTGTAACTTTTGGGATCTAATTTTTGTAAGCCTATTTTACACCCTAAATATTTAACAGAATCTCCTCTTTGTATTTTTAGGAGCAATTTTGTAATCCCACACAAGGCAACATTTTCTTTGCTTCTTCAAATATTCTTTCTAAATTACCTACATTTGAATCAAATAATAAAATGTCATCACTGTAATGATACACTATAGATTGACGAAATTGCTGATATATAATTTCAAGTAGCTGCCATACAATCTATTGGCACAGAGTGGAGATATATAATATTTCCTTTAGTAGGCCTTTCCATTGATATCTCTTGGAAGGCTGAGAATTATTACAAGTAGTCACTGTGAATGCAATTTTTTCTCAATCTTTTTCTTGTAATGGTATACTGAAGAAACATTTTTCTATATCAATAACTATGAGAGATCATCCTTTAGGCAATAGAGAAGGCACAGGAATTTCAAATTGTAATTGACCCATCGGTTGTATCATCTGATTAACAGCTCTTAAATCTGTTAAATCTCCATTTTCCTGAATCCTCTTTAATAACAAACACAGACGAATTCCATTGGCTGGTGTATTTCTTATTATGCTGAGAATTTAGCTGTTCCTGTACCAGATTTTCTAATGTCTGCAGTTTCTCGTTGTTAAAGGCTATTGCACAACCCATACAGGTTCATCTGTCGACCATGTTAAAGATAGAACTGTTGGTGCTTTTGGAAGATTAACAGCTGTTCTGTCCTGTTCTTGTCAGTGTTTTGTTTTTTTTTTTTTTTTGTTTTTTGTTTTTTGTTTTTTTATAATACTTTCTTATAAGTTTTCCAGAACCATATGTTAATTTATGGGTTTTTTTCTAAAATTGGAAGAATATTTATCTGAGAATTCCATTGCTGAAAAAAAAGTATGTCCTACAAATTTATTGCAACATTAGCAATATACAGCTTTATATTCCTCTCTGTCCTTCTGGCCCTATATATTCAAGCCATCTTGAGTTCTATTTTACCTGAGGTAAAACTCCAATCCCTAAAAGATGAACATTTACCTCCTGAAGAGGGCAATGTGGATGCCAAGATTCTTGTGATGAAATTGTTACATCCTCGTCTGTATCTACCAGACCTTCAATGATAACATCATTTATTCATAATTTTGATCTCTGCTCATTTACAGAAATTCGCTAATATTTTTGTGATTTTCCTGACTCTTTTGTTCCCTTTTTTATAACTCTTTTATCATCCAGAGCAGTATTATTTCTTACAATAGGTATTTGGCTATTTAATTGCTCTGGGAAATAGTTTTCATGGTGACAGAAAAGGACAGAACTGAATTTTGCATAGGGTATTGCATAGGGGCCTGCAAGAGGCTCCTCAAGGCATTTCCCAATAGCAAAGTATTGCCTTAATAAATTCTTGATGGCCTACATTTCTTTAGCTGTTTGCATAATCCAAAAGGGAGGGACAATCTACTTAGATTGTATTTATAAAAAGCAGTGTTTCTAGATGCCCTCTTTACCATCCCTTTTAAAGTGACCTTGCTTTCCACAATTAAAACATTTTCTATCTAGATCATTCTTTAAAGCTCTTGAAATAACCTCTCTTATCCATGTATCATCATAGTCATGAGCTTCAATATTAATTGTATCTCGGATCCAATCTTCCAAAGCTGCTGACCTTGCTTTTAAGGCCTAATTATCATTTTGCATTGGGCATTAGCATTTTCAAAAGCCATTGTTTCACTTATTATTTTTCTAGCCTCTGTATATGAAACCATTCTATTTACCACTGGTGGCAGCCTTTGTAAGAATTGGGCCCTGTATAACTTTTTTAAATGATTCTGTTTTCTTTACTGAATCTCCAAATCTGTCCCAAGCATTCAAAGCTGATGCACATCATATACCCAAGAAGTGATCATCAAGTTGACACTGCCTTTTAGCACAGTTTCCTTCCCCCAGAATTTGGGCTTGGGAGATAGCCATACCTCTTGCTTTAGCCTTTTGCTCTTAGCCTCTTCTCTGAACCAGGAAGCCCACTGTAATTGTGGCCCAGGCTGTAGGGCAGCTTTAATCAAGTCTATTCAGTCTATGGGGATAAATAACCTGTAGTGGGATATCCTTATTAAGCCACAATAATAACCCTATCACAAACTGACCACGTGTTCATTATCTGCTTCACAAATGTAAATACATGCCATATGAGACTACAGCTTCCTTAAATTTCCCTAAATTTAACATTGTCACAGGCTTCCAAGTAGCTCTTATAGAACCTCCTTCATTTGACACTTCCTGCATGGTTATGGAATATAATAAAGTTGGTTCCCTTAAGACCTTAGAGTGTTCCTTTTAACTTGAAAGTGCAATGCTGACCTTGTTTCTCCATGTAATTCTACAGTCTGGGTTTGCATATCTCTATAATCTGCTTTAATATGTCTTTCTAAGGCCTGCATCTTCGAACTCATACCAACCAATTTTTTAAGAGATAAACTAAGAATCAAATGTAAAACTAAAATTATCAGAATGATAATTAATGATAATGATAATGATAATAATTAACAGTATGTCAATCCTGGTTGATTATACCTTCATTTACTTGTTCCACTTTTAAATTGTCCATTATGTAATCATAAAGAGACCTCACTCTCTCCATTGTGATTATGTTTTCCATTTTTAGTGTGAGGAAAAAACTCTCTTTTTAAACTAACTCCCATAGACTTAGCAAGTCTGCTGGCAATGTCAGTGAACTACGAAGCATAGCACATCTGAATCAGAGAACCAACTTGTGGCTGTGGCCTGAGACTGCCAGCCCAAGGGTTTGGGCCCCCAAGTTTGGGTAGCAAATGAAGACTGTTTAGAAAGGCTGCAACTGAAAAACCCAGCCAGTCATGCAGGGACTCGGGCAGGAGGGATTAGATTAGGTGGGAGTCCTGGGTGCAGCTCAGGCTTGGGCCTGGGATAGTGGTCTCTAAGCAGCTTTTTTGTGAATCTGTACTTTAATGTCGAGTATCAATTGTAACACAAATACTAAAGGACCCAGGGACAGATATTGGGGTTCAAGCTTCAAGCTAAAGATCAGAAAAGCACAGCAGCCGGCCACTAGGTTGAGAGGGCTGACCCTGCCTCCATAACTCTCCACCAAGCCTCACACTCTCCTCAGCTGCCTCTCCTCAGCATGGCGGGAAAATCAAGCTCCACATGAGACCCTTTGCCTGTTATACCTTCCTAGTGCTAGGGTTAAAGGCGTGTGATCCCAAGTGCTGAGATCATCTTTGTGTGAGCTGTTTCTTTTTAGGACTGGATCAATTTTCTTGTAGCTCAGTGTGGCCTTGAACTAACAGAGATCCATCTACCTCTACCTCCCAAGTGGTGGGATTAAAGGTGTGTGCCACCACTTCCTGGCTTCTGTAGCTAACTAGTGTGGCTGAATTTGCTTTCTGTACCCTCAGACAAGCTTTAATAAATCAGCAATAATGTATCACCACACAGTGACATTTGTCATGGTTTCTGGGAATCCCTTTGGCCCTCACACTTGCATGGCAACTAACCATTGAGCCATCCTCAAAGCCCACAGGTTCGTTCATTCCTAATCCAAATATGTTAATAGTCTAGTCTGAGTTTAAAAAGAAAACACTATGCTTATAAATGTCTTTTTTTTTTTTTTTTTTTTTTTTTTTTGCATTACTGTGAAATAAGTAGGAAAGGGAATTTTAAATCCTGATAAAGCACCATTTTGCTTTGTTGTGTTTTCCAGACAGGGTTTCTCTGTGTAAGGGATCTAGAACTCTCTTTGTCACCAAGCTGGCCTCGAACTAATAAAGCTCCATGATAAATCATTATTAATAGCAGTATTGACTGAAATCATGGCAGTAGGAAACAAAATCTTCCTGTGGTTGTTGCTACTTTTTCCACATTACAATCTGCAGGAATATGTGGGCAGCATCTCTTTGCCTAAGCATCTTTGTACCAAACAGCACACACCTCTAGTGTATCTGCTGTGGAACAGGAACTCAGGAAAGTCAGTACAGAGCAAGGAGTCTCCTCACCATGATCTCTGCTTAGCCAGCCTTAGGCTGACTAACCACAAAACTAGTCTTGAAACTGATGGGAGATGTCATTCTGAAAATACGTTTCTCTTATTGGTTAATGAATAAAAGCACTGTTGGCCAATAGAAAAGCAAGATAAGTGGGTATGGAGAGGTGGAGGATTCTGGGAAACGTAGGACTGGAGGTGTGATCTCAGGAGGAGAGGACATGAGTCTGGTGTTCTCGGTAAGATAAGACCATGTAGAAATAAATATATTAGTGATTATGGATTAATTCTTAAGGCATAGCTAATACCAAGCTCTAGACATTGGCCAACAGCCATATAATTAATACAGCATCTCTGTGTGTTATTTGGGGCTGATGTGGCTGTGGGACCAGGCTGGCGGAAAAGCACTCTTAAATGAAATAACCTGAAAGAAGTTCTCCCACACTCAAACAAACAAAACTGCAACTGACATGTTGCTTACCTCCCCAAACCACCTGGTTTTTGTTTTTTTGTTTTGTTTTGTTTTGTTTTGTTTTTTTAACTATGGCTGAAGACAACAGAATATTCCATTCTGTATCAGGAGTACTCAAGAGTTTGGCGTGCCTAAAACCACCTGGGAAATTCATTTTAAAAGAAGGATATTCCATGTCTACTGAACCCAAACATTCTTCAGGAATGTATGCTTGTAGTAAAGCTTTTTGAATGATATTAACATCCAATTTTAGTGTATATTGTTTTCTTTTTTATTTACATTTACATGTATGTGTGCACACACATGTGTTTGCATGTTATGCTCACAGGTGCAGGTATACAAGTGCCACATCATGAAATGTGGAAGTCTAAGGGAACCTGCAGGAGGCGCTCCTCTCCTTCTGCCTGGTGCAAGCACATACTCTACATACTCTAGCTAGCCTCACTCTCCTGTCTGTACCTCCCATCGCTCAGTGGGATGCTGTGGTTCCTGATGGGCTCTGGGAACTCAATGCATACTGTCAGGCTTAGCCACCTCCCTGGCTCCAATCTGGCAGATTTCTCTTTAGCAACCTGTTAATTCACCAGTAACTATTTGTGGTTATCCCCAGGCTGACTCTAGTTCTTCCTCACGTTTTTTCCCTACTTTATATTCTGAATCTAAACTGACACTGAAATTTAATGTCCTGAACTGAGATCAACAATTAATAAATGGGACCTCCTCAAATTGAGAAGCTTCTGTAAGGCAAAGGACACAGACAAGACAAAACAGCAGCCCACAGAATGGGAAAAGATCTTCACCAACCCCACATCTGACAGAGGGCTGATCTCCAAAATATACAAAGAACTCAAGAAGCTAGTCACCAAAACACCAAATAATCCAATTTAAAAGTAGGGTATGGAACTAAATAGAGAATTCACAATAAAGAAATACAAAATGGTTGAAAGACATTTAAGAAAGTGCTCAACATCCTTGGTCATCAGGGAAATGCAAATCAAAACAGCTCTGAGATACCATCTTACTCATGTTAGAATGGCTAAAATTAAAAAAAAAAACAACATCAAAGACAATTTATGCTGGAGAGGATGTGGAGAAGGGGGCACAAGCTTGCTGGTGGGAGTGCAAACTCACACAGCCACTTTGTAAATCAGTATGGCTGCTCCTCAGGAAAATGGGAATCAGTCTATGTCAAGATCCAGCAATTCCATTCTTAGGCATATACCCCAAAGATGCACACTCATGCAACAAAGACATCTGTTCAACTGTGTTCATAGCAGCACTTTTTTGTAATAGCCAGAACCTGGAAACAACCTAGATGCCCCTCAACTGAAGAATTGATGGAGATATTATGTGGTACTACTCAGCGGGGTGGGGGTGGGCAAAAAACGATGGATCTTGAAATTTACAGGCAATTGATGGAACTTGAAGAAACCATTCTGAATGAGGTAACCCAGTCACAAACAGAGAAACATGTATGTACTCATTCATATATGGATTTTAGATGTAGAGCAAAGGATCACCAGCCTATATTCACACTGCCAGAAAACTAGGAAACAAGGAGGACCCTGAGAGAGACATGCATGGTCCCCCGGAGAAGGGGAAAAGGACAAGATCTCCTGAGCAAATTGGGAGCATGGGGGGGGGGTTGGGAGGAAGAGAAGGGAAGAAAAGGACGGGAGAAAGCAGGAAGATTGAGTCAGGGAAAGAATAGAGGAGAGCAAGAAAAGAGATACCATAATAGAGGGAGCCATTATAAGTTTAAAGAGAAGTTGGGCACTAGGGAAATGTCCAGAGACCTACAAGGATGACCCCAACTAACAACCTAAGCAACAGTGGAGAGGACCTTAAATGCCATTCCCTGATATTAAGATTGATGATTATCTTGTATGCCATCCTAGAGCCCTCATCCAGTAGCTGATGGAAACAGAAGCAGACACCCACAGTTAAACACTGAGCTGAACCCCTGGAATCCAGTTGCAGAGAGGGAGGAGCAAAGAGGTCAAGACCAGGCAAACCACAGAAACAGCTGCCCTGAGCAAGGGGGAGCTCATGGACCCCAGTCTGATAGCTGGGAAACCAGCATAGGACTGGGCAGTCTATGGGCCTCTGGTAGTGGATCAGTATTTATCCCTAGTATACGAATGGATTTGGGAGCCCATTCCACACAGAGGCATACTCTCTCAGCTCAGACACATGGGGGGGGGAGGGCATGGGCCCTGCTCCTAAAGATAGGACAGACTTTGAATATCAGCCATGGAAGGTCTCACCCTCCCTGGGGAGCAGAAAGAAGATGGGATGGGTTTGTGGGGGTGGCAGAAGTGAAGGGGAAGGTGAGGGAACTGGGATTGACATGTAAAACAAGCTTATTCCAAAATTAAATAAAAATTATTATCATTTAAAAAAGAAAAGATGAACCTCATTATAATCAAAGAAATACCAATGAAAGTAATTTTGAAATTAAAAAGAGAAAAGAAATTTAATGTCCTGTTGAAAAGATGGATTTTAATCTATGCTATAAAGAAAAATGGCAAACATCAGGCTAAAGTGAACTCAGGTTATGGTAAGGTGTGTCACTGCTAGGTTCACTGTGATCTCTGTTGCAAGCAATCTGGGAAAGTGTCTGCACACCTTTCGTTCAAAGGAAAGACAGAGCAATGGAGGACTGCATCAGCTGGCCAGGGCGCTTAACAGCTTGACTGATGTTGATTTCTGCATCCAGAGCAGCAGGAGGCTTACTTTTCTATAAGTATTTCTATATTGTAAGCTGAAATTCAAAAATAATTCTCAAGAAATGGCAGTTCCTGTAATCTACAGACTCAGTTATCAGAACTGGTCAATGATATCCTCCAAAGTTGGAGACAGAGCGAATGCCTTCGCTGACTGTAGAACCAATCATCTCCTATCTGTGGTGATTATCCTGTAATTTCCTGACTTGTTTCAAATCACTGTTGAGAGTAGAAAGGGAGAAGGAGGGAGATGGGGATAGAGAAAGAGAGAGAAAGGGGGAGAGGGAGAGAGAGAGACAGAGAGAGAGAGAGAGAGAGAGAGAGAGACCCCATCTGGCACAGCACATCTGAGGCAGGAAGATAAGCAATAGTAACATCCGAGTTTGAAAGACAATTAAGGTGAGGAACTGGGGCACAGGTTCCCTTCTAGTCATAAAACCAGGGCTGACTCCACCCTTTCTGGAAGCCATGGCAACAGCAGCTCCCTTGCACGTTGTCCTCACAAGGTTATCTCTCTTCCCTTTTCTTGACATCTTCTAGAGAGAAGCCACACTGAAATGACTAAATTGGCAAAGACTTGCTGGCTCTGGAAGGAATATAAGTATTGTATGTCCACGGTTAAAGTGTTAGCTGCTAAATAACCTCTCTACAATTATAGGACCTAGAAGGCCTGGTTGCTTCAGATTACACCACACTATGAAATGCTTCTCCTTTTCTTTTAGTTCTATGGGTCAAACAGCACAAAGCATGCCACTTGCTATGAAACTTAATTTGCAGAAAAGAATGACTGTCTATCGAGCAATAGGAAGTAGCTCCAGAAGGCCATGGAACTCTGATGTACCAGCTGGAGATGAGAAAAGGAGACATGTGCCCTTGAACTACAGAGGCCACTCGGCATGAGAAGTCAGCCCTCACAGGAGTGCACTGTCCCTTCTTACTCTCCCTCTCTAATAAGAGCTCTGTGTGTCTAAATTCTCTGACTGGGTGCTTTGAGGCTGGCATACTCTTTAAATTCATTTACTGGCCCTTGAATAAACATGATTTATTTCCCACCAGGTCTCCTTTCTGAAGAACTGGCTTTCAAGCAACAAGCACTGGACCCGAGACCCAGGGTACTATAAAGAAATGGGATATAGTTGTTTGAGAGGAGATTGCTCTAAGTGCTATCCTCTGAACAAAATGCCACCATCGTCATGAGATCATCATGCCTTCTTGTAAGAGTCTATCCCTATGAGCCTGTTGATGTTGGTAATCCCTCCATAAGGAGAGGGTGGGAAGGGTCATTGGTCCTAACTTGAGTGCCCAGCCATTCCACCTAGGCATTTCTATATAATACTGCCCTATTTGCACATGGCTTTGGAGTCTCAGGCTATAGAGTATATAGGCTGGGAAAAACTGTGGGAATCTGAGCTCCAACTCTACATCGGTGGAAAATCCATCAACCACACTCAGTGAACTGTCCAGTAATGACAGCTTTGGGGTCACCCATGTTTCTGTCGGTAACCCCTTCCCCTGCTCTGTAAGTGAGCTCAGTAAATGCATTTGTTCCCAGAGTGAATATTACTTTGATTTCTTGTTGAGACCTTTGGAGGAGGTAATAGCATTGTTCACATCTCACCCTGCCCTGAGGGAAGGAATTTTAGCAATAGGGATCCACAGGAATATTGATAGAAAGTGTTTTTGTTGTTCTTTGATTGCTATTGGGTATTTATTTTTATTTGCTTTTTTCTCATTTTATCTGTTCTTTGAGAATCTTGTACAATGTGTTTGATAAAATCCACTGCCTCCCCCACTCCTTCTAAATCTATCTAACCATTCTACCCACCCAACTCTGCCCCCATCATGCTCTGGTAGGGGTGGCCTTCACTGGAGGGTGGTATCTAACCACCCTGCCCACACTGTTAAAGAAAACTGACTCTCTCCCTCCCAGAGCTTTCAGTTGTTAGAGCTCCTTACCTAGGAGCAAGACTTCATGTCCACCCTCCCTCTATGTTCTGGAATATTGTCTGTCATGAGCCTGTACTTGCTTTGTGCATGATGTCTCAAACTGCTGTGTAACTGTAGGTGGGGTTTTTCTGTGTCCCAGGAATCACTCCCAAATAGCCACAAGAGACTTAATATAAATTATAAGTGCTCAGTTGATAGCTCAGTCCTGTTACTAACTAGCTTTTACAACTTAAATAAACCCATTTCTATTAATATATGTATTGCCATGTGGTTTGTGGCTTCACCTGTCCTCCAGCATGTCTTGCTCCCCGCCCCCCCGTGTCTCCTGGTGATTCCACTGACTCCACCCCCTCATCCATCAGTTTGCCATTGCCACTTAACTTTATCCTGTCCAGCTACTGGAGGATCAGCATGTTTATTAATTCAAACATAGCAACACATAGTCAAACGTGTAAAGGAATATTATTAACCAACGAGAGTAATATGTATTCACAGTGTACAGAAGGATCATTCCACATGTAACAGTTTGCTTGTAGTCATCCAGCACAACTGGCTCTTGGGATTTTTTTGTTCCTTCTTCCATGATCCCTGAGCCTTGCCTGCATGGGTGTGGTACAGAGATCCCATTTAGGCTTGGGGATTCCACAGTCTCTTAAAGGTGGTGATTATTTAGTTTCCCTCACAGGGTCTCATGTGTCCCTGGCTTGCCTCAGTGTAGCTGAGGATGAACATAAGAGTCATGTGCCACCACATCAAGCTAATTCTGGGCATGGGATCCTGGGCTTCATGATTGCTGGGTGAACGGTCTACTAAAAGAGCCATATTCCCAGTCCCAAGGAATGTTAAGAATGAGAAAGGACCACTGCTTGCTGAGAAAGAACAAATGGATTGGTCTAGCAACTAATGTTCTTAAATGTTGATGATGAACTGAAGGACTAAAATTGATTAGCTGAATGTTTTCACATCTTTACAGGGAAATCATGCCTGATAGTATTAACCTAGCCAACTATCATGGCTAGTGAGGTCATGGGTCTTACAGGATAAATTACTATTACCACTTTCCTCAACCAATATAACCCAGCCATTAGCTGACCAAAATTAACCATAGAGGTTTGGAGGACTGCAGACAGAGAGGACACAGGAAGTAGTAAGGAAGAGCGGGGATAGGACCTCAGCCCCTTTTTGGTCTAACCAAAGAGGTAGGAAGTGACTATAGATGCTCCCTTGCTTCTCTGATCATTCAGACTTTTACCCTGATACCTGACTCCCAAATTTTTATTGATAAGATTAATTAGATTAACACTTTACCTGGCATCCAACTTGGAGAAGGAATTCACCAGATAGGATTGTGAAACAGAAGAGAAACGGCCCAAGGTTATTAATAAAAAAAAAAAAAAAATCAACCTTAATTTATCCAATTACATTCAAGAATGACCACACAAGGCTATTCAGAAGTTAACTGAATAGAAATGTTAGATGTGAAGAGATTTAAGGAAGCAATAGTTTCATATAGTATACATTCACCTCTTGTGAAACAGATGTTAAATTCATGGTCAACTAATAACAAAATTATTCCACAAGACTGGAAAGATTTAGTTACAGCAGTATTGGAAACTGGTCCTCAGTTACAGTAGGAGAATCTGTGGTAATATCATTCTTACAAAAAAAAAAAAAAAAAAAAAAAAAAACAAAAACAAAAAACAAACAAAAAAAAAAAACATGAAGCTAGGGCTATTGAACAGTGAGGTAAGGTTAGAGGTCATGAGATTTCCAAAGATCAAATACTCAGAGAGGGCTGTTAGGCTGATGTACAAAGACAGGTTACATCTGATGATCAAAGCTTGTCATACAGCAGCTTTGAATTCTTGGGGGCAAGATTCACAAACCAGGAAAAAGCACTGAACTATTTACTAAGATTATACAAGGCCCAAAAGAAGCCTTCAGTGAATTTTTACAAAGATTTACTTCAGTTGTAAGAAAGGGAAAATCAAAACCAGAAGTTAGGCAAATGTTAGTTGCATCTTTGGCTTTTGAAAGTACTAATTCACAATGCAAAAACATAATTGGGCCTTTAAAGATAAGATCAGCACCATAGAAGAATAGATCTGAGAGATACAGTCAATAATCAATCTTATAACCATGATGTTGCTTGGATAGGAGAGATGATTTCAAAAGGCTTAAAGAAATATTAAAATGTAAAATGTTTTAATTGTGGTAAACAAGGTCATCTAAAAAGAAATTGTAGTCAAGGCATTCCTAGAAACAATATTTTTCCTATCCATAACCCAAAAAGAAGGTCCTAGCCTTCCAAAGTATGCAAAAGGTATGAAAAAGGCCGACAATGAACAATTAATTCAGATCAACAAGATCAGACAAGTTAACTATTTGCCATTCATAAATGCCTTGGGGGAGGTTCTTACAGGCCCCTATGTCAAATTTGGTTCAATCATTCCCTGTCACCATGAGAGAAACTCCTCCCCAGGGCAATTAAAGAATTAAAGGACCTACCAGGCCATAATGTGATATATATATATATATATATATATATATATATATATATATATATATCACTGCTCTGAATCATAAAACAGCTTTAGAAGATGAAACAAAATTTCAGGAGAAACCATAAAGCAAATATTTTGACAAACTTCTACAAATGATCAAAGACCAGAGTTAAAATATGAATAATTGACATTGTAATTGAGGGTTTTATGGACATGGGGCAAATGTAACAATAATTGCACCAGAATATTGGCATCCAAATTGGACTGTTCAGGAGGTAAATGTTCAGCTTTTATTTACTAGAACTAAAAGCATGAGATACATCAAATGCATAGAGCCAGAAGAACAGTGAAGAAAATGAAAGCCATATGTGGTTAACATAGCAATGAATTTATGGGGATGTGCTTTGCTACAGCAATGGAATACCCAGATTAATATTCTCCCAATCTCAAAAACAAACCATAAACTAATGCATGATTCTGAGAAAAATATTAAAAGGTATTATCAAGAGTAGTCACTGGCCAATCAAGTTGTACAAGAACAGGGCACAACAGCTGCTTACCTTTCCTAGGTACCAACAGCCCTACCTTTAAAATGGTTATTGAACAAACCTCCATGTGTGAAACAAATGAAAAATTACAGGCCTTAGAACATCTGGTACAGAAGCAGCTAAATGCTCAACATACTGGAGAATTGACCAGTACTTGGAGTTCTCCTATATTTGTCATTAAAAAGAAATATGGAAACTAGAGGATGCTAACAGATTTGAGAGCCATAAAGAAAGCAATTCATCCAATGGGTTCTCTAGAACATAGAATTCCTCTGCCTTCTCTATTAGCCAAATGATGGTCTGTTATAGTGGTTGATTTAAAAGACTATTTCTTCACTATACCTTTGTAGGAATAGAATAGAGAAAAGTTTACCTTCACAGTGCCTACTTATAATAATTTTCAGCCTGTTAAAAGATATCAGTGGAAATTTCTTCCACAAGGAATGTTAAACAGTCCCACCCTGTGCCAGCATTTTGTATAACAATCTTTGGAAATTATTGATAAACAGTTTCCTCAATCTATATTTTACCATTACATGGATTATATCTTACTATCTAATTCAAATGTAGATAGCTTACAGAAAATTCTTGAATAAGTAAAGAAAACTTTGCCTTGTTGGAGATTACAAATAGCTCCTGAAAATGTACAAAGAGGGGATTCTACTAATTATTTAGGCTATAAAATAGATTTACAAAACACTCAACCCCGATAAGTACAAATCAGGAGATAACAATTGTAGACTATTAAAAGATTTTCAAAAAAAAATCTTGGGAGATATTAACTGGTTACAGCCCACAATTTAATCGAGAACTCAAAAAACTAAGTAATTTATTCCAACTTTTACAAGGTAGTAAGAACTTAAATAGTCCAAAGAAAATTAACAGCTGAGGTTGAGAGAGAAGTGGCTTTGGTAGAAAGGAAATTTTAGGATGCACATATTGCACACATGGATCATTTGGATCCAGAGCTTGATTATATTCTGGTTATTTATTTTATTTCACTCTCTATGCATTCCTATACAGGAATCTTAATGCAGAGAGAAGATAATATCTTAGAATTGATATTTTTGGCACACAAACAGAGTAAAGAATTAAAGACCTATGTAGAAAAGGTTTCTGAGCTGATTCTAAAAGAAAATTTGAGACTTTATCAATTAGCAGGAATAGACCCAGCAGAAATTGTAGTACCTTTTACTAATGCTAATTTTTTTTCACTATGGGCAGAAAATCAATATTGACAAAGAGCTTGTAATAACATTTTGGGAGAGATTAACAACAAATATCCCAAAGAGAATTCAGTTTATAACGAGAATTAATTAGATCCTTCCTCACATTGTTGAGGGAACACCAATTTCTGGAGCTCCTACATTCTATACGGATTGAAAAAAAAATCAGAAAAATCACATTATAAGTCAGGTAGTTTAAGTAAAGTGGCTCAAACCCCTTATGGTTCTGTTCAAAAGTTGGAATTATATGCTATATGCTATTCTTATGGTGTCATTAGATTTTCTATAAACTCTTAATATATTTACTGACACTCAGTATGCAGAGTTATTTTATATATTTAAATTGCTGAATTTATTCCAGATGATTCAGAATTGATTTTTTATTTGTTGAATTACAAGAAATAATCAGAAATAAAAACATCACTTATATATAACACATATCAGATCCCATACAGGCCTACCAGGTACTCTAGCACAAGGTAGTAAATGTGCTAGAAGCCTCAGAATTTCATAAGAAACAACATGTTAATGGCAAGGGGTTGAGAAAGGATTTTCCCATCACCTGGCAACAAGCCAAGGAAATTATAAGGAAATGTCCTTCTATTTCTTCGTATAACCAAATTCTACTACCTGCAGGAAGTAATCCAAAGGAATGAAATCTGGCAGATGTATGTGTTTCATTTTGCAAAATTTGTAAAATTAAAATATATGCACCATACAATAGATGCATATCCAGAATTTCAATGATTTGAGTTCTGAAAAGGCTCATTCTATAATGGCATATTTGTTAAACATTATGGCCATCATGGGGATACCTGTACAAATTAAGACTGACAATGTTCTAGCAAATGTCTCTACTAAAATGTAAATGTTTTTTTGCATATTACAACTAAAGCACATTATAGGTATATAGCACAATCATACAAGGCAAGCAGTTATAGAAAGATCTAACCAAACTCTATAAGCTATGCTTAATAAACACAAAGGGGTAATAAAGATCCCCAGAGATAGATTGCATAATATTTTATTAACTTTAACTTTTCTGAATGCTAATGAGAAATGAATGACAGCTGTGGAGAAACATTGGATAGTAGGAAAAACTGCTGAACTAAATAAATTCACATACTTTAAAGATGTGTTGACCTCAGAGTGGAAACCAGGATATGTGTTACATTGGGGAAGGGGTTTTGATTTTGTTTCCACAGGAGAAGAAATTGAAAAAGATTCAGTTTGAACAAGTGCGCCCTCTTGATTAAAAGAGGTGACAGTTCATCATCAAACCATTCAATATAAACAAACTTATAAGATTAATAAATGCTTTTCATTTAATCAGATATAACTTGGCAAAAGAGAAACTTCCCAAGGTTAGGGCTGGGACAGGGTATTGTTTTTGTCTTTCCAGGAGAATTAAGGCATCCAGCTAATGAATCTGAAGACCATTGGTCAAATGAGACATCTGAAGAAAAATGATGAATCATCCAAACAAAAATTGTCCCAAGAAAAAGAGTAGATTGGCCTAGTGGTATATTACATCCCCAATAGGGTAAAATTTCATCTATCTTCCCAAATGCTTGTTTCTCTACAGACATATGATGCTAATGGTCTTTTTGTAGTCACAGTCCAATTAAAAATTAAAGCTAGCTTCGGAGTTGGGTTATGGCTCTCTCTTTCTCTTAATCCAAGCATGCATGTTAAAAGGAAAATTCAAAATCTCTGTCTCATATCAGAAGAACCACCTGATATGGGACAGAATAAAAATCCAAAATTAAGGGACTATATACTATTGCCACTAACCTCAAATTTTTTAGTTTTATTTTGACTCTTTAAAACTTTTAAGGTATAAATATTTTATATATATACATATATATATATATATACATATACATATATATGTGCCTGTGTGTGTAAATATAAATATGTATGTGTATATATATGTATATATACACATACATATATGTTTTAAACTTTTTGTCATGGTATTAATGATAATATAGAGAACTGATTCTAGCAAAAGGCTTCATCTAGCTTTCTATATATGATTTCACATTTAGGTCTCTGTCAGTTAGTTAGGAATTAAGTTTTTGTACTGTGGATGTACATAGCAAATAATGGTCCTTTTACCTCTTCAAGATCTGCTTAAAATGTTTTAACTTTTCTACAGTGAACCGTGACCATGCCTAACAGTGGGCTTTGAAGTCTCCAAAAGGAGGATGGGGCCCTATAATGATGATTCCACGTGTGTTGTGGTAATGCCACTAAGCTGACAAATACCACCCAAAGATCAGTTTGGGCTACAAACGTTTGCTCAGGACAATTTCAAAGTGGCTAGCTGAGATGGTCTAGCTTTACTGACTACTCTAGCTAGGACTTGAGATAAGCCCTGAACTTTCCCATTACACAGACACTGAATCTCAAATGATACAACTGTTCTCCCAGAACTTGACAATTGTCTCATTTTTTCAGGGTCCACTAAAGGTGCTGTGGTCCCCAGGCAACAGGATGTAATTTTAAGAATATAATGCTCACATTCCCAAGAGGTGGAGTGGGTGGTTCTTGTTTATTCAATGGGTTATATGTGATTATGTATGATTATTTAAAACTTGCCTTAAGATTCAAAAAGCAAAGTCATCCTCAAGCTATAGAGATCAGGCAGTGTTGGTACACAACTTGAATCCCACCAGCCATTGCTGACAGGAATGATATGGCTGGGCAGAGAAAGAAAGATAAGGAGGAGGAGACAGGATCTGAGATCCCTTTGCCTCTGAGGATTTGTGGAGACAGGATTGCCTTTTCAACTGGTTAGAGGTAGGGTCTACTGGCTTGGCTACTTTGTTTCTCTGAACTCCAGCTTGAAGCTGGGTCTTTTAATTATTGTGTTACAATTATGGATATATGACATCATTCAGGGGGGTTTCCTGGTAATGTCCAGGAAAAAAGCTGAACAAAGATTAGATTCAGGGATCCCTTTCTAAAATAGGGGGGGGTATAGAAAAGGGTAGATTACTGAATCTACTTTATTTGGGGGGGGTCAAGACAGGGTTTTCTCTATCTCTGTACTGCTTTGGAAGCTGTCCTGGAATTAGCTCTATAGACCAGGCTGGCCTTGAACTATAGAGATCTACCTACCTCTGCCTACAGAGTGCTGGGATTAAAGGCATGTGCCACCAACTGAATCTACTTTTAAAACAAACAGCAACTACTAGTTATTATTACAAACTATTTAGGATAATAAAGAAATGTAGGTTAGTAGTTACTCACCTATTATAATCAAACGTGAGGTCATGTTATGCATGTTTTCAAAGTCAAATAGAGATATATTTTAGACAGGTCGTCTTCAAACACTCATAGAGCTACAGAATATGTCAGTTAAGATGTTTTAATAACGTAAGATTCTTTTTCTTATGACGATGAAACATGACTGCTCCTGGCAGCACCAATCTACTTCAAAGATTAGGGGCACTAAGAAACTTCATGTGGAGCTTACTTTTTGTGGCAAAAGTTAGTCACTGGGCAAGAAATTGCTCTTGCCTTGACTGATGACAGTTGCTGTCTAATTTGAACAAGCAGGACCCAAAAGAAAGTGACTGCTGAATTTTGCCAAGACAGGTGGGGCAGCCCTTCAAAATCTGCTTCACAGAAAAATCTGACAGATGTTCTAGGCCTGTAGGCTGAAGACAGATGCCCCAATATTACAGAGGAACCTTGGGTGACTGTCTACACAGCCAGCTGTCTCTGTCATTTATTAGGTCTGGAAGTTGTTTGCTCTGTACTTCTTGTTTACTCAGATAATATTATTTCCTTCTCCGGTCTCTGAGGGAGTTGAAGACTAGATGGTTATAGTTTACCTTGTTACCAAATTCAGAAAAAATACTCACAAAAGTGGTGTAAGTGTATAACATTGAGAGACATAAATAGTTTTGGGATGATAAATAAAGTTAGGATAGAAAGTGAATTAGGTACAACACTTCAGACGCACCAAGATAGGACAAATAATGAAGTACTTTCTTTGATTTTGTCTAATTAAAATGGACTAGACATTGTTATTGTAATTATTGCCCTTATATTTGCTTATACTTGTTGTACTTATTGTATATAGTTTTACTATGTTAGGTAAAACTTTTGTTTTTTTATTCAGACAAAAAGGGGAAGATGATGTGTGATATTTTCATTATGTTCTGATAAATAAAGCTTGCTTGGAGTTAGAGCCACTAGTTGACCAAAATTAACCATTGAGGTTTAGAGGATTGCAGACAGAAAAGAGACAGGGAGTAGTAAGGAGGGGCAGGGAGAGGCTCTCACTCAGCTTCTTTATGGTCAGAAGAATCAAGCATGGATGCTCCCTTGCTTCTCTGGTCGTTCAGATTTTTACTCTGATACCTGACTCCTGATTTTTTTATTAATAAGATTAGTCAGATTCATAATTCACATAAAATGAAATTAAATTTGCCTTGATCATAGTTTTTTATCACAGCAATAGAAAAGTAACTGAGGCAATTAATTCAGCCTAGGATCCAGGCTGTTACTAGGTCCATTTTTTTCCCATTCTTTGGATTCCAATAGGTTTGAGATGGAGATGTCTGGGTTGAAGAACAGTTGCTAGCA
This sequence comes from Phodopus roborovskii, assembly GCF_943737965.1. Classification (NCBI taxonomy): domain Eukaryota; kingdom Metazoa; phylum Chordata; class Mammalia; order Rodentia; family Cricetidae; genus Phodopus; species Phodopus roborovskii. The sequence goes on from NW_026125295.1 coordinate 6,175,451, forward strand.
TTTTCTTCTACAGCTGTCAGTACTTTATTTTAAAACATTAAATATATGACAAATTCAGAGAAAATAGAAAAGCTCCCATTTGACATCAAAATGACCTACTTAGACTTTTACTCATATGCATGTACAATAGCTTTTTAAAAAAGAAAACAATTACACTCTTTATTCTTGTGTAATGTACCCTGACCGTAGCTTTCCCTCCCAGCTCCCAGTGCCCCCTTCTCCCCTTTCCTCTAGAGCCACTCCCAGCCTGTCTCCCCCTAGAGAAGAGCAGGCCTCCCAAGGACATGACCAAGGACATGGACCACATCAGAGCTGGGTGAGGGAACCCGGTAGGAGGAAAGGGGACCAAGAGCAGGCAAAGAGTCAGAGTCACCGCCACCCCCACTGTCAGGAGTGCCACAGAAACACCAACCCAAGCTTCTCAACGTGCACTGTGCATAGGACCCAGTGCAGACCTACACGCGCTCTGCACTGTTAGTTCAGTCTCTGTGAGACCCATGACCTACTTCAATCAACTATCCAGGCAAGGAAACTAAAACCATCTCAGGCCTTCACATACCTTTATTTTCCTTTGACAAGGCTTCATCGGAACACACATTTTCAACAGAGCATTTTAAAGCAGCATTCCTGAAAAAGGGTTTTGGCAGATTTAGTTTCAAAGAAGTGACCCCACGATAAGGCTATGCATGTGCACACACACAAGCATATACGTTTTACTGCACATATAGAAATGTGTATTTTTTTGTTAACTGTGTTCTGTGGCTGCATACGTCTCAATCTTTGGGTGTTTGTTCTTGTATGTCTCACACAGCACATTTCAGTACAGAAATCAGGGAACATAAAATAACTGTGCTTTCAGTAGCTACAAAGCACTGAGAAGCTAATCCAATGAGCACTTGCACAGGCTTCTTCATGCAATTGTCTTCCAAGAACTATTAAGTAATCACTGTTGTCATTATATAAGGAAGTTCAGGAACTGTGGCTACAAGAGGGAATGAGCGATTTGGGACCATAGGTAAACCACTGGCCATGACAGAACCTGTTCTGTCAGATGGCAAAGCCATACTTCTCATCACACTGTGCTGCCGATGAGAGACAGAAAACATCTGTGCAGATGCAGTTGCCAATCAGACGTTCCCATGAGTCAGTTCTTCACCTCTTCTTCAGACAGAATTACTGTAAATGCCCCCAGGGTGTGCAATGTGATTACATTCTGGGTTATAACTGAGGTAGGGCAAGCAAAGTCCACTTTTAGGAATTAGTTATCTAGCCAAGAATTGGTGGTGCACACCTTCAATATCAGCACTTGGGGGGTGCAGAGAAGCCCTGTCTCGAAAACAAACAACACAAAACAAACAACCAGAATTAGCTATCTGGTTGGTGGAGATACTTTTGCACAGGAATGACAACCTGAGTTCAATACCAAGACCCTGTAAGGTGGCCGGAAAGAACAGAACCGATACCGAAAAGTAAGTTATCCTCTGACCTCTCACACATGCACTCCAGATGTGCATGTCCCACATACATCACAAATACAAAACAAAATGAAATGAAATAAATAAGTAAACAAATAATTTTAAAGTGGCTTTCTTCTGCAAAGACATGCAAGTGTCTGCCTCTCCCTGCGAGCGGGACCTAGGGCAGCCCGTCATATACTGGAAAACGCATGCTAAGGCAAGCTCAATGAGAGGAATGCAGGGTTGTTATCACTGGCTGATCACTTTATCATGGACGTTTGACACTGGCTTGTCTTACCTATTTTAAGCTAAAAATCATTTATACATGGGTGTTTTGCATGATAGTGATCTTTAAAAGTTTAACAGTTTTATAGGACTATAACACTTCTCCAGACAAGTATGGTAGCTGCAATCCCAGCATCTGAGAGGATGAAGCTTGTGTAGCCTAGGCTACACAGTGAAACCCTGTTGGAAAATAAAGCACAATCTTCTCTGCACTTCTAACTACTAACTTACTGATTCTTTCACAAAGGGTTAAGCACAGTATCCACCCAGTGAAGAAAAAAAATCAGGGAAAATGCCATACAACATTTAAATCCAATTTATACATCTCAATTGTATCCTAATACTTTAATTTCACAACACATACCTTTTCCTCTTTCTAACCTTGGGCGTTTTCTTTTCAGTATTAGTTTTGGAAACTTGCATCTATAAACAAATATCAAAATGAATTAGTTTATATTGCTTCAGATTTGCTCAATATACTAAAATGGGGTTATGTGGTTTAATAACTGAGCTGGATGTTGGCCCATGCTCCTAATCAAGACCTTTCTGTCCATCCCTCCACTGCACAGTCTCTGAAAAGGCCTTAATCTGCCATCGGCCAGGCTCCAGCAATAGTGGAATGGTCAGATATGGAGTTGCTGTTTTAAACATTCTCATACGCACCTTCACAAAACCATAAAAATGATAAGAAAATTTAAACAAGACTAATTTGTAAAGCAGTGAAAAACAAGGAATATTCATAATCCAAGATAATAAATACAAGAGGGAAAGGAATCAGACCATGGTGAAAAGTAAATAAATGATATTGAGTTATTCACAAAGAAAGAGATGTAATTAGGACATTTATAACTAATAGAAGAATTTAAAAAGTAACAATACAAAAGTTCCAGAAAAGTAATTGAAGGTTAATATGTTCGCACATACATATAACACTCCAAAGAAGAGGACTGCATTGTTTAACTTCTAGACTTGTTGGAATAACAAGAGGGAGTTTTAAAAACATGCAATCTGATAGAACCTAGGAAGAGAGGATGAGAGGAAAAAGAGAAAAAAAGTATTGTAAACAGAAAACATAAATTAAATCTTGTCCAGATATATTTATAATATGAAGTAATACAAAGAGATTCGAACTTTTAGACTGGTTCAAAACAAATGCAATATAATTTAAGCTAACGGGCTCTAAGATATAACAGCATGGCCATCAAAATGACAAATACTTTTTTGCACAGAAATCAATAATCAAAAACTTTAAATGGAAATGTGAGGGGTATAAAACAGTTTTGTAAAAGCAGAACCCACTTGGTCATGATTTCTCATTTTAAAACTTAAGACAAGATCCCATGACTCAGGACACTATGGTTTCAGCAGAAGGACAGAAGACACAGCCAGTGGAGTGCAGTTAGGGATTCAGAAGTGAATTCTTATATTAATAATAGTCAATTGATTTTCAACAATCAGGCTAATGAGCATGTAAGAAAATTCTCCTTCCTAAAAATGAAACTAGTACATGAAACTAGTACAGCTGAGTGCCTATATATATAATAAAGTTCAACCCTTACCCACATAATACATAAAACTTGATTTTAAATGGATTAAAGGTTTCAATGCAAGAGATGCCACTTTTAAAACTCTTGGGCGAAAACACAGAAGTAAGCCTTTATAACTTTGGTGTCGTTATTTTTTATTGTTGTGAAAACACCAGGACCAAGGCAAATTATAACAGAAAGCATTTAATTGGAGGCTTGCTTACACTTTCAGAGGGTTAGAGTCCATGATCATCATGGCAGGAAACAGGGCAGCAGACAGTCAGGCATGACGCTGCAGCAGTAGCTGAGAGCTTACATCTGATCCACAAGCAGGAGGGAGACAGAGAACTTGGAGAGGCTTAGGCTTCTGAAAACTCAAATTCCTCTCTCCAGCAACACACCACCTCCAAGAAGGCCACACCTCCTAATCCTTCCCAACAGTCCCACTAACTAGGGACCTAGTAATCAAACATATGAACTATGGGGCCCATTCAAATCACCTACTGAATTTAGTTGGTAGTGTCTTATATGTAATGTTAAAAATATAAACAACAAAAGAAAAATAGATAGGAGGCTATCAAGGTTAATGACTTGTGTGGTTTTAAAATACACCACCAAGAAAGAGAAGACAGTTCCTAAGATCAGAGAATATATTTTTAAATTATGTATATAATAATCAATAAGAATAAGACAAGTCAGTTATATGTGTACCTAATTTGAATGGACATTTATTTAAGGAAATACAGGGATGGCCAATAAGCACATGAAGAGCTAGTTAATAACGTTAGTTATCAGAGACATTAAAACTAAAATCACGGGGAAATACCAGTTCATGTTCAGTGGGATAGCTAGAAAGACAGACCTAGTGTTTGTGTTGACAAGTGTATAGTGAAAGTTGGAAAACGAACTAGCTACAAAAATTGTGAGGTGCACAACAACTGTTGAATAGTTTGAAAATTTCTCAATACCTCATAAATAAAGTTACCCTGTAACCTAGCAGCTCTACTCAAGAAAAATAAAGGCACTTATCTATGTAAGAACTTACACGCAATGTTTGTACCACCATTATTCACAACAAACTAGAAACAACACAGACGTCTATCAACAGATGAGAAAAGTGTGATATGCTAGTGCTTCCCTCTATTCATGACTGTGTTTCCTACAGTTTCAAAATAACTAGACTGAAACTATTACATGGAAATTTTTGGAAGTAACTTACTAATCAGCATCATTTTTACTACACCAGGTTGCTTTGATTTTTGTAACTTATTCTTACTCATCCTTACATGGTAAGTTTGTAAATTAAACGTCATCATAGGTATAAAAAGGAGAGATCATAGCTACACTGAGTTCCCTACTATCTGTAAGTTGAGGCTTTCACTAGGGTCTCAGAGTATATTCACAACAAATAAGGGATGGGAGACTATTACATATCCAAATATTATCCAGCCACTAAAAATAATAAAGACAAATAATATGTAAATTAATTTCAAATACTTATGCTAAGTAAGAAGCCAGACAAGACAGCTATAATGTTGTGCACCACCTTCTATCTGAAATGTACATAAATGGAAAATCCAGAGACAAAAAGTTGGCAAGTGACTGCTGGGAAATGGCAAAATGTAGAAGATGGACAGACTGCTAATGTAAAATGTGGCTTCAGTGATGAAAAAATAGTCTAAAATTACATAGTATTGTTGATCATACAACCTTGAATCTATGAAAAACTACTGCATATACACTTGTGAATAGTGGCTTATATGCCATATAAAATTTAACAGACATATAACTACAAAATTCATGACATGGAAAAGTTGAAATCTGGTGATATTTTGTTTGTGTCCTAACAAATAAAGCTTGCCTGAAGATCAGAGTGTGGAGCTAGCCGCTAATTAGCCAGAGGCCAGGCAGTGGTGGCATACACCTTTAATCCCAACATTTGGGAGGCAGAGGAAGATGGATCTCTGTGAGTTCAAGGCCACCCTGGGCTATACAAAATCGATCCGGTCTAAAAAGGAAACAGAGCCAGGTTGTGGCTCACACCTTCAATCTCAGTACTTGGGGGTCACAAGCCTTTAATCCCTGCACTAGGGAGGTGAAAACTGGAGTTTTTGGCTGGACAGAGAGGAATATAAGGCATGAGGAGACAGGAGCTCATTGCATTCAGTCTGAGGCTCACTCTCTCAGTCTGAGGTAGAGGTAAGAACTAGTGGCTGGCATCTCTGCTTCTCTGATCTCTCAGCTTTCACCCCTGATAGCTGACTCTGGGTTTTTATTATTTAAGACCAATTAGAACCTGTACTACACACAACACAATATAATCATCATTATTAATATTGCCAAGTTTAGTGATATTAATATCAGGAGAAAAGTAGATGTGAATTCAAAAGGCATAATTTAAGGAGAAAGTTTATTATGCAGTGTAATCTCATTTTTAAAATCTCAGCTTCAAAATATACAAAGTAAAATAACACAAAACTAAGTATTATTTAAGTGGTTCTAAAAATCCCTGTTTCACACACGTTTTTCACAGAGTGAAGTGCATATGTGAGATCAAGTCCTGCATGACAACTAAGAAAGTCTTCAGCTGGCAGGTAGAGGAGGCTCATTCTCTCGCAAAACCCATAGAAGATATTTGTCATCTATGTTATTGTCATTGCAGAGTCTAATGATTTGCACACACACCAGGCTTTTATTCCTGTTGGATAATACAGACTTCCTGCCATGCCTTGCAAGCAAGAAGACATTCATGAATGAGTGAATAAAGACGAGGAGAAAAGCAGCCTAAACATGAGCATCAGCATGAGAGCAGGAAGGCTAGTGACAGCTCAGTGGTAGGACATGCACTTAATATGTGCAAGGCACTAGATTAAATGTCCAGCAACTTCCCCAACTCGGCCAGATGTGGTGGTGTATGCCTTTAGTCCCTGCACTAGAGAGGTATCAGGGCTACACAATGAGTTCCATGTCAGCCAGGGCTGCACAGTGAGACCCTGTCTCCCCAAATAATAATAATAATAATAATAATAATAATAATAATAATAATAGTAGTAGTAGTAGTAGTAGTAGTAGTAGTAGTAGTGATGATGATGGTAATAATAATAATAAAGTAAGTATTTTTGATTTGGTCATGTAATGTACTTCATGAAACTGACCTTAAACTGCTCTTCAGAATTTAAGTGATTATCTCTTGAAATGATTGTTAGCTTCTTTTGCTTCTTGGCCTTTCTCTTTGATCTGTCAGTATGAGCAGTGTCTTAGACCACACTGCCTATTCCGTTCACTATTTCACTAACTTTGATTTTACTGATTTTAAATTAACTACAAGAACAGAACAATTGTAAATCAGATACTAACTGTTTGGAACCTAGAAGTACCATTTACATTGAACATTTAAAAGCATTAACTGTAATAAATGAAGGTTTAATTTAAGTATGTCTGACTTAGTAATCACTCAGGCAACTGGACAGAGGCATTAGGGAGTTCACGGAACAATGCCAAAGGCTAAGGGGTCTTTTTGTGACCTTTCCCCTCACAGTAATAGTCAAACATTCATTTCATTGCTCTGCTATCTAAATCATTGACTTGCATCTTCCAAGACACTACTAGAAATGTTATTTGATGTGACTGCTACCATTTTAAATTATCTGCAGTTGAGTATGAAATAAAAAATTACTACAAGAGTAAATAAGGAACAAGTTACTGGGGAAAAGTATTTCTATTTTTGTTTCCACAGAAAATGAAAAGATGTGGATTCCTTCCAGACTAATGTGGTTTGATCACGCCAGACCACCTGAAACAGAGTACAAGCTGATCCTACATTCCAAACAGCTGGACAAAACAGCCCTACAGACTACAGCCAGGATATCTGAATCTTCTTCGAATCCCCCAAGACAACACCCCTTACCAGCAGGAAGTAGTTTGGAAAGAACGACGCCCAAATTCCCAAATATTGTGTATAAATGTTTGTTTTCATTTAATTGGACTTTGTTATATAAAATTAAATAAAAATAAATAAATAATAAAAAAAATAAAAATAAAATATTACATCAAAAAAAAAGAGGAAGAGGAGAAAAAAAGGAAAAAAAAAGAGTAAATAAGACTACTATAACAAAATGAAACCACTCTATAGGTATCAATAGGAAGACACGCCATTAAATAGCCACCACAAAGTAGGCAAGTTTGTGTAAGAGGTTGTAAATTGCTCTCCTGCTTTGTTAAAGTTCATAGTAACTGTCTTACTTTGGTTGTTGCTCTAACTAAATACCTGACAAAGCATCTTAAGGGAGGAGGGGCTTGTTTGCTCTCTCTCATGATTTGAGGGGTGGCCATGATGGCAAGAGGCTTCCTGTTAGCAAGAGCACAGAGCTGGGACTCCTGCCCTCCACATATTTCTGGCAGAACAGGAAGCAGAAACTCAAGAGTCTCTCCTCCCTCATTGAACCTCGTCCTCCACAAAGCTGCACCATCTAATGGACACTCAGTCTCTTACCAGTCACCATTGGAGACCAAGGGTTCAAACATATGAGCCCATGGGGACGCAACACATTCAGACTCTACACTCAACTACTCAGTATTTGCCAAGTGCCTCGTGTCCCCTGCTCTGCGCCTGGCTGGGCATGACAGAATCTCACCATAGATGAACATTGGCAAAGTTATGTATCCCGTCTCTTCCATTTCTGTCCCCACTGTTGAACTGCCATTCATCCTGTAATACAGACCAGTGGTATTCAGAGCTAAGGACACAATGACACTGAGATACCAACCCCTGAGAGCTTGTTACAAGTGTAAATCTCATAGCCAGTCCAGGCCTATTTAATCAAGAGACCCTGTTTAAATAAGCTCTGACTCCAAAACAAACCGACCCGCCAACATACAACAGCACACAAGTGCCCATGACTTTCAATAAGCCTAAGTAGTGATTCTTTCTTCGCTGTATATCAAAAACAAGGAAATACGTGTATACAAAGAACAAGGGCCATAGACTGAAAAAGAAAAAGAAACTTGATTGTATGTATATATACACATATGCACACAGACACAAAACTAGATTTGTTAACTGGAATGGCAAGTGGCAGAATTGCCTTTAATTTTAAGTGGAAGAGAAAATCCCCATGAATTGTGCTGACATTAACTTTATATACTCTGACTTGACATTGTCCATTTCCCTTTGCCTTCTGACATCTAAATGAAAATGTGTCATGTTTGAAACAAAAGGAATCTTAAATCTGAAGATATAAAGCATAGATCTAACGTTTTGTTCTTATAGGAAGCATAATAGGTATTACAACCTTCTCTTGAGGGAAATTGCCAGCCAGTAATCACTAAGAGCTAGCTACCTTGGCAAACTTTCCAAAGGTGAATCTGCATGCTTTCAATAATGTGGACAAAATCTTTGTCCAAAAATATCCTACAAAAGTTTGCAGAGCCAGCATGCCCATTTCCCTTTGGAAAAGATGTCAGGGAGGCTCCATGGAGGAAGGATGAAAACCAGCTTCCTGCAGCAGGTATAAATGATTGCCAGAACTGAATGGCTAATACACTGCAATCTAGACAGACTACCTTCAGCATTTCCTTAAGAGGGAAGAGGGCTGACATGCTCATCTTCTGTCCCAATTTTGGGTCTACTCTCTTATTCTATTGTTTCTTTCTTTTTTTTTTTTTTTTTTTTTTTTTTTTTTTGGTTTTTTGAGACAGGGCTTCTCTGTGGCTTTGGAAGCTGTCCTGGAACTAGCTCTTGTAGACCAGGCTGGCCTCAAACTCACAGAGATCCACCTGCCTCTGCCTCTTGAGTGCTGGGACTACAGGTGAGAACCACCACTGCCCGGTGATTCTATTGCTTCTTACACATACATTACTCATCAAATAGCATATGCTAGCCAGGTCAATTTTCAGTAGAGTTTGGCATTCCCATGACCTCTGGACCACATCAGAGCCTAGTGCTTGGCACTGTGACTCATCAATACCTTGCTGTCTTCTGCTCTCTGCAGCTGCAATTAAACTCTGTAGGTTTCCTTGGTTGGGGGTCTTATCAGAGAGAACACTAGAATGTGCATCCAAGCAGTGAACAGAGGCACAGAATGGAATCCTCTCTAAAAATAGAAGCTGGCTACCAGCCCCACCTTGAACAGAAGCCACGAAGGACTTTCTATTAGCACCTCCAACTGTGGCTAAGGATGAGACTGGCATAAACCCTAAAGGGGCTCTATGAGTCAGTGTTTCTCTCAGAGGGTTTAAAGCCTTGTATTTAAATTTTCTAAGAGGTCTGTTCAGGGACCAAATACAAAAATTGAATGTGGCTTTTCATTTGTATTTCACTCATATCTACAAAATGCTGAGAGTTAATCCCAACAAGGCACCCAGGGAGGAAAGAAAGCCCTGGAAGGTGGCTTTGTGGGAAGCTGCTCAGCCACCGACAATGTAGCCAAAGAGCAGATTATCTGACCTCTGGCTGGAGGCTCTGCAGAAATCCAAGTCAGCTGCAGACACTTCCTGTTTCTGTGCATTTTTTTCTAAAGCCACTGGCCATTTCAGCAAGGGATGCTGGGAGATGGGGATGATGCTGGCAGAGGACACTGTTTCTAGGGAGTGTCCTGAAATCCACACATTTAAACTGAATTGTTAAAACCTGATGTAGAGAAAGCATTTTAACAGTTATAGCTCAGTATTATATTTTCTTACAAGCAAAGAAATGAATGTTCAGGATATCATTATGTGTTTCATTATTTTGTCTCCCATTAACCTGAACAGTAAGTAAGAATGCTCAGTAATTCCTCCACCTATGGTGGTCACTGCCAAGTACTCTAAGCCAAAATCCCAGATTAATATATAAGAACTTTCTTTTGAAGGGAATAGAGAGACTCTCCCCAGTTGCACAATAAAAAGACATAGTCTTCATCATTTTGCGAGGCGCAAGCATTTTACTCCAAGTCTCTGAAAAATCCAGAGAGGACACACTGCACATAGGCTTGTGGGGGAAAGGAAGGGCTCTGTCTGGTGACCTTGTTCTCCAGTGGACACCGGCATAGGGATTCCTGCTGTGTACCTTATATGAGAAAACTATTTTTGAGACAGTTGAAGACCTTAAATATATAACTAAAAAGAAAGACAAATGATACCTCAAGGTCATTAGAGGACTTATACAGAAGCCAAATGTATATAAACCAGAATATATTATTAACATGACTTCTGTAATAAGTCAGCTCTATTAATACTCACTGACACTGAACAGTAGTTGCTACAATTGAGCACAGAAAGATTGTTTAATATCTAGGGATACTGCTACAAGCTATAAAACACAAACTCATTACTCAAATTTCTATTTTATGTTATGCTAAAAAACCATTATTGATTTTTGTTTTGATAGGATGAAGCTGAGGAAGCGGGTGGTGAACAGAAGTGTTCCCAACAGACAATTAAAAACATTTTCTACCTAGAGTTAATTCAAGTCATGGATGCAAAACCCATGAATTTGCATGGTAAATTTTATTAATTTACTCAAATTATAAGTGAATTAATCTCAAGTAAATCTTTAAATGAGTATTATACAGAAAATAACAAAAGTAAAAAGAAAGTTATTCCTATTATGAATGTGATTTTCAAAAGAAACCCTTTTTATTAGTAATAAGGACTACAACAGTTTTTACAAACAGGATCTGTTATAGCCCTGGCTGGTTTCGATCTCCCTATATAGTTGAGGATGACCTTGACTCCTGATCCTCCTACCCTGCCTCCCAAGGCTGGGATTACAGGTATGTCCACATTGCTCAGTTTAGGTGGTGCTGGGAATTGAATCCATGCTAGGCAAGCACTCTACTACCTGAGCTTCATCCTCAGTACCAAGGCTGAAAACAATTATTAAAAGAAAAAAATGCTGGTAGCTGAACATTAATTTCTTTTTTTTTTCCCCATAAGCCAAGTCTGCAGAACTAAACCCTGGACCTTCTGCTCTAAAGTGCTACCCTAAGACAAACCTCAGTAAGACAATGATATAAGACGCATCCCCATCTCCATCCCCTACAGCATCCCTCACATGTGCAACCTGGACCACAAATGGCAACACAACAGCCCGGGGAGGAAACTGCCCCTCACAGCCAGCTGCTGTCACAAACCCTTTTCACCTGTGAACTTGAAGAATGGCATGGCTCTTTTGCTTAATGACTGCCACCTATCTATCTCAGGGGAGAGAAACAGGAATTTTCACCATTCTGCTCCCCAGCTCCTCTCAGTTCCCCCACCCACACCAGTTACCCAAAGAGAACTATAAGGAAGTCAAGACCATGGGCTGAAAGTCAAATGTAAGCAAAGGTTAAATTGTGTAAAAGAACCCAAGAAGGTATTTTTAAAATTTTTAACAGCAAATATCACTGGAACCAGGTGTGGATATTTGAGGCAGGGATTTTTTTGCCTGCCCTCATAACTGAGCCTAAAAGGCTATGGGAGTAACTAGCATGTTGTTTAATCTTAATACTTTAGTATTAATTATTATTCTGCATAATTCCTGTAGAGAAGCCATACATCTTGTAACACTGAACCATGTTTGATTATTGAGGCACTAAGAGTATCCTGTTCACTATCACTCCCCTGGAAGGCTGTTTAACACTGACCGCTGCTGCTGTGGATGAGGACTGAGGTCAGTATGTACCTATTAAAGCTTCACTGATGACTGAGAGTAATAAAGACACAATGTTATAATAATATATGTATTTTTTGTATGTTTGGAATAAGTAAGTGCACATCAAACATGCATGCTTACACTTTAAATTCCCACTGAGAAACTGTCTGGAGTAATGGACCAATCTCCATTTTGGCTGGGACACTGACTGCTACAGTTTCCATCTGGAAGGTTCCCCACAAGTTCACATCTTCAAGACTCAGCTTCAGCTCATGGTGCCATTTTGAAGGCATTTGGGGCCTTTAGGAAGCAGAGCCCAGGTGGAGTGCACCTTAGGGGTGGAAACTGCCTGGGTTCTCTACCACCCTGCCCTATTTCTCAGCAGTGTAGACTGGTCATGATGCTTGTCTCTTGGGGGAGATGCATATGAAGATAAGTAAATGCACTGAGTTGTAGTACACAGATTCCACATTAACAAGCACGAGCTTACCAAGTCCCACGCAGGGACAGGCATCTAGTCATGAAGTGTTCCAGGCTGTCCTACTAACCAGGCTGGTTCAGAGGGTCTGGTTGTTAGGAAGAACTTTTGTAATAGATCTGGGAAATTTTCTTCATCAAGAAATGCATGACCTAAATTATTTCATTATACATGTATCACAAGAGAATGATCACTAGCTTTTTTTTTTTTTGCAAATGATACAAGTTAAATTCTTGGTATTAGTAAGCATTAGGAAAAAGACCCGCACACATAGTGTCTGTGTGTGATCAAAAACAAAGAAAGGAGGACAGGGGTGGTAGGATAAAGTGAAAAGGAAACCCTTTCCAGCCAGTAAAACTCAGCTGCTATCAAGTTAATTAGGAACATAAGACTATTCATTAGGAACTAAAGAAAGCTGAACAAGACCAGTTAGTTTCTACACAAGTGGGTTTTGCACAATCAACACACCTTCTCCATAATTAGCACATGAGTTTCTTTCACAATACCAATCACCATCTTAGTAGTATTCCTCTGACTAAATCATTTCTTGGCAAAATACTGTTAAGGTTCATCTGAAAAGTCAATAGGCAAGAGTAATAAAAGTTTTGAAAAGCTGGGTCACTAGTTCACATATCAAAGAAAAGACAGAGAGAATAAAGCAGTTTGGAATTTGCTTAATGAATATAAAGAATAGATATGGAAATAGATATTTTAACATATCAAATGCCTTGTGTTAAAACGAAGACATGTACAGATCATAAAAAGTGGAGAATGGAAAAACTGCATACAATTCAATGGCAGCATTGGGGTAGCTGATTAGGAAGCTGAAGATAATATTTTGTGCCCTGTGTTCACACAACATGTGAAATAAATCCATGTTCCCTTGGCAGCTAACATCTTTAAAACATTACCCTCACTCAAAGGGTGGTGAGGTAACACTGTCAGAGAAACTGTTCTGCAATACTTTTATTCTTACATAAGAAGAAACCGGGAGCTTAGAGAATTAAGAAGCAAATATTGGCTCGCACTGCAGCAAGTGATAGGATTTGGAATCTGTAACTCATGGTCTAACTCTAGATGCCGTTCCTATCCTTCCCACCATACTGTCCCCCATGCATTTTAATAGTGTAATAATCAAAGTTAAAAGCACATGTGTGCACACACAAATGTTTACTATCTACACTTCTAGGGGTAAAGGAGAAGCATGTGCTATACTAGCAAAATCCAAGGAAAAGTGAATGCCTTTATTACAAATATATACAGATCATATAAATTTGTAAAAATAAAAAAATGCTAAGAAATGCAAATTAAACAACAAAATATTACTTAAACTGGAAGTACCATCCTTGTTGTGGCCTTTGTTGGAGACAGCTGTGGCATTTCTCCAGGAGTCACCCTAACTGTCCTAAGGAAGTGATCTGGGCCTGGGGCAGGAGAAGGAGCTGTACTTCACAGTGGCCAGAGCCACAGAGGAAAACTGAAGTCAAGCACAAGCTTCAATTGGCAATGTTTTCAAGCAGGTCTCAAAAGCAAGAAGACTCTAAGACAACAAAATTACCTGAACTGCTAAACATTTTGATGAATAAGTGAAAAACTAGTAATACACTGATAATCTACTGATAACTAATGAGTGCACGCACATTCACAAATCAATTAGGAACGACAGAAACCGTGGGGTGAGGGAAAGTGGGTACAGATATGGATGAAGTTTTCTGAAAAGATATCTCTAATAAATATATGAAAAATAAGTAACAATAGCTAAAATGGAAGCGGCAGAGGCCAAATGAGCTTGAGGACAACCAAGCACTCGGGGCCAGAAAGATGGGTCACTGGGTAAAGACACTTGCCGCCAAGCCTGGCTGATAACCGGAGTTTGATCCAGTTGAATATGTAGTTGAAAAATCTTACAGCATGTTGAGTAAAGCAAATCTTGCAATAAATTTTAAGAATAATGTGTCTAGTCCATGGTTGTTTCTCTTTCCATAATAACAGTTCTAAACACGTTGTCTATTGATGTAATACAAAAAGCTTCAGTACTATTTTGTTAGTACACTATGTAACTACATTTTGAAGCAATCTAGATTCAATTCAATCCCCATCAAAATCCAAGCACAATTCTTCACTGACCTTGAAAGGATAATAATCAAAAGACCCAGGATAGCCAGAGCAACCCTGTACAATAAAGGAACTCCAGGAGGCATCACCATCCCTGACTTCAACCTGAATACAGCCTGGTATTGGCACAAAAATAGACAGGTAGACCAATGGAATAGAATCAAAAATCCTGACACTAACCCACACAGCTACAAACACCTGATTTTTGACAAAACCGCTAAAAGTATACAATGGAAGGAGGAAAGTATCTTCAACAAATGGTGCTGGCACAACTGGATGATGGTGTGTAGAAGGCTGCAGATAGACCCATGTCTAGCTCCATGCACAAAACTCAAGTCCAAATGGATCAAAGACTTCAAAATAAATCCAGCCACACTGAACCTCTTAGAAGAGAAAGTGGAAGGCAATCTTGAACAAATTGGTAGAGGAGACCACTTCCTGAACATAACACCAGTAGCACAGACACTGAGATCAACAATAAATAAATGGGATTTCCTCAAACTGACGTAACCCAGTCACAAAAAAGAAGACATGCTATGTAATCACTCATATATGGATTTTAG
Organism: Phodopus roborovskii; assembly: GCF_943737965.1. Lineage (NCBI taxonomy): Eukaryota > Metazoa > Chordata > Mammalia > Rodentia > Cricetidae > Phodopus > Phodopus roborovskii. Next base: position 6,190,489 of record NW_026125295.1, read on the forward strand.
ACACAGAGCAAAGAATTACAAGCCTGCAATTCACACTACCAGAGAAACTAGTATACAAGGAGGAATCTAAGAGATTCACACAAGGTCCCTCACAGAAGGGGAAAGGGACAAGAGCTCCTGAGCATATTGCGGGGGGGCGGGGGGGTGGCAGTGAGTGGATAGGGAGCTAGGAGAAAGAGCAGGGGAGGAGAGGAAAGCCAATTTATATATTTTTAAAATACTTTAACTTCAAAATTTAAGTCTAAGTACAGGTTACGGGGGAAAGGGATTTCTATTTTTGTTTCCACAGAAAATGAAAAGCTGTGGATTCCTTCCAGACTAATATGGTTTGATCAAGCCAGACCCCCTGAAACAGTGTTACAGGTGATCCAACATTCAAAACAGCTGGGACATAGCAGCCTTGCAGACTACAGCCAGGATTTCTACATCTTCTTAGGATCCCCATGACAGCGCCCCCTATCAACAGGAAGCAGTTTGGAAAGAACGATGCCAAAATTCCCAAATATTGTCTATAAATGTTTGTTTTCATTCAATGGGGTTAGTTATAACTGGTTAATGATCACAACCAATCTCTTTTTAATGGTAAAAAGGGAATTATGGGATAGACTGTTGTTTTGGAATGCATTTTCATTTATTGATACAAATTTAAGGTCAATTTTGTGATATGTATATTTCTCCTCTTGTTTGGTATTGTGTTTATATAGTTCATTTAAAATGTATAATTTAGTACAGATTTTAGATAGTTACCTATAATAGTCAAAAGTTTGGTTAGGTTTTACCTATAATAGTCAAAAGTTATAGTTAAGTTAGTTAGGATTTCTGGTCTGCCCCTCCCAAGGCCACCATGAACCCAGGCAGTCTGAGCACAGTTGATCTCCTTATGTCACTGATGCATTCATTATGTGTCCAAGTGCATGCTGTAAGCACCCTCTCGTTTTCACTTCAGTGACGTCCTGCAACTGGACAGTGTCATCTGAGAATGCCAGTATCTTAACTGTATTTTGCAAAGTAAATAGACTTCAACACTATTCCACATATAGTGTTCAAAATAATGCATTAATTTTTAAAGTATATATTTTAATGTACTTGGCTTTAAAGCTTCAATTAAAATACTCTATCCAGAACTTTAGTGGCTCAATGTTGTTCTCTACTTATAATAGCCACATTAAGCTATAAACTTTAATTGTTTGAATTTTCTAGGAGAAAATTAATTTTCTCATATGTTACAGTAACACAATATATATAAAAACATTGTCATGAGTGTATATGTGAAATATGATTTAAATAAAAATACTTTCTCCCTTGTCCATTTGTGTTTCTATTGCCTTAATTCCACAAAATTAATGGAAATCATCACAAATATTGTTTATGGTCAGCCTAAGAAAGCAAACACATACTCAGCTAAACCTTGGAATAAAGAAATCATGCTACATATGGTTTTTCTGTTTAGTAATTTATTTTCCTTGGAAAAGCAGAATTTGAAGTTGACTATGAAACATTGTCTTACCCTCTTCTCGGTCACCTCGGCAGCTTTGGCATCTGCTCTGGCTCTATCTGCAAGATAACATAATATGTCTACTTAAAAAAGAGCCCATCCTCCTGTCCAAATTGATACACAAGTACAAAGCTAGCATTTTCTACTTTATCACGCATCAGCAACAGGACTGTTTCCATTGGCCCTCTTAAACAAATGCTAATAAATTCGCCTCCTCACAGTTGACAGCTCAGTAAGCCAAGAGCCACAAAGTCAAGAAGGAACTCTTTTCCGATGAATGTCCTCTACATTTTATTAGTTAGCATTAAGTCTGCCTAGTTTCTGGTTTCTGGTCAGTCTATGCATTCCAGTACATAGACTCTAGAATTAAGTCCAGGGTATCTCTACTTGCACACCTGTTGTAAACTAGACACTGGATTAAGAATATCAGGTTAATCTACATAACAGTTACTCTACATATCATTTAACCTACATAATATTGTAAGGCAAACAGTCCATCTTCCTTGTTAAACTGAGGAAACTGATATTTCAGTACACTGCCTGTAGCTGTATTAGCAGAGTAGTTATGTTTGATTACAAGACCCTAGTCTGTCCAGAGCATCTGCTGCCTCCATTTGGGACCAGTAAGGTACCAACACTGTCTCAGATAAGACTCCATAAGAATGTGGATATTGGTACTATTTCTCAGATTATCATTGATACCAGAATATTTAGTAAATAACTAGCTCAAGGAAAATATTCCATGATAATATTTTGGTATATACATGAATGTGCATATGTTAGTATATTCTTTGAATATATGGCCACTGGTAGGATTCTTATACCCAGCGGATGACCCAAACCCATGAGAACTGGTCATAGGGGGTTATTGAAAGAAAACATGTTAAAGGGGAGAAATATTGGGACATATCTGGGTAGTGGGGGGAACAGGGAATGTATGTGTCATATATCATTGTATACATGTATGAATTTATCAAAGAATATTAAGAACTGACAGAAAATGAATACCCAGGGAAGTGTGTTGTATTTATAGTTACCACTGGCTTCCATATGCAGAGTGCCCTGTATCCCCCTAACGCTTAAGATAACCCCCCTCCAAGAAACATCATTTTCCTTCATTCAAAAACATACAAGACTATTAACCAACACAGTGATTCTTCCAACTAGGAGAAATCCCCACCTCTTTCCTGATATTTTGCATAAGTATAAACATTATGCAAGACTGGAATATTCATCAAGGTTAATAATAAAAGTTGACATTAACATGCAATGGCTGTTTAATACCATTCATGATCTCCATAACACTGACTCTGAGCGTCTTCAACTGTGGCCTCTGAAACATATTCTTCCAAATACAGAAGTCATTTGGCCAGGTACTGGTCAGGCACATAAGGGCCTTAAGAGTTGCCACTACCTCTCATTATGTTAAGAGCTAAACTGAAAGTACATAATTAGATCCACCAAAGAAGAGGGATTCTTGGGGCACACTTCAGCTCCCAAATCTGGAGAAACTAATCAATGTAGAGAATTATGATTTACCTGAGCAGAAACATGTGGACAGAATCTTATATGGCAGCAAATCTAAGGGTAAGAAAATATGAACCCTAATTGGCACAGCCCTGGAGATTAAATGTGGACAAACCTGTGAAACAAAACTCATCATGGGCAAGGTAGAAGATCTGGAACCTTGTGAGTTCTTCCTTCTAGAGGGCCACCACGTTCTCTTGGGGAAGGCTGGAGAAAACTCACCCAGACATCTGACAGAGTGAAGGGAAAAGACCTGCATCCTTGCATGTAACAAGACCTGCACACAGACCTACATCCTTGCATGTAACAAGACCTGCACACAGAGAAGCCACTTCACTACTGCCCAATGCAGTTGGATTTTTTCAGAGCCTCACTCTGATGGGAAACAAAAAACACAACTGCAGCCCCCTGTGGTTATCCTTTGTCACTTGAGTAAAAAAAAAAAAAAAAAACAAAACAATGTCAGGAGGTTTCTTGTCAAGCTTACAGCCTAGAACTGGGATCTAATACTAGGACTACAGAATAATGCTCCCTCAACCCCACACCTTAGCACTGTCCAGCTGACTAAAGGCCGAGCCTACAGTTCGTGTTATCCAGTGTACCACATGTACCTTTCAATAAAAAAGTATAAGTCATGCTAAAAGTCAAAACACTAACAACTTTGAAGAGAGACCAAGAAATGGATGGATGAGTAGACAGAGACAGATAGGCAGGCAGATAAAACCTATATGGCAGACATGGTAGATTTATCAGACAGTAAATGTGAAATAGCTATAATTATCATGCTAAGAAACCTAATGCTAACAGACGACAACAACAGAAAATGCAGACAGGTAATACAAAGAAATATGAAACTTCTAAGAGTCAAGAAGAAATTCTAAAGGATGGAAGGCACCGGAACAGAATGAAGAAGGTTTTGTAGCCTCATCAGTAAACAGGATGCAGCCTGGAGAATGAATGACCAAAGAAAACAGAAAGGAACAAATGTGCATATGGCGGTATTGAACACCACTGATAACCACATGAGGTGATGCCATTTCGGAGAATGTCGGCTGTCACACAATGCCGAGGGCATGCACAGCCACCGGGATTCTTGGCCACTGCTAACACAGGTGGCAGCCCGCGCATTTTCAACAAAGCACCAGCACCCATGCTGCTTATTATTTCACAAGGGGGTTGAAATTTCATGGCCACACAAAAGGACATTCATCAGTAATTACTTAGACTTGAAGCAATCCAGATGTTCCTAGTTAGATGAACTGCAGAGCCTGTGGCGTGTATAGGGTTAGAATATTACTCTGCACTAAGAAGGAATGAGCTATAGTCTCATGCACAGACAAAGCAAGTGCATGTTATGACAGGAAGGAGGCTGATGTGGGAGGGTGATTTACTTATGGTTCCAATCATGAGACATTCTGGAAAAGTCAAAACTGTGGAGACACGGGTAGGAATGGTTGCTGAGTGTTGGCAGGGAGAAGAGATGGATAGCTAGGACTCCAGGCTTTTTAAGTCCATGACATTACTGTGTGCAGTAGGACAATGATGAACACATAAGATTACACCTGTAAACCCAGAGAGAACCCTCACATACGCTATAAACTCAAGATAATAGAACGTGTCAACGTGGGTCCACTAATTCTAACTACTCACATGGTGTGGTTGTAACAGGGAGAGGGTGAGTTCTGAGTGGACAGAGGCGTATGGAAACTGTGCTTGTACCCAATTTCTGTGGACTCAAGACTTCTCTAAACATGGGCATCTGTAAAAACATGAGTAATTCTGGGGGGAAAGTAGAGGTAGGCAAACCCACTCCAAATGTAGAGCATAGGGCCGAGCAATGGTAATATTTGCCTAGCAAGTGTGAAGCTTATTGAAGTTTTCAAGCTTCAGTAAGGGAATTACTAAGTTAGACTGTTAGCTAATTAAAACAAAGAACAAAAGTCACGATTAAATCAGAACTTTAAATTCATTGTCTGAGTCCTTTATACGTATCATCGAATGACCATGTACACTTTAAATATAGAAGCTGCATTAAAAACTATAAAGTGTTACTTGTTACAGGTAAAATGAACATGGACTAAATATTTAAAGTATTTAGTTCTCAGCTGGAGTATGAAAATTTCAGAAAAAGGCCTCCAAGTTGCCTGTAAGCTACTTGCCTATAGTGAAATACCTTAATGTCAGATAACCTCTGAAAACTATTTCTGGATACAATAAGAATCTAAATACTATACCCAACTCCACACTGGACGCTATTGATTGAATCAACTATTATTGAGTTGATGCTTCAGGTTTATAAAAGCAATCATGAGTTGGCAAAGACATAAGCCTTACACATCTTTCCCAACCTCCTACACTGGCTACTTAAGTACAAAAATTATGTCCTGAGGTCATGGCTCTCAAAAATAAGGCTGAGTTACATCAAATTCTGCATATAAAAGTCACCAAACTTTTAGCAAGAGAATTCACTTTTGCTACAGAACCAACCAGAGAATTACTGTTCTTGAGGGTCTCTGGGCAGGGGAAATGGCAAAGGACAGGAGACAAGCAGCTCAGCATACTGATAACCAAGACAGTCCATACCACTGAGAGACAGCAAGTCAGCACTAGTGGTAAAGAAGTAATCCCCCTTCAGCTAAGTGACTATGTTATTTAAGGATAGAATGTTGACCAAGAAATGACTGGATATGGACAGAGCTGTACTGTGACAACACAGTGAGCTGAACCTGTGCTGCTAATAAATAGAATTGCCAGTATAAGCAACAAGTCACATCTGTAGGAGTCAGGGTCTCTGGTGACCAGAGCTGCAATACTTGCCAGTTTTCCTCTTTTAGGCAACTGAATGACTTTGAAGCCTAAACTTAGGTGGATAGGTATTTAAACTCTTCTCAAATCAAAAGCTTCCTATACAAATTTACTGAGAATATTCATGACACTTTTTCAATGGAGAAAACCGCTATTACTATATAGGGTTCAGTTGAAGGTCAGCTCTTTACACAAAGGCCCTACTTTCAAACTTAAGGTAACAGACATAAGGCTGTGGGGCTATAAAATTACTGCAATCACTGCACAAAAATGTTTTAAGAAATATTTGAGTTTATTATAATTATTTCATGGAACAGTCATAATCTTAAGTGTGCTGTGCCAACTGAGCCATTCAAGTGAGTGAATTTAAAGGCTACGCATGATAAACCATAACATCTTATGGTTCAAGAATTTTTCCTGAAAATGACCTGGTGTATTAGTTAAAATATCTGATGTATTTAATATAATGTATAATGAAAACACTGTATTAAGCTTGAAAACATTAGATTATAGTTGTAATATAATTTTTAAAGCAGCTTGAGGAGGCTATTGCCACTGCCCTTGGTTGCTCATCGGAAGTTGATTGTAACAACCTACGGCAGAAAATGCTGCATGCTTTGAACTTTAAAAAAAATCAAGATGGCACCAACCTCCAAACCTCCTTTCCTTAAGGCCAGCTTTTCAGAGTGCTGTGAGGTGCTAGGCTGTGAGACAAAAGATATCAACAGTCGCACCCAGCTGAGAACCTGTGGACTCCCCTGGCCATGTATACCCACTGACATAATCACAGCATGAATGTCTTGGGGGGTAACCAACAGTATCTGATCAGATTTAAGGCCTGGTCAACAGGAAGAACCTCACATCTGGTACAGCAAACCTGGCCCAAACCCTGCAGCTGGAGAGAGGGCATCTTGTAAACGGATATGGTTTCCAGCTGCCTTCTAAACACCCATAGATCAGCCCAGCTCTCATCCTCATCAGAGAAGCCCCCTTTTTGCAGACTGACAGGGCAGGGCTGACAGAAAGAACACAAATGATGCGGAATAAGCACTGTGGACCCCTCATCTCTAAACGAGACGCCTGTGTCACAGGCCTCCCACGAGGTCCTGGAAGCATCATGAACAAAGGGGCAGAAGCAGGAAAATTTTCAGATGATTGCTACAAAACAGTGTCTTCTGAATGTGACAGGCAGCTGTTCCCATAAACTCTATCGAGCAGTTAGCCTGCACAAGGCTTGCACAAGATTAACCTAACATGGAGTGGGTGGATCACAAGGCTCCGCTTCTGGTTAGAAGCTACAAGTAGCTGACAGATGCCAGGAAAGACAAAGGTAGTTTTGTGAAGGACAGAGCTCCTAGTAGATTGATAGTGGCACGGTGGACAGCCCTAATCTCTGTGCATGAGGGTAACACTGAAGCTGGGAGGGAATGGGAAGGAGGGACCTGGAAAGAGTTAGATGTTTAAGAGTGAGGAGGAACTTTTATAAAAGTAAAATGCAGTTATGTATACGGGAAAAAATAATTTCAATTAAAAAACACTCGTGAGCCTGTGAGATGGTTCAGCCCGTAAGGAAGGGTGCTTGCCTTTTGATGTGAGCTGGACCGACCCTAGGTCCCACCTGGTTGAATGAGTGAACTGATCCCCTAAAGTTGTTCTCTGACCGCCACATGCACACCATGGTGTGTCCACAATAGATAATAAATACAAAGTAAAACAACTTAAAATTGTGACTATATAGCTCACCCCTGCTTTGAATTTGTTAAAATCAAGCAGTTTGAAAACACTGTATTCTCAAAAACAAAGCACAATAATATAAAACTGAGCACATGCATTTAAAATTATCATACTAGGAATACATTTTAAATCTATGGTTCCTAACTTTTGAATTACATGTTTTGAGCTAATGGTCTATGCAGCCTGAGAGTAAGTAAAACACCAGGGAGCACTAGTTACCAGGCCCATGTTTAAACAGAGTTCAGTCCCTGAGAACAGTTTTGGAGGACAAGCTATCGCTGTTAATTCACTTGAAAATTCTTTTACAATGAACAGAAACTACATAGCCATATGTGCATATGATGAAAGGACACATATTTTTAAATATGCAAACACATTTCAGAAAGCATGCACCCAGCTCTGATTGGACGGTGAGAAGGAAACTGCACGTACCCCGATTTGACAGGCAGCACACTTGTAACCTTTGTTCAGGAGAATGCCTGTAGAGTCGGCACGCCTCCTCAAGGGCACTTACATACCACCTCTTCCTTTTTGTACACGCTGCTGTCTAGATAAATAAATGACAAATTCAGACAACGTATAGTGTTTATTTTTAAATGTTAATTTTGTTTTAGGATATATACTTTACTTAACTACTTGCTGGAACTAGCTCTAACTGAGTACTCTGTAATATTACCAGTTAGGCATTTTAAAGCTTAGCAGTGTTGTGAGAATCTTGCAAGTTAATAACCAGTTCATTAAGATGATATGATGCATCTCGCATGGTCCCAGGGTGAGAAAAAGTCAGTATGAGCACATCTGACTTGGGTAACCCTAACCTCACTTTGTGTGGCAGAGAATGATACCAGAGTGGTAGAAAATAACAAAGCAATCTTCTTAGTGTACAAACATTAAATCTATTTGCAGTCAGTTTGGACGTTGTGGCAGACCTCCACACACATATACATTTCTTAGGCTTTCTGTACTCCAGCCTCTCCGTGTATATAATATGTGAGTATGAGCATCCAACACCTGAGTGTTCAAGAGTATTTGTAAGACAACAGATGATGGTTTTCTAGAATAATAAGAATTCAATGTGTGTTGTTCTAAAAAGACATAGCACATTTTCTAGATGTTTAAAAACTGAACAAAAGAATCTGAGTTAAAATTATCAATCACCGAATATAGAAATTTTTCCAAAGTTTCTTAATTGCTAGGGGATGTTTTGATGCCTTTCAATGTTACAATTTATAAAATGTATGGCATAATTTTCATTTTGAAAATACCATCAAGGGGAAATATAGATATTTATTCTACCTATACATACTTACCACCTATGTATAAAGGTCTCAGGCTTGTCTCTGATAAAAAGGGATAATGCAGTATTTGCACAGAATTTTCATCCCCTACAACATTCTGTCTCAACTCACAGAATAAAACTGTGAACAAAGCCCTTTTAAAATGCCACATTATTCTTGTGGTCTCTAAATTACTATCAACTATATGCCCCAATGGTGCCCAATATTTAATGCGTTGCTACATTATGACATGTGTCATAGTTACATTTGGCCATGACTGTCACCATCCATAAGCAAAGATATGTGAAGATGATGTATATTCATCTGTGTATCTTACACAGCACCTGGCCTGACACCTGAGCATTCAGTAAATGCTTCTTAGCTGTGGCTATGGCAATTACTGGTACAGAATTAAATGAGTGAAAGAATATAATACAATAAAATAGACGTTCATACACATATGTAAATTTCATTCATTTCCTGAGTTATTATTTCTCAGATAAAAATGTAGGCAGTTCAATTTGTTAACTTTAATGTTTATATTTATGCAGTTGTGTATGTGAGCCACAGCACATGTGTGGAAGCTGAAGGACAACTTGAAGGGCCTGGTTCTCTCCTCCCACCATGGGAATTCTGAGAATCAAACTTAGGTCAACAGGCTTGCTGGCCTTCACACTGTAAATTCTAAACTAAGAATATCTTGGTGGGTGTGGTGGCACACAACTTTAACACCAGCACTCAGGAGGCAGAAGCAGGTGTATCTTTGTGAGTTCAAAGTCGGCCTGGTCTACACAGTGAACTCTAGGCCAGCCAAGGCTATGTAGAGAGACCTTGTCTATAATATATATATATATATATGCTGGTTTTCCCATAGTTAAGATATCTCTGTAGCATTGTACAGTGAAGAAAATGTCTCATAAAACTGAACAGCTCAGGACTATTAGTGACAGTGAACTACAGAGTCAAGGGAACTGGAAAGCTGTGATGTTGTCAAGGCTTCTTTGAGAACTTATGGTAGATACAGGACACCCTGTAGCTGAACAAATGAACACTTTTGAAGGTGCTCAATAGCTGAGCCTCAACTTTATGAAGAACTTTTATTTGCAGAATTAGGCTCAATTATACACTGTATATATTTCTTAATGAAGAAGTGACAGGTTCAAGCTCTAGTGGCCCTGAATGTGCTATTCTTCCAATTCTTGGAACTCTTTCTCACTAAGTCAACCATAATAGATGCTTTTGCTATTCTTCTACAAGTACAGCATGCATTGACAAGCACTTCAAAAGTTATGGGTATTTATTTCACATTGATACCAATGTATATATAAACTTTTTCAATTTTCTCTCTGATTGTGCAATTTATTGGTTGATTCAACATAATGTGGCACCCTAGAATCTATTAGTGAGTAGACAAGACTCACCAATGATCTGCTGTGTGAAAAGGAACACTCCAGCACAAGTGTGTGAGGAAAGAACAGCCCACATGGCAGGAGGGAGTAAGGGAAGCCACCCATGGGGAACAAGAGACGCAGGATGGCCAGAGAGACGCACTGACACGGCCACTCTTAAGCAAAGACTTGAAGAAGGTTGCGAGTTAGCCTTTAACTATTCGAGGAAGAAATGACTTCTAAGGTAGAATATTCAAGATGCATCAAAGAACCCAGAGTGACTGAGAGACAACGATGGAGACTGTCTGAAAATCACGACATATCTCAGGCTGACCAGAGCTTGCCATCTCCCTCTATCAATCTGAGCACCGGAATTACAGGTACCACCATACCTGGCTCCGTCTTGTGCCCTCAAACAATCACTCTTACTACTCTGATGAGGTCAGCTTATGCAGAGGTAAATGTGGCTTTGGGACAGCTGCTCAGCCAGCTACCACAACAGCTCAGGCAGGAAAACACAGCCAGGTGGACCAGGGAAGCCACTTAGCGTGTGTGAATTCTATGCTTCCATTACCTGTCAAATTAACTTAGTAACAAACTGCTTTAACTGTTAGAGCTTTTTATCATTTATTGTGTGTTTCACAGGCTTAATAGCGTCACACCCTACAAATACTAAAATTAGTTTACATTGCCATTTAAATTGAGATTCTGTTCACATTAACTTAAACTGACATCATGTAAGTTAAACCTTCCACACCAAAAAGTGGATTCTGTATTTCCATTTTCTTGGGCTTATTTTCTATCTTTTTAGTAGGATTTTGAATTTTTACTTAGTAGGCTTGATACACTGCTTTTCACACTTATTCCAGGGCATTTTATAGGATTTGATGTTATAAAAAATGAGTATTGCAATTCTTATTTTCAAACCAGTCACTTTTTTATAGCAATCACATTAGCTGAGATATAACTGAATTTTCCCCTTTTTAATAGTTTTTTCTATTATTTATAAAAGTTTTGTTTATAACATATTTTCTATTTGGATTCCACTGACTTGCCAGGTGTATACCCATGTTAAAAGCATTATTTTGGAGCAGGAAAGATGGTTCAGAGAGTTAAATGCACTCCCAGAGGACCTAGGTTCAATTCCTAGCATTTATACACACTCATACAGTGACTGGCAATTGTTTGTAACTGCAGTTTGTAAACACATAAAATGCAAGTTTAAAAAATATTATTTTGCTTTTTGCTTTCCTGTCTATGTAATTTTGTTTCCACTTTGGCTAATTACATGAACAACTAGAATATCACAATATTAAATATCAGTATATAGGAATTTGACATACTTTTTAAAAATGTCCCAACTTCCTACAAAAATGATCAGTTTCTACTCTAGTCAAAACACTCAGTCAAATGAACTCATGAGATTTTGAGGACATGAGCTTAGTTGAATCATTCTGTAGAGGACTTCGGGAACAGTATGTTTGTAACCATCCTTGCAAGTCACTCTTCTAGACACTGTTAAAATCATTCACTTGGAATCTTCCAGGCAAAGTCTTCTGGGTTGTCAAGAGAGGCCCAATATCTCACTAAATTGACTCATTCCACTTCCTTGCTTACTAGGCTAAAGTTTATCATGAACAACATGCTTGAATGTATTGCAGTGGTAACATTGTGACTCATTTTAATTAAAAAAAAAAACTAATATTACTAGTATGGTGCCATACACCTTTGACTGCAGCACTCAGGAGGCAGAGATCAATGGATCTCATGCCTTCCATGCCAGCTTGATCTACACAACAAGTTCCAGGCAGCCAGGGTTGCACAAAGAAACCCTGTCAAAAAAAGATGTGCACCAATTACTGTAGCCCTCACAAAATTTTTAAAAAGTGTTCACTCCCATGTTCTAGAAAATTCCAAATTTCTTTTCCAGTCAGTTTTGTACTTCACATATAAGAAGCGTAGTTCAGATTGCCAGTGACTCCCCTGGTCCTCTGACCTCCCTTCTCCCTAAATTTCCTTGTCCTCTGGTGTTAAAATGCCTATAGGATTTGCTGACGGGGGCGGAGGCAGGAGGATCATGAATCAGAGGCCAGACTAGGCTACATTTAAGGTGATGAGGGAAGAGAAGTGGGGAAAATGTACAGCTCAGTATTATTATTAATAAAAAACATTGATGGTATAAAAAAAGAGAAAATACTACATCTGAAAAAGAAATAGAAAAGAAGCTGAAGAAAATGTTTTTGCTGATCTGCTATTATGGAATGTTATAATTGGTACTTTGTAGGTTTGAAGACATTTTATTTTCATGGTGTTTTTTTTTAAATAAATTTATTTTTGAGATTCATTAAAAATAATCACATTATTCCCACTTTCTATTTCCTCCTCCCAAACCTTATGTACCCCCACCCCTTACTCTCTTTCAAATTCATAAACTTTTTACCTTTAATGTGTGTGTGTGTTCCTAAATATAGACATACAACCTGCTTAGCACATATGTTACTTGTATGTACATATTTTCAGGGCAGACCATTTGGTACTGCATAACTAATTGGTGTGCTCTTCCCTGGGAAAGACTGTTTTTCCCACTGTCAACCTTCCTTGGTTGCCTGTAGTTCTTTGTGTAGGTTTGATGCCTCACGAAATTTCCTCCTTCTATGTCAGCATGCCTATTTGTGTAATCCTTGCTCAGGTCATATTCAGGCAACCATGTTGTTGAGACTTCAAAAATGTAACTTCATAGACGTAACATTTCTAGGAGACACAATTTCACAGCAAACTCCCTGTTCCTCTCACTCTTAGAATCATCTTCCCCCTTTGATGTAATGATCCCTGAGCCTTAGGTGCAGAAGCTGTGTTGGAGATGTAGCCATTGGTACCGGGCTCCACACTCTTCATTTTGATTAGTTGTAATTTTCTGTAATTATCTTCATATGTTGCAAAGAGCAGTGTCCTATAAGAAGGGTGAGAACTGTATCTATCTGCAAATACAGGGATAAATGTGAAGTTAGGGATTATGCTGTGTTGGTAAGGTGATGGCTGTAGTTTCCCCTCCAAGATCCATGACTTCAGGAGCTCCAGGTAGTTGGTTGGATTTCTAGTACCAGGCATGATTTCCTTGTTGAGCAAGTCTTAAGTTCAATTACAGAGATACCGGCTCCCACCAAAGTGTAGTATGCCACTACTGCACACTTAGGGTTATTGGGCCATATTGGTCATTATGTAGTTTACAGGCATCATAGCTAGGTAAGACTATTGACTGCTTCCCTCCTTTGGAAATTGCATGGTTCCTTCTGGTATCATGAAGACTATTCCTCAAAAAGGAGGCTTTCAGATCCAGCTCAGGTCTCTGGACCCTGTGTTCAAAGTGCCTTGTCTTTGGCAATAGTGACTAACCTTGAAGGAATTTACTTATTTTCAATTAATTTCTTTCATAATATATTTTGATAATGTTTTCCATTCCCAACCCTTCCTAGAATTTACCCATCTAACTTTATGTTCTCTCAGACCAAACAAGCAAAAGGCCAATGAGACAAAAAATATGAAAACAAAACAAGTCCACAAAAACAAATATGAAGTTAGTTTGTGTTGGCCAACTAGTCCTTGTGGATGGTCTTGCCCTGGAGTGTAGTTGATATACCTGATGGTATTTCATTAGAGAAAAACTAATTTCCCATTTAACGACAGGTATCTATTACAAACAGCTTTTTGGTTAAGAGTGGGACCCCATGAACAATTCCTCATCTCAGTCCTGGGAGCCATCTGGCTTGAACCTGTGGTCTTAAACATGCTGCCACAGTCTCTGTGAGCTCAGATGTCCCGCTGAGCCTGGAAGACACTGTTCCCTTGGATCATCACCTCTGGCTTTTAGAATCTTTCTCAAGTTCTCCTCTTCCACATGTACTCCTGAGCCTTGGGTAGGAGGCAGTAAGGCTTGATGAAGACATCCCATTTAGGACTATGTGCTCCAAAGTCTTTCACTCTGCACAATGCCAGGTGTGGGTCTCTGTGTTAATTTCATCTACTGTGAGAAGCTTCTCTGATGAGGGCTGAGAGAGAACACTCATCTTTGAGTATGCCAGTATGTCATTAGATGTCATTTTATTGATATGTTCCTTTATGAAATAATAGTATTACATTTTCTCCTAGGGCCATGACCTATCAAATCTTGGCCACTTCAGCAGTGTTGGGTATGGGTTCCATCTCATGATTAGGCCTCAAGTTCCATTTTTTTTAAAGTGGTTGATTGGTTACTCCCATAACATCTGTGCCATTGTTACGCTAGCAGTATCTCCAGGCAGGTCACTACTGTGGGTTTCAGGGTTTGCAGCCAGGTGAAATTGATGATTATCTTTCTCCCCCAGTAGTGTGCATACCATCTTCTAGCACCGTGAGTGCTAGTCAGTAGAGATGAAGCTTCTAGTCAGGCGCAGCTTGACTGCAGTATTTGATAATGTAAGTAAGTAGTGTTTGGAAGAATTTTTTTATTGCCAGTGTTTTGTGATGAACAGTTTTTTATTTGTTTGATTTTTGTTTGTTGTTGCTTTGGATTCTGTTTGCATTGTGAGTCTATCTTGTGACTGGTATGTCTTGTAGCAGCTCCCTTGACATCGCAATATCTTTCTTTTAGAAGTTGCTATAAACACATATCCCACTGCTATTTTCCCACATCTTTCTACTTGGATGTCATGGGAATTCTGTGTCACACTTCTGCATCATTATACCTAAGCACAGACAGAGTATACAGAACTTCATTTCTTCAGCTGTGATGGCCAAAAACTCCCACTCTACAGATTTCACTGTTACTCAGGCTCAGGTACATGTATCACATAGTCAAACAAAAAGCAGGGGAGGGGAAACACCTGCCCTTCTTTTTCCCTATATGGGGAAAGAAGAGATGTAGGGAAACTTCCACAGCATTCTGATGTTTTCTCTTAAGAAGCGTCTGTATGTGGAATGTCAATTTTTTTAAAGACTTACATAAATTGAGCTAAGTTTCGACAACTCATTTGTTCTGCATATACTCTGTGGGTGGGGTAGATGTGTGCAGGGTATATGTGCAGTGTATATGGCAGCATGCGTGCACCTGTGCTAGCAAAGAAGCCAGAGGAAGAGGATGGTGTCCTGCTCTATCACTCTATCACTCTCCACCTTATTCCCTGGAGACAGAGCCTCTCGCTGAACCTGAACCTGGAGCCTGCTTACTTTGTCTTAGACCCCCTATAGTGCTGGGTTACAGGCCCCAATCAGATTTGGATTGTTCATAGGTGCTGAAATCAAAACTCAAGTCATCATTCTTGTGCAGCAAGTTCACTTAGCTGCAGAACCATCTCTCTACCCGTGTGTGTGTGTGTGTGTGTGTGTGTGTATGCACACACATCACTTTGTAACGTGGCAATACTATTTTTGTTGTCAGTTTAGAGTCTTAAATCTTACATAGTTTACTAAAACCTGGCTATATGTAATAATGTTGACTTTTAAACTAGCTTTGCTTCATAACAACCCAAAAGTTTTAAAATTACAACTGTTTGCTTGCCCACATGTATGTCAAAGAACCATATGTGTGCTAGGTGCCTATGGAAGCCAGAGGGGGATATTAGATCCTCTAGAATTGGAGTTGCAGACGATTGTGAACCACCATGTGGGTGCTGGGAACTAACCCTGAGTCCTCTGTAAGAGCAGCAAATCCTCTAAAACACTGAGCCATCTCTTCAGCCCCCAGAGAAATGGCTTTTAATATGATGTTTACAAAGGAAATATTCAAGCTCACAGCATGAAGGGTTAAGAGTAGACAGTGACTCTAGAAAACTCCACACCTTTCATTACGTCTGTACTATCCAGGCATCTGCACTGTCTCCATCACTATAACCCAGGGTAGAGGAGGGAGGTAGAACTGATCATCTTAGGCATAGTGCGTTATGCCTTGTAATTACAGCTTTTGGAGAATGTAAGGTAATAAGACTGCCAGTTCGAGGCCAGTACGACACCCTGGGGAGATTATATCTCAAAATTTCAAAACTTACCTCAGTAGCTATATTTGCCTAGCAACTGTAAGGCCGGGGTTCTGTCTCCAGTGTGGCAGAAATGAATTAGTGGATACATAGACAATAAAAAGATGGCATGGTCATGGAAACAGAAACGGGTGACATGGGGATGGTCTGCTGGATCTAAAGAAGACAGTTCTGGAAAGATGGATGAGCATGGCAACCTCCAGAGTCAGGGAAAGCTTGAGACTGGACAGATAGATGGGTGGTCAGGGACAGACACACTGTGTCACAGAAAATTCATAGCTGTGTGGACAGGGGCAGGGACAGACACACCAAGTCACAGAAAATCCATAGCTGTGTCTAAGATTTAAAAGTTTATAAGCCACTGTCCCATGTAACCTTGCCAACTGAAGGCTTTTTATATCATTCTTCCATTTCCTGAGGCTTCAGGAAGAAGCTAATGTCCCTTCTTGGTGAAGTTTAATGCGCCGAATATGTTTTTGTTTTGTCTTTTATTTTTCTGTTGTTTTATGCTGAAATGAAGGGGAAAACTGAAGGAAGAGGTGACATTATGTGTTTGTCTGCCCAGTACAGTGGGAGGAGAGAATCCTTCAGTCTGGCCAAAATTCAAGCTTCTGTTGCTTTGTGTCTTAAAGACCTATTTGCTCACCAAGGAATTAATGCAGCTGTGATAACCTGGAGCTTGAAGAAGACAACTGTCATGCCTCAGATTTTGGCATCAACAGCAATGTTACATTACCTTATTTTTGCTAAGTCAAACCAATTTGTGACATGTTTCACTCAACCAGGATGGGAACTCTGATCTCAGTCACTTTGAGGCCATGCTAGACATACATAAACTGGAAGGACATACGTAGCCTTGCAAGGCCACAGCAGGTCATTGTCTTACCCCACCGTGGTGATATGAATTCACAGCCTAAATGATTTTCTGCCATGCCTGGACACAGGTCAAGCGCCTTTGTGACAGGGCTGGGCTCCCTGAGCCGCTGTGCTATTCCCCAAGGTTCTGCCACTTGCCTATGGCACTGGCAGGACAGACTTCCATCCTCCTTCAAGTAGAGACATATGCCCTCTGTTGCTACCCCATTCTGTCTCTCTAGTAACAACAGTTCACCCTGCCACCAGTAAGAGACTTGGTGAGGAAAATGGGAAAGCCCAAAGTTTGTTCCAAGAGCAGAAGATTCATCTATATAGGAAGACAAAAAAAAAAAACCTAGTTACTGTAGTTACTTTGGAGGATGAAAGAAGAGAAAAGTAGAATCAAAACAAGAATTACTACTGAGCAATCAGTGGTGCTGATGCTGGCTAGCTGGAGGGAAGAATGCAGTGCTTCCTGGTTTGGGGCGTTCTCACAAGTGTGGTGAAGCTGAGTCTTCCTTCCCTTCCTTGGTCCCCTACAACTCTAAATTCCCCTTTCCACAGCTGTCCCTAATTCTTCTCTATTGCACTTATAAACTGTAACACATCCTCTCCTCATTTGTGTATGGTGTGAAAAGTCTCACAAGGGCACCAAAACTGTATTGTATTCAATTTCATCTCTTTAGGATATAAAGTATGAGAGTCGGTAAATACTGAGTACTGTAAAGACAATTTTTGTTAAAGGTGGTAACCCAGCCCAGACAACCCTGAAAGTGAAATAAAAGACAAAAACAAAACAACAACAAAATCTGGTTACATTGTGTCACCTCGAAAAGTTAAAAATAAAACAAACAGGATGAAGGCATTACATCTAGATAACACAGAACCCGCCTTCATGTGCACTGCAGGCCTATAAAGTACTTTATTTTACGTATATGGGTGTTTTGCCTGTGTGTGTGTCTATGCAGCATGTGTGCCCCCTGGAACTGCAGTTATGTATGGGGCACCGACCATGCTGGTGTTGAAAACTGAACCCAGGCCCTCTGCAAGAACAACAGTGCTCTAACCCTCTGAGCCATCTCTCCAGCTCCGTTTTTTCCTTGTAACAGGTTTATACTTTCAAAAGCTAATGAAAATAGAGTGTATAATTTTAAAACTAAAAAGAAATAATAATAGCCAATTGCGTCTAATACAATGTTTTAGGGGATGATAGACTCTCATTACAATTCATTGGCTACAGTGAGAGCTTCTATGATTTAAAATTATCAATTTAAATCTTGTTAATGTCAATATCCAAAATAACTAAATATAAGCACCTGAGACTTAGAAAATGTATCCTTCAGACAATGGTAAGTACAGAACTAAAAATCTGTAAAACTGAAATCATACTAGAAACTGCTCTGTTTATCCTCCAAAACTCACCCAAGCGGCTTCAAATATTGACCAGAACTGTGTCTGCTCATGTGTTCACTCACTCATTCACTCACTGAAGTGTTGGGATTGAATCCCAGGTGAAAGCTCTACGACCCAGTCATATCCTAAGACCTTTGTTTCTGTTTTGTTTTGTCTTTTGAGGTCTCCTCAAGTTCCTGGGCAGGCCTCAACCTCACTCTGCAGTTCAGGCTCAGTTTGAGTGCCTTTCCTCCTCCTATACTAGCCTCCCTAGTAACCAAAATTATATGTGGACTAATTCACCTGGCCTTGAACATGATTTTATATCATTCCCTATGCATTATAGCTTTAGAAACATACAAATATAAGCCCTAGATTTCATAATCTAAGGAAATACAGGTGACTTTTTGGAAGGCATCCCCAATAAATATTTGAGAGTACCACCAGTGTTGTAAGATGCCGCTTGACCTGAAAATTAATTGCAATGCTGTACTTGCATGCTCAAAGCTGCAGCACAGCCCACTGAAGCTGACAGCCTGACAGCGTGCTGCCCCAAGGCATTGCCCCTGCCTACTGGAACTTCCTCCCTTTCCTTCTGCTGCACAAACCATTCACACTTAAGCCATTTGGTAAAAGCTAATCACCAGGGTGCCCTGTCTTTCTTTATGGATTTCTACCACAGGGATGAGGCCTCTAGATGACACAGCACTCTCTTCCCTCTGATACAAACTAGAACACAGTCACACCATCTCACCCCATGTGCATGGACGCCACACCGCCAGCCTCCTCAGCCTTCTACCACTGCCTCCTTCTGTACCCTGCCATCTTTAACAGGCTCTTTCATATAACCAAGGCGTCATGCTCAGAAAGCATATTTGAGTTACTGGGTAGTTGAAACAATTGTTGCTTGTAAAACCTAGTTTACTTGTGTCTTGATCTAAACATAAATAGAAATTTTATTAATTCTAAGTAGGATTTAAAAATGAAACCAATTTATGTTCTTCACTTTCCATACCACTGTTAAGTATGAATGGGTTGATAAAAACACCCAGCCACATTTACTGTGATTTTTTATGAGACTGGGCAATAATGAGGATACAGTGAGTACTGGAAACAAAATAAGAAAATCTGAGACTGCAATGTGCTTCCTTGTATGGCCTGAAATACTGAAAACACCACCACCAGGAAATCTACTTCAGTTCCTTGCTAAGTGCTTCCTGTAACATTAGAGGTGGGGTGAAGGAGACAAAACTCCCTACTGGGTGTTCCCTGCAACAGCAGAAGTGGGGTGCAGGAGTAGGAAAGCAAGCAGTTTAGATAAAATGATAAAATTACCCAACAGACAGATCAGAAAAACCACTGGGTACAAGATAAGCTTTCCATTAATATAGACTTCAACATACATCTACACGGGATTTTTGATACCTTTGGATTTTTCATATCAAGATGAAAGTGTCAACTGCCATATGCTGTGGTTCTTTGTTCTTAAAAAACACACACACATCTGACACTATAGGTTGTCCTATCATCTGGAGCAACCCGTTCCAGAAAACAACTTTTATACCAGTGCGTGACTGCTATTAATGTGGCAGTCTTGAAGGCAAAGTGACTTGAGAGGCAAATGGGAGGACCCAAGCTGCAAAGGGACAGACATGTTCAAAAGGGCAGGGCAGTCTTCCCTTTCAATTTGCTTAAGTTGCCTGCCTTCTGTAGCGCCATAGCTGCATAAACCACAAAGTAAATACAAGAAACATAACACACATTCCTAAATCCTGCCTGACTCCATTAGAGACAGAGAAACCCTATTTAACATGGAGATCGTCTACCATAAACTGGTTCTTAAGATTCACTGAGAAGGGGGATAGGATAGCCGATCTGGTGAGGTCACGGGTATGTGCCTGAGTCCCGGGGAGCAGGGTCAGGCTATGAATGCTAGGGAGCTTTGCAGTGGAGTGAGGTCTACAGAGAGTTTAAAATCAACGATGAAGAAAGAGGACAAACTGTAGTCTCAAAACACTAGCATTTGTATTAATAATAGCAACTCGCTGCTAGCATGGCATGGAGATTAAAGAAATTCCAGGTTCTAAAATCAGTGGACAGTAGCCCCATGTTGATGGTGAGGAACAGGTGTGTCAGGGGAAAAAAGCAGCGTCACATAACCCTGGCTACCTTGAAAAGGCACACTGAAAGTTCTTAATCAAGCTGACTACACTAAAAACAACAGACAGAAGGCCTTTTGGGGGTTTTCAGATGGCAGAGAATAGTTCATTATGAATTCCATATGCTTATAAAAATTAGCAGATAACTCATGCAAATTTCAAGCAGGTTGGCGGAAACGTGGAGTTTGTAGCCATAACACCTGGGTGGAGGCCTAAAGCCTGCTGGCTGTGCTTCTGGGTGACTTCAGGTAGGGGATCCAGCTAGACTTCAGCTACCTTAAGTCAGGATCACAAGAGATGACCATTAGCCTCTGCAGTCCCAGAAAAGGAGACAAGTACTCTTCCCACTGGGGAGAAGTTGACGGTACGTATTTCATTTATAAAGGAGTTCTATTATTTAAAGAGCCTATTACTATGTTTTAATTTACTACCCTATCTAAAGTTTATGTAGTCTCACCAAGCACCACCCTAAACACTTCACAAATGACTCATTTAATGAGTCCCTCGTAAGCTTGTGAGGAATGCATTATTACACTTCAGAGATAAGGAGGCTGAGTTTATAACTTGCCATGTCTGCATAGCTATTAAGACAGAGCTAGAATTAGCATGCAGGCAACCCAGCTCCAAGATCCGTGTGTATTACAAAGTGATGGCAGCTACCTGCGAGCAGCTTGTTGCCTTAAAGACACTGTTATGGTGTTGTGAGGAGTTCCTAACATGTGTTATGACAGGTAAGTGATGCAGGAATTTGTAAGATACATGGTAAGTGTCATATGGTACCTTCCAAATAAGGACACTTTCATATCGCTAGGAAAAATGTTCTAGGACTATTAATCAGAGGTTAAAAACTTAACCAATGGGCTGCACATTAAATATGCTAACTTGACAAATTTTAGGTTATGTATGTGTTAACACAATTTTAAAGGGGATTTTAAAACATGACAACTTTTGTGTATGCAGTTTTAAGTATGTTATATACTCAGATTTCAAGTTCTAATATTTTTAATTTTATGAAACTGAATTAAGCAAGAAAGAAATTATTTTACACATCAATCCCAGTTCCCTCCCCAAGAAAAAATAAATATATATATGTAAAGAAAAAAGAAAGAAATTATTAACATTGCTATGCAAACTGATAATAAAGTAGCAGTAATATATTAATGAAGGAAGCAGAAAGAAAACACTGGGCCAGTAGGTAATTTTTTAATTATATTTTTTATGAATGTTTTGTCTGCATGTTCCTATGCACCACATGCAGCCTACTGCCCACAGGGGTCAGAAGGTGTTGGACACCCTGAAACTGGAGTCATGGATGGTTGTGAGCCACCATGTGGATGCTGGGAATGGAGCCTGGATGCTTTGGAAGAACAAGTGCTCCTTTTTGCTGAACCGCCATCTCTAAACCCACCCCCAGGAGGTGATGTTCGAAGCTGGTGCCTGGCTAACCTGCTGCTCTCTCCTGCTGCTATAGAGGCTGAATGGCTGGCAAGAAGGCTGGGAAGAATTGTGAGACATGGCAAGGTCGAAATGAATCCTGAGAATGAGTGTGTGCTCGTTTGCTCTGAGCCTTTAAGAGTCAGAACTGGCCTTATGTGTCTAAAGCAGCAGTGCTAATGTATAGTGGGTAGCAAGGTCTCAGCCTAAAGCAACAGTAACACACATGGCCGCTGTTTGCTAACCTGCACCTGCTTGGCTCTTTAGAAACAATGTATTTATTCTGGACAAACACCAGGAAGAGCCTTCAGTCTTTTATCAGGGATCATGATGCTTACTACGGTGTTTTCATCCATGACTTTACTACTTGGTGGCAGTCCCCTTCTACTTCTAATTGTTGAGTGTTTTTATCATCAGGGGTGTGGAACCTTGCCAAATGCATTTCTGCACCAACTGAAGTTATGTTTCCCCTTCATCCTGTTAATTTTGTACACTGCCCTGATGACATATGTGGATACTTCTTTGCATTCTGGAATAAACCCTGCTCGGGTATAATGAATAATTCTGGCAAATGTTTCCCAGAAAGCCTGATGAGAAGGCAGTAGTAAACTACATGGCACAGCATGAAGATGCATGCTTCTGTGCCATCCCCATCTCTTTATCTATCTAGCTGTTTTCTTTATGAGTAATATGAAAACTTTATGTAAAACCCTGAGAGAAATGTCTCACATGTTACGAACACTTGCTGCCCAGATGGCAGCTCATAACAGTCCTTAACTCTAGTCCCAGGGTTCCAGGTCACTCTGCTGGCCTCTGTGGGTACAAGGTACCCAGACTGTGCCTTATATACATGCACATACAACACCTGTAAACATAAAATAAAAATAAATATTTTTTTAAAAAATCTGAAATTTGAATTTGCAACAGTCTATCTCCAGCAATACACAAAAGAGTTTGTCATATAAGAGCAGAATTTGAGGAACTTGATTTTGGAACTTAAAGTGACCTACAAAAGGCATCCTCACTCTATCTACAAAGGAGCAAGTGAAGAAAAAGATAGGGATAGAGCAGTAAGGAAGGAAACAGAGCCCTAAACCACAGCCAAGGAAAGAACCGCAGAGCCTATGGGATCTAGCAAGTCATCCACACAGATCCCAGCTAGGGAATTCGGAGAGGGAGAAGAGAAGCAAATACCCTTCCCAGCCTCACTCACTCACTCTGGTCTTCACACTGTCGGTTTGCGTGAGCACCTCTGAACCCCTGATCTTTGCGCAAGGACCTCTGCTGAAGCTTTAGCAGGTTAAAAACAAAAGCACATGGCTCTTGATTCCAGAACTTGGCTATCTTCTCTATCAGACTTTCCCCCTGCCCAGGAGATTGATAGTGAATTGATCATCACAGAGTTTCAGCACTGAGGATAATATGTATTCAGATAATTTATAATACACTTTGACTTTCGTGCTTACAAATGAATATAATTTTTTAAAGAAATGTCTTAGTCTTTACTTGCCACACTGGCTACAGAGTCTACAGCCAGCTAGGTTTGTGAGCAGCTAAGACAACACACAATCCTTGCTTTTGTCTATGGTTACCAGCAGACCTATCTAGGAATAAATACATCCAAAGGAGAGAGCAGAGAAGGGGCTTCAGAGTGAGGGTACACATTTACACTCAAACGGGATTTCCTTCTAACTGCTTTCAAACTGAATTATACAAAAAACACTACACATGCCAAAGGTAAAGTAAAACCCATTTAAAACAATCTGAAATTGCCACCGATTTAATTTTACTGAGATTGGATTACATGATTTATCTGAACATATACTAAGGTATAGATCTGAATATGTCCTTCTCACTATTTAAAAAAAAAGTCAAAACCAAGTCAAAGGTATCTATATTTACGATGCCTACTTTTAACAGGTTTTTAATGACAGCACGGTTTGTAGATAATGGCTTCAGTGTCGGGTGTAAGCACAGATAGCCGAGCTGGCTTATGTTCACCTACCGCTATTCCTTGGAAACAAGTCCAACTCACCTCTCATCCCTAGCCTGAGAATCCAATCTATAAATTCACTGTAACATGCAAATTAAAGTTTAAAAAGAGTGCAATGACAGCAATGAAGTCAGTGTAATGAAATACTCCATTTGAAATTTGAAAAGCTTGGTGTATTCCGCAATTAATTTACAGTCTCGGGAGAATTTAAAGGATGACAGTCTTAGAAACAATTTTAAAAGTGCATTCGTTAGTTGATTTTTACTATTGGAAAATCTTTAAAACTCCCACAGCTATTTTATATACACAATTTCTTTTAGAAAAACCATGTTTCAATTTAAGAGCATACTATGCATTATTTTACTTCTATAAATCCAAATGTGAATGATTGTTTTAAAATCTGAGACAAAAATTGACAACAGGCAGAAGGAACTGCAGAAAGTTACTGTACCTACCTTTAATGAGAGACTATAATGCGCAACAAATGTTGCACTTATCCACGCTGTTGAGTGGGGGTCACCCAGAAATTCTATGTGATACTTTTCAACATTTCCATCCTGGTCATACTTCACGTATTTCCCTTTGAAAGGATCAGGACAAAGTATCCCTGGCCAACTTTCAAAAAACAAATGTTAAAATAAGTTTCATTCTTTTAAAAAAGTAACTCATTGATACATTTGCCACAATCAAATATTGAACTTGTTTCTTTGAATTTTAACAACTTCTACAAACATAGATTTATTCCTACTTACACCTTTCAAAGATAATAAGCAAGTAATAAATTGTATCTTTGTGTCAATAAAATGTTTTGATGCTGTCACAGAGAAGATGAAAAAGAATTATAAAATACATGATATCCAGAATCCATATAAAATGTTTGGACACCACCAGCAGGCAAAAGGGGGTGCATGATGGTGAATGATGCATCAAATTCTCTGCAGAATGAATTAACTCTAGCCACAAAAGAAAATGGTTAGTTATCAAAATGTTAACCACAGATAACAGCTTCTACCAAAGTGAGAGAAAGCTATGTAGATGAATGGATCTAAGATAGATAGATAGATAGATAGATAGATAGATAGATAGATAGATACTATATGCAATAAGTAGATGAGAGATACATAGATGATAGGTAATAGGTGATAGGTAGATGATAAGTGATAGAAGATAGATAATATGCCAGATAGACACAGAAGGCAACTTATAGATATATGATTAATTTTAGATAATAAAATTTAGATAATAAATGACAGAGAGATACAAAGCAATAAAAGCCTAAAGATAAGTGATAGGTGATAAATTATAGATAGATGAGAGATACATAGCTATAGGCAAATAGCTAACAGTTAGATAAATAGGTGACAGGCAGGAAAGCAACTCAAAGCTCATACAGTGACAGCACTGTGGAGTAAAGCACAGGAAAGGCAGGTTCAGCTCCGCTGTTCCAAACTGTTCTTCCCCTCTATCTGCTCAACTGACAAGTCACTAAAATACATATATACCTGTAAAGAAACTTTGGATGTTTGGGAGCTGGACAGATGACTCATTGCTTGAGAGCACTGACTGCTCTTCTAGAGGATTTGGGTTCAGTTCCCAGCACCCACACAGTAGCTTACAAGCATCTGTTGGAACTCCAGTTCCAGAGCATCTGAAGCCCTCTTCTGGCTTCCACGGGCACCAGACACACAAGTGGTGCACAGACAAAACACCCACACACAAAAAGTAAAATTTGAATGTGATGTTTATTTTGACATAAATCTCTATAGACCTCATTTTCTCCTTTGGCCATTCAGTTCCCACTTACACAGCTTTCAATTTTTCTACTTTCTGTCTTTTAATCATGACTTTTAAATTGTGTGTGTGTGTGTGTGTGTGTGTGCACGCATGCATGTGTGTATGTGTGTGTGTGTGTGCACGCGTGTATGTGTGTATGTGTGTATGTTGTATGTGTGAGAGTGTGTGTCTGTGTGTGCGTGGTGTGTGTGTGCGTGTGTGTGCGTGTGAGTGAGTAGGTGAAAGAGCAGTATGTACTCTTAATTGCTAAGCCATCTCTCCTTGACAACACGGCTAAGCAAAGGCTGAAAACAATATCCCATCTGGAGTACAAGCCAGGAAGTAGAGAGCAGGCCCTGAAAACTGCTGATGTCAGCAGACCCACGCCTGCTCTACTTGATGTAGTCACTTCTATACTAAAAGGAAGCTGAAACAACCAAAAGACTTACAGGTCACAACCATCTTAAAATTCCCTGATTGTGAATATAAATAAAAACAAAGTTAGGTATGGAATGGTGGCACAGGCCTTCAATCTCAGCACTCACAAGGCAGACACGTGTATTTCTGTGAGGTTGAGGCCAGTGTGATCTACATTTAGATCCAAGCCAGACTGGCTACATTAGTGAGAGCCTATCTAAAAAGAAAATTTAGCACTAAGAAAAGTAATGCATTTGCTCAATATTTACCAGGAAGTAGATGTTTGTCTCAGCAAGGCTACTTTTTGGCCTTCAAATAAAACATACTAATTACTGCTATGTGTCCTATTTATTTTGTGTATTAAATCAACACTTTCTTACATATTTCATGTTACCTTATATAAATTGTCTGTCTTAGAAAAACTATACCTCTGAAATTAAAATGATTATTTTGTATTCAAGTGGCAAAATGTAAATTGTTAGCTTGAAGTGCTGTGTTAGGATCTAATCTATACTTTATCCATAGTAAAAGTTTTATATACATACACATTTATTTTGTTTTCCTCTATGGCCTCAAATGATCCTCCTGGCTTATTCTCTAGAGTGCTGGGATTACAGGTGTACCAGCATGCCCGAGTCTAATTAAATTTTACCAACATTTCAACATCTGGCCTGAAACTCTAGAATTAAAGCAGGAAGGAAAGGCAAAAAAATCAAGTAAGGACCCCGTGATAAAGAATGACGGCAGAAGTCTGACAAAAGTTCACAGCTCTAGACTGTGTACATCTAACACTATAGTGCTGAAAGCTGTCCACCCGTCCAGTCTGTGCATCAGCAGCCCTGTAAAGTGGGAAAGCTAATAGCAGTCAAGTGAAGAGAGTCCTGCTCTCACTCTGCCTTTTACCTGGAAACAGGCTTTCTGAAGGCATCTACTTCTTGCTATGGTTCCTAACATGTTATTAAATTCAAATAAATTTGTGATTCATACATTTTTGTTTCAGGGAAGTTAAAAGTATGTATGTCATCATCATAAGGCTGAGATGTGTCCTGACAAATTTAGATGTTGGAAACCTAATTTCCAGTATCTCAGAAGGTGTTCAGAGAAGGGCCTTTAAAGAAATAACTGAGAAAGCAGACGAGGTGCCATATGTATGCGCTCCCTGCACTCAGGAGGCAAGGCAGAAGGATTGGAGCCCAAGAGCAGCTGAACTACATGGGAGCTTGTCTCAAAATGACAAGAAGTACTCAGATAAAACTGAACACATTCGGATAGGCTCCATGTCCTAGAAGACCTGCCTCATGGGACGAGAGCAGAACAGACATGTGGAGGGAAGAGTACATGAGGACGTGGCAAGAAAGTGGTCAGCTGTAGTCAAGGAGAGAGCCTTCAAGGAAATCATCCATGAGATACCCTGATCTCAGGACTTGGAGCCTGCTGAAAAGCACATCTGCATATGTAAAGCGGGTAATGCATTCTGCTTGGTTACAGCAGCAGCCAGAGGAAGCCAATGTGACCACGTGTATGAGGGTGACTGGGGCAGGTAAAAAGAAGAATGGTTTAAAATGATCTCCCCTTGTCTATCAAGCTCTGTGTGTGCCTTTTCATAAGTATGAGCTGTGCTGTATGGGAGAAAACACGAGACCAACAGGAAAAGTACTGCTCTCCTGAGAGCTGTTTGCTTTTATTAAAAAAAAAAGACTTAATAAACATTTCTACATTCTGAATCAGTTTCTCTTAAACATTCTTGACTCAACTCATCTGAACCACAGTAACTCTAGATGCTGGCAAGATGGAGTCCCTGACACTAAGAGTAGCCTGTAAAGCCACAGGCTGATAAAGCCCACTTAACCTGTGCTGTCCTGCTAAGCACCTCTGCCAGCAGCAGCCAACTTTGACTTCAGGGTCTAGAGGTCTGTTTAATTAAGATCAGATTTTTTTTACTGTTTCTTGTGGATTAATTCTATCTTAACATGTTACTATTGTAATTTATCTTGTTATTATCATTCTATACATTTGTGCCATTGGATACACAATGAAAGTATATTTCAGTTTCTTAATTTGAAATTTAAATTTGTGCTCAACTTAGCTCATAAAGAAGAACATAAATGATACACAGTCAAATGCATTCTATTCTCTGAAGAATGGGAGATGCAGCTGTTTTTCAGGCATGTCAATAACAACAATCACAAATTAGAGATAATTTAGGGACTTGAATAAATATATTTCATGTAAAATTTTAAGTTCTTTGTCTCAGTTACTAATTCCTACTGAAATTTTCTGGTTTTCAGATATATTGATTGGTAAAAGCAAATTCATTTCTTGAATTACAGTTATCGAAACATCAAATTTCCCATTTGGAAATTGCTTTCAAAATGCATTTTTAACTCTGCTTTCAAAATGTTTGCTTTAGAGATAAAAAAAATGATAGAAAACTATAAATCCCTTTATGATAATTTCAGTAAATGTTCATATTATGTGTCTGTTAAAATATTGGATCTTATATAACCAATTAATGCCCATGTTAATTATAATGTGGGAGGGAACAATAATGTCTACAATAATGTCACTTTGATTCCTAGAAAAGCCTTCACGAAAAAGGGCACAGATGTCATAAATGTGACAAGGCAGTAAGTGTATGTGTTAGGGCCGTCATGACAACTATCACAGATTTGCCAGAAGAAGCGAGAGAACTTTACTCTGCAGCCCCATAGGCGAGTACTCCAGACTGAAGTGGGAACAGTTTGTCTCTTCTGGTCTCTCCCAGGCTGGCAGACGCCAGCCAACTTTCTAGGGTTATTTTCTGTCTTTCTGTTTTGCACATGCATGCCCAATCCAAGTCTTAAAAGAACACCAGCTAAATAGAATTAAGGCATCCCCAATGGGTCTCATTTGTAATTAATCACTTCTTTAAAGGTCCTACATCTAAATATAGTCACATTCTGAGTTATTAGGAGTTTTGGCAGCATTTAACATATGAATGTTAAGGTTTCATAACTTATCAAAACATAGTGAGTGCTGCTTAAATCTACATATTGACTTGAAGGTCTATTGCACATACACACATATCAGAACAGGCTTCTCATAGCCTCTCTTTTATGGTCAAGCCCTTATTATCTTCATAGACAACAAGATAACAAGTCAATATACCTTAGTTTTCTAATGTAAAAGTTTACAAAACGAGTAAAAGTTTCTGAAAGGGTAGTATTGGTGGCAGCACTTACTCAGAATCCTGTACGGTTCCATCAGAAAGACACTTGCCATACAACAGTCATGAAGAAGCTGAGTGACAGACAGGCTACTGTACACACACCAAAACAGGGTCAATACCCTCCACTCCCTAGGGACCTGGCAGTATTGGTATTTGTGAGACAAAACAAGGGTGAGTGGGAAATGCACACAGATCATCTGACAAATTTGAGAAATGAAAACTTCTACGTGGTGGCAAGCTTCTGGAGAGTCCCGCAGGCTGAGCTGAAGGCAACAGGCAAAACTGCAAGGTGGCAGGGAACGATGCTGAACATGTTGGAGTATGGGGAACCCTGGGAACACCAAAATTTATCATAGATAATGTCCAAGATAATGTCCAGAGCTAACTTGATAAAAGCCAACTTCTGGGAGAAGAGTAAAGTCAAAGAGGACAGAGTCAGCGAGAAGAAAGGAGCCTGTCTATAAGGCAGGAGAAACAGAGACAATAAGAACCAATCCACAGGGTCTCCCTCTGCTCTCCAGGGTCCAGGGAGAAGAAATCCACCGCTCCTCTTGTCACATCCTGGAGTCCAATAGCCAGGAACCACCAGAGAAGAGATCCATTGTCTGGGAGTAGTGGGCAGCTACTGAAAACAAGGAGCAGCCAGGGGTTGGGGACCCTGGGGACACTCTGCCATGGTCAGGCTGAGTTAGAGATGTCCACAAGAGGTTCCTTAGGAGACTGAGGAGGTTGGACCCAAACTGATGAGAAGTTTTGGCAGCAAGGAGCAGCAACTGTGAGAGCAGTGTTTGGTGGCCTCTCTGTGGTGACACACAAACACCTCTGTTATCTGGGATTGCCTGGCCTCCAGGCCTGAGGCTTGCTGCTAGGTAGGACTGAGAGCTCTGAGCCAAGGTCAGGCAGAATCCACAGCAACAAAATTTACTTCTCAGCCTCCTCCATCCCCACAGGATCACAAAAAAAGCTAATCCTTATATGAATGAGTACATACCATGTTCCTCTTTTTTGTGAATGTGTTACCTCATTCAGGATGGTTTCTTCCAGTTCCATCCACTTGCCTGCGAATTTCAAGATTCCATTTTTTTTTTTTTTTTTTTTTTTTTTTTTTTTTTGCAGAGTAGTAGTCCATTGTGTAGATGTGCCACATCTTCTTTATCCATTCTTCAGTTGACAGGCACGTAGGTTGCTTCCAGGTTCTTGCTATTACAAATAATGCTGCTATGAACATAGGTGAGTGCATGTCTTTGTTGCATGGATATGGATCATTTGGGTGTATGCCTAAGAGGGGGATTGCCAGATCCTGTGGTAAACTAATTCCCATTTTCCTGAGGAATCACCATACTGATCTCCAAAATGGCTGTAAGAGTTTGCACTCCCACCAGCAGTGGAGGAGTGTTCCCCTTTCTCCACATCCTCTCCAACATGAGTTGTCATTGGTCTTTCTAATTTTAACCATTCTGGCAGGAGTAAGATGGTATCTTAAAGTTTTTTTAATTTGCATTTCCCTGATAGCTAAGGATGTTGAGCACTTTCTTAAGTGTCTTTCAGCCTTTTTGATTTCCTCTTTTGAGAATTCTTTCTTCAGTTCTGTATCCCATTTTTTAATAAGGTTACTTGGTGTTTTGTTGACTAGTTTCTTGAGTTCTTTGTATATTTTGGAGATCAGCCCTTTGTCAGATGTAGGATTGGTGAAAATCTTTTCCCAGTCTGTGGGCTGCCAATTGGTCTTGTCCACTGTGTCCTTTGCCTTACAGAAGCTTCTCAGTTTGAGGAAATCCCATTTATTAATTGTTGATCTCAGTGTCTGTGCTCCTGGAGTCATGCTCCTGGAGTTATGTTCAGGAAACAGTCTCCTATACCAATTTGTTCAAGGGTACCGCCTACTTTCTCTTCTAAGAGGTTCAGTGTGGATGGATTTATTTTGAGGTCTTTGATCCATTTGGACTTGAGTTTTCTGCGTGGCAATAGAAATGGATCTATCTACAGTCTTCTACACATCATCATCCAATTGTGCCAGCACCATTTGTTGAAGCTGCTTTCCTCCCCCCCCCCATTGTATTCTTTTAGCTGTTTTGTCGAAAATCAGGTGTTCATAGGTGTGTGCGTTAATATCAGGATTTTCGGTTCGATTCCATAGGTCTACCTGTCTATTTTTGTACCAATACCAGGCTGTTTTCAAAACTATAGCTCTGGAGTAGAGCTTAAAGTCAGGGATGGTAATGCCTTCTGAAGTTCTTTTATTGTACAGGGTTGTTTTGGCTATCCTGGGTCTTTTGTTTTTCCATATAAAGTTGATTCTTATCTTTTTGAGGTCAGTGAAGAATTGTGCTGGGATTGTAATGGGGATTGCATTGACTCTGCAGATTGCTTTTGGCAAGATTGCCACTTTTACTATATTTATCCTACTATCCAAGAACATGGGAGATCTTTCCATTTTCTGATATCTTCTTTAATTTATTTCTTTAAAGCCACAAAGTTCTTATTATATAGGTCTTTCACTTGTTTGGTAAGCATTACCCCAAGATACTTTATGTTGTTTGGGGCTATCATAAAGG
Source organism: Phodopus roborovskii (assembly GCF_943737965.1). Classification (NCBI taxonomy): domain Eukaryota; kingdom Metazoa; phylum Chordata; class Mammalia; order Rodentia; family Cricetidae; genus Phodopus; species Phodopus roborovskii. The sequence continues at coordinate 6,222,509 of NW_026125295.1, forward strand.
ATGATGTTTCTCTGATTTCTTTCTCAGCCTCTTTGTCATCTGAATATAGTAGGGCTACTATTTTTTTTTTTAGTTTATCTTGTATCCTGCTAGTTTGCTGAAGGTGTTTATCAGCTGTAGGAGTTCCCTGGTAGACTTTATTGGGTCGCTTACATATCGTCTGCAAATAGAGACAGTTTGACTTGTTCCTTTCCAATTTGGATCCCCTTGATCTCCTTTTGTTGTCTTATAGCTGTAGCTAGAACTTCCAGTACGATATTGAAGAGATATGGAGAGAGAGGGCAGCCTTGTCTTGTTCCTGATTTTAGAAGAATTGCCTCAAGCTTCTCTCCATTCAGTTTGATGTTGGCTGTTGGTTTACTGTATATTGCTCTTATTATGTTTAGGTATGTTCCTGTTATCCCTGATCTCTCCAAGACCTTTATCATGAAAGGGTGTTGAATTTTGTTGAAGGCTTTTTCAGCATCTAGGGAGATGATCGTATGGTTTTTCTTTTTCTGTTTGTTTATATGGTGGATATATACGTTGATAGATTTTCATATGTTAAACCTGCAACACAGGGATGAAGCCTACTTGGTCATGGTGGATGGTTTCTCTGATGTATTCTTGAATTCGGTTTGCCAGTATTTTATTGAGTATTTTTGCATCAATGTTTAGCAGGGATATTGGTCTGTAGTTTTCTTTCTTAGTTGTGTCTTTGTGAGGCTTGGGTACCAAGGTGATTGTGGCCTCGTAGAAAGAGTTTGGTTGATTTTAGACCTAGAGCAAAGGATCACTAGCCTATAATTCACACCACCAGAGGAACCAGGATACAAGGTGTATTCTAAGAGATTCATATAAGGTCCCTCATAAAAGGGGAAAGCGACAAATCCCCCAGAGCACATGGGAAGGTGGGGCAATGAATGGAGAGAGAAGTAGGAGAAAGAGAAGGGGAAGAGAGGAAGGCACGTGCAACTAGGAAGATTGAGTCGGGGTAGGAATAGAAGACAGAAGAGAGAGAGAGAGGGAGAGAGAGAACATAAAAGAGGGAGCCATTATTGGTTGGAAGAGAAAACTGAACCTAAAGAAAGGTCTAGAGACCTAAAAGACTGACTCCAACTAAAAGTTTGAGCAACAGTGGAAAGGCTACCATAAATGCCCTTCCCTGATAGTGAGATCAACAACTAACTTATCCACCATCATAGAGCCCTCATCTAGTACCTGTTGGAAACAGAAGCAAACACCCTCAACTAAACACTGAGTTGAACTAGAATCCAGATGAAGAAAGAGAGGACAAGTGCAGGTTGCAGAAACACATAGAAACAGCTGACCTGAAGAAGGAGGAGCTAACAGGCCCCCAGACTGATAACTGGGAATCCAGCATGGGACTGACTCAGACCCCCTGAACATGGGTCTCAGCTAGAAGGCCTGAGCAGTCTAAGTGACCTCAGACAGTGGAACCAGGATGTATTCCTGGTGCACAAAAGGACCTTGCGAACACATCCCCCATGAATGGACATTCCCTTAACCTAGAGACAGGAGAGAAGTCCTCGTCCCTACTTCAAATGAGATTTACATGACCCCACCTGAATGGCATAGCCCTACATGTGGAATGGGGGTGGGGGATGGGAGAGGAGGGTGGTAAGGATACATGTGAGGGGGAAGAGAAAGAGGGTGGGAGGGAGGGAGGGAGGAGGAACTGGGATCGACATGTAAAATTAAAAAAATAATAAAGTAAAAAAAAAAAAGAAGAAGAAGAAGAAGAAGGAGAAGAAGAAGAAGAAGAAGAAGAAGAAGAAGAAGAAGCTAATCCAGCCATCTGCCCTAAATGATGTGGCAGATTTTAACAACTCCCCCATAGGAGGCCTCACCCTCACTGGAGAGCAGAAAGGGGATGTGATGGGGGGGTGGCTATGGGAGGATAGAGAGAGGGAACTGGGATTGATATGTAAAAAAAGACTGTTTCTAAATTAAATAAATAAAAAACATAAAGATGTCAAGTTGCTCAACAAAATTAAATATTGTAGATATAATGTACATGTGTGAACTAGAAAAACCTTAAGAGGAGTGAGTAAAGAGTGAAAAAATAATGAAAACCTTTTCAAACTTCAAAAATGAATGCTAAATTGGAAGGAATATAAAAAAAAGAACTCATACCTTCACAGAAATAAAATATGTAGAGGAAAAATATTTAAAATTTTAAAGGGCTAACAAGATGAAAACAGTTCAAGAAAAAGAAATATAAATATAGAAAAGATTACCTAAGTTATAACATAAACTCCTGAAGTAAAAAGCCAAAGCCGTGTGATGGGACAGCACGCCTTTACACTGAGAAAGTTCACCTGAATTCAAGCGTTACACACTGAAAATACACAGTATATGTCTGGAAAGTTCACATGAATTCAAGTGTTACACACTGAACATACACAGTATATATCTGGAAAAATTCAACCCAGAATGCAAAACTCTGGGATATAACAAATCCAGATAAATTTAATGAAAAATGTGTAAGCATCTACAGCATAATTAAGATCCTCAAATGTTTGTCATTTGGAAACACACTTATAAATAATTAATTTCAATGAGAAATTGGCAACTATTTCAAGATGAATAAAACACAATGTTTATCACGGTTCTTGAAAGAAAATTTGTAGCCTTGTTTAAATTAAGATGAAAAGATAAGAAATGAATTAAATTACCTCTCATTTAAGAAAGCAGAAGAGTGAATACAACTCAGATGACAAAGACAGTATCAGAGATTGACAATTAAGGGACCATTGGGACGGCCCTTGGAACAGGCCTGATGACATGAGTTCCATCCCCAGGACCCACATGGTGGAGAAACTGACTGTGGAGATTATACCTGCCAGACACACAGTGTAAACCATGAACTCTGGAGATAACTGGGATGTGTCAATATAGGTCAACTGATTTAACAAATCACATTGTATGGGGTATAATGGAGGACGGGTGAGTTCTGAGTGAACAAAAGACATATGGAAATGTACTTAGACCCAATTATTGTGAACTCAAGGCTACTCTAAACATGAAAATCTGTTTTGTAAAATCATAAATAATTCTGGATGAAAAGTTAGAAACAAGCAAAGCCACTCCAAATGCAAACAACACAAAGCACAGGGCTGAGAGTATAGCTTGGCAATAGTGTTAGCTTAGCAAGTTCGAAACTCTTAGTATTTGATTCACTGCAACACACACACACACATCTACACAGACCCACAAACCCACATGAAAATAAGTAAATGTAATAAAAATTTAAATATATCAGTAATTAAGTAATAATTAATTAATAATGAATAGACAATAAATAAATCCCTTACCTTGGCCAATTCTGTAATTTCACCAAAACCAGGCTTCCCAGAGGAAGCTGTGAATAGACGAACTTATACCCGCTTTCAAGGAACAGAGACTCTGCAGGAAAATCCTCTTCAGACGCTGAGCAGCTGTTGTGGCTGGAGTCAGCATTCATGAAGCAATACCACGGCTGGCTGTGCTCCACCCTGGCCGCAGCTTCCGGAGGCAGCAACCTCCACTTCAAGCAGCTTTCATTCTCACACTGGACCCACGTTCTGTTCACAAACTCACTGCTTTCCAGGGCTGGGTCCATTGAGCTGCTATTGACCACTCCACTAGATTGGTTTTTTTCTTTTCTTTTTCTTTTTTTCCTCAGAAGTGAATTGAATCTGAAAAATAAAAATAATACAGATTCAAGAATACGAGATCCAATTTAAATCACAACAAAAAGTTGGTATATTTTCTGCCCACTCCTGTGCTCCTGACACAAAAAACTTGCATCTTGACATGTGGTGCTCTGTTGAGCCACAGCAATAACACAGCAGCCATGTAAATTACCCTTACAACAAGTGCTCTGAGATTAAAAATAGGACAAATCTATCGTATGATGAGAGTCTAGCTCAGCAATGCCTATTACTGACACTATGCACAAGATATTGCTTTTTGCTTGAGATAAATATACGCTATAGCTCAGGCTGGCCTCAAACTCTCCACCCTTTTGCCCAAGCATCCTGGATGCTAGGATGAGCATAAAACACACAGAGCTACCGGGTGTCGGCGCCTTATGCACACAGCTCATGTTATACCCATTTTTCCAAGGAAACTGAAGCTAAGAAAAGCATGATTAAGCCTCAGGCACAGTACCCTGTAGAGCTGAGCTTCAAACCCAGACAAGTGTGCTCTTGTCCTTAGGCACACTTCTCTAGGGTACGTAGACAGCTTCATGCATCTGGAAAAACCAAATGCAGCAAATATTCCACCTCAAAAAAACTAATGATTTAAAAGTTAGATGAGCAACCTTCTCCTTCGGAAGCTCTGCCCCTTATCTCACTAATAAGACATCTTCTCAGAGCTTTATTATGGGGAGTCTACATGTATGAATAGAGCTGTGTGTTAAAATCTCCCAAATTCAGCATCAGTAACAACACTGAAGAAAATACTAAAAATGTAACTAAATACTAACGAAGTAACTACTGATGAAACTAAGTATTGGCAATGTATTTCCCAATTGTCTATTTTTTAAAAGCAAAGAGATGTGGGAGCTGGCAATATGGCTCAGTGGATAAAGGGACCTGCTTTCAAGACTGGTAAACTGAATCCGATCCCCAGAACTTACATGATAGGAAGAGAAAACTGACTCCCACAAGTGCTCTTCTTATTTCCCCGTGCATGTCATAATATATGGACACACACACACACACAGGCACACGCACATATATGCTAACTAAATAAGTATTAAAAATATGTTGGCATACAACAGTGATTAATCAGTACAACATTGCTATCCAAATACTAGCATCATTCAAAAAGAACTTTTAATTCACAAGTTAATCAAATATTTATATCTTACTTACATTTATTCATTATGTTCATTACTTAAGCCCCAACAAATTGCATTTAAAATAGCCAATATATGCATGAGCTATTGATTACTAAGTTTAAAATTTTTAACACCTTTTTATTAACAGCACTTTTATATTTCCTATTTATGTTTTAAACTTTCCATTGTGTATGGTATAATGTTGTTACATAAGATCATTATAAGTAGATATTTTATGTTGGGCAAATTCCCCTCATAACCATCTACCATGGCCTTCCTTTTTCACCCATCCTCCCTCCTGTTAGTGCTAATTATTTCCTGAGAGTCCAGTTTCACTTTATATTTATGTCATACAAGCATTTATAACTTTCCATACCTACATAAAACATATGAACCATGAGTCTTAAAAACATTTTTTCTGAAGCTACCTTAATTGACATGTGTTATCTCCAATTACATACACTTTCCTAAAATAAGGTGATTCATACTTCTTTATGGATGAAGAAATTCCATTGTACAAACACAACAGATTCTTGTTCTCTACTCCATTTGTCTGTTGCTAGAAATATAGGTTGGCTCCATAACTCCATAACTGAACTACTGTAACCACTGTTGTGATGAACATTGATGTGCAAGGATCTCTGTGATATGTTGTGTGATGATATATTATTTATGATTTAATAAAGCTTGCCTGAAGGATCAAAATGCAAAGCCAGACATACTAGTTAGTTATAGAAGCTGGGCACTGGTGGCACAACCTTCAATCCCAGGACTCAGTAAACAAAGGCAGATGGATCTCTGTGGGTCCAAGACAACCCAGGCTATACAAGATTGAACCAGTCTAAAAGAGAGAGCTCACATAAAGGAGATGTCAGCACTTGGGATCCCACACCTTTAATCCCGGCTCTAGAGAGGTATATATAAGATAGGACCAGACATTCAGTCTGGGGCATTTTGGTCTCCAGGCAGATTCAGGCAATTAGTCTCCAACAATATTGAGGGCAGCATTGCTTCAGTATAGGTAGAGGTAAAAGCTCTTGGCTACTTTGCTTCTCTGATCTTCAGCTTGAAGCTTGCACCCCAATATCTGTCTCTGGGCCTTTTTATTTTTTACATTACAATGTTGTCTTGGAGTTCTTTGGGGAAATATCCAGGAGTGGTATAACTAGGTCATGTGGAAAACTTAGTATTTTTTAGAACCTCCATACCAATTCCTACAGTGGCTGTACTAGTTCACATTCCCACACATAGTGGAGGCCTCACTTTGGTCTACATGCTCACCAGAATGTATCGTTTTCTTGATTACTGATATTCTGGCTGGGGTGAGATAGAATCTCAATGCAATTTTAATTTGCATTTATATGATAAAGAGGTTGAACTTTTTATATGTGTTTATTGAACAAATTTATGTTTCATTATTTGAGCACTACCTGTTCATTTAGCTATTTATTGACTTGTTTGAATGCTTCGCTTTCGAGTTATTTCCAAATTCTAGATATGAATGTGCCACATGTACAGTTAGCACAGATTTTCCCCCATTCTGTAGACTATTGGTAAACTCTGCTCATTGTTTCCGTAGCTCTGCAGAAGCTCTCTGGTTTCAGGAGGTCCCATTTGTCAACTGTTGACATTATATTCTGAGTGAGTGGTCACCTATTCAGGAAGCTCTTGCCATTGCCTCTGTCTTAAAATAATTCCTTTATTTTTTTCTTCTAATGGTTTCAGAGTTTCAGAGTTTCTTATGTTAAGATCTTCCATCCATTTTAAATTGATTTTTTTTTGTACCGGATAACAAACAGGGATCTAGTTTCATCCTTCTACATGTGAATATTTACTTTCCCACACCATTTACTAACGATGCTGTCTTTTCTTCAATGAATATTTTTCAGTATTGTCCAAAAAAAAAAAAAAAGGGACTGCAGATGTGTGGGTTTATATCTAGGTCTTCTATTCCACTGATCAGCATCTGTTTTGTGTCCTTACTGGGATGCTTTCATTAATAAGGCTCTGTAGTATAACTTGAAATTTATTACAATGACACCTCCTGCATCAATCCTCTTTTCTCAGGATTCCTTGTAGTATCTTGGGTCCTTTGTGCTTCTGCATGAATTAACTTTTTATTTTCTATTGCTGTCAAGAATGGCTTTAAGATTTGGATGGGGATTATATGGATTGCTTTTGGTAAGACAGCCATTTTCAAAATAATAATTCTTCCAATCCCAGAGCATATGAAGTAATTTCAATCTAGTATCTACTTTAATTACTTTCTTCAGTGTCCCAGGTTTTCATTGTGGAGGTTATTCAAAGAAAATAGTTTTTCTTGAAGTAAAGTAAAGGGAGTAATGGGTTGGTTATTGTCATACAAGCCCTTACTCCATCTCCATTTCACACTTGTCCTCTTTTTCTTAGCATACAATGTCAATTCAGCAGGCTATCTCTGTCCCACCCAGAACTACCCTATAACCTGGCTATTGTGACAGTACGACACGGGAATCTCTATGGAAGCTTAGCTGTTTTCTTTTGGATGCACATCCAGAATCAACTTTGAATTGATTTTTTGTGCAGGTGAGACATGGCAATCGTTTCTGTTTTACCCATTGATTTCCAGTTTTCCCAGCACCAGCACTGAGCCTGTTTCTTTTCCAACCCAAGTTTCTGGCCTCTTAATAGAAGATTAGATGGAGGTAGCTGCATAGGTTTGTTTCTGGTTTCTCTATTTTACTGAGCCACAAGCTTGGTTTTATTGTCAGTATCATACTGTTTCTATTACTATTTGACTCTATTAAAATCTGTTGTCAGGTATTGTGATGCCTCAAAGGTATATTAGCTATTCAAGGTCCTTTGTTTTTTCCATATTAATATTTTCTAGTTCTGTGAAGAACTAGAAGAATGTCATTAGGGTTTTAAAGATGGTTATATTGAGTCTGTGGATCACTTTTAATAACATGGCCATTTTGTCAAGACTAACTGCTAATTCATGAACATGGGTTGCCTTTTCCATCTTCTACTATCTTCTTCAATTTACTTCTTCAGGAAATTGTTGCATCTATTGAAATGACACATGTTTCTATTCTACTAATGTGTTTTAACATGTTTACTAATTTGCATTCTTTCATTTCTGACATTAAACCAACTTAATGATGAAGTATTTTTAAATATGTCATTGAATTTGGCTTGTAAAGATTTTGAGAATTTTGCTTTTATGTCCATCAGGAATAATTATCTTTTATCTTTGTTGAACAGATATAACGGTATTCCTCCATTTACTGTTTTATGAACACACTGAGGAGCACTGGCCTTATTTCTTTGTCGATATGAAAGCATTCAACAGTGACTCAGTTCAGGCTAGTCTTTGTTGGGACACTATTAACTGCTTCATTGATACTGTTTGTATCTCTTTGGGTTTTTATATCTTCTTAGTTCAGTTTGGCAAGTTATATGTGTCTAGAATTTTATTCACTTCTTCTAGATTTCCATATTTTAGTGTAAATTTTCAAAATATCTCCTGAATATCCTCTTAGTTTCAGATTTATCCACTATAATATGATCTTTTTGTATTGGTTTGAATGTTCTCTTTCTTTTGGATAGCTTGGCTAAGGGCTTGAATATCATGCTTATCTTTCCAAAGAAGCAATTCTTTACTACAGTGAACTTTTTCATTTTTTTGATTAGTCATCATTTTATTTCTGTCCTGATTTTTATTGTTTCTCGGCTCTTCAGATGTATGGATAGTTTATTTAGTATCCCTCATTTTTTTCTACATATAGATGCCTATCTCTGTACACTTCCCCTTATAACTATTTTCTTTAACCCAAAGATCTGGATGATTCATTTTCATTTGGTTCTAAGAATTTTTATTTTCCCTATGGTTTCTTCAGTGACTCACTAATTATTTTAAAAAGTATTGCTTGGTCTGTAGGTGTATATTTTCTGTGATTTCTATTGGTTCTGCTAACCCGTTTTATCAAACTATTATCCAATAAGATACAAGAAATTATTGTATTTGTTGATATTTAATAACTCTCTTTTCTTAATCTTATATTGACCTTTGAGTAGATCACTTTCATTACCTCCTTAGAATACATTAAAATTTCAGTTTCTTTAAAATATCCAATCTTGGGCTGGAGAAATGGCTCTGCTGTTAAAGGCTAGGCTCACAACCAAGAATATAAAATATCCTATCTCTTTTAAAAGTTCATATCTACTATGCTGCAATTCCTAAAAACTCCAAATCAGCCCTTGTACTTTTGCAGTTTGTGACAATGTAATTTGACAAAATGTAATCAAAAAGGTGATACCACATTTGTACAATGAATAAAACTATAATTATATCAGCACAGCTTAAAACTTTTATAAGCACTGAATTCTCTACTTTGTTTTAAAATTACTCCTCATATTTGAGTTTATATGTATTGAAGGAGAAAATTGTGTCTTGGTTCAAACTTCATTCCATTAAACTGATTCAGCTATAATCAAATGGCTAATACAGCAAAGAGGGCCTTAATACCCTTCTGGTGCATCCAAACACTTTTACTTTATTAACTTTGCCTTAATGCTACACTTTTGTTTGTTCTCCTTGTTTATTGAGTATGTCTAGTTGTTGCATTTTTTACTGCCATATATAATAAGGGGTCAGAACCGACCAAATACACACTGGAGGAAATACTTACCTGGCTCTAAAGAAAAAAAGAGAGTTTCCCTTTGTGATATAATAAAGTTTGTAGCATAGTTTTGACACTGATTTGGTATATTTTTGTCTTTCATGGCTTTAATAATTTAAATAGCCTTTTATTAACAACTGCATCTCCCAAATATGCTTAATTTTCCTAATTATTGACAAAGTCTTTGTTTCTTTACCTATATCCTTCACATAAATTAATCTCACCTATTACATTATCTGCATACTCATGTTTCTGATATAGACATAGACTCTTTTGTGATTATATTTCTTTGTCTCATAGACCTTTTCTGAGGTGAGAATATATCAAATCATTTCACTCCTAATAGCTCTATATAGCATAACATTAAGTCAATGCAGCATGCATAGTATGACTGATGAATTTAGGAAAAAGGCCTCTAGATTTTGGGGGCTCTTGTTAGTTTGCGTTTTTTCTTCAGTTTTTGGATAGTATAGGCAATATTATAGTAAATACCATTGCATGTTTTGTCAATTCATGCATTAGATCATCTATACGTCTACAATGGAAATGCTACATTAAAAAGTATGCACATTTTTAAGTAGACAGTTGTAAATGGGCCTCTGGAAAGCTATTCTGATTTTCAATTTCCACTAACAGTTTATAAGTACCGATTTCCTCATTTGTGTACCAACAATGGATATTAACAATGACTTCTTTTCAAATCTAATTAACAGAGAGTTATCTACTGTAGTTTTAATTTACACTTCCCTAACCACTAATTAGATTTTATTGACTATTTGTGTTTTCATTTATTGGAAAAACTTGCTCTTATTCTATATTCAGATTTTATTGTTTTCTTTACAGAAATTTGATAGAGCTCATGATATGTTAGGGATATTAACTCTTTGTTTCAAATGTTAGAAAGTCTTCATATATTTTGCCATGTTTTTGTAACTTTATACTTTTATACACAGAAAGTTAAAATTTTACAAAACTTGAATTTATCCCCAAGATTTTAAATAAAATCTTCCATATATTTCTCTCAGTTGTTCTGATTCTCAAATTTAGGTATTTAATACATCTGAAATATTTTGTGTGTTCACAAATATTGAAATAAAAGACTTTACTTTTACCTGTATAGCCAATTATCTGAACAATATTCAGTTAATTGTGCATGATTTTATCATTAATCAGAACCGGATTTTATTTTTATATATACACATGAATCAATATATTGTACTTCTTCCCTTATGCCAATAAAGGATTTTTGTTTGTTTCAATATCTGATAAAACCATTCCTCCTTGCTTGGTCTCACTTAAATTTCTTGGTATTTTAAATTTTATAAATTTTATCATGGCTGCTATAATTCATAATTTAAACTACAACATGATTTTATTTTCAAAATAATTTCTTCCTTCTTCAACAATGACTTCATTTTGAAAACAAGCTTTTATTCCATCCAGTACACATTACAGTCTATTTTCTTTGGTTTTTACTATCTCTATCTGAGTTTTACAAGTCTTTACAAATTTTCAAGCAACATGCCTCCAAATATTGACAATGATGTACATGTTTAATACTAAAAATATATTTTAAAACTTTTATACTGGATTCATGAAGAATGTAAATAATATAAGTAGTGGACATGTTTTTATCTTGTTGTGCTACAAGATTTAGAAATACTGAGGCATAAATTCGACCCCCAAAACCAGAAAATATTAACTCGTTTTTGCCAAGATTTTCTTCTAATTGTAAGTTCCAAAAGTTATCAGCCATCTTTCATAAGCCTGCACAACAAGTTGTGAACAAGGGAATCAAGGCTGCAATGCTATCTACTAGATGAGGTGCTGTAAACTTAGAAATCAAATCTAAAGATACAGAAAAAAAATTCTAAGGCAGGTGTTAGGAGACATTATGGCTAACTGAACTGAGGGGAAAGCATTGTGATACAATTCTAAAAGGAATAAGAATGTCAAGTTGATTCTATGTCTATTGATTTCATGTGTCTGAATGTTTCATCTGTATATGTTTGTGCACCATGTACATGTATGATGCCTCTCATAGGTCATAAGAAGGTACCAGATTCAGTGGAACTAGAGTTATAGATGATTATAAGTCATCATGTGTGTGCCAGGGACAGAACCTATGTCATTTGCAAGAGCATTTGGAGAGATTGCTCAGTGGTTGAGCACTGGTTGTTCTTTCAGAGGACCTGGGTTAAGTTCCAAGAACCCATGTTGTGGTTCACAAGCATCTGTAACCTCAGTTCTAGAGGATCTAAGGCCTTTCTCTGGCCTCTGCAGGCGACTCATGAATGTGCTACACAGGCGCAGAAGATACATAGAAAAAAAAATACGATGTAGGGAAATCTTTAAAGAAAAAAATGGGCTTTTACTGATACATAGCATCAATTAATAGTTAAACCCTATGTTCTGAATGGGTTATGAGGTCACCTGCCAGCCATGCTGGAAGTAACATAACTAAAAGTGCTCAGACATACCCTCTGTCACTCACCTTTGCCACACTGCAGAGTGCTGGAGCTGTATGTGACCAGCGAGTGTAACAGGGTTAGAGATCAAATTAGATTAAACCATTCCTCACAAAGGAGTCACTTAAAAATATTTACAAAGAGCACTATTGAACAAAGCCAAATGATATAATGCAGGGGGGGGGGAATGAAAGACAGAAGACAGTCATTAGTGTCGGTTGGCTGCCCTGGACCCTGCCCATCTTACAAGCAGCCCACTCCAGAGCAGAGAGCCCTCTATGTCTGCAGCAGGATGTGACTGGAGAGCTTGTGAAAATCCTCTACGATGCCTATTACAAAACAGAAGAGGATTAAAAGATTACTTTTAAATGGTAGATAAAGTTTCTAGATTTTCTTAGCAACTTCAGTCCCATAGTGGATAATAGTGAGAAGATAAATTAAATGTCATTATTACTTGGTGGTAGTTTCAATTGCATCTAACTTAAACCTCTTGGTAATTTGGATTTGATACATTTTTATCCAGCCTAATGGAATTCATAATGCAGATTATAAAATCCTCAATTCTCTTCAAAATAGATTCTCATTGCTTCTGTTTCCTCTTCTCACACATTTTGCTTGTTTTCAAACTTACTGGCACATCCAGAATGCACAATGATAGAAAAGAAGACAAAGTTATCACAAGAATGCTAGACACTTTGAATGCACCCCTTGTCATACCTAGATAATCCACATTTTAGAGGCCTTGATAAAGGCAAAGCTGTGCTAATCACCTTTGCTTTACTAAACCTTTTTAAAGTTTCATTTCACAACTTAACATATTGAACCAGATAATTTTTAAGAACTTGCAGTTTAAAAGAGAGTAAACACTGAGTGGCTATCAAAGTTCAGCCTCAAGCTCATAGTTCCATTTAAGTTTATGATGAGTGTGTTCTCACTCTCAGTCTTATTTACAGCGCTTCTCACCCATGGGGTTAGACTGGACGGCCAGCAAGCCCCAAGGACCCTCCCCAGCTGGGATACAGGTGTGAACCTCCATGTCCAGCTCTTTATGTGGATTCTGGGCAGCCGAGCTCAGGTTCTCCTGCTTATACAGTGACACTTTACCAAGAGAGCCATCTTGACAGCCCAAAAGTCCTTTTACATATGAAGATGCTTTAGAAATCCTTTACTATTGCTTTTCTTGGCCTTTTAGCTAAAATCAAGTGAAGAACTCCTTAATCAACTCACTTCGTTTCCATTTTGCTTATTACATATACAAAGTGAGACTTACAACTGCAAGTCAAAGTCTGTTGAAAGCAGCTTTTAAATAAGCCTAAAACATTTTGGAGAATTAATACAGTATATTAGAGCCCAATTCAGCAGTTTTTCTTTTTTGTTAAAGAAAAACTAATGACACAAAATATGGCTAGTTTAGTGCTGCTTGCCATGGCCTAGCAGGTGCTAATAACTCCCCGACAAATTTGTTCATGTGTTGAAACATGATATACTGGGAGGTGGGCCCTTCGGGAGCTCACCATAAATAAGGAACAGCCCTCGTGATGGAATCAACGGCTTTGCAAATAGAAACAACAGAGAGCATGTAGTTTCTTCCCTGCTGGCCTGCCATCATACAATAATTTTAAGAAATGTCAACGACCTCAAAATAAGGAAATGAACCCTCCTCAGATATGGAACCTGTTGCCAACTTACTCATATACTTCCCATTCTCTAGACTTACAAGAAATAAATGTTTGTTGTTTAAACCACCCCCATCGTTGGTAATTTTCTATAGCAGGCCAAACTTTCTAAGTGTCTTACATTCAATTTACTGTTCCAAAAATTCAGCTGTAGATCAAAAGATTGTAAGGAGTAGAGAAATTAGAAGTTAATCAGCTAGCAAGACAACTACTACCAAGTACATACAAACAGTGACAAGGACTCCTTTGGAACAGTAGAAGTGAAGCTGTCAAAAGAGAGGCAACAGGGAACTTATGGAAAGGACTATGGCAACAAACTGATAACCCACTGTCTTCGTTCGGGTTTCTACTCCTGCAGTGAAACACCATGACCAAAAGCAAGCTGGGGAGGAAAGGATTTATTCAGCTCACACTTCCACATCATAATTCATCATTGGAGGACGTCAGAACAAGAACTCAAGCAAGGCTGGAACCTTGAGGCAGGAGCAGACGTAGAGAATATGAAGGGGTGCTGCTTACTGGCTTGTTCAGCCTGCTTTCTTACAGAACCCAGGACCAGCAGCCCAGGAATGGCACCATCAACCAAGTACTGGTAGGTCCTCCTCCACTGATCACTAAAAAGCAAATACCTTACAACTTGATCTCATGGAGGCATTTCCTCAACTAAGGCTCCTTCCTCTGATGATTCTAGCTTATGTCAAGCGGACACCCAAGATCAGCCAGTACATCCATTAGGTGAATGTTGGCTCTGGAGAGTGAAGATAGCCCCCAAATAGTTGTGATTTTCTCCTTATGTAATCTTCGTGCCCTTCCCTTTCTACCTTTACTCTGGCCTATACATTGTTCTGCTTTATATTATAATAATGTGTGTTCCTAGCCAAAACCACTGGACCACAGGCTCTTTGAGAGCTCAGACATTATTTTTGTATCTCCAGAAATGAATGGCTTGATTTGATAGACAAGCTTTTCTCTATGCATTGACCTATAAATACCTAAACCATTTTTTATATCCTGGAATTCACTGATTTTTTTTTCTCCCACATTTCATTGCAGTATCTGGAAGTGGCTAAATATTCCAACAGATGGGAAAGGGATCAGAGAGCAATTTTTCATTTATAACAAGCATTATTAGTTAAAATGAGTTTATTAAAGGGACCACCAAGACCTGCAGAGTTACTAACAACTTAATCTAGTATATTATAGATATCTGTAGCCTTCAAATGAAATTTTTTTATCCAACTAAGTCTATGTAGATTTTTTTTAAAATTCTCCAAAGATTGCAGTATTCCATGTGAATTATTTTTTAAAGTGTTATACTGCAGCAGGTTTTTAAAAAATCAGAAAATACATATTCTTGAATTGAAATATTATATAGTGCCATTGCTGAATAGAACAATGATGTTTTAAGATGGAGAATCGCCAAGGAAATCTGGTGAAGCATCAATTTTTATTACAATGTATATGTATTTTGTGACTGATGTATCCCAGATGGTGAAATTACAACACACCCAAGGAGTTCTGAAAAGCATCAGAATTTAATGAGACAGTATGAATAAATACATACAGAGTAGGAATGAAGATAAATGGCTGCTTATAATAGAAATAGTTTTTATTATTTGTGTATGAATGAGGAAAATAATGATTGTTCTTCCAAACTGAAAAAGAAGAAGAAAAGTGTCATTGTACTGTCCCAGCACTGTGGTTGGAGGAAGTGTGCCATTTTAGTTCAGGCTTTCAGGGATGATTCAACTCTTCTGGACTGGAGAGACACAATAATATGCATACCACTTCTTCAGAATTGGGCTTTGTCAGAATGTTTTGTCTTTAAGTAGAGGCACCCTATGTAACTCAGACTGTCATGGAATTCAAGGGATTCCTTACTCGCCATCTTAATGCTGAGATTACAGGCATGACCCTCCCCAAAGCACACAGCTTTTTTTGAATTTTCATCATTTACAATTTCTGGATAAAATCTTACTTGTAATCAAGTCAATAATTCTGAACATATAATGTGTCTTCAGTCATTCATCTTACAAATAAAATATGCACATAATGCCATTTAGAAAACATAAGCACCATTACAGAATCACAGGTTGCCTATTTGTGCCCTGCCTACCTCCAAAGAGAACTTAATATATGATGAATAAGATACATTTAATGTTATGCATTAGATTTCATAATATATTAAAAACAACAGAAAAAGATCAGGATTTAGTCAAAAGCATAATGGCTGACAATGAAGTACGTGGAAAACATCTAAAATATGCACATTCATAAACAACAAAATGTCTACAGGTTGGCTAGGCCTTCAAGCAATGTACAGTGCATACGTAGAAGTCTAGAACATCTGAGAATGTGAGACAGATTCAAGGTCTGCGTCCCTTGTTTGGCCAAACATTAGGAAAAGATTTGATGACTTTTGTCACATGAAGAAGATATGGTTGATGTTGGGATATATGGTGATATTAACCAAGGTCTTCTGAAAAGCCAACAGTTGCTAGAGTGCTTTTATACCCAGAAGCAACTGCCTCACTTTATTTAGGACTTCAGCACACAAAGAATTCATAAACAGGCTGCCCGTGACTCTTAAATATACCAATAGTAATAATCAAAAAGAACCAACGATGAAAGACAGGAAATACACAATAGAAGAGAGAACTCACACCCCATAAAGCATGGTTTTAATAGGGAACACTGTAGGATATTATATAACCTCAATATGAAAAAGAACATACAAGCATGGAAATTTTAAAAAAGAACATTAAAACTGTAAATCAATTCCAATGTTATTGAAAAAGTAAAAGAAACAAAAGTCTTATTAAGGAGATTCAGATTTTAGTTATAGGCCAGCAAAGAGAGGTAAGTAGGTAAAGGCACTTGCCACAAAGCCTTGAGGCCTGTTCTATCCTCTGGGCCAACATGGTTGAAGGAGAGAATTTACTTAGTAAATTTACTTTGTAAATTTGCAAGTTGTCCTCTGCTACAAATATACCATGACATACACGCACCCACACACATACATGCACACATAAATAACATTTAAATGTAATTTTTTAAATGCAGCTAAGAATTGTTCACAGGATATACCCCAAACTTAAGAAATGGATTTATAAGAGAAATAGGCAAGCAATTAAAAAATAAACAGAGGGTCAATAAAGTTGATCAATGCAATAGTCTTATGGTGGCCACCTTAACAATCTGTCACAGACCAGGTTATTTAAAGAGACATTTATTTTTGTCAGTAGTGCAGACAAATCTAAGACATGGATTCTAATTGGCTGGTTTTCTGGTAAGGACTTTCCTTGGTGTGTACAAGAGGAGCCAGAATGGGCCCCTGGTGTTTCTTCTCATGGGACACTGACTCTGTAAAGGCTTTTGTACTGTATCTCAGAGACTGTGGGAGAATTCATTCATTTTACTAGGTAGTATATACACATGGTGATTTATAACCAGCTTATTTTTAAAACAAATAAAAGAACCATACAATTTTAAATTCAGATAAATAACTATAAAATTACAGGTCATGAGTTGGGTGTGATGGCACATATCTGTAATCCCAGCAAGTAGGAGCTCGAGGAAAAAGAACTTGCTATGAATGTTTGAGGTCAGCCTAGGCTACACTCTCTGTGTCATTACATAACATGTCACCCTTCTGGGAGGATCTCTGATGGTGTTGAATGATGGGAGATGTCATTCTGTAAATATGTTTCTCTTATTGGTTATTGTTGGCAAATAGGAAAGCAAGATAGGTGGGACTAGGAGACAAGGAGGATTCTGGGAGATGTAGTAGAGGATTCAAGACTTAGATACTTGAGAGAGAAGCAGTCCAGACCCTCTCTCCAGTAAGATAAGCCCACATGGAAACACTTGGATTAATAGAAACGAGTTAATATTTAAGACAGAGATAGCCAATGAGAAACACTAGTAACTGGCCAACTGCTTTATATCTAATACAGAATCTCTGTGTGCTATTTGGGGCTGATGTGGCATTAGGACCAGGCTGGTGAGAAAAACTGCTCATAATAAAATGGTGCCTACAACGTGGGGCCCAAAAACTTTCACTCAAAACTTAACAAAAGCATAAAAGGGGGATTTAGGAATGAAAGAACAGAGATAAGCAAGGCTTCTTGGTAGCAGCATTTTTCTCAGTTGGACTCTGTTTTGCTAGAGACAAGCAGAGATTTGTGTGGCTCCTTTAAGGGAGGTTTCCTGGCTCAGCATAAGCAGCAAACCCTGCTAACAATTGAATAGTGTGTACAAGAGCTGCCAATGGCAGTGACCACATCTCCAAGCCGGCAGCCTGCTGCTGGATAGTAGTGTAGACCAAGGCAGTGAGCACAGCTCTCAGTGCTGGCAATAAATGTAACCCCACCCCCACCCCGGACATCTTGGATAGACCTCAGCTAATACAGCTGTGGTTTTAATTTTAGCAAGGTTGTTTAGCAGATAAAAGACTCGTGACCATAAATAAATAAATAAATAAATGTTTACAATAAAGACAGATTCAGATAAAGAAAAACCTCTAAAGATTTACAGTGTGTTTTAAAATATACGTAGCCTGGGGGGAAGGGGGATAAAGTGGTTTTAAAAAATTAAAAAGAAGAGAGTAGCTGAGTGTGATGGTATATGCCTTTAGTTCCAGCACTCGGGAGGCTGAGGCAAACAAATTTCTGTGATTTCAAAGTGAACCTCGTATATAGAGTTAATTCCAGGGACAGGCAAAAGTTACACAGAGAAACCCTGCCTCAATAAATAAAAAAATAAAAGCAAAAGAAATAGAGTAATAAAAAAGCCACGTAAAAATGGAAAATACATAAAGAGTCTGGATATTGTATGCTATTGTGTTGTCTTTGGATTGCTCAATTGTTAAGGAAGGAATAACAATTGCTACAATACACTTGATTATCAATGCTGCTGAATTAATCCAATTTATATATTTTTTAAAAAAAATGCTTTGACTTCAAAATTTAAGTCTAAGAGCAGATTACTGGGGAAAATAATTTCTATTTTTGTTTCCATAGAAACTGAAAAGCAATGGATTCCTTCCAGGCTAATATGGTTTGATCAAGCCAGACTCCCTGAAGCAGTATCCCAGGTGATCTAGCATTCAAAACAGCTAGAACAAAGCATCCTTGCAGACCACTACAGCCAGGATTTCTGAGTCTTCTTAGGATCTCTAAGACAGCGCCCCCTACCAACAGGAAGCAGTTTGGAAAGAACGATGCCCAAATTCCAAAATATTGTCTATAAAAGTTTGTTTTCATTTAAATAGGGTTGGTTATAAATGGTTAATGATCACATCCAATCTCTTTAAAGGTAAGAAGGGGATTATGGTATAGAAATGAATACTTTGTTTTGGAATAGATGTTCATTTATTGATACAATTTAAGATCAACTTTGTGATATGTATATTTCTCCTCTTGTTTAGGTATTGTGTTTATATAGCTCATTTAAAAATGTATAATTTAATACAGATTTTAGATAGTTACCTATAATAGTCAAAACTTAGGTTTTACCTATAATAGTCAAAACTTATGGTTAAGTTGGTTAGGATTTCTAGATATACAGAGATATATTTGAGATGGATAAATATTCTTCAAATCTTTCAAAGACCTACAGAATATGGAATTTTAAATGGTTTAGGGTTTTTCTTAAAAGTGAGGCATAACTGCTCCTGGCAACACTATCTGCATCAGAAAGGAAGATGGACATCAAAGAAACTCGTTATGAAGTTTGCTTTCAATAAGGCCAGACTAGCCATTTGGGCAATATACTGCTCTTGTCTGGACTGTTTCACTTTATGCTGTATAAAGTGGACATGCGGGACCCACAGAAAAGTGACTGCTAAAACAAGATAAACATTGCTACAGTGTTCCTGCTTTGTGCAAGAGTCTGCCAGACATTCTGTAGGACACCAAGATAAGTGAATGTCAAACTGCCAACACAGGTGGGACAATTTGAAATTTCCTGCTTTGCTGTCAGACCCACTATGGCCTGTGGGCCGAAGATGGAACTTTACAGAAGAATTTCGGGTGACTGACCAGGTAGTGAGTTGTCTCTGTCATTTCTAGAGTTTATATATTATCCTTCTGTGGTCTTTGATGGAGTTGAAGACAGATAGTTATGGTTATAGTTTTCCTTAGTTAGGATTAAAGGTAAGTTACATATAAGACTTTAGACTCACAAAGACAGAATAGATGATGGAATATTTTCTTTAAATCTTGCTAAATGTTAATGAACTAAATATTGTTGACTATAGTTCTTACTTGATAACTGTTTTGTTATATATTTTACTATGTTAAAGTTAAAACCATTCTTTTTATTTATACAGAAAAGAGGAGATGATGGGAGAATTCTGGGAGATGTAGTAGAGGATGCAAGATGTAGAGAATTGAGAGAGAAGCAGTACAGACCCTCTCTCTGGTGAGATAAGCCCACGTGGAAACAATCAAATTATTAGAAATGGGTTAATATTTAACATAGGAGTAGCCAATAAGAAACGCTAGTAACTGGCCAACTGCTTTATATCTAATACAGAGTCTCTGTGTGTTATTTGGGGCTCTAGGACCAGGCTGGTGGGAAAAACTCCTCATAACAGTTGAAGACTAGATAGTTAAAGTTTTCCTAAGTAATGATAAAAGGCAAATGAGGTATAAAACTTTAGAGTCACAATGATAAGATAAATGATAAAGTATATTCTCTAAATTTGTCAAATACAAATGGAATAGATATTATAATTGTAATTCTTACTTAATAATTGTTTTGTTGTATATAATTTTACTATGTTAAGTTAAAACCTTTTTATTTAAACAAAAATGGGGGAAATATGGAGTAATCCTTTACACTGTGTGAATATATGTCACTGTGAATGGATTAACAAAAAAAGCCAACTGGCCAATAGATGGACAGGACAGGATCATGGGGAGAGCCAAACAGAGAATGCTGGGAAGAAGGGAGAATCAGACACATAGAGAAGCAAGATGGACATGCTGTATTGAGAAAAGGTACCAAGCCACATGGCAAAGCATAGGTAAGAAATATGAGTTAATTTAAATGTAAGACTTATTAGTAACAATATATTAGCTGACCATTTATAATTAATACTAAGCCTCTGGGAGCAGCTTGTGGGACAGAAAATTCTGCCTATACTACATAATAAGTTTCAGGATAGCCTGGGCTGCATCATGAAATCCTGTCTCTTAAAAATGAAAACAAAATTACAAAAAAATGGTTGGTTATTGTTGTTATTATGCAATTTTAAAGCATAATTTTTTTAAAAAATGGGCAACAAATCAAAGTTTTAAGTAGTAGATAAAATACTTTTCGTCTCTGCCAGTAGTTATGTCTGAGAGACAGCATATGGCAACTGACTTGAGGGAGTCAGCCCACCAGGAGGTGAATCCCTGATGGGTGACTCAATCTCTCTCTGACAGAGAAGGCTGGAGACCACAGACTCCAGAATGTCTCTCGCTTCTGCTGTGCTTCTTCGTGTTTGCTGCTGCCATCTTTCTCTGGTACCTGGCACAGTGTGAATGGGTGTGTTTATCTCATGGAAACATCCCTGTCTATTGGGCATTTTTATCTGTGGATTACTATGAAGATGATTTCTTTCTAAGCTGTACTAATTGATAATAATAATCCCAGTTTAAGTAGAGCTTTAATGATAAAAATTAAACCAGGAAGTATCACACAGCTAGAACACATGAGTTTCTACTGAGGAGTTTATAACAGACTATGGCTTAGGTTAATGATTAAGAAAAACAATTTGAGTATTGGTAGCACAGCTAGTTTAAATTCTTCTATTCTTAATGTTGGAAGGTGTGTTCACAGGTTTTGGAGTGCATCATAGCTGACCCAAAGTTTTGAAAATAACTTAAGTTTAGACTAGATGCTCTAGTCAAATAACTTTGCGGTGGAAAACCCAAGAAAACACTCTAAAGTTTAGAAAGGCACACAGTTTAATGAGGTAGTCTTTAAGGTCAGGGAATGAGTACAAAGCAACCCAACTATTACTAGCTGATGTACTTTCCTTGCTGGGATGGGCTGCTGATCAAAGATGATGATTAATTTCTTGTACCCATTTCTGCCCTCAATCTCCTGAGATTAAAAAAAAAAAATTAGTAAGTGGGTATGTACCCTAAAAAGAGCTGACTGATGCTTTTTCATGTATAAGAGTTTAGGTTTGTGATTAATTTAATATTACTTAGAAGATTACCTTTCAAGATAAGTAATAAAGTCATTGGTCCTTTCTTTGTAACTGCGAAATATAGCCTTCCAATAAAAGAATATCTTGCTTGCTTACACGCTGCTAATCTATAACAGGTTGCTTGTGTATGAATGTATGTGGGTTCTTGGGATAATTTGTTTATCACCTGTAATACGTAAAATGCTTAATCATGTAAGGGATATGGTAAACATGCTGTTTTTTTTTTTTTTTTTTTTTTTTTTTTTTTACAATGGAGATATAATCTGTAAGGGAAAGAATAACGATAGAGTTAAAATTAGTAAGAATGAAAACATCAAGAAAGAGAGAGTTGGAAGGAAAACATCAATACAGGAGTTACAAGGAAAACATCAAGAGATTTAGAAGGAAATCACCAGGAAAATAAAGATTAGCAATTACAGAAAAAGAATAAAGAAGGAAATCATCAAGAGAATGTGTGAGTGTCTTTTTCCCTAACCCCCTCATATAAAAAAGTCACAATGCCTGCCAACTCCAACTCCATGGCTTCCCTTTGGCCCTGTGCTGCTAGAGGCTGGTCCCCCGGGCAGTAAAATCTCTCCTTAGAAATGTCTGAGTTAATGATTTTTACCCCTTCCCCCAAAACTCTGGAAAAGTAAAAACAATGGCTTTTCAGCTTGGTCTTACATGGAAGAGGGTTTTAGTGAGAACTCCAACATTTAGGATTCATTAACGATAGAACATCTGAATGTCCAAAAGCAAACCAAAAGCAGTGAAGCCACTATTATGGACTGAAGTATACCCCCTTATTTCCCATCCACAACCAACAAATTTATATGTTGAATCACTAGTTCACCGGTAACCCAGAACATTATTAGAGTTGAAGACAGGTTTTTGAAGAGCTAGTTAAATTTGGGTCAGCCTGGTGACCTAAATCCAATTGATGTCATTCATTATACAAGAGGAAATCAGAACACAGACATACACATAGAGGATAATGTGAAGAAACAGAACAAAGATGGCCATTCAAGCCAAGAAGGTCCTCAAAGACATCCTAACCTTGCTGACACCTTGTTCAACTACTTTACATGTCAACTTGACTGGGGCATTGGGGTGCCAATATTTCATTACTATTAGTCCAGCTAGGCCAAACCTAGGAACATAGCTGAAGGAATTTAAGTCGGTATATAACAGAAATGCCTGCACAACCATGCTCACTACAGTACTATTCACAGTAACCAACAGAGTCAGCATAAGTTCCCACCAACAAATCAGTGGATAAAGACAATGAGCTAGCTATATACACACAGCATATTATTATTCTTCAAAAAAATGAAATTATGTCATTTGCAGGAAAATGTTTGAGCTGGAGTTATCTTACAGAGCAAAATTAATAAATATTCAGAAAGACAAATATCCTGTTTTCTCTTACATGCAGAATCTACATTTTAGAAAAGAAAACATGAAGGTGAAAAAGAACCTATTTATGTATGACGGGGAACACAAAGGGAGGGTAGATGGGTCCAAGGCTGTGAAAGGAGGGGTCAGTGTGCTCAAAGTACATAGTATGAATGCCATGTTGAAACCCACTGTTTTATGCAAATAATACACACCAAAGAAATTAATTTTTTAACTATTATGGTTAATAAAATATAGAGAAAAAATCAAGGAAGACATCCATATGCAAATGTGCACACACATACAAGTGCATTCATTCACATGCCTACACGTGAGCATGTATAAACACAGATACACATCTAAAACAAGTAGTCTATGAGAAAAGCCCATTTTCGTGCTCGGCACACTGAAGATGCAACTGATGTGAGGTTTCTCTTTCAGACTCCCTTTTAAATGTAGTTAAGAAAATTGAAATATGCAAGAACAAATGCAGAATGAGAACACTTTAATTATCTTGTCTTTCATGATTTTTTTCTCAAATGATGAACTTAAATATTTAGTTTGCATCTAATCTTTAAAGTGCATTTATCCTTAATCTCCTCTATGATGCAAATTTAACATTCACTGTTCATTCATTTACCTAATTAACAAATTTGTGCCTATAAGTCAACTTTAGATTACACTTAATGATTCAACAAAAGCTTATTAACAGCCTATTATCTGTGTGAGACTATCATTTAGAGGCTAGTTTATGCAGATACTGCTGGATAGCTTCTAGCATAATTCTAAGATTCTTAATAATAATTTTTCATCTTGTTCAATAGGGAAGATCACTGGGTGGATTTCATTCTGTTTGAGAAACCAAAGTGGCAAGGAACTAAAATTCATTGGCATGATTAAAGGCTAGGTTTATTCTATTGCTTTAGAAGCCTTCAAGCAGGGGCTAGGGAGACGGCTCAGTGGCTAAGGGCATGCATTGCTTTTGCAGAGGACTGGAATTCAGTTCCCAGCACCCACACTGGACAGCTCACAACCACCTCTAACTCCAGATCCACATAGTCAGAATACCTCTTCTGGCCTCCGTAGGCACTCATACTCAGCCGCACATGTCTACATGCACACATTCATACTATTAAAAATGAATTTTTAAATTTTTTCCAATGAAAAGTAAAAACTAATAAAACAGAGAAAATAATCATAGAAATATCATAAGCCATACTTAATGCCAATTCATATATTAGTAACTCCATCTGTATCCTATAGATGTGTATGGGAAAGCTGCCATTGAGGGGTTGTTTTGAACTCATATAAATGAAAGCATGTAGTTTTTTGTCTTTCAGTACCTAGTTTACTTTAAATAACATAATGTTCTAATTTTCACCCATGTTGTTGCAAATGACAGGGTTTCCTTTAATGGGACTAGACAATATGACACTGTCTGAATTGCACATCTCCACTGTCCGGTCACTGTTGGCAGACCGTGAGAGTGTTTGCACGTCTTAGCTAGAACAACAATGAAATTAGCATACTTCTTCCTGATCCCAAGTTCAGTCTTTGGGGGGGAAAGAAAACACCCTGACCCAGGGGTACTTACCATGTGCTAGTTCCACTTTTAACTTTGTGTTGTGTTCTGTTGTGTTGTGTTGAGCTGTGTGTCACAGTGAGGGCAGGCTGGAGCTCCTGTGCAGCCCAGACTGGCCTCGAAGCCTTGAGACACTAAGCTGATGCCAGCTTGGTGGGGTTAGAACCCCATGGAAACAGGTGTCTGGCCAGGGACCTTCCAGACTGGGTTAACTGAGGAGGGAAGGCCAACGAAGTTTGGTACCATAGGTGAGAATCCTTGACCCCACGTGATTTCAGCTCTCCTTGCTTCCTGTTCTGAATGAAATTGAACAGCTGCCTCGAGCTACCACTGCCATGACTTTCTTGACATGATACCTTCAGACTGTGAGCTAAAATCTTAAATAAACTTTTGTCGGGCATTCTGTCACAGCACTATACTGTGGAATAACCCTTCTGTACACTATGAAGGCATTGTTGCTCTCATTGTTTAAAAAAGCTGATTGGCCAATGGCTAGACAGGATTTGGGGGCAGAGAGAATGCTGGGGAGAAGGGCGAAGTCGGGGGTCAGGAGGAGACGCCATGAGGTGCAGAGCAAGCAGATTGGGAAGTGCGCAGAGAGGCAAACAAGCCTCAGGACAGCACACAGATGAAGAGAAATGTTTAAGTTATAAGAGCTGGCTAAAAACAAGCCTAAGCTGTCGATCAAGCATTTATAACTAATCTTTACGGTCTGTGTGGTTATTTGGGATTGGCTGGCCAGACAGAAAAGTCTACCTACAACAATGCAGACAGAGGCTGTTGTAACTGTAATTCAAGAAGTCATATTACATTTTCAATTGGCAGCAGAAATTGTCTGTGTTGTGGTTTGGCAGGCATAAAAGATGCAAGGTTAAGGGGGACATTTCAGAGAACCTCTGGCCACAGCCTGAAGCTAAACCCTGAATTACAATGGAGACCCAAAGTTGTATAATTGTTAGAAAGGCTGGTGGTGTCTGTTGAGGAACGTTGCCATTACAAAGCAGAGGTGGCCCAAGAGAAAAGCTATATTGCTACAGCCAGCGAAGTTGGCTGGGGCTACTTAAGCCCTTTTGGAACACAGGTGATCCCATCACCAGACCCAGATGTCAGACATGGCCCTGAAGGGTTTGGCGTTTATCATCCTGTGTTTTGATTTTTAGTGTGACTTTTCCTTATTATACCTTCCCCCCATCGCTCCCTTTTGGAATGGAGCTATTTATTCTGTGCTACTGTATATTGGATATAAAGTTGTTTTGTTTTGTTTTTTGTTTGTTTGTTTTTAATGCAAATGGGAGTAGACATTAGAGTTAAATGATTTGGTTCCAGAAGAGACTCTGACCTTACACTTTTGAACAATGTTGGAACTGTTAAAAAACCATGGAGACCTTGGAAGGTAGAATAAGTGTATGTCTCATTATGGAAATGAAACACTAAGGGACAGGGACAGCAGAATGTTATGATTGAAAGTGATATGTTTGTCAAGTTGTCAAGGGATGTGTTGGTTAATCAATTGTCATCTTAATGGGATTTCAAATCACCATGGAAACAAACCTCTTTTGGATAAAAGGAGAACTTGTTAAATACTAGCTTTCACTGTTGTACAGTCCCATGGCCCTCTGCAGGACATGTCTGTGAGGGTTTTCTAGATGGGGTCAAACAAGTAAGGAGGACCTATCCTAAATGTGGGTAACACCATTCAATGTGCTGGGGCTCCAGGCTGAATAAAAATGGCAAAAGTAGCATTCCTCCTCCTCTGCTTCCTGACTGTGGCCACAATGTGATCAGTCATCTGTCTCCATGCCTTCCCTACCATGATGCACTCTACCTTAAACTGTGAGCTAAAAGAAATCCTTCCTTCCTTAAACTGCTTTTGGCAAAGATTTCTTTGCTACAGCAGTGAGAAAATAACTCATACAAGTTTTCTCATGTACCAAGTTTTCTGCTTTTGGCAGTATTTTTAAAACTGTTTTTAAATATTTGATATTTTTATTAAAGTCATTCCCTTCCTAAAGAACTTAGCCTGTACATAAGACATGTAGAGAGAATGCTTCTGAAACCACATTGTAACATGACATTGAAGATGGTATTAACATGAAGACTTAACTCAGCAATTTTGACACCTTAATTCTGTTCAGCTGACATTTATGAATCACATCTAACAAGGTCTACAAAGAATGCAGTATTCAGAAAAAAGAATAAATCACAGAAAATATGATCCAGGGAGTAGAATGATGAAATTTCAGTATACAATTTACAATTAGAAACCCACTTAAAATTTTATTTCTCTAAACATGTGCTGTTACTAATTCATATAAAGTATTCTTCACGGAAGAAATTAAATTTCCAATTAAAAAATGGAAATTAAAAGGTTAGGGCTAGAGAGAAGGCCCAGTGATTAAGAACACTTCCTGCTCTTCCCAAGGACTTAGGTTCAAATCTCAGCATCTACAGGGAGGCTCACAACTTCTGCAAACTCCTTACCCCAGTGATACAGCACCCTCTTGTGGCCTCCGTGAACACTGTATAAACATACACATACATGCAGGTGAAGCACCATCCACACACATTGAAAACAATGATGCTTTAAAAGCTTTTTCATTGCTCAAACAAGCTAGTTAATCAAAATAGTACTTGTAGTGATCCTAAAAAATAAATATTTGCCCCAAAGAGAGCTGAGCCACACTCACGTTATGCCAGGTCCATATCTTTTGTTTGTTCAAATCCAAATCTACTCCAGTGTAAAGGGTACCCACCCAGAGGCAACATTGTACGCTGAAAGACCTTCCTACAGAACACTGACAAAGTTTAAGGTTTCAGTTGACAAAACAGTATTTAAGAGTGTACCAAGAAACACGAGCTTTCCTGGTTGGCAGTAAGTGAACATTAACTCTCACATCTAACCAGAAATAATCTCGAGCCTGTGGGCTTTCTTCTGTCTGCGACCCCCTAAGACTGTAGTCAATCCATCTATACCTAACCATACAATTAATTCAGTGTCTTCAAGAGAGGCAAGGAGACGGAATGCTTGCTCGGCACGCACAAGAGCTTGTGTTCACTCGCTAGCCCTGTGTCACAGAGTTTGGCAAAGCGTATTAAAGCCAGCACCCGGGAGATGGAAGCAGGAGGACAAGCAATTCAAGGGTTTGGGGCCAGCCTGGGCTACTTGAGAGGCTGCCCCCCCCCCCACCTACTCCCAGAAGGGAACGATTTAGTCAGCAATACACAGAGAGAATCACAGATGCGCACTGTTCACCTGGCTCTGGGGAGAGTGTCTGTCGCCATCCTGGGGTGCATGAGACCGTGTCTCAGCAGAAAGGACGGATCATCACCCAGAAACAACCAAGGGCGGGGGACAACCCTGAGGACGCGGGGACGAGCCAAAAGTTGGCCAAGGTCCCCTCTTCTCCTACAACATATACTGAAGAGCATCCGGGGACCCCAACTGAGCCAGGGAGGGGCGCTTGGGAAACACACGGCGACCTTGCTTCAAAGGACACCCGGGGAGATGGCCCCGCGACCCGAGCCCCGGGGCCTGCGTGGGTCCCCGGGTCCCCGAGGCGCGCGTGCGCTCTCAGGTTAGCAGCCACCAAGCCCTGCGCCGCCAAGCTGAGCGGCAGCGACCCACCTTCCAGAACCCGGGCGGGCGCTGCGTGGAAAGGACGCGCTAGAGGGCGCCCTGAACGCGGGCTTCGGGCCCACAGCAGCCGGCCTGCGACGCCAACTCAGCTCCACTCCGCCTCCCCGCGGCCGGCCCGGAGCGACGCCTCACCCCTCGCCTGCCGCCTGCCGCCTGCCGCGGAGACCACTGGGACTCGTAGTGCGCGCCCGCCCGCTCGCCGCAGTGGCTCACGGGACATGTAGTGCGCCCCGCCCTTCCCCGCCAGAGCGCCCTTCCCCGCCGGAGCCTTCAGGTCCCGCTTCCGGTTTCGTCGCGCTGCGCTGCGCTGCGCTGCGCTGCGCTGGCGCACGGCCCGTGTGCTGCCGCGACACCCTGGTGGGCCACAGCGCAGGCCGCACGCGCCCGGTGCGTGGAGCTTTCTAGAACCCTCTCGGCCTCGCCGCTCCGCTCCGGGAGGGCAGCGGGCGCCAGCGGCCCCGGGCCGGAGCAGGCGCGCGTGCTGCTGGGAAACGGGCCGCCCCTGCCCGGCTCGTCTGCGGCCTCCGGGGCCGGCGCGGGAGGGAGCCGCGGCCGGAGACATGGGACTCCCTCGGTGCGCCTGCGGCCGCCACCCGATCGGGGGAAGCGGCGGTGTCTTCGAGGAAACCGGAAGCCCGTGGTGACCCCTGGCGACCCGGTTTGTTTTCGGTCGGCTTCCAGACTCTGGGGAAGCGAAACCCGGTGGCCTTGGGGGCGGCGCTGCGCAGCCAGGGCTCGGGGTGAGTGGATCGCTCGCGCTCGCCGGGGCGGTGCAGGCGGCCGCGATCCGCCCGGGGGAAGGGAGGGCTGTCCCCTGGCCAGACACACGTCGTCCGTCCCTCCGTCCCCGGCGCCCCGCGGCGGCCCGCTGTAGCATCCGCCGCCCGTGCCATCCCCGCGACCCGCGCCGCCGCCGCCGCAGGCTCGCCCTTAGCCCTCGCTGCTCCCGGATTGCTCAATTTCTGCCCGTGCTCTGACCGACTGGGAATGCTTTCAGTTTTATTTCCTGCACTGAGGTGGCTTTTATGTCGGAAAGGAAGACAGGGACGTGGGTAGTGCCCGTGGCGTCTGGGCAGTATAATTTGTGTGCTTCGGTCCCGTTTTTCGGCTCTGTTACAAGGTAGGCTTAACACTCTGGTCCTCCTCACAGGGAACTCGGTACTCTCAAAGGAAGGGATAAAATAAAATGCCCATGGAAGCCACCAGAAATCAGAACATAAAATTGCTCGGAACAAAATAATGTGGTGATCAAAAACGTTGACGTACAGGGGTTGACCTCTACTCTTTAAATACAGAAGGCGTTTTGAGTTTAAGTTGGATTGAATAAGATCTTAATGCAGTTCTCATTTCTAGTTCTCCAAAATAGGTTCTCGTTATCCGGTCCGTGGTGACCACTCCATCTTCTTAAATTGGGAATAGCTGGGATTATTCCCTGGATGGGGCTACAAAATACTGAATGCTCTAAGGTGTGTAAATGATCGTTTTTCATACAAATATAAGAGTTTAATGTCTAAGAGCCGGCATGCTGTCGTGGGAAACAGCTGGGGATTAGATCAAAAGCTCTGGGAGGCAAGCAGTGAGTTTTCCACCTGTTCACTTAACACGAGGAAAAGGTTAAGCCTCCTATGCTTGAGTCCCCTTCCCATTTTTCTGAACTACAGTGCTCACTTTGCAGACACAGTTTCTAAGAGCTGTGTCCGCTCCGAAGTCGGCAGCCTGTTGGCATGTTTAATAGCTTAGTCTGTAGATTGAGATGTGCTTACCCGTCTTAGTGTTTTTACAATGACTGAAAGAATTCTTAAGAAGTATAAGTTCTTAAGAATTACCTAGTTCATTAAAAGATGAAGAGCACTTTGGGTGTGGTGGCACTTGGCTAAAATAATCCCAACACTAGGGAAACAAGCAGGCTTACTCCTGAGTTCCAGGCCAGCCACCACACAGGGAGACCTGGTCAAGGATACGTACGGTGAAGCACAGGTGTAACTGCCTGTGCCAGCAGGGTTTCATGAATGCTAACACAGATCTTTGTCATGCTCACTGAGTGAACTAGTACAGCTTTTAACAATGTCTCTGAATGGGGCCAACCTAACTTTAGTGGCACTTACCTGAATTGAAGTTATGTTTCACTGTTAGAAAACATCGATATTTAATGTAGGTGTTTGGTTGCATCGAGATACATGCTATACTTTAGTCTTAAGATTCCTTAGCCTTAGAAACTGACCTCTAGACTTCAGTCGGTGAGTCAGGATCATAAAAACTAAAATATAATTTTCAGTATTACATATCTGATAGTGCTTAAACTTTCGGACACTTAATAAATTACAGAACATATGGGTGGGTGCTAAGGTACATAAAGTGTTGGCATCTTTTTAAAAGGGGCACTTGAGAATCCCTTTTAAAGAAACAGAAGCCATTCCTGCCCCTGATTATTTGAGAAAAGGAGTAACTTACTTCCTGGTTCTCTTACATAAGACTTCATTATTTTTGCCCACTGTTTAACTGACCTATATGAAGTGGCTTCTCAAGTATCCTAACTTTTCAGAGCTAGAAAGCTGATGGAAATCCTAAACAGTATTCATTCAGAGGGTAATGCACAATGCCACAGGTACTTAATCCTTCTATACCTCGGTTTCAACTGTGGTGTTTGTAGTTTTTCTTGCCAAGTTTAGTGTAGGTATGTTTTAACTTACCAGCAAGTTTCTGGCACAACTGTGAGGTATTTATATATTTATTTATTTATTTATTTATTTTAATCTGTTTTGGTTCCCATTCTGTATTTGAATTAAAATTTTACCTTCACAATATAAGGAGGTGGTATCTTAATGATACAATCCAACTCTGCCATGTATAGGTATGAAAATTGAGATCGAGAGAAATGAAATGAACTAGTATATAATCAGAGTGACAGATCATAGACTAGAATTTGAGTTTCTGAATCTTAGGCCAGTGTACCATAGAGTTCTACCTTGTCTAGATTCTTACTGGGGAAAATTACAATCACAACATTCAGAGTGTTTTATGAACCTAGATTTGACCTGACCCATCTCCCACCCTTATCTTCCCAGCTGCTGGCATGGGCAGATCTGGGCTGGTCTCGACCTTGATCAGAGAAGTTTGTTTTCACAGTGGCCAGCATCCACTGGAGAGATGCATACTAGAGATCCGTAGTGAATGACCCCCACATGTGCACATGGAGGCAGCACAATTGTACCAGATGGGTTATCCAAAATAAATAAATAAATAAGGCTTAAGTGTGGGTATGTTGAGGCTATGGAGAGAATTGGAGGAGAAATATGGGTAGATCATATTTCATTGTGTATATATGTCTGAATTTAAAAGAAATAACCCCTAGATTTAGAGGATAGCTTATCTGGGTTCTTTGCCTCTGATTTGTTCTTTAAGTTTTATAAGTTGGGTTAACAGTACCTGGCTAAGTGCATGTATAAGCATTAGTGATTGACACTTGACAAATGATCTAAATGGCAGGTATTCTAGTATTGAAAATGGCAGGATAATCATGAATTCCTAGAAAAAAAGAACAATCTCGTGTTAGAAGGTATTTATTTTCTAGTCCCAGTATATATAACCTGAAAGAGGTCCTCTCTCAGTATTGACTTTAGTGAAGATGGAAATTTATCATCTTCAAAATAATTTTGATTAATAATGCTTGAACCTCTTTTTCTAGATTTGTCTCTCCATTTGTCATAGACACTCTTCAACTTCATTCAACAGACTGCTCCCTTATCATTCCTGGAATTTTACTTCTTTCAGCAGTAATGGCAGCATAATTTACCTTAATCCTTCCTATTTCTGTTTTACTTTATATTTAATTTATACTCCTAATGTATTCTCTTAATCTATCCTCCAAGGCATGACATTGTCAAACGTATGGAATATTTGTCTATACAACTACTTTGTAGCATTTAAATGTTCACCTGACTCCGAAGTACTTTCATGATGAGATGATACAGTTGAAATACTTCCTGTACTGTCACCTCCTTCATTCAAAAGATAAGTGGGTCACCAATTGATAACATAAAACTCACCTTGCCTGTAGATGGTCAAGAACACTAGTTACAGTTGTTTTGTATCTTGAAAAAGCTCTCAAATAGCTATAGGACTAAAAATAACCTGGAATGCTCACTGTAGAGTGCAACTTGAAATTTTTAGCACAGGTAATTGATTTACATGGATTTACAGTAAAACCAAGTAGCCAGCATTTTGTAACAAAACTACAAGCGGTTCTAGGTAATGGTCTCCGCCTCACTGCCCAACACTGGGTTAGGCAGCTTCTACCATCCCCTTGCTCTTGTTTACAGCATCTCTGGGTTAGGCCCCTTCTACCAATCCCTTGCTCTTATTTACAGCATTCTCTGGAATACATTACTGCTTTTACGATTGAGAGGAACCCACTTCAGCTTGTTTTTTGGAGAGTATGTGTATAGTGATTAAGTTCTGAAAGTGAATATTAGTTCCCTTGCAAGGGAGTAATTAAAACACCGTTTGGCTTTCAGTTAATCTTGTGGGTGGGGGTGACCCAGGGCCTTCTATATGCTAGATAAATGTTCTACCCCCGAGCTTCAGCAACAGCAGGCCAGGGACTGTATTTGTCTATTCTTGACACTCAATTTTTAAAGATTATTGGTATATAAGTCTTTTTAAATTATAGTAAAGAAGAGTAGTACAAACAAGTTCTTAAAATGTTACATGTTAGCGTTAGCTTGATGTATTTAAATTTAGTGACAATTACCCAGAAACATCAAACTTCTAAGCCAGCTGGCTGGTTTTGTAAAGACATGTATCACAGGGTTCCATACTGTAGCTAGCCCAAGACTGCCTAGAGCTCACTCCCAGGCAAACTTGAACTAGAAGTAGTCCTGGCTCAGCCTTCCGAGTGCGGTGATTACTGATGCCAGCTACCCCAGCTATTTTCTAAGGCATTCTCCAAAAAAGAAAAGAAAAAGGTTCATTGTGGAGGGAAGACTCTTAGTAACTCTGCTCTAAACCAGACAGCATCTGCTGAGCACTAACCTGACCTGGGCTGGTTTGTTCAGAGGCTGTAATAAGACTTCACACCTCGTAGGGAGCCATGAGAATTAAAGTGGATGTTTCTAAACAGCACAAAGCCAAGTAGTTGATTAGTAGTTATATGAATAGGTTTTGTGTTGCTAGTGTGAAACACATGTGGACAGGCTCTTACGAAGGAAAGGAAACTCCTTTTAGGTCACAGTTGTAAGGAGTATGATTTTTCCTGCCCGCCGCCTGGTCTTGTCCCGCCGCTGCACCAGCCCCAAATAACACACAGAGACTCTGTATTAGATATAATTCTGTTGGCCAGGTACTAGTTTCTTATCGACTAGCTCTGTCTTAATTATTAACCCATTTCTATGTATTTCCATGTGGTCTTCTTACCAGGGAAAGGGGCCAGCGTCTCGTCTCCCCAGTCTCTCCATCTTGACTCTCCTTCCTACTTCCTCTTTCCTCCTTGTCTCCTAGTCCCTCCTATCTTGCTTTCCTATTGGCCAACAGTGCTTTATTCATTAACCAGTATGAGAAACATATATACAGAATGACATCTCCCATCACACAGTTTTGGAACTTAACTCTTCAGATGGGTGGGTTCCTTGTCTTTGGGTCTCTGTATAAGCGACCCATCATGGCAGGTTACTTAGGAGTAACTCCCATCACAAGGTAGGGAAGAGGGGTAGAGGACTTGACTGTAGTTCAAGAGTCTCCTTTGAAGACATGCCTGTATGACCTGAGGACCTTCCGTAATGCTGCCCTCTAAACAACCCAACATCTCCACCATGACAGTCTGAATACTCTTAGTAAGTGCAGGTGTCATGTCTGGGCTGACAAAGATCTTATCGAATAAGGGCCAGAATTGACACCCTCTCCATCATACAGGGTCATCTCATTGGTTCTCTGTTTGTGTCTCCGTCTCCTGTCACTGCCCTTTCAGCTCCTCCCTCCCCACGCTTGTCATGCCTTTGGAGTCGTTCACCTGCTAGAAGTTAGTCAGAGTGACTTGTTCACTTACAGGAGTGAACTGATGTCATTTTGGTACCATCTTTGAAAACCATGCCTCCCATTCCTCTGGCTCCATAGCATTTTGTATTGTTCCAGCTATATTACAGTATAACAGTTCTTCTGTACACCTGTCTCCCACACTGGGTTATGGCAGTTTTATTTTTTATTTCTGCTTAGAAAATGATTACTGGTAAATATGAATACAGAAATTACAATTGAATTATTTAGAACTTTGTTTAAAACAAAAATGCAAAAAGCTCAGGTCTTTAAAAGTATTTCTTGCCTTTATAGAGCACTTTATTAGTGTTTGGTTTTTGAAGATACTCAAATTCAATAAATTCTATCCATTTAGATAGGATTATTATTTAAGTCCGATGGTGTGGGTGCTGTTTTCACCTCCCCTAAAAGTGGACTGCATTGCAACACACACACACACACACGTTATACTATATAGTATATGTGATTTATTACATATATGTGTATGTATAGTGTTGTTCTAGTAAAATAGTATTTTACCGTTTTGCCTTATTTGGCTAGAGAGCCAGCTCAGGACCTGATCATGCTTGGCAGATGCTGTGCTGCTGAACCATATTCCCAGTCTTAATTTCACTTTCAGACAACTTAATAGCAATGGATCTCAGTGCTCTATCTATAATCCTTTTCCATCCTTTCACTATAAAAGTGGTTACTAATATTTCCTGAGCCTTAACAACTTACCCACTGAGTCACATGGCCCTGAACCTTGGACTAGTATCTGGGTAGCTGGGCTAAAACTTATCCTATGTTGCTTCTGAAAGAATATTTCCAGTATTCACATTGTAAATACGTCTTTTCTTTTCTGCTCATTGACCGTGTGTGACCATCCTACTTTCTCATCTCCATAGCTGCCATGGACACACTAGTCGAAGATGACATCTGCATTCTGAATCATGAGAAAGCCCACAGAAGAGAGACAGTAACTCCACTATCTGTATACTCAGGAGATGAATCTGTTGCTTCACATTTTGCCCTTGTAACTGCATATGAAGACATCAAGAAGAGACTTAAAGATTCAGAGAAAGAAAACTCTTTCTTAAAGAAAAGAATAAGGGCTTTGGAAGAAAAGGTGATTTTTTTTTTTTTTTTAATTTTCTCTTTTGATTGTGTTTGGCATAAAGAATAATTCCACATATTTGATATTTAAAATATTTTCTAATCTGTCTTCCAAGACTTAAAGTGCTGCATCAGCTATACCATGCGCTTGGTATATTACAGAATAGGATTTCACTACTTAAAGGGTTTCTGTTCCAGCATTTTCTTTTCCTTTTTTTCAGATTGCCTACTCTCATTGCTATGTATTGGTGCCAGTTTTTATTTGTGTGTGTCCATGTGCATGCGTGTAGTGCACGTGTGTGTACCTACATGTATTTGAAGGCCAGGTGCTGTTCGCCTTTGCTTTGAGACAGAATCTAAGTCAGAAGGGTTACTAATCAGTCAGGCTGTGTGGCTAGGAAGCCTCAGGGGATCTTCCAGTCCCTATCTCTCTGTTACTGGGGTTCCAGTCCCTATCTCTCTGTTACTGGGGTTACAGAAACAAACCACCACACCTGGTTTTTTAATGTAAGGATTGGGCTCAAGTCCTCACGCTCATGCAGCAAGCAGTTTACCAGCTGAGCTGTCACATAGCCCCAATATATGTCTGTAATGTAGTCAAGTCTGTACAGAATAATAAAATACTAGTAAATGAAACTCAAAGGGGACCTTTTCTGCCATTCAGTGCTTCACTCTGTTCAGCGGGCTCTTCACCAGGATCCTTTGATTTCCTCAGAAAGTAGGAATGACCCTTTGAGATGACAGTGACAAGGACTTTTCCATGCTGAGTGTTACATTTCTGAATATTATATGAGGTAGCTAAAATGCAGTCTAAATCATCAGACTTGACTTGATTTTATATGTTGGAATTTTTCTTGGTTGCCCTTTTTTTAATGGCATTTAAAGCTTTTAATTAGTTTATATTTCTATAATCAGAATTGTATTTGTATCTTACAAACACAGGAGCTTCCACAAATGCTAAAAGATAAATTTCTCTGCATTTAAAAACTTGAGGATAAGGTGGTAAAACAAGGAGGTTATTTATTAGTGTTACCATAATTTCTTTTCATTAATTTTAACTTAGTAATTAAGTATATTTATATTCTGAGGTAAATTACCAAAGGTAACTTTACAACTAATAGTTATGAGTGTAAAATTCAATAGAGTCATGGAATCTAGTGCATAGTTACCATAGAAAACCTGTACTTTATTATCATCGATCCTATTAATTTCAATTGCTGGGATAATGTAGGGCTTAATGAAGTAGTATGCCTATTTCTTAAGAAGTTGAGTCTGATTTGATACTTCTCTGATAGAAACAAGATTCTGTAGACTTGGAAAATACCTAGACACTTCCAAGACAAAATACTGTACGAGTGATTCAGTTTATTATAAAGCAGGTAGTACAAAACACAGATTATTGAGGAGCAGCAAACATAGATGGCTGGTTTTGTTTCCCCCCCCCCCTGTACTATTTGGCTTCTTGATGAAGATTGTGTAGGAGTGAAATATTCACTGGATTATAGGCAAAGGTAGACTTTATCCTTGCATTGCAGAGGTTAGAGTAAGATGTAGAGTCCAGAAGATGGACTTACTTGATTCTGCAGACTACCTACTGAAGATTTCTATCCTAATCTCATACTTTTAGCTTGTTGGAGCTCGAGTAGATGAAGAAGCAAGTTCTGTGGGGCGAGAACAAGTGAATAAGGCCTATCATGCCTATCGAGAGGTTTGCATTGATAGAGACAATTTGAAGAACAAATTGGAGAAAATAGTAAGTTGATTTGAAAATAATACTTTATATTTAAATTATTTTGTCTTGCAAGAAATTAATTAAAAGATTAAACATTTACATTTATTAATTAAACAAAATATATATGTTCATGGCATATGGAAAAATTTAATACCTATATTTTCCACTAATATACAGATATAAATAGTTGGTATTTAATGATGTTAAGGACTTAGAGCCTTCTGAGTACCGCTACCTTACTTTTAAAAACTTGTGACAAGGTTGAATTACTCACTGTGAGTGATTTGTTTTGTTTTGTTTTGATTCCAATGAGCAATGATGTCCTAAGAAACAAAAGATTAGTGAGAATCAGGGTTCATTTTCCAACCTTGCTTCTGAAAGTCAGAATGAGGTTTATTTAATATTGACCTAAAAGTAAGATATAAGACAAACATAGAGACTTTATTGACTGTAATTTTCCCTACTTAACTAGAATAAAGACAGTACTGAATCTTTGAAAGCACTGACTGAACAGCTACAGTCTAAAGAAGTGGAGCTTCTGCAGCTAAGGACAGAGGTGGAAACTCAGCAGGGTATGCCACTCACTTGTTACGAATATTCTAATTAATCAGTAGTCAGTGTGTTATACTCATAATCGGTTTCCTATATCTCTATAATGAGGCTTAATTTTTTTCTTCTGTTCTTTTTTTACACAATATCTTACTACCTTCTCTCTAGCTGAAAATTGTACTTTTTCTACAGATGTGATGTTTTTATTCAAGGATAGTGTGTGATGAAGTAGAGAAAAAAAAATCCCCATCTTCCCCAAAACATTCACCACTGGTATCTCCTGACTTGGCATTCATACTAACCTTATTGCCCACAATTAAACGTGTTGTCGTGGAGTAGTAGCTTCATTATCTCTTAAATTTTCTTCTTTCTGAAAGTTGATGAAATGTATAGATAAGATTCTGAAATGGAAAGTTTGTCTGGGAATTACAGATAATAGTCTTATTCCCATCAATACTCTCCTGAGATAAGCAGTTTCAATAATTCCCTATTGAGAGGCCTTTTGGAAGAAAATTAATCTGAGATCTTTCCAGGTAAATGGTTGGGGCTTTTTGGAGATGGAGAAATGAAGGTCTAAGTCAGAGATAATGTAGTATGAAGTTTCCACAGTCAGGTGTTTATGAGTGAGATTGTTTTGACATGCATTCTAGACCTGCCTGTCAAATTGCAACCTTTGATGGAGTACATGATGCTGAGCCTTAGTATTCATGTGTATTTTGTAGTGGTTATTTATCGACATTGTATCAGTGTCACCTAGGAACTTTAATTGGTATAAAAAGCAAAGATAACTATTTTGTTGTCTGTCCTTTTTCTAGTAATGAGGAATTTAAATCCACCCTCATCAAACTGGGAAGTGGAAAAGTTAAGCTGTGACTTGAAGATCCATGGTTTGGAACAAGAGCTAGAACTAATGAGGAAAGAATGCAGCGACCTCAAAATAGAGCTGCAGAGAGCCAAACAGACGGTACTTCAAAGTCATCGCACTGAGAACCTCCGTGTACTTTGTGCATCAGATAGGTTTTGTAACTAAGTACTAAATCATAGGTCTGTAATTAATTATAACCATAGGATGTTCATTGCTGCTGACATTCCATATACTCTATACGGTCTCACCCCAGAATATAGTTTTAAGACTTGATTATGCTATGCCGTAGTTACTTTTCTATTATTGTGACAAAACACCATTACCAAGGCAGTTTATAAAAGATAGCATTTAATTTGGGGACTCTGGGTTCCAGAAGGTTTGACTGTGTGATCATCATGTCTGGGAACATAGCAATAGACAGGCAGGCATGGTGCTTGAGCAATAGCTGAGAGCTTACATTTGATTGACAAGCACAAGGCAGAGAGAAAGAGAGAGCTATCGAATCCCGTGGGCTTGCTAAACCTCCAATTCCACCCATATCGCCCTCAGTGACACACCTCCTCCCACAAGGCTCCACTTCCCAGTCCTCCCCAAACAGTAATACCAACAGAAGACCAAGCATTCAACATAAGAGCCATTCTAACCACCACAGGGTATTCCAGTTTTTCCAACTCCCTTTCCTTAGAGTGCCTCTGATTTTGAGTGTGTCTGAAAAATTTTAAGAGAACTTAGTTTTAACTTTTCCATTTTATTTAACATAACACTTTGGTTAGTTTAGAAATAAGAGATAACATAATTCTTGAAAAACAAAACAAGAAAAAAAATTACCACTAACAAAGGAAGCCTTACGTAGCCTGTTTCTTTCCAGAAGACTCAGAAAACATTTGAGAATTCAAGAATTAGGAAAATCAACAAGAAAAACATCTGCCCAGTCTGCTGCCCTAGTGTGATTAGCCAAAAGTCATCCGTTCACACAAACTGCCTTTCAGCTCCTCTCTAGGAGTCTGTTCACCACTGGATTCAAACAAAAGCCAAGTTTTCAGATGAAGCTGGGGAGTATGAGAAATAGCATCAAAATATTTTACATGGGTGTATTTTAATCAGCTCAACCATTTGCCCACCAAAGCCTTGCATACTGCTAAAGACTCCTGCCCACGTTCCTCTGGGGGTTGCCATCTAAAAGTGGAGCTACTTGCCACACTTGTATAGTGTGGTCTTTTATCAGTGACCCCCGCCGAGCTCGA
The DNA here is from genome assembly GCF_943737965.1 of Phodopus roborovskii. Taxonomy (NCBI): domain Eukaryota; kingdom Metazoa; phylum Chordata; class Mammalia; order Rodentia; family Cricetidae; genus Phodopus; species Phodopus roborovskii. The sequence continues at coordinate 6,262,456 of NW_026125295.1, forward strand.
GCTACCTGTAAGTACTGTAGCACCCTGCTTTCACCTGAGTCATTCCGTCTGCACTGAGCGAGAAGCCGGGCCAGGAGCCTGCATGTGGTCGAAGAAGGCAGCAGCACAGCGGCTGCCCAGATGGTCTCTGTTCCCGTTACTCGATTGTACAAAGCGTTACTGTCCACCTTTAAACTTGTGCTTGGCTACACACACCATTCGTTCAAGCGTCAGCATTCTGTTGTGCAAGCTCAGTGACCACAGCCACCAACAAGTCCCTTTTAAATCAGCTGCTGGCTTGCAAGAGAAGATTTGCAATATGAAGCTTGGAATCATTATGTGTATATCCTTCTCAAAAGGAAATAATTTGATAGCTTTTATGCGTAAAGTATGCTTATATTTTATACTCACTGTAAAGTGAGAAACAGTACCATGTGTTCATGAGAATCTGGCTTATTGGTTTTTTTTATTAAATATAGCAATTAGGAACTTCATTTCATTTTCAGGAAATTTATTTTCTATGAGCATTAAATACCTCTCTTTTTATAAACGTTAAGCTAGGGATTGTATAAAGAGGTTAGCATAGCACCTGGACAGAATATATTCAATATATTCTGTTTAGAGCAATTCAGAAAGGCTATGTCTGTGTGTGTGTGTGGGGGGGGGGTGGTATGGTCAGGTTGCAGTCCTTTTTACTTACTCTGTTCCACTAGGTGGTGCTAGCGAATGAATATGCTTTCAGTTTGTATCTGTCATATGCTAACAGTTCACAGAAGCAGGGTTTTAGAAGTACAAGAAACTTTTAATAGCTTCATCAGTTTAAACTGAATTCTGAGAGGCAAGAAACCTTTAACAGTTTTATGTGAGATAAGGAGGAATGTTGAAATGGTGAGAAAAACGGAATACTGTTCTACTTTCATAGTCCTGTAATCCCGACAGCAGGAGGTTATACAGTGAAAACCCCATAACCAATACTGAGAAGCAAAGTAAGATCTGAAGTGGCATTTTTTCAAGGTTTCCGAGTTAAAACCGTATGCATTTGATGAAAAATAAAATAGAACTCAGTAGCATTTATTAAATGAGAACACTATTAAATTATAGTTCATGATGTTTTTTAAAGATATAATTGCATTTCCTGAAATTGGAATCAATTGCTTATACAGTTAAAGACCAAAATATTTGTACACAGGATAGTTCTTGCCAAGTCAGTCATTTTACGAGGAAATATATGCTGTCTTAAAACAGTAACTATGATTAAGAGCACTGGCTACTCTTTCTGAGGACCCGGGTTCAATTCCCAGCAACCACAGAGTGGCTCACACCTGTCTATAGCTCCAGTTCCAGGGATCTGACATCTCATGCAGACATATGTTCAGGCGATGCACATAAGACAAAAGTAAATAAACTTGGAGTTGAAGGGATGACTTGGTGGTTAATGCAGTAACATGGCCAATTTTTGCTGGCTTTTTGTAAAGCAGTAAGAAATACCAAAGAAACGCCCATGTTCCATAGAATTCATGCAGATGCCTTAAGCAGTAATGTAATGGGTGTAATACACTTTTGCCGTATGTTTTATGGCATTCCAGACTCATGAGACTATGTTGTAAAGGAAAGGCACGAATACTCCACAAAACTGAAAGTGATTAGACATTTTGGGGGTAGGTGGCAGTATTTCATTGAAGCTGAGTCTGAAGTCTATGAGTCTTACACTCTATGTAATTACAAATGTATTCTGTGTATGTTGGAGCATGTGTGATGTTGAAGGACTGAGAAAAGTGAAGTAATTCCTTTTTTTCTTTGTTAAACACATGACAGGGGCCACCTCAGGATGACATCCCTCAGGACAGAGACCTCGCCAGGCCAAGCCTGTGCCGGGAGGAAGACGCTCCACATCAGGGCCTTCCCCACAGGTCTCCTGTGTGCTTCCTACCTTTCTGATGTGGTTTCGCAGCAAACACTGGGTGATGGCTGTAATCTCTGGCTACCATATGTGTATAAAAATGATTTAACTGTTACTACCAAGAGGCTTGACCAGGTCACTGTGCCATACTTATCAAAAGGATTTGAAAGACAGTTTTAGAGAAATTACAGTTGACAAAATAAATGTCTTTTTATTCTGTAACAAACACCATACTTAATGCTTCCAAATGTTTCTATAGCTCCTGGTGTTGTGGTGACCCCTAACCATGAAATTATTTTGTTGCTATTTCACAACTATAATTTTTCTACTGCTATGAATCATAATGTAAATTTCTGATCTCACAACTCCCAGGTTGAAACTGCTGCTTTTAGGGAATGTAGTTAATTTTCAAATGTTAAAGAAAATTACATCATTTGTGGAATCATAGATTAGTAGTTTCTTTTTTTTTTTTTTTTATGAGCTGTGTTCATTTACAAAAAGGTTGATATATATAGTGTTGGTCAAGAGAGCAGAGCTTCACAGTACTTTCTAAACAAGACATATAATGCTTTCTTGAATAGATACAGATGAGTTCTATAATGCCAGACACAGAGGAGTGAAAGTTTTGTAGTCAGACTAAGCGTATTTGTGTAGGCTATCAACCACTTTACAGGTACTTTGGTGTGGGTATGACAATGCCTGTAAGAAAATGCGGTCCCTAAAAGGGCATTGTGACCAGTACTTAGACAAGTAGACAGCTTTGAAGAAGTAACCTTGTGGAGTGGAGTTGACTCCTGAACTGCTCTCTCATGTGCAAAATGAGATTGCCCACTGTCCTAGTTAGGGTCACTGTTGCTGCAATGAAACACCATGACCAAAGCTACTTGGGGAGGGAAGGGTTTATGTGGCTCACACTTCCACAGCACTGGTCACCATCGAAGAAGCCAGGACAGGAATTCAAACAGCAGAATCCTGGAGGCAGCAGCTGGCGCAGAGGCCATGAAGGGGTGCTGCTTTATTGGCCTGACCAGCCTGAATTATTACAGAACCCAGGACCACCTGCCTAGGGGTGACCGCACCCATAATGGGGTGTGGGCCCTCTCATACCAGTCACTAATTAAGAACATCATGTACAGGCTTGCCTTCAGCCTAATCTTATGGGGGAATTTTTGGTTTTTTCAGATAAGGCTCCCTCCTCTCCAATGACTCTCCCTTGTGTCAAGCTGACATAGACAGCCCACACAGCCATTTTCCCAGGATGGTATGAGACTGCGGTTAAGTGCCTAGCACATAATGAAGGCTTAACCTTCATTTTTTATAAGATTCATTTATTATGTACACAGAGTATGTCTGCACATTAGAATTGCGCACCAGATCTCATTATAGATGGTTGTGAGCCACCTTCTGGTTGCTGGGAATTGAACTAAGGACCTCTGAAAGAGCAAATAGTGCTCTTACCCTCTGAGCCATCTCTCCAGTCCAGCCATCCTTATTCTTATGTTTTGTTTTTCAGGGCTCTTAAGTAGAGTAACTATCATTTAAGTACTCAAGAAACTGCTCTATAAGTTCTTTAGAGGCAACTAACTATATACATGAAATGTATTTTTCTTAAGTCATTTAAAGCAAGTTAGATTTACGCCTCTTTAAGAAAGTAGAGCAAAACAGAAGCAGTCCTCAAACACACTTGATCAAACACCCAGTGTTCATCAGGGTTGTCTGGAACCCTGCTAAGAATGAGAGATAACTTGCTTTTTCATTCTTACTTAATGGCTTCAACATCTGTTCACACGCTTTAACGATTACAATACTTGGATGCTGTCATTCACAAGAGGAAGAGTTGTAACTAGTAGTAACCTTAGATATTGGGGTGGCAGTGTGGAGGTCAGAGATAACTCAGTACAGTTCTCAGTTTCCTTTTACCTTGATTGCAGGAGTTAAACTCAGGTCACTTGCCAACCCATCATCTTAGGGTTTTAAAACAGACCTTTTTATGTGTGAGGTTGGGTGAGTTCATGAGGACTATGGGTGTGCAGGAGCCTGTGAAAGCCAGAGGAGGGCGCTGGGTTCCTGGAACGAGTTACAGGCAGTTGGATGCTAGGAGCTGAACCCTGGTTCTCAGGGAGAGCAGTAAGCACTCTTGAGCTACTCTTTTTAATGTGTAGTTTTAGTGTAGGTGATACTAAGAGCAAAGCACAAAAAAGGTAATTTTAGTGATGAAGTTTCGTCTTAACCTGATTTTTAAACAGTCTTCATTAAATTGAATTTTTAAAATGTACTTTAGATATTGGTACTAACACCTTTATAATCGCCTTTTACTTGGCATGTACTTGGTGTTTGAGTATCCAAGTATCATCATGAATATTTTTTTAAGACAGGTACAGAATCACCATCTTATAACAATAATTATTTTTATACTATATTCATGCCTGTGTGCCTGAATTAGCACATGTACAGTGCTTAACTTGCTGCTTTATAATTTGAGTGACTCTGAAAAACATCAAATGCCCAGAATTGTACACGGAACTGGTAGTTTCCCTCGCCTGGAAGATGGAATTTGTTATGAAGCAGTCATTATAAAAAGCATCTCCAGTGTTTACTGGTTCTGAAGTAGAGCTGGTTAAATATAACAAAGGTTAACCAATGATATTTAAAATACTAGATTTTTCTTCAAAGCACTACAGTTTGCTATACTGTTTATAATACAAGAATTGCAGTACAAGTAAGGTAGAAATACTCTGTCAAAAGAGATAACATTTCACCTCACAGTTTAACCTAATTGTCCTTAAGTATCTATTGCTTCTGTCATTAGATACTAGATTCAGATTTCAAGGTTAACCCTTTAAAGTTTAAGTTGTTTGTTAGAAAAAAAAATAAGGATGCGGTAGCATGTTTGTTTGGTTTTATTTCCATAGCACTTACATTCTCAAACCTGTAATAGTGGTTGTTCTAATATTATGAAGTCAGTTCTTACATTGGCTAATTCATTTATCACTGTGCAGGAAAACAAGAGAGTGTGCTGAAGATTTCAGTTCGTTTAGTTGGCAGTTAAGAAACTAAAGAAAATCATGAGCCTAAGAGGATTTAATGGAAAATAAAAGCTTTTAAAATTAGATATAAACAGTTTCAAATTCTGAGGTAAAAATCCTTTTAATTATAAAACTATGGAAAGGCATTTTGAAGTTTTGTTTCCAGTAATCTGCTTCTCTAGCTGCTGCTTCGTTATATAAGGAAATCATGTGCCTACTCATGTCTTGTGCTGTCATGTCACATTGGTTTAGAGCCAACAGTATGAGACAGCCCAGTCAGACATAAAGAATGTAATGCATGAAACCTCAACTTTGTCTTAATGTGGTCTTGGGTATCTACTCATCACTTCATTTCACAGTGTCAAAACAATCCAAAGATAAAGACAGACTCAAAGACCATACATGAATGAATGCAATTTTATTCTTGATCAGTGACAAAGGAAGAACATGTTCCTTACTGGTTACTAATTAACAGCACTGAATATTACTGGCTAAAATAAATCCTTGGTTCTAAGAGCCAGTAAGAAACTCACTGGTTAGAGTGTTTGTCATGATATGTTTATTATAGTATTACTGAAATCGGGGCCATGTTATCTCTAGATGTTTTTCACTTACAACAGTCCAATTAAACATTTTTTAGTTTTGTTTATATTGTCATAAAACAATGTAAATATAAACCTGCTTACTTGTATTGTAAAGTTATTCCCCTTTACACATAAAAAAGGACCAATGTAACGTGTCTTCAAAATTCCATTCCAGGGATAGCATGCACCATGCGTACTGGGAGCTGAGGAGGGAGATGTCCAACTTGCATCTCGTGACACAGGTGCAAGCGCGGCTTCTGAGGAAATTGAGGACCTCAGCTGCAGTCCAGAAAGGCAAGTCACTGGCGGCCGGGAGCACTGACCCAGCCAGACTGCCTCAAGAACAGCCGGCTGCGGTTTCTTAGCACATTCTCACCCTGAGACTCAGAGACGCAGGCTGTGCGGAGGGTACTGCACACCGTCCCTGCTTCGGCTTCAGGCGATGGCCGGGCAGCTTCACACGCAAGCGTGTTGCTGGTGTTTGTCTTCAATACCATGTTCTTCTCCCTGTGGCTTTTCTCAGCCAAGTGTCACTCAATGTGTGTGAGGCCGAGGTGTTCGGTTTCTTCTAGCTGGCCTTTCACCGCAACTATGTAGGTTTGAAAAGAACTCCAAACCAAAGTTTCATTTCAGTGCTGTGAAGTATACCAAAGACCTAGCTTTTATGTTCAAAACAGCTCTTGATTCATTTAGTTCCTGCCAACCTTTTTATAGACTTCCATGCAGGGTGTCTGATTAGAAGGTGGACTGAACTAGAATTTTTCATTGCTTTCTTTTTATATCCAGAGTTTGACTGATGCTCTTGAGCTTTATGTCAGCTAGTGGAGGGTTCTTCTGCCAGCGCTGTTTTTGTAACTTAGAAAACTGGGTGTGTTTGCACCACACTGTGCATAGGTTTACATTTGAAACACAGTATGTGTTTAATGCCTTAAATTTTACTTTCAGAGGAATGTGATGGACTTTGAAAGGTGAACAGCATCTAAATAAAAATTGTTATTTGTACCTCTGATTATCGTAAGGGAAAACAAGAAAAATTGTTTTATAACTATTCTCAGGAGTGTTTGTAGGGGAAAATGTTTCACATTGGGGGGGGGGAATGGAATTCAAAGTTGCTTCTTATTTCTGCAGGGCTGGATACTTAAGAACCAGACAAATTAATTTGATGTTAAGCAAACATAGCTTCGTTTATGGTCCACCTTGCCCTAGTTTTTCCAGTGGTTAAGCTTACTTACGAGGATACCATAGGTGGACGGCAGAAATAAGACTCCTCCTTAAAGCTGTTGTGGAACGAACTGTCTTGTTCCAAAGCATAATAAAGAAGAGCTCCTTCCCTCCTGTCTTCCTTCTTAATTGGCTGAGTGAGACCGCAGTCCTTTGATGCCTTTGCACTATCAGTCTCTAGAACATTTCCTTGCACAGCGTTAAGTCCAAGTGACCAACAGTCACCAGTCCCTAAAGCTCGCTGTGTTAAGTGCCCTTGGCCTGCCCATCACTATCCATCCTTCCTACTCCCCCACCCAAATGTTTCAAGTTGTTTCTTCAAAAAATTGCGTGAGTTGGCCGAGCAGGTGGAAGGGCTCACCTACAATAGAGGGCCTGTATTCACCTGGGACTCGCAGTGGAAGCAAAGGACCAACCCCAGAGTGTTGTCCTCTGACATTCATGCTCATGTCTGTGCAGTTCTATCCTCATGCTCACAAACATACACACATAAAAATAAAATATAGGCTGCACGGAGCCAAGCCTTTGGTCATCCCTAGGTTGAGAATGAAATGTAGCTTTCAGCTGTGGCACATTAAATGAGAAGAATAAACGATGTTACTGTTGCCTGTATGCTAGACACGGGGCAGCTAAATAATCACCTCGTAGCAGCCTTTCCTATGCCATTATATGTGTGAAAGACCTTTTTATTTCCTTTTTTAATTGACTTCCTTGTTGGCTAAAGCAGAATTACATATTTACTGTTATATTTATTATAAGAAACTGAACTTACAGCTTCTACTTCAACTACTTTATCCAAAAAAGCCTTTGAATATATGTTAAGATTTCATTGATTCTTAAGAATTTATAAAAATAAATTACACTTGGACCATCTTCCATGGAAATGTTTGAACAAACAAAAGAATACATTTTAAATCTACTAACTCTTAGACTTTCTAGGTCCCCACTAACCCAGTATTGTCCAAAACCCTCACTAGCCACACTAAGGCCAAGAGTTGTACTTGTGTTCACCTTGTAAAGAGATGACACCTCTTTACACCGTGTAGACTCGGGAGGGGACAGCAGGGAAGGGGTCCCATCCCTACCTCAGGTCCGTTCTGCAGAGGAAGCAGTTGATGAGTGATGAGTGAGCTTAAGTCCCTGTCAGTAAGTATGGACTCTATGAGAATTCTAGCCTGTGAAGTGTCTCCAAATCAGTTTCCCAGTGGCCATACTGAATTGGAAATGATCATTTTAGTGTCAGTTGCAAAGTTGGTGTATGACATGTTTACAGTCACAATGTTAGAGAATTGACACTTAGCCTATGCTTTCTTTTTAGCCTGCACCCCAGCAGGATGTGTTGAAGACCTTGGGAGAGACTGCGCGAAATTGCATTTGACAAATTTCACTGCAACATACAAAAGACATCCCCCTTTGTCACCAAATGGCAAAGCACCTTGTTATGCTCCATCCTCTCCTTTACCAGGAGACGTAAAGGTTTTGTCAGACAAAGCAGTTCTTCAGTCATGGACAGATAACGAGAGACTGGTCCCTAATGATGGTACCGACTCTCAGGAGCACAACTCTTACGGCCGAAACTCTCTGGAAGATAATTCTTGGGTGTTCCCAAGCCCTCCTAAATCAAGTGAGACAGCATTTGGCGAAAATAAAAACAAAACCTTACCTTTATCCAACCTGCCGCCGCTGCATTACTTGGATCAGCATAATCAGAACTGCCTTTACAAAAGTTAATTTGATGGGACTCACGATTGGAACAGGAGGACACTTAACCCGAACTGGTTCTCCCAGAGATTATTCAGACTGAAGCAGACTTTGATTAAAATCTTGCAAAGTTCTCCAATATGTACATTTTGTACAACATTGTGTAGTTGCAGTTCAGCGTGAGAACCTCCAGTCACACCTTTGGTAACAAAGTTTTTGCTTCTTGGTTTTAAGAATGGAAATTTTAGACATGGTTTTCTAAAGTATATGTCCTGCCTAAATACCTATTCATTAAATAAAAAGCAGCCTTTATTAATATGAAAAAACCATGTCTGCTGCTTCAGATTGTATCAAGAAGCAAGTGGCAATGTGAATAGGATGTGCTTCTGTGACTTCCTCATACATAAAGATCTGAAATATAATGGAATAAAAGTAGGTTATTATGTCTCTATGCTAGTGTGTTTCAAGATTTAAAATCATTTCTAAGTAACATGTATATACAATTTTAAAATGCAATTTGAATGCTAATACTTGACCATTGGAGCCAACTTTTCCCCAATATATTCAAATCCTAAATAGCTAAAAATGACATGGTATATGAATAAACTATATAAACGTATACAACATCCAGTTAAAAGTAGAAAGGGCATGTCACGGGGCAGTCTCTCCGGTGATTCATGAGTCCGTCTTGTGTGTCGTTATGTGGTCATTTTCAGCAGGACAGCTGTTTTGCACAGCTTATGTATTGTTAGGTTATAACATCTGATAAAGTGATTTTTAATTAACTGCATCTAGAACTAAATTTTGTGCAGTGTAATTATGAAATGTCTCCAAATTCATTCTGACTGGCCACTCACTTATAAATAAGAAATAATAAAGATGGCTTCATGTGAAAATTCATCTATAATTCCTTCAGGGTTGAAGCATTAAGAGTATTAGCAATTATGTATTACCTGTTTGAGGTAAGACTTTATCCTTATCTAAATGGCATTTCATATATCCTGAATTTAAAGGATCTCAGACCAACCTCATATAGCTGAATATCATACATAGCCCAACAGTGTTCACTCTTCACCAGTTATTTTTGTATTGGTATTATTCACTCATTCATGCCTACCCATGATTAATGGAATTGATGTCAGATGCTGGAATGTGTTCTGTACTCAAGGGAGTACAGCCTCCTGCCAAGTAATACAACAGGATCCAATATGCATAAAACAAATAGATTCCAGGCTTTAGCTGAAGGAACTAACTACCTGTGTAATAAGAAAGCAGAGACATTTCTCATGTGGCTGCGGAGGATATCTATCATCTCGTGTCTAATGTAGCTTACTGGTTTGCCTTTTTGTAAACCAAGATTAGAAGCTTTCCTTTGTAAAGAGAGTCTTATAATGTTTTGAACAATTCCAAGAAATTGTTTTAATTAAAATTATTTTTGTTTTTAAAATTTAATTGGATGTGAAATATTGTCCTTGCCTATGTGTATTTCGTCCTTGCCTATGTGTATTTCGTCCTTGCCTATGTGTATTTCCAAAGTCTGATATTTTATTTCTCAAACACATTTCCTCTACCCAGTAGTAACAATTTCAGTTTGATGTTTCTAATAGTTAACATGTTAACAACCATGTAAGACCCCTTAACTAAAGATAAACTCCAAAATATTTTTATCTAGTCATAAAATGTTTAAGTATACACTTAGTCAAACCTGTGGTTGAAGAGGTGGCATCTGTATTTTGTGATTCATTAAAATTGACAATTTTGTTGGTCCTTTTCATATTAGCTAACACTCCAAAGAATTTCCCTTGAAATTTTCTGTAATAGCTGGGTTTCTTATGGTAAGGATTTTAAGCACACTTGTAACTCAATAATACAAAGAATATAATTAACAGTCACCTGTCCCTTCCTTGTGATCCATTATTGGCCTAAGGGGGAACAAAAACTTACACCTCTAGAGGTTCTTGTATTGAGCTGAGGCCAAAATAAGACTGAATGTATATATAGGTCAAGAATAAACCTGCACTATGAGTGTGCAACAGTTGAAACCCAATGGGCCAAAGATAACATCTGCAGCAGGTACAAGAAGTGAGTGTGAACACAGTTCGTGACACGCAAGAGACTGTGTCTAACAGTAAACGCTCTACCTTTTCTTTGAGTCACTGAAAACAAGAACTGTAGCCCTGTGCCTTACGAAATGCACCAGTGCCAACAAGCTGTCTGCCTCTCCCCATGCTGCAGTGCAGTCCCTCTAGACTTCCTGGATTTGCTCTGCTTTGGCATCTGGCCACGCCACCTTCTGTTCATCTGTGGTCTGTGAGAATGGATTCTTTGACTTTCAAACAAGTAAAAAACTTCTTTGGTGAGTACTGTATGAAACTTCACATGCATTCATGGCTCATTCTATTTGAATGAGAAAAAAATTTTCATGGGATTAGAGCCAAAGCTAAATCTTATCTTCCTGTTTAAGAAAATAACTTAAAAAAAAAAAAAAAAATTAAAGCCCAGCCTCGCACAAATTAACACACTGGAACAGAAACTTCACAGCACCTCGTGAATCCCCAATGTTACAAAACAGATGTTCACACTTAACAAGACAACTTCTTAAATCAAAGATTATACAAAGTTGAAAAGATCAAGAAACATATTGTAGAAACTTTTCCATCAAAAGTTTCAGAAAATTAATCCACTAACCTCATCGATGCTTTTCAAATAGGGCCATGTGAAGCCCAGCCCTGCCTACATGCCTACATTCTGGCAGTGCTGTGTGAGCGAGCTGTCCCAGTCACTGAGACTTCGTACAAAGAAGGGCTCTGGCCCACCGCTGTTGTGCTGTGCAGTCTAGTACTTTCATCCTACACTAGCCATCAGACTACATAATCAGGAGAAAGTACCATACACTGTGATTGCAGTCAGTCAGAGTTGTAGAAGAACATGGTTTTAAAAGAAAAGAAAAAAAAAAAAAAATACCAGGAAAACATCCCTTTTAGTTTTCCTCTTATCCCATATTTAATAAACTAGAACTCTGAAGTAGATTTTTATTTCATAAAAAAGAATCAGTATTTTCATGATTAGGGTGAGCAAACATTGTTTCAGTCCATCATTTCTGACACATTACAAGTGGCTTCCATAAGATGTGGCTTCCTGACTCACTATTTGCCTACATGCTTGTAGGAAGTTTTTGTAGCCTCTTCTTGGTAGGAACTCCGGTTTTTCTGAATTCTTCCCTTTCCTTGAGATATTCCAGTTTGCATTCTTCATAGAAGGCTGGATCATTATAACTACAAGGAATAAATTAAAATATTTTAAAATAAATGCAATATAAGTTTCAATAACATTCAGATATTCATGAGATTCAATCTTGAGAAGTTCACTTTCAGGAATAGTTACCAAGGCACAATAAACATTAATGAACAAGTAAAAGATTTTTAAAAGTTTCTAATTAATAAAGTATATAGTGAGATAAAAGTCTTAAGTTCAGTGTTATCATAGAACAACAAATGACGTTACGTTCCAGGAGCTCATGGCTTAACAGACAAGGGCTGGACTAGGACAAATACAGAAAGTACAAAGATGAACATAGGGAAACATGAGGAAGAGGAGGGATCGTGAGAACACGCTTGAGCTCTGCAAGGCCAACAAAAGGGCATGTAGAAAGGCACATATGAGGGGACAGGGAGACACGCAAGACACTTCAAGTGGGCTGGTAACTTGAACCAAACAAAGTGGATTGTGCTCACAGCAGAAAGAACCCAAGAAGCAGAGTGCACAGGAACCTAGTTATGATGGACCACTTACGCCAAACTCTAACAATCTATCCCAAAAGCAGTAAGACAGGACTAACTGCAAACTGAAGAATCCTGAATGATTGGCAGTGTGTGGCAGGCTGGCTGAAAGGGACACCAAGGTTTTTAAAGCTGGATCACTAAAATTCATTCAAGAAATGATGTGGGCCTCTGCTAGCCCAAAGGAAAAGATGTAGGGATGCAATGGGGGGAGGGGGGACGATTTGGTAAATAACTAGAGTTAGTTAGGTAATGACTCCAGACTATAGAAAACTATAATTCAAGCAACACAACCGTCTGAGCAACAACAAAAAAGTTCCAATTAGGGCATGAGAGAAAACAAAACAATGAGATCTGTGGTGATTCGATCCATGGGTATAAATTACACTTAGATTTAAGATTCTTAACAGAACCCAAAGAAACAAACTTCTAAGAAATAGCTTAAGGGAAACAAGATTGAGGAGTAAGGAAATGTGTAGCCTGTTGGGATATATTTGTTTACACTGCATGAAGATGTGCCACTGTGATTGTTTTAATAAAAAGCCGAATGATCAATAGCTAGGCAGACGCCTTAAGCAAGGCACCTAGGCAGAGAGAGAAACCTGGAATGAATCTAGGTCTATAAGGAGACCCCAGTCAGACATGGAGGTAGTCGGACATACAGAATAAAAGACAAGTAAAAAAGCAACATGGCAAAACACTGATTAATAGAAACAAGTTAATTAGGTTCTAAGACCTAATTGGGGGACAAGCCTAAATTAAAGGCCAAGCTTGTATAGTTAATAAATCTCTAAAGTCCAACCATTTTGGGTTTTGGACATGTGTTTCTTTCCTCTTGCACATCTGGGGTCACAACTTTAGTCATCAGTGATGAACAGTGACAGCAGAGTTATCTTTTACAGTTGTGTCTCTGTGGATCAAGGTAGTTCCAGGAGGCAGAGAACAATGTTCTTTGCTGGGAGTAAGCAGCAAGGCAAAGCTATGCACCCCTTGCAGAACTAAGGATAAGGGATTTGCTTACTGTCCACCTTCACAGAGAGTGTGGTTAGGTGCTGTGAAGGCTGCGCCGTGCCAGCCTCCTGTGGTCTGTCGACCTCTGGGCAGATCCCTCCACCCTCTCAGTGTAGCAAATGTTTTGATCTTGCAGGAAATAGGCGACCATCTCAGACCAAAAGGTCTGTTCAGCAGGTGTGTTCTGTTGCACTCAGGACTCCAGCCAGGGCAGACCCTACTTGAGCCGCATCCATGTGTCCCACTCCCCCACCGCCCTGAACTACACCTAGGAATGCCATGGCCTCGTTTTTCATTCATCTTTCACTCCAGAGTCTGGACCAAGGACAAACCTGTGGATTCTCTTGAGCTAAGCTCATTTCTATTTCTTTTAAATGTGTTTGCTGCTTTAATTTTGCTTTATTTTACTGCATTTCTATAAAATACTTGTGTTGCCACTGAAGGGACCTCCCTCAGCCCACTGCTTTAGCAGCCATGACAGGCTGCAGAAAAGACCCAGCAGAATGTACGCCCCTGAATCAGCAGCATGTGCTGAGCTTCCTGACCTTGCCTGACTCCCAGTCAGTAGGAGGTCAGATACAAGGAACCAATCAGACGTTAGCTGGTGGGCTCTCATGTGCTTTTCAGTGACATACTGGGCATAGCAATTGCCCTGGGAAGGCCTATAGGCCATAGCAACCAGTTGACCAATTAACACAAAACCCAGAAGTGCACCAATCCTGAGACTGTTGTGGACCCCAGACACTCCCCCCCATTGCTCCACCCCAATAAATTCCCTGCCCCTCGGTCACTCCAGGTCTTTCTTGCTCCACCCTCTGTGTCACACCGACACGGACAGAAGTAATACAGTTAACTTGTTGTTATTATTAAAGAAACCTTTGCTTTTGCATCAGAGTCGGCTCCTTGGTGGTCTGTTTGGGGTCTCGAAGACCTACAAAAACATCTGTTTAGGAGGAAGAGAAACTAGGGAGCAGGACCGGAAGAAGCCACGCCTCCACAGTGAAGGGCTTGTGCAGTCCTGGCCAGCAACCACCACAGCTGTGACTCCTGCCTCAGAGAAGAGCATGCCAACCATTGGGGGTTGTCTCCTTGGAGGTTTGAATGAGCTTGTCCCTCCCAGCTGTGGGATTCTAAATGCTGGTGACAAAACATAGACACAGCCTGTTCTTAAAGATACATGAGGGGTTCAGAAAAGCGTCACTTTTTAATTTACTCTCCTAAAAAATAGCACACCACACTCACATTTATGTTTCAACGGCTGCATCTGAAAAACTGCTTGCCAAAATTAAAATCTCACAACTATCAATTAACAACTTACTAAAATATCTTGGGGTATTATTTGTCAACAATGTATATAATAAACACATAACGGCAGAGATGAAAACAAAGGGGGCTGTAGAGACGGCTCAGACATTAAGAGCACTGGCTGCTCTTCCAGAGGTCCTGAGTTCAATTCCCAGCAACCACACGTTTACTCACAGCCATCTGTAGTGGGAGTGATGCCCTTTCAGGCATAAAGTTGTACATGCAGAGCACTCCTATACATAAAATAATTTTTTTAAAAAGGAAAAAAAAAAACACCTACATTCAATGAACTCTCTCTCTCTCCCTCCCTCTCCACCCCCCCCCCCCAGACAGGGTCTTGCTATGTAGCCCTGGCTGTCCTGGAACTTACTCTGTAGAGCAGGCAGGCCTTGAACTCACAGATCTCCAGACACTGCCTCCTGAGTGCTGAGAGTAAAGGCGTGCACCACCATGATGAACTCTGCACTCTCATTTCAAGAATTACAGAACGGAGCTGAGCCTGGCAGCTCCCAAGTATAATCCCAGTCCCCAGAAGGCAGCGGCAAAAGGGTCGGGCCAACCTCAAGCCAGCTAGAACTACATGCCCACAGCTATCTCAAAGCCAACCTCAAGCCAGCTAGAACTACATGCCCACAGCTATCTCAAAGCCAACAGCAGAAGAGTGAGTAACAACAGTGAGATATTCATCACTATGATATTAAAATGCTGTTTTAAAAAGAATTGATCAGTGCTGTCAAGATGGTTCAGCAAGTAAAAGTACTTGCTGTACAATCCTACAGCCTGAGTTGACTACTTACTAAGCAGTTAAACAGTCTTTCAATGCAGAATTTTCTTTCCGGCATTTTACTACCATAAGGATTCCAGAGTCCTTGCAACATCTGGTGAAATCTGAAATTAAAATAAAAAAAAAAACACTTATTACATGAACATGACTTTAAAGTTCTAACACAGTCTCTCACTTAGACTCCAGCATCCAGACGGTACACATCCCACGCTCGATAAAGCACATGTACACCGTAAGGGCAGACTGAGCGCTGCTCACTGTACAAGAGGTTCTCGGGGGGAGGGCGGGCCTGTGAGGTTAAGGCAGGGAGCTGCCTGGAGACACACAGACCATAGAAACTTCTGTAGGATTTCCTAGTGGGAAACGAGCACATCCCAAGGGAAATCAGTACCAGGAGTTAAGATTGTTCCCAGGACCAGGTGTGGCTGGTGTCCATCTATGTTTCCTCTCAGTGAAGACCTCCCTCTGATGGTTGCCATCAAAGCCTCTGCCTTCTAAAGAACCATGCAATGTGCCTTAACTTCTAGTAACAGGGCTCTTGTTCATTACCAAGTCCCAAGACACCATAAAAATGACAGACTGTCCTCTGTTTCATTTCCATCCTGCGATCTCGCCTTTTACATTGCACTTTAGTCTCTGGGACCACATTCCACCCACAGCCAGGCCACCGGCCACTGTGCCTTACCCTTGCTTTGCCTCAAGTGCAGCTGCCCCCTCTGCACCCCACAGGCCAGTGCTCTTTGCCTGAGTCTTTGCAACAGTCCCCCTTTGCAACAGTCCTGGCTGCTGTGACTTTATGACTTACGTGCTTCCAGTAGCCTGTCCTCTACACAAATGAACTGGGCATGAGAACTACATCAACCCAAATGGACTTTGTTTGTGTCCTTTGAGCAAGAACTTCCAACAACTCAAATCACAAAGCAGGCGTAAGGATAGCCCATTATCAGTGGACACACTAAGGGGCAGTCACACGGATATTGAGATGTCCTTTACTTTTGACTTTGGAATGCCTGTTTTTCTTACACAGTTATTTTTGTACTTGGAACACTAAGATATGATCACAAATAAAGAGATAGGGGCAGTCCTCAAAGGGAATGTGTCCCTCAAGTTAACACAGAATTGACCACTTTGACACAGGATTCTTTAAGAGAACTGTCATGTTCAATATTGGTGATAAAAGGTGAGCTAGACACCTCAACATGACTGCACCAAACTGGTCTATTCAGATAACGACTGGAAGAAACAGAAACTCACTGCCATCCTGAGGTCTACCGGGAAGGGGGGGGGGGGGGGATGCTAGCTGGCAAATTCCCAGGCCTTTTTGGAAAACACAGTGGCTATTATCAAAAGCTTAATTCATACATAACAAATCCAACACTCTACTTGTTGTGGAATAGTATTTTAACTAGGCAAAGGTGTGTTGCATTTGTTTACACTGCAGAATATTACTTTAACTGTGCAAAGGTGTGTTACTTTTGTCTATGCCGCTTTGGTTTGATTATGAGAAGACGTTTTGCATCTGTTTCGCTATGACTGCCCAAGGCACCTGACTGGTCTGATAAAGAGCTGAACAGCCAATAGCGAGGCAGGGCTAGCAGACAGAGAGAATAAATAGAAGGAGAAAGAAAGGATAGGAGGAGCAAGAGGCCTGGGGGGGGGGGGGGGGAGAACAAGGGAGAGGCCTGGAGCCAGAAGCCAGGCAGACACAGAGGAGCAGTGAAAGCAAGACGCACAGCAGTGCGGGAGGAAGCGAGCCCCCCCCCCCCCCCCGCCCCTAAGAAAACGGGAAAGGCAGATGAAGCAAACAGGACATAACACAGAAAGGCACATAGAGTTATATGAGCTAGCAAGAAGGACCTAAGCTAGACCTCGCATTCAAAACCAGTGTCGGGATCTGGGAGCTGGTTGTTGGCCCCAAAGAAAAAGCCTGGTACACTCCACTGGCTCAGCTCAGCACACATCCCGTGGGAACTGCGCTGTCTTAATATCCATTTTCCCCATAAGAACAGAAGTGTCCTGAGTAGGAAACTGATAAAAACAGCATTTCTGTGTTCTGCTCACATGGGAGAGATGCCCACAGTCATGTTCTCCTTGCCCAAATCTCTTCTGGATTAACTAACTGGCCTGAAGCCTCAAGACGTTACATAAGGGCTCTATCATGCATTTAGCAACATGATTTTAAAGAGGATCTTTCGTTCCCTTCATTAGCACATATTCGTGTAAGAATAACGTTGCTAATACTGCCAAATGATTCTAAAATGATACTCTGAAAGGAAAGTCTTAAAAGTAAATAGCTTCTACCTCTTAATTTTATGTTAAGCTTTAAGAGTTTACACACCCAACTCTATCAACCTTTGAACATTAATGAGAACTACAGAAACAACACACAGTTTGAGGACTCAAAAGAGAACTAGAAATTAAGAACTATTGAAGTAAAATTATGAACTATAAAAATAAAATTTCATTTAACTAAATATGTCTTAGAGTAATGCAAACACAAATGAACATGAAATTGAAAAGATTAAGTTATTCCAAAGCTTAATGAAATGTGTGCTCAAGACCTTCTTCAGTAAAATGCCAAAGGCATGAAACTCTCAGTCTCAGTATTCAGAAAGCAGAGGCAGGCGGATCTGTGTGAGTCCAAAGCAGCCTGGTCTATAGAGCAAGTTCCAGGACAGCCAGTGCTACACAGAGAGACCCTGTGTAGCATGGAAACTGGACATCTATATATTTTATGCAACCTTTACTTAGATTCTCTTGAAGAAACTACCTACTATCATATAATAAACTACTGATAAAGGAGTCTTTATGTATAATAAAGGATGAATGAGAAATGTCTAGGGAGAGATTTTGTTCCAATGTCAACTCATCTCCTCCCTGACCCTCCGCTGCTGGGCCCTGACCCCAACCTCAGCTGACTTCAGCCACTGAAGGACGCACCATCCCAGTCAGAAAGGGTGAGGGACCCGACTGCCAATAGAACTGCGCCTCCCTGGGTTCCACTCCTGGTGACCCTTCTCCAAGCCCAGCAAGTCCCTGGCCCCAAAGCCGCCCCCTCAACCTCTGCCAAGCAAGCCCAGGATGCACAATCCATAACTGTAGGTGACCCGCCTGCCAGCAGAGCTGTGTCCCTCCCTCCGTCCCAGGCCAAGGCTTTCTATCCCCTTTGTCCCTGGCCCTGCCCCTGGGCCCTGCCTCCAAGCCCAGAGGAACCCCACTGCTCTGGTGCAGCCCTCCCTCCTCAGTTGGCAGGGGGTGCCTCCCACCTGGACTGTCCCCAACCCCAGGGTTCTGCTTCCCCAACCCCTCCCACCTCACCATCCTCTCCCCAAAGCCACCCTTCCCCAGAACTCCTGCAGATGTCATAGGCCCAAACACAGTCCACACCAGTCAAAAGGACAGCCCCAGAAGCTCTGCCGGGGGCCAGACTCATCCTAGGTAACCCAGAAAACAATTCAGGCTGTACTAGAGAGGCCAGGCCAGATCCAGAGACCCAAATAGACTTCTCTTACCAGAGGCCAGACCAGACCAAGGGAACCAAGGCCCCTATCCCCAGCGGAGACAACCTACTGAAACCGATGACAAGAACCCTTGACCACTTGGGCCACAAGACCAGAGAGGAAACGAACCAAGGAACAAAACACTCATCCATCAAAGACAAACAGGGGAATCAACATCTAGACCTACAATCGTCCCAAACCTAAATGCCAGGGTAAGAACACAGTAAAAGAGAGGGCAGTATGTCACCACCAGAACCCAGCAATCCTACCAAAGTAAGACCTAAACATTCTAATGCAGCTGAAGCACAACAAAACAACCTTAAAAGTAACTTTATGAAGATGACAGAGCTGCTTAAAGAGGGTATGAAAAAAAAAATCCTTAAAGAAATTGAGTAAAAAAACAAAAAATTAGAGGAAACCAATAAATCTCTTAAATAATGTCAAGAAAACCAAGAAACACAAACAGTTGATGAAAACGAATAAAACTGTTCAAGACCTGAAAGTGGAAACAGAAACAGTAAACACAAAATCGAGGGGACTCTGGAAATGGAAGCCCTGGGTAAGTGAACGGAACTACAGAGGCAAGCATCACCAACAGGGTACCGGGTACAAGAGATGGAAGAGAGAATCTCAGGGGTTGATGACACAGTACAAGAAATGGATTCATTGGTCAAAGAAAGTGTTAACGCTAAAAAGTTCCTGACACAAAACATCCAGGACATCTGAGACACTGTGAAAAGACCAAACCTAAGACTAACAGGAATAGAAGAAGAATCCCAGCTCAAAGGCACAGAAATATTTCCCTAACCTAAAGAAGGAGATGCCCACAAAAGTTAAAAAAAAAAAAAAAAAAGCCTGGCCCAGGAAAAAAAAGTCCCCTCACCCTCACAATAATAAAAAACACTAAACATAAAGAATATTAAAAGCAGCAAAGGGAAAAGGCCAAGTAACATATAAAAGCATATATTAGAATCACACCTGACTTCTCAATGGCTACTCTAAAAACCAGAAGAACCTAAACAGAACTCTTGTATCATGGATGCCAAGGCAGACCCAGCAAAACTCTGAATAACCACAGATAGGGAAAACAAGAACATTTCACCTAAACATAAGAGAATATACCTTCTTCTCAGCACCTCATGGAACCTTCTCCAAAACCGACCATATACTTGGTCTGTTAAGACTTGCTTTCTCATTAGATCACCATGGTTTAAAATTGGAGTTCAACAGCAACACAAAGTAGAGAAAGCCTATCAACTAATGGAAACTAAACAACTCTCAACTCATTTACCCATTGGTCAAGAAAGAAATAAAAAAAAAGTAAAGACTTCCTGTTAATTCAATGAAATGGATGCACTTATGGGATACAATGAAAGTGGTTCATTTCTCCACAGAAGAAACTGTATTTATTAGCTTACATGAGGGCTTTTTTTTTTTTTTTCATCTGTTTTTCCATGTAATTTCACGATTATTTTCCTACAGGGCACTTAAAGTTATTGATAATAACAATGGAGACTACAACCCTGATTGTTCACCTGTGCTAGGCACTGTGCTAAATAAATGCTTTATGTGTATAAAAGCTCCACCAAATAGGCACCATTTTCACCTTCAGTTGGAGAGACTGGGCTTTAAATAGGTAACATCCTAATTTTAAGATCATACAGTGTGGCACAGACTGGACTAGAACCAGGCTTTTTAAATTCGAGAAAAAAGTCTGAAACTACTGGACCCCTCTCACTCCTTTCCATGACGATAACAAGGGTTGCGAGGCTTGTCGGTACCTATAAAGATGGCTGCACTCCATCTTGGCACAAGGGCAGAGAGTTCAAAACTGTCCTCAGCAAGTCATAAGACCTGAAGGTCAAAGGTGTGTCAGCCAACAGTAGGGTGTTTGGCTGTCTTATTCTAAATAACAACAGAACTGGTCTGAGGCGTGGCTACTCTGACTCTCAAGGCTAGGGAAGAGTTGAATCTAAGGCGTGGTTACTGAACCCTTAGAATAAGTGAGGAAGAAAAGTCTGTTGAGTAAACATGATGCCGTGTTCCCCATTTTGGTTCAGGTATATAAGAGTGGTGAGAGATAAACCCCGGGCGATTCAGTATTACCTGAATCTGCTGCCCCCCCCCCCATTGTATTCTCTCTTCTCTTTATGTCCATAGCTAGCCTTTCCCTCATTCACCCCCCCCACACACACACACACACACACACTCAGTTAGGGACTTGGGGCTGCTCACTCGGTGGCTGGTTCTGACTGCAGTCCCACAAAGACAGCTTCCCCTCAGAGCTCACCACCCAGTAGGAACGTTCAGGCCATCAGCAGACTAGCAGGCCTGAGGGTGAAGACTTGGAGCCTGGGCATGCTCTGCTACTGTCACAAAGCAGGGGATCAGGGCTGCGTGCTGGCTTCTTACTGAACGACAACTTA
Organism: Phodopus roborovskii; assembly: GCF_943737965.1. Classification (NCBI taxonomy): domain Eukaryota; kingdom Metazoa; phylum Chordata; class Mammalia; order Rodentia; family Cricetidae; genus Phodopus; species Phodopus roborovskii. The sequence goes on from NW_026125295.1 coordinate 6,283,672, forward strand.
GTCTCCACCACAGATAAAACAGCATCAGATACCCACCCACCCCCAGCTCCCGGAGTCTGTATTCTGCAGAATCCGTATAAATACTTTTATATGTTTTAAGCAAGAATTCTACACATCAGAAAGTGGCTTCTCAAAACTGAATATAATGGGCTAGTTGTTTCCTTTTATCTATTTTTCCTGTAACCTGATGAGTTAGTTTATTTACAGCTCCTACATGCACAGATAGGATTATTTATAGGGACAGAGGCCGATACTTTTGTTGTCTATTTGAAGAGGCCAAGGGGAATAAATTCAGAACGGCAATGGTAAAGCCTCTCTCCTTCCATAAGCTTAAAAAGATCAAGTCTGCATTTTAGATTTGAAGTGTGTCACTTGTGTCTTTCCACAAGGTCACAACCATACTTTACAGAATAATGACGAATTCACAGGCGACATCATCAGTATATTGACGGAATTTGCCAAGTAGTCCAAATTTCCCTTGATAGCTGGCTGATGAGAGATTAATTTCAATCTTAATTACTAATATTGACTCTCAGATCACACATCACGTAGTAATTATGTCTCTGTCTCTTTGTATCTGGGTACGGGAGGGGGGTATAAAAGGGTTAAAGAAGCAACAAAGTTCAAGGGGATGGGGGTGGACAAAGATTCCAGCATTCTAAAAACCGCTGAAGGCAGTCAGAATGTTAACCAAATCAGTTGGAAAGCTAGTTCAGGGCAAGCCTCAGGAGTGAGAGAAGCTGCGGGGGGGGGGGGGGGGGGGGGGGGGCGACACGACGACTACACGGACCATAATGGTGAGGTGCATGAACAGACAGTCACATGGCAATTTGAGAAAGTCCTAAATAGTAGCGGGGGATCTAGCTGAGCTGATGCACACACAGGGTTTTCCTGTGTGTCTCCTGTCTCAGTGCTGGGTGTGGAAAGCCACAATCTGAGGGCTCAGGAAGTTCCTGGCCTGCTATGTTTTTAGTATGTCTGTGTGCCCATATGGTCCCAATCCCCTTTGCTTCCTTTACACGTGGTACTGTTTCCTCACACACAGTGACGAGCAGGCGTGCTTTCTCCGTGTTTGTACTGACAATGGAGCCAAGGGCTGCTCTGTGCCCTGGAGACACCAGAGAAGACACAGCCCTTCCGAAAGCCAACGCTCCACACAATCGCAATCGGGTGAACGCAGTGCAGGCCAGGGCAGCCTGAGCCCAACACAGAGCTGCCCGGCCTGGAATGGAAGGCATGAGAAGTCAGGAGACCAGCACAGCACCTGACCACCCTGCCTTTTTCAAAGGTCGCAGGTAGGCGACTCCCAGACGGGGGCACCCATGAGCACCCACTAGTGATGAGAAGTAGAGGACTGAGGAAGTAGCCTGGCAACAGAGACAAGACATCAGTGAGTCAGTCTCCCGACTTCCTTACACACCCCGTCACTGGACCTGACAAACTGCACTCACAAACCAGAATGGTCACCAACCTGGAATAGGCTGGTGTGACCAATATTCAACAGGCTTTTTGCTTGTTTGTTTTCTTTTGTTTTTCCAGACAGGGTTTCTCTGCGCCTTTTGGAGCCTATGCTGGAACGAGCTCTTGTAGACCAGGCTGGCCTTGAACTCATAGAGATCCGCCTGCCTCTGCCTCCCGAGTGCTGGGACAACAAGCTGCTTTTAACAGTTCAGAGTCCACAAAGGCAGTGAGCCCTCAGAGTCAGTCAGAGGAGCAGTCATAGCACGACAACTAGTACATCTTTCTTAAAGTAAGCTAACTTGTGAACAACCATAGAGGATACTGCACAGGTATTCATTAAAGGAACAGCATACCAACAGCCATATCCTATCTTCTCAAAACAAGGTGTCTCCCGGTCAACACCAGCTCCAACGCTAACACCACCTGCCAAAATGAAAACACTACACCGCAAAACAGCACACAGCCTCTACGTAGAGCAACTGACTGACGGGCCCTGGTCTCCACACTCTTTTCCTTTCCTTTGTTGAGAGGGGCTACCACTGTCAACTTGCCGGACCCAAGTGTCTCCTGCCTGTGCCCCGCCCCAGGAGCTGGGGTTACAGCCCAGGTAGGTTGTGCCACCAGCAGTGCCCAGGGCATAGAGGATGTTAGTGAAACGCCTTAGAGTGTGCTGCAGACTGTCACTGCCCGTCACCGCTCAGGGCAGAAGCATGCAGCGGCTAGGAAAAAGGCAGAGCCACCGCTCGGGCTAGCTCTCAGCATGGGCACCCACAGTCTGGGGAACAAGGACCAGAGAGACTGTTTGTCGGGGGTTTTGGTACTCTGAACAAAGTGTCAACTTAAGAAGAAGAAGAAAGGCAGCTCTAGGCTGGGAGATGGTGAGGGAGCGGCATGAGGTGACCAGCCACCTCTCCATTACAGCCCTTTCCCAGTCTCTGTCTTGCAACACCTGGTGGGAATCCCCGAGAGCAAAACCTCCCATTCATCGCCCTCCAGGGCTGTTTCCCCTGTATACCTTACTTCCCTTAAATACTACTTGTTCTCAACTACAAATTTAGAAATTCCTTTTCGTGAAATGTATGTCTATGTGGTTTCAAGTGAAAAGCATTATTTGCAGGTAAAAAGACAGTCTCAAAAATCACCCTGTAGGCTTTCTTCTAATTTAACAGTCACACCAATGCCAACATGAAAGAAATCTGACAATAATATGAGCTACCCTGGTGGTAAGTAAATCCAAACTCTTCCAGTTTTGAAGAGAAAAAATAAACTGGGGGAAGGGGCTGAAAAGCCACAGAGCCCTGAATTTAATGAGACTTAATAAGTGTACTATCCCTGGCTACCAAGACAAAGCGATCCTTTAGTTCTGGCTGCAGTCCACTTGAAGATTTTACTACTTAAGCTCAGGTCCTATGGAGGTGTTACCTCACCATTTATATTTTCACAACACTTATGATATTGCTATCACACTCTTAAAATAGATGAAAAGCCCATGCCACATTTCAGACCGACCAAATGCTACTGACTCTATTTTTATTTCAGGAGGTAAACATTAAAATAATTCTGTACTGCTCACGTCTTCCAATGCTGAACAGTTGAATAAGACTATATAGGGTTCCTTCTCTTTTTTTATGTTACAAGTATACTTCAGAAGAAGGCATTTAATCACTTGGCTTTACAATTCGACTCTAGATAACATATTACAAAAATTGTGACAACAAAAGCACTTTGTGACAAAATTATTATGCTTTTAATTTTCTATTAAATTAGGATTTATTAACATTCTACACTTTAAAGATTAGTCTGTGTATAGGATGAATTTAGTGGTGCATTTAATGAGACAAGAAGATAGAAGGATGAACATGAAAAGATTATTCTACATTGTAGTGCATGAGCTGTTTGACAATTCTAGCACAGTCCAACAGAAAGCTTCTCTGTAGATTGATCACGGCTCAGTTAACAGCACTGAATATCTAATACCTCCAACTCAATTAATTCTCACCTGATTAACATCAGACTGATATTCAAACTAAATCATCTCTCCAGTCAAGTAGAAATCAATATTTCTGATTTTACTTTTAAATTACAATAGAAAATAAAAGGCATGCATCTTCAATATGCCAAGAGTAGCTTTCCTAGTCTACCATGGCATGGGTAACACAGTTCATTAAAGTATTCTAATTTGAGCACCACTATGTAGCAGGATCTGATTAATCTGAACCCAGAAATGAAGTAAGGTAATTAAATATATCTTATACAGGGCAAATAGAAAATTGACATAAAATAAACTTGACTTCTTTAAAACAAACATTGCTGTTTATCAGCTCAAGTAGTTAATAATATAGTTTTATTAGAGATCGATTACTCTTAGAGAAAAAAAAAAGACACGCCAGGAATATTTCTAATTTTTCTAATTGGTGAACAGTGACTCTTCTGTGACTACCCTTTACAAAAGGCAGGTACACACCTGAAACCAAGCCAACTATTTCTAAGTGACCTTTCCAGAAAGAGAAAAAGACTGACCCACCCTTGTTGAATAGAGAAATCACTAAATCCCCAAATAAGAAAACCCTTATGCAAACTGGTAACTGTTAGATAAGAGAATGTGGAATTGGCTTTACCCTTCTTCATTTCCTTTAAATTTAACATGAAGACAAACTGTAACATCAAATTATTTGATGTGTTTATTGACCAGAAATGGCTGTTTTGATTGTCAGCAAACTCAAAAATTTAGAAGAAAATTAGAAAAACTTTAAAATTTTAGGATGAAAATTACAGCTAAATATAGTTTACTAGAGTTGAGAATTTTGAGTAGTGTAAATCAAAACTGTGCTGTACATACAATGCAAATATATAACAGAACTGCACGTTATAATGCAATGATGTTATATTCATTTTATATATAAAATCTTACTATAATGTAAAAATGTACAATTCTTTATTTCTAAACTTCATAAACTTACACTTGTAGATAAGGGAATTCAAAGAACCACAGACCAACAAACTTTACCTCTTTATTCTGCTAAATAGTCTATCAAACAATATGAATACAAACGATCAGTTATTTAAAATACTGCTAATGCACTTACAATGAAGGGTTTCAGACTCGATATGTGCTATCAATGTGCAAGCATAAGCATCACACTAAGATCTAACAAGTCAAAAATCAGTGCCAACGAGAGCCTTGAAAACTCAGAAGACACTAAAGGAAAATACTGTACTTCTGTTCTCTGTATTATTAAGAACTTTATTAAAAGACCAAAAATTAACCATAAGATATAATTCATGTCTCCAAATATACGTTTTTTTGCCATAAGAATAGAGGGAGAAAAAGTAGCTGTCACAAAGTCTTCCTTGTTAAAACTCCACAAAGAGTATTTTTAATTTTAAACCAGGATGTCAACAGGGTTTACTGAAATAAAGAGAAATAAATTAATGCTAAATAATTACTAAGGAAGTTTTGTTTATGGAAATGAATAATTCAGTGTTTTGCAAACTAAATTCAAGCAGCAGCTGCTTTGCTGACATTAGGCTAAAAAGAGCTTCCTTAAAATGTACAAGCCTGAACATCACAGGATCATATTTTCCATGTCAAACAGAGTATGTTATTGTGAGATCTTCTGTGTTTGGTGTAGAATATCCCACAGTTACAACACATTCAAGGAGTCTCAGAATCGCCATTTTCATGGGAAGACTCTGTAACTGAACATATGCATAGTTTCTGGCCTGTTACATCTTATAACAGCTGGGAAGAGAGAATAATGCAGGTTTCTAACAATCTGTTCCTGGCCTACTTTGTCCTGGGTTTTATTGTAATTCCAAAACGAGCCCTAGCCCGACCAACTGCCTTGCAGCCCAATGCAGTCTTAGTCTATTTCCTATTCATCAAAAAAGGACAAAGTGGGAGCTACAAGTCGGCGGAGTGAAGAATCACTGTCCTGCTCACCCTTGTTATATAACACCCAAGTCTTACATATGAGCAGCCACTAGATATGAAGCGTGGAAATGCTTAAAGGTTGCTGCTAGCACCCAAGATCAATCTGATGTCATAACAGAACACCAATACTCACAAAGGGAAACCAGGTCATGTGCTTATGTAATTTTTGTTTTAGGTTTACCTGTTGTACATGGCAATGAAAGCCTACAACTCTTTAGTGGATCATAAAAATATCATGGACAAAAACAATATACTCTTCTCTGACATTAACTAACACTTCAAAAAGTACATATTAACATATATACATGTATGTGTGTGTGTATATATATATGTTTAAATAAACACACACACACACACACGTTGAACATGAGCATCTCTAACATCTGTCGTATCTTCATAATAAAAACATTTTTCTCCCCATTTGGTTTTATGAGAGTCTGACCATATCACCCATGTTGGCTTGAACCTAGCTGTGGGGCCAAGAACCAAAGGGCCACTCACTGGTCTAGTGCATGCTACTTCTTATCCTCTTCAAATTCTACATCTTTGGTCATTCTTTTGTTAAATACATGCCAAATGTATCTCTCCCTCCAGCTGTGTTCCAGCTGTGTGAAACTAACCAGAAGTCTGTCCTTTGAAGCTTATTCTCAAAGGTAGACACTGTGGGCTGCTACAGTGTCACAAGAGGGGACACTGGGAGACGGGGTTAAAGGGAGGGAGCAATACATTTCCAGCCGGACTGTCCAGGTAGCGCCCTCCAAGGGAACAAACTGTCAGAGGAAAAAACGTAAAGAAGCAAGGAAACCAACAAGATCACTTCTCAGCCAGTAATGCCGAAATGTCTAACTCTGTCCGTGACAATCAAACAATTTACAAAGAAAACGAGGCAATGAGGAAGGTAACAGTAGACGAGAGGCTACTAGACTCCGAAGCCTGCCACAGTCCACTCCACCAACCATTGCAAAGGCACAGCCATTAACGCTAGTAAGTGCCTCAGCCATTCATGTGGGACTCAGGCAGGGTTTGTGCTCAAGAGCTAAAAGGGAAGGTAAAGATGAAGACACAAGACTACATTTGTTAAAAACCACAAGGTCAGCCCTCAGACCACGTACACACAGGTAGCAGTGTACAGAATACACACACACACACACACACACACACACACACACACACACACACCAAAGAAAATGAGGCTATAAGTTTTAAAGTGTGTAACTGGAATAGACAGGGAAGTTGGAGGGAGGGGAAAAAAGTGAGAAATGGTGTAATTATAACTTCAAAAAAATAAATTATTAAAAAATAAAAATAAAAGGTTTGAAATAAAAGCAATCTGTTGGGAAAACATTATTCACTAAGGATATTTCTGGAGTAGCAGAATGTAGAAACTGCATCTTACTTTGCTTTATTTTTCAACACAAAAAAACAGCAGAAACTAAAGATCGATGCAACTTCTTCAAGGCAACGAAAGAATTAAGAGCTAAGTCTGCAGCAGCAGCAAAGCCGGATCTCTAACAGTGAGGACTGGAAGTCCTGGCTGCTGGGCTATAGTGACCGATCTAGCAGTTACAGCCTGTTCTGAAAACCCCTACTCTACCCAAATCTCTAAAGAGAAGGTGTGGAAAAACAGCTCAGAGACAGAACACTGTCTAGCAAGTAAGAGGTAGTAGTGAGGATTTAGTTCCCAGGACTGTAAAACACAGGTGGGTAGTGTAACAGACATGCAATACGCAGGTGACAAGATATACGATAGGCAGGACAGAGGGAGGATGGAGAACTCTGACTCAAAGACTTAAGGCTACAGAGATTGATTACATTTCTAAAAGTAACTGAAATACTCTAAACAGATCTAGGGTTTCTGGTACTTCTGATTTGTGCTGGCTTTAACTTGTCGATATCATTTCCATTCATTTCTTAATTTTCAATTGAGAATTTTTCTGTGCTTGTGAAGTAAAAGCAGATTAATTCCTAATTGCCAGGACTCAGTGTCTACATATAAGTCCTTTTGCTACAGTTTTAACTTGTTTTTGTTAAACAACTCCTTCAGATAATATCACATCTGTTGAGGTACCACATACCCAGTGATGTCATAACCATTAAAGACTTAGCGGCTAAGCACCACACTTACTTTTAGGAAACAGGGATTTTCATGTTGGCTGTGTTTCCTTTCACACATTATTTTCAGTCTTCGATGTACTGGGTATGAAACTGAGAATGAGAAACATTCCCAACATACTCCCATTAGATTTAAATGATTCCAGCTACAAATAGTACTGGGCTGAGAACTATCATTTGTTTTTAAAATTCACATTTCTCTAGAGGGGTTTCCTTTCAGTACGTACAAGATAAGAAGTCTGGTTCGCACAAGAACCAACTCTAAAAGCTAAGTATTATCTTTTACAGAGTGCATTGGAAGGAAGGAGTGGTCCCTTTGCTCCCATCTTAAGAATCAAACACACACATAAGATGCCGTCTAATTAAACTTTCAGCTCAGTATAACACAGTCCACTTACTGTGCATAAGGAATAGAAATTCAGGTTTCCAGTGGAATTGTCACCTGATGGGAACCATCAGATGGCAACATGTCATAAACAGACTGTAGACACCAGAAGTTATTGGAGCTATAAACAAGGAACTCATGAGCATGGACACTGCAATCGAGCGTAGGGGCTCTGAAAGGAAAGCATGGATAGGATATAAGCCCGTCCAATAGTTCCCCCGTAAGTCACTTTCCACCAACTTATAAAGCTTTTCAAAAGGAAAAGGCGTCTACAAAGTTGTATATTCTTAACTATCATAGTCTTAACTATGATGCAATCTCCAAATTTTCTTACAAACCCAGCTTATCAGGTTTTTAGCCTTTAGGGTTTGGGGAGCAATGACAAAGCTTGCTGGGTTAACTCCATGTTCGTAAAGCCATACACAGACAGCTTCCATACCTAACCTAATTATCTAGAATCCCTCAAGTCTCCATAGGAACCCCACAGCTCCTTGCCAGGGGTACCATGGCCACTGCTCCAAGTTCTTCCTCTTACTGTAAACTCTATCAAAACATTCTCCAAACCCACCTAACAGCTGAAGTGATGGATAAAAATGTATTTGTCCTACAGTGTAGACGTGAATTTATTCTACACCACAGACAGGACAAGCTATGCTGAATTTTGACACATTGCACGCACTACTCTCTAAGTAAATGAAGCAACTGTACAGACATGCACACACAGCAAGGGAGGAAGAACACTTTCTGTCTTTCGCGTCGGCAGCCATTAAGACTCCCGTGCTGCAATGCCACCCACCTCACTGCAGACAGCATTTGCCTAGAGATTTGCTCCACCCACATACGAACCCTGATATTGACTGTCACCCTGCCTTATGACAGAGAGAAAAGTCCTGTGACGTGACTACCTAGGTCAAATTTAATCCTATAACCTGTTTTAAAGCTGCGTTGAGAAGAAAACTCACAGTTTTAGCAGGATTGAATGGACTCTCAAGTTAAAGAAGTACTTTATTTATTTGCTTGCTTGCTTATTTATTTACTTTTTTTTATGGTTTTTCAAGACAGAGTTTCTCTGTGTATCCCCAGCTGTCCTGAAACTCACTCTGTAGACCAGGCTGGCCTCGAACTCAGAGATCCTCAGGACTGCCTCTGCCTCCTGAGTGCGGGGATTAAAAGGCACATGCCACCATCTTCCAACCTTCTTTTAAAAAGTGGTACTTTTAAAAGACATGATGACTCAACTGGTAAAGGTGCCTGTCACCAAGTCTGATAATCCAAGCTTGGTGTTTGGGATCCACTACAAATTATCCTCTGACCTCCATACAATCACTGCCCTCCCCTCCCCTACATATAATGAATAAACACAATTTTAAATGATGTATGTTTATTGAAAATCCAGAAACTAGGACTTAAAGCCGTGTGTGTGTGTGTGTGTGTGTGTGTGTGTGTGTGTGTGTACACATATATTTATGTATATTTTTTGAAGGCTATATATCTTGTCAGCTGACAAGCAAACCCCCCCCCAAACCTAACATGCCCGAGTTCACTGATCTGGCTTCTCTCACAGTTCTTTTTTTTAAACCCCATGTCAGGCTAACGTTTGGTGTGATACTACTTGTCTCCCTCAAAGCAAGCCTTCTACTTGCAGCTTGGTCAAAGGAACAGCACGTCTTCACTATGCACTATTCCATGCACCCTGAGCCCGAATACAGAATGAACACGATTCCAATCTCACGGCACAGAGACAAGCAGAAGGAAAGGGACCCGCGTGAAGTCAGAAGGGACACGGGAGACTGCGGTGCTCCCCTTCCCATTATATTACAGCCCTGGGGACAGCAACGCAAGCTTAAATGCATGCAGATAAGACCAAGGAGAGGACCAACTCAAGACTCAAAACACTCCTGAACGGGATGAACGGAGGCGGGGATGGACAGTGCAACTTCTCGTGGATAACGCAACCTCCTGCACTGAAGAGTTTTAAAACCTAAAATTTGACAAGCGCAGTGTCAACCGATAATCCCGACAAGACTCGATGTCTGGTGAAACCTAACGCAACAGGAACAGCAACTTCAGCATCACCGCTGAATCCCGGGAAGGGGCACAGCCCATCTGAGTTCGCTTCCGGAAATGCATCCTCAGATGGATCCTGACATTGAGAATAGAGTTGTTATGGAAGGTGGTCAGGGTTGGAGAAGCCGACAAGCCACAATGGACAGCATCATCTAAGCAGGTCTTACAGGTCCTCCCAGAGCATGTGCGGGAAAATAGACAGCATTCATTCAAAAAAGGAATAATGTAAGAGTTCAGGGTAGATCCTACACACCGTGGTAATGTCACTGAGCTGCACACCCAACCAAGCTTAACCGGCAACAGGGTTTGGGTGAAACTGAAAGAGAAAGGAAATCTCCCAGATGGAGAAAGACAGCCCATGTGCTAACGGAACAGATCAGACGAGGAAGAAGGAGGTAACCCTGAGTAAAAACTGCAGGGCACTAAGTGAACGTTCAATAAAACCAACAAGAGGAGCTTTTAGAGGGCAGAAGTTGGCCGGCTGCCACCATACTCACTGTACTGACAGGAGAGTCACATATCACACACCTCATAGATTCTAGGCAGAGTAAACGGAGCTCAGAACTCGGCCCCAATCCCACCCCCTAGGATGTGCTGCTTCAACAGATGCATTAAGATTCTTAGAACGCCAGTGACAGCATCCCTCATTCTCAACAGAATGCCGAGGGCACGCATACAGGCGTGTAGGAAATCTCAGAAAAGCGTGGACTGAAACAGAGACCCATTCAGTACAAGAGCTTCTGCGCACCTTAGGAGACGCCGGCAAGGCTCGGCAAAAACACCCAGGGCAGGTCATGTTTCAGGGATCCACACTCACTAGAAGACGATAAGCCAAATGTGCCCTCGTGGGGAAAGAAAGACCCTTCCTAAAGGCTAGCAAACAAAACCACCGCATTGCCCCCTGCACCCACACCCTCAGGCTTCAGGAGTAGGCAGAGCACCAGAGCCCTCACAAGAGCCCACAGGGAGGACAGACATCAGGAGAAGGTGGCGGGTGTTAAAGAGCATTTGCTCACAGCACTTCAGAAGCAGCAGGACAACTCGGCAGGCACCGGTGCCTCAGGAAAGGAAGCAGCGTCGCTCGGATGTCACACTATGTAAGGACTTATTAAAAGCTGAAATTCAGCAAAGTATACTTCCAGGAATAGTTGTCAAAAGTGAGATGAAAAGAGATAAAGAGACTGAAAGCCAAAATAAATCCCCAACAGTGCTAACAAATACAGCAGAGACACAGCTCAGAATTGGCAAAATTCAAGTAGAAGGTTTTATAGAAATGAGACAAAACAGTTCAGTAAACAGGAAACATGATTAATGGAACAGAAGGAGAAAAAGGTGTGGCAGGCAGGCGCCCAGGCAGCTTCCCGGGGTCCCAGCTCCGGTGCCCATGCCCAGAGCAAATGCCTCCCAAAGAGGGGACAGGGTAGGTCCAGCTACCATCTGGACAAGATGATGCCACTTCCATGGTCAGGTCACAGAAGCCAGCGTGCGGCTGTCTCTGCCTGTGTGCTGTGCTCTCCTCCACCGGGGGCTTCAGTGCCGTGGACTTCTACATGAGAAGGACTTAAGTAACAAGCTCCTGAGGGAACAAATGCTGTCACCAAGCACGGAGTGAGCAGAAGCTTCCCAGTGCAGGCTCCAGAAGACAGAGCAGGCCTGGAGACTGTTACCCACAGCAGCACCGCAGACCGCAGACCGGAGGGAGGCCTGACCACCACATCTGCTGGTGAATGGACACTGCCACAGTCCAGCACTTCCCCGGGGAACCAGCAGGGGAGCAAAAGCCGCACCTTGTCTCCACACTCGGAGGACGACCTGCCACCTTTGAGGAAGAAAACTCTACAGCAGAAGACACTTTATAACAATCATAACAATTGCGCTACGTACAGTTAAAAATGAGCCGGTTTCAGCACAAAGAGCTGATGCCTGCAAGGCCTGGGGACACGGGGACAAAAGCAGCAGGGCCATTCCCCGCCTGGCGAAGCTGCTGCACTCCGCCGCGGCAGCCGCCTAAAGGGCCCTTTAAGTTTTGTGTTTGGTGATGGGCAGGAAGGAAAGCCAACTGCATTCAACGTCCCGAAACGTCCATGTGATGTGCACAAAGCTCCCAGGTGGAGAAGACAGAACTGGGCAATACCTCACCCACACCGACGCAAAACACAGGTCGACAAGCACTTCTCCCCAGATGTCGGGAAGCAAGCACTCCACAGTCTCTTGTAGAATAAGACTGCTCTTTGTATTTTGAGCTCAGTTCAAAACTTCACAAAGGTGTGTTATTTGTTTTTGTTTTTTTCTTTTAGTTCAAAGATTTTTTTTTTTTTAAACTACTGAAATGAAATTCAAGCAAGATGGATCAAAAACTAGTGAACTGAGGAAGGGGTGAACAAAGCCTTTATGGTTTCAAAACCTAATATATATATTAGCCGGACTCAATCAATACTGTTCAAAATTGGAATATGTAGGTAAAACAGACATAATACTCAAGCTTACTCAAGGCTTTCACAATATTTTTATGATTGACGCTAGTAACACACCTTAAATAAAGACAAAAGTGCTAAAATATTCTTCCGTAACTGAGAGCGTTCCAAGTTTGTATTTTAAAGCTTAATTCTATACTGCAGATTATATCTGTTTGAACTGGAAAGGGGGGGGGGACCTCAAAGCCACCTCCAGGGATAATTAAACAATTAAAAAGAAACTAAGAGTGATAAAAGTAAGCCTGCTCTGAAAGACTCTTAAAGTAGTGTCCTCCAGTAGCGGCCCCTCACTCGACGCTCCAATTGTGTGTATCCACAGACTGCTGGTTGACAACCTGTAATAAAACTCTCCATCACTTCTAAAATACAGTCTATGGGACCCACATAAGGATGTGAGTGAGAACACTTGAAAACCGTAAAACTGGAATACAGCAACAAGAACAAAACAAACGTGAGCGCGCCTCCTCGTTCCGTGGTGTGGGGGACCGAACCCACGCTTTGGACGAGCTGAGAATGGACCGCTGAGTTCCACCCTGGGCCAAGAGGAAGGAAAATGGCTTTAAGAGCTTGAACACTCACTTGAGTAGGCAGTAAGAAACAGCTTTATAGACTTAGCATGCAAAAATATTCATTGCAACTCTTTTAACACAAAACTACTTATTCTGGCAGACAGCTAAAGGCTTATTTTTCCTCTTAACCATGATTAAAATGCTCGCATTCCTTGTTTCAACATTCTAACATACTCTCGGGATGCGGAGTCTGAGCGTCCTTTTCAGTACTAATTTTTTTTTTCAATTAGGTCCTTCAAAAGACCCACAGCTTTCCAAACTCTCAATAGCCAGTGCTCAGCTTACAGTGATGGAAGAGAAGAGGCAAGAGGCTGCAAACCACACAAGCACTGACCTAAGGTCTTAACAGGACTGGCCTCTTTTTCTACCACTAGGAGGAGATACAGTAAACGCATTTATATACTGCAAAAGCATACACTATTTATTAAAATATCTGATATCACAGCTCACGATCAGAAACACTAAAAACCCACTGTGCAGCTTTGTGGCATCCTTCTAGGGAATCAAAGTGTGAATACATACAAATTAACACACACAAAAACCTTTTCCAAATATGTTAATAACCCATGCATTTTCACATTCAATATAGACATGTGCTTAGACATTCAGAATATTACCACATCTGCACACAAACTCCACATGCACCACTTACACAGCCAACGTTTGGCTAATACGTTAGTAATATAAAAACCAACTCCTTCCCTTCCCACACTCAGTAACTGCAGACCCTGCGGCGTGAGCCGGCCTGACCTCCAGCAAGCCAACACTGGGCAACCATCCCAGGGCACTGGCAGGTGACATGAAACCAGGAGAAGTCGTCTCACAAGCGGAGACAAAGACGCCCATGAAACACATCTGATGACCTCCTACCCAACTCCCTGGTCTGTTACAGAGTATGGAGAGTACCCTGAAAAGAGTAAATGATGGGTTAGTCACCAAAGCATTCTTGAAGACTTACGACTTTAAAAACAGGCAGTCAGTTAAAATGCGACACGGCATTAGGTGTGCTTTCACTTGTAATACTGTAAACGAGTGTTTAGTGTTAAATGCTCACACTCTATAGCTAATGACAGCATTCCTCTGTGCAGACCTCTCTCCTTAAAGCGCTCACTAAACTGTTTTTTAAAAATATAAAATTAAAAAAAAATAAAATTAAAAAAAAAAAGTGAAAATGGGCTGTGTTAAAAGTGAACCCCTAGAGGGCAATGGAGCTCCACTTTTCAGCTTCCTAACACACTTCATTGGCCGTTTCTCTCCAGCTTCTCCATAGCACGACCTGTTTCCTTGCACACTGGACCTGGTGCCTTAGAACAATGGAAAGGAAAGCAAATGGGTTATGTCCTGCCCACTAATGAAGATGCTGAGGCACTTACTCTTTAATGATAACTGGTAACAGAGGAACATGGTACAGTAGTGGCAGGCATCTCTCTACTAATTTGACTTCTCCCATAAGCCTATTCCTCAATACACATCACAAATGAATATTTGAATATTAACACTCAGTAGGAATCAGGTGGCAGATAGGAAAGATATATTTAACAAGTCTATTTAATATAAATGTTTTGCATAACTTTACATTCATTAAATAACATGTTAAAATTTATAGGAAAAAAGGTGAAGAATCCAGATGCAACAGCAATTAACCCTGCATGAGCTCCCCAAATAAAGCTCAGTATAGAGTTCTTCCTCCAAAGTCAAAGATCAAGAAGCCCGCTGACTAGCCACCAGTGCGGTGGTAGCAATGCTGGCCCTCAAAATACCACTGCCAGGAGGAAGCTGCTGTATCATAGCTATGAAAGCATAGGATGGCGTGTTCTGTAAGGCTGAAACAGTACCACCCAGGAAGACCACCAACCTCCACAAGTTGGCAATGATGTTTCAGAGTCTACCTTTTTAGACACTCTTAAAAACTAAGCATATATAAGCCTAAAATATACATATCAATACAAGAGCGCAACAGAAGGAACCAGGAACTTATCTGCATCGGTCATAACAAAATCATGCTTTGTTGTTTTCTGTATTTCTGCAGTTCTGGGACTAAAGGCAGGTCTTTACCCATCTAGGTAACTATAACACTGAGCTATATCCCTCACCCCAGTATTCAAAGAAAGGACTTCTCTGGATACACTGACCTTGAACTCGGGATCCTCCTGCCTCGGCCACACAAGTCCTGCACCACAACTCCTGGGAAGTCATTAAGACCCAAATGAAAGTTTTAAATCAACTCTTCTCTTTAAGTGTGTTTCTACAATATGTGTTGTGGAATATTATTTTAAGATGTGTCACATTCGTTTATGCTGTGGAACATTTGTTTTAATGATACAAAGATGTGTTGCATTATTTTACGTTGCATCTGTTTAGCTGTGTGGAGCTGTGTTACTTTGAATGTCTAAAACACTTGACTGGTCTAGTAAAGAGCTGAGAGGCCAACAGCTGGGCAGAGAGAGAAATAGGTGGGGCCGCCAGGCAGAGAGGATAAATAGGAGGGGAAATCTGGGAAGAAAAGAGAAGGAATGAGAAAAGAAGGAGCAAGAAACGGAGGACATCAGGGGCAGCCGCCCAGCCACCCAGCGAGCCACGAGTAGGAAGTAAAGGAAAGGACACAGACATGGAGAAAGATCGAAGCCAGAGGTAGGTAGCATAAGAAGAAAAGCTGGCTAGAAGCAAGCCAAGGTAAGGCCGGGCATTCATGAGAAAGAACAAGTTTCCATGTATGTTTACTTGGGAGCTGGGTGGCAGCCCCCGCAAAGAATCAAGTGTAAAGAGTAAAAAACACCCAACTACAAATACATACTAGAACAAATTTATCAGCCAAACCATGAACAGTTTTGAAATGAGAAGGGATGGGGTGGGGTGGGGTTGGGTGGGGTGGGGTGGGGTGGGTGATGCACACATTGTTTTCTCCCTGCAGGGCAGCCCAACAGTATTTCCTTATATCCAAGGGTAGAACCACTCATTAGCTTGGAAAAATGAAAACAAACCACATATACATACGTACATACATACACACACACACACACACACACATACACACACACACACACACACACACACACACACACTACACAGGCTGGCTGGACACCCTTTCTCTATGCTACAATAATTTCCTCCACCAGATTTATGTTATGTACTTACATACATCCTGCATACACAAGAAACTAAAATGATCAGAAATCGGCCTCTGATAAAACCAGATTAAATCAGAGAGCAAACTGATAAAACACAGGTGAGCCGTGGCTGAAGAAGGTGAAGTTTGTACTATGAAGCCAGTAAAAGAGTAGACACAAAATCTCTAAACTAAAAAGGTGATGGTTCGGGCTGCAAGAGTGTCTTTAGCCAGCTCACTTACCAAAGAACTTAAAGGCTGACCTAGATGACCTTGTCATCCTCAACCTCCATGATAAAATAAGGGACAGTCAAACTCCAAACCTCTAGCAACTCTGCACACACCAAATCTAACAGCGACAGCACAACCAAAAGCTGTAGTGTGTGGATAGCAGAAGCAGTGGAGCTGGGCTCCTAAAGACCGTGATGCCATTTGGCCGCGTCTCTGTGCCACTCCACGGAGAAGTCAATAAAACTGTCCTTTCTCGCTCGCGTCTCCTTAGCACCTTCCTCGTGGCGTGGAAAGACGCTTGTATACACGCTGATGGCTTCTGTCATTGTTTCGGCTCTTAGTTGCTGCTTTTAATTTCCACCTAAGACAACTGACAGGGAAGGATGAGGCCAGTGATCTAACCTAAGTGAGCAAGATCATGCAGACAGAGTACGCTCCACCGTATGGATGTGCTCACCATTTGAATTCATGTCACCGGGGAGGGCGTGGAAAGAAAAGATAGCACAGGGAAAAAAAGACATGATGTCCTCAACCTGAGGTATCGAGTGAAGAGACCTGAAAATCATGGGTATTAATGAGATGAACTATAACTCAATCGTGTGGTGGGGCCATAGTCCAGCTCCTTACAGCCATATTACAAAGAAAGGAATGGGTCAGGCTTTTACAGTATCATTAAAAAGTATAATTACGGAGATTCTCAATGCAACCAGACAATAATTTCCAAAAACTTTAGTCTTATACACTAAAAGCAAAGTATGATGAATGAGGCACAACTGCCTTACATTAAGTTTATGACACACACTGACACAACCCAGTGTGTAGTGATAGTCTAACTTCTCCGAAAGAGGACTTCAGATTCTACATGCAGCACTAACTCTTGTAAGCCAGCTTGTTCAGTCTGTGTGAGTGATTTTTAAAAGCCTGTGTGCCAGCAGAGGGCGCCAGACCTCATCACAGACGGCTGTGAGCCACCATGTGGTTTCTGGGAATTGAACTCAAGACCTCTGGAAGAGCAGCCAGCGCTCTTACCCTCTGTGGAGGGGAGGGGATGGGAGAATGGGCACATGAGGGACTGGGTTGGTCGAGCTGGGGGTGGATGGAGGGGAGAGTAAAGAAAGCGGTATCTTGAAAGGGGGTCATTTGGGGTTAGGGAGAAACCGAGTGCCCGGAAAACCCCCAGGAAGCCCCAAGATGACCCCAGCTAAGACTCCTGGCAATAGTGGAGAGGGCGCCGACCTGGCCTTCTCCTGTAATTAGATTGGTGACTTCCCTAATTAATGACAGTGATGTATTTAGTAGCTGATGGAAGCAGAAGCAGAGATCCACAGCCAAGCACTGGGAAAGCTCCAGGAGGCCAGCTGAAGAGAGGGAGGAGGGATTGTATGAGCCATGGAGGGGGTCAAGAGCATGACAGGGAAGCCACAGACCGCTGACCTGAACTACTGGAAGCTCCCGTACTCTGGGAGCCTGCCTGGGACTGACCTAGGCCCTCTGCATGTGGATGACAGTTGTGTAGCTTGCTCTGTCAGTGGGGCCCCGGCAGTGGGATTAGGACTTGTATCTAGCGTAGGAACTGGCTTTTTGGAACCTATTCCCTCCCAATGCTGGCATGCCTTGCCCAGCCTTGATGAAGGGGGAGGAGCTTAGTCCTGCCTCAAGGTGATATGCCATGCTGCCATGTTGACTCCCATGAGAGGCCTGCCCTTCTCTGAATGGGGGGGGGGGGGTAGATAGGAGGTGGGGGAGGGAAACCGTGGTTGAGATATACAACAAATGAAAAAATTTAATTAAAAAAAAAAAAAAAGAAAGAAAGAAAGCAAGGCAGACTTATTCCCACATAAGTTTGTGCTGGATTGGAATAAAACTGTCCCTGCTGGCCCACTGAAAATCCACTCTCCTCTGCAATAACCCACAGCTAGGTTCAAACCACATTCTCTGTAGTAACCGACAGCTTACCCACAGCTAGCCAACTGCCTACCTTTTGCATAAAGTACACTCACAAAAACAATGAAGACTGCGCTTCACTGTAATTCTAGACAGGCTTGGGTCACACTAAAGACACGTGAGGGAGGGAGGGCAATCAATTCTTTGTAATAAACACAGGGTGAAGTTCACAATGTTATGAGAAAGCCGACCCTGTGTGTGGCGAGCTGGAAACCCCGCAGGAAGATGCATCCGCTCTACTTTCATGAAGTCACAGCAGACTTGCTCCGCCTTTGCTAGTACGAACAGCTGAATTGAGGAAAGGCATCTAACATGGAGGCTCAGAGTTAATCCGTTGGGTTTTTTTTTTTGTTGTTGTTTTGTTTTGTTTTTTGTTTGTTTTTGGCACAACTGTCATTAAAACTAAAGTTCAAGAGTTATGGTGAAGCAAAGGGTTGAAAAAGTTCAACTGCAAAGATTATTTATTTATTCACTTCACGTGTGGGCGTTAAAATGCAGATTAAACTAGTGTTAATCAGGAAGAGCAGCATGACAATATAGATGTTTAGAGTCTACACACAGAAACCGAGTGTCGACAACGTATGAGAATAACGTAACCCCCCTTCCATCCATGGAAGACAAGTTCCAAGCCATCTGTGGTTGCCTGCAACTATGGCTAGAATCACAACCTAGGAGATGCTCTATTTTCTTCTAGAATGTCCTGGGCGCTGCACTATACAGCGCCAGAGTTAATGTGCCTTCCGAATGTGAGGCGAGCTGCCTTCTCTCTAGCGCACTCTGGCGCTTGAGTACGGCACTGCACTGCAGGGCTGGTGTGTGCGTGAGCGGGCTTGAGGGTTACTGAGTAACTAATGGGTGGGTAGTTTATACAGCATGGCTGCAGCTGCCAAAGGGATCATTCCCACCCACTAACCATTCTCAATCTCAGCTGTGCGAGTAACTTAAGCTTCACACAGTGATACTCAGACAAAGGACTGCTAGCTGGATGTCAATGACATTTAGCAATTCTTAATTAAGCCAAGAAGACTTCTTAGAATTTAGAGTCTTAAAATGCTTCATTTAAAAATCCAACAGATCTGACAAAGCATCTCTTTGGAGAAGGTGAAGAACAAGACACACCTAGAACATAGAGCAGCCTAACACTTTTCATCTGAGAAAAGAATGAACCACAGCCCTGCAAAGCAAACACCACTGCCAGCCACAATTAATCAACAACATCTAGCTTTAAAGAATGCACAGTGCACAGAAAGGGGTGAAGATGGGGGGGGGAGGGGGACTGGGGTTAGCATGTAAAATGAAAAATATTTTAAATACACAAAAATACATTCACAATAAAAAAGAATGTACAGACCCAAAATTTAAGCAGATGTTATCAATGTCCTATATTCTGCTGTAACATCCATCTTCTTTTACTTTATTTGTAAAGTGAATCTTGGTGGTATGGTACATGCCTGTAATCCAAGTGGGAAGCTGAGTCAGGAAGATTGTGGTTCAAGGCTTCCCTGGGCTACACAGCAAGACCAATTCTTTAAAACCAATTCTCTCTGTATATAAAAAAACAAAAAACAAAAAAACCTGACAGGTGGTGATGGCACACACGCCTTTAATCCCAGCACTCAGGAGGCAGAGGCAGGCATATCTCTGAGTTCGAAGCCAGCCTGGTCTACAGAGTGAGTTCCAGGACAACCAGAGTTACACAGAGAAACCCTGTCTCAAAAATCAAAAAGGAAAAAAGAGAAAGGAAATAATCAACTCCCCTTCCAGTTTGTACAGCACCCTGAATCAGCCTTTCCTTCACCTTCATTGCTAAATTCTCCCACAGTTCGATGCGGCTCTAAGTGCCTTCCTGCTGACAGGTAGAGAAAGCCTGTCTCTGCAGGACCCGGTCTACTATGGTCTGAAACGGTTTCTCCAGTTTCCCTACACTTACCCAAACCACTAGAAATGCATGCAGTCTGGGAGACACTTGTACCCAGGCACTGCTTAAGTTGGATCTGCTCTGGCTTTTATTCCCCATAACTAATATCTAAGAGTGCTATTACAAGTTGTATCATGCCATGTAGTTCTAGTTAGGTATACGGCTTCTGCCTAATCCACCTGACCACAACATATTCAAAAGCCAATTTCACGTCTATTTTACTTTGATAGCACTTCCCACTACACTGGACAGGCGGTAGGCATTCAAGGGATACGTCTCTTTAGTGCCACTAAAGGTAGGTGGGGGCGGGAGAGATGGCTCAGTCGCTACAGTGCTTGCTACACAAGCATGCGGCCCGGGGCTAACCCTCAGCACAAGCATGCGGCCCGGGGCTAACCCTCAGCACAAGCATGCGGCCCGGGGCTAACCCTCAGCACAAGCATGCGGCCCGGGGCTAACCCTCAGCAGCCTTGTCACAAGGGTGACACAGAGCCGTGTGCACTGGCGCAGCGGAGGTAAGTGGGCCCTGGGGTTTGCTGGCCAGACAGCTGACCCAAATCAGTGAACTCCAGGTTCAGTGAGAAATCTATCAAAAACTGAGGGGAACAATTGAGGGACACCTGACGTCACCACACACACACACACACACACACACACACTCTCTCTCTCTCTCTCTCTCTCTCTCTCTCTCTCTCTCTCTCTCTTATCTTTTAGGACCCGCAGTTAGATCAACTCCTGTCCTTGCCTCCTCAAACTTTTCTAGCAAGGTTAAAGGGTTCTTTTTTATTTTTCGGTTCTTTGGGAGCCTTTTCAGTTTCAGCTACCCTGGCACGTTCACCAAGGAGCCACCCTCTCTCTTGCCTGACTCCCCTCTCATTTCTGCCTTTGCTAGGGATGACATTAGGGGACGAGAGAAGGGGAAGGCTGGCTTCCGATAATGTCTATTTCATGGCCTCAATGGTGATTATACTGGCACATTCACTGTCCTGATTCATTGAGATGCATACTTAGGATTTGTGCACGTAGGATACAATTAAAGGAAGTAACAGGTTTTCGTTTTCAACACAAAAAACAAGCTGTACATAAGAAGAGAAGTAGTATTGTGTTTGGGGACCAGGGTCTCAGTACATAGCTAAGGCTGCACCTGAAATCTCAGGACAGCCCACAGTGGCCTTGCCCTCTCTCAGCACCCGAGGACTGAGCCGACAGGTGTGCAGCTCCACAGAGGAGGGGCCCCTCGTCTTTGAGTAATTCTGTAATTCTCAATCCCCCCAAGAAAACAAAAAAGACAGAAAAGGAAAAGAAAACCACAAAAACAAACTAGAAGGAGGTTACTGGGCCGCAACTGTAATCTGTAACTTCCCATTTAAGAGCCAGATTGTACAATGATACCACCCACTTTCACACACCGACTCACAAAAGGATGGCTGTTAGTGGTTCTCTTTATAGTAGTCAATACATTCTTGAGTTCTGTGGAAACCAAATAGTCTCTTCATCATTCTGAACAGACAAAATTTCTATTACATTATATGTAGCATGAATTCTAATTGATCTTAATAATAAAAACCCTGAGTCAGACAGAGGGTTAATGCTGAAAGGTCAGGGAAGCAGAGCAGCAGCCACTAGCTCTTACCTCTGCTGAGTCCTCAGCCCAAAGGGGCGATCCCGTCCCTACGAATCCTCAGACTGAATGCAATGAGCCGCTGTCTCCTCCTCCTCATATTCCTCTCTCCACCCAGCCACATCCCTTCCTGTCTCCACCTCCCAAGTACTGGGATTAAAGCCAAGCTACCACAGATTGGCTGTTTCTCTTTTAGACTGGATGAATTTCAAGTAGCTCAGGGTGGCCTTGAACCCACAGAGATCTTTCTGCCTCTGTCTCTCAAGTGTTGGGATGAAAGGTGTTTCCCACCACTGCCTGGCTTCTATGGCTAACTGGCGTGGCTAGCTCAGTACTCTAATCTCCAGGCAAGCTTTATTTGTTAAATAAAGCACAAATAAGATATCGCCACAACAAAGTTTACAATAGAAGTACCAGCCAGGCTCTGGCTCCCTGCAAAGAACGCAAGTCACCGCAGGAAGAGCATCAGACAGCTTAAGCAAAGTGTCATCTCTGACAGATTTTAAATACAAGGGCACAGTACTGTTTAAAGACTATAACTAATTTTGGATTAATTTCTCATAAGATGAAAGGATTTATATCTTTTACGAGATAATAATTAAAAGTTGATGTTCAGGAATACCAGGATAATAAAAACTTGTTAATGAAATAGTGGAATAAAAGCCTTGTGATATTTTATAATGATGTTTATTCATTTTGACAATACTATTAAGTCTTAAGATATGCATTTTTTTGCTGCTGAGGTCAAATGTAAACTTTCTGCAATGAAGCATCTTCAAGGATTAGCTGCACACATCAGTTGTTTTAAACTATTATGCTCACGGCTGGGAGGCAGCACCAACAGAAAAAGAATTTGCTGTGCAAGCATCAAGACCTGAGTTTGGGTCCCTAGCAACCACATTAAAAGAGGAGATGCACGGCCACGCCGCATGCCATTGGTCCTAGCACTGGGGAGACAGAACAGGAGGGTCACCTGTTCTGTCTTGGGACCAGCTAGTCTTACCCAGTGGATGAGTCCCAGACTCAATGAGAAACCATGTATCAGAAAACAGGGTTGAAGCCACCTCCATTTCTGGC
Organism: Phodopus roborovskii; assembly: GCF_943737965.1. Classification (NCBI taxonomy): domain Eukaryota; kingdom Metazoa; phylum Chordata; class Mammalia; order Rodentia; family Cricetidae; genus Phodopus; species Phodopus roborovskii. Next base: position 6,306,571 of record NW_026125295.1, read on the forward strand.
CTCCATACGCACACACATGCACAATCTGCACATACATGCGCATACCCCTTCACATAGACATGTATACACCACTTGAACAAAGAAATAAACAAGTAAACAAAGAATTAAGCTCAGGTGCCTTCACAATAGTCCACTGTCAATATTGTCATTTAAATATTTAAAACATTAAAAGGTTTGATTTACTTCTGAAATCACAATATTCAAGGGTATTTGTGTCTAATAACATACGGCACTCACAATAAGCCGAAAGTCTGGCAGTAGAAGCCCGAGATTGCAACTAGGTCAATGAACAATGACCACCATTATGTCTTTTCAGTTAGTAAAAAATTAATTCAGTTGTATAACATCAGGCCTCATAAGAAAGACAAAAGTATTGCTAATTAACTTTTATGATGTCCGTTCACAGAACAGGTAACATAACATACCTGACCCTGCCACTGTCCCGGGAGGCTGGTTCGCTGTCAAGGCTGGGCTTTGGCTGGCATCTAAGAACTTGGATTGGGAGAATGTGCTCATCGCTATGCAGCTGACCAGAGTGGCTCACTGAGCTCAAGTTGTCTGTGCAAGCAATATGGTTTATACTCAACAACAGCCTTCCTTCTAGGAATTTGAAATCATGGTACCTATTAGGCAGAAGTTGCCCACAGACCCAACTCCCAGTCAAACTTCTGTGTCTATGGATGGTCTCTCTAATAAGCTTCCCTGGTAGACCATACCTAACCTGCACTGTCATAATCCCACACTGGCAAAGCTAATTCCACAGTAAGTGACTCTACCAGGAAAAGATTTTTGGGAACTGCAAATAATTTTCATGATCATGCCTGTGTGGTGAGGTCTTACAGCAAATCCCTGAATCCAGGGGTGGCTGTAGGAACCCTAACACAATCCAGTGTGTTAGGGCCGTGCGCATCAGATGGACTCTACATCCATCTGTACCTCTTAAACAACATTGCTATATACATACAAGACACTATACCAGTGATGTGACATGACCTTCCCAATGCATCCAAGCCAGTCTGAAGCCGTCCCATCTCCACTTTAGTGTCGGTTAAGATCAGCAAACTGAGGCAAAGGGCAAAGACATGGAATGACAACAATGGTCTAACCCAACCACAAAAGAAAGGAAAGGTGTGGGCTCTTCAAGCCACGCAGCTGAGCGGAGACGTTAATCGTTCAGTGCTCTCTGCAAATTCCCTTAAGAACATCTCACGTGGTCCTACTTGGACTTTCTTTTTCTGTTGTTTGCTGCTTTACTCACACACCATTTGAGTCTGACAGGAGAAGGCAGGCATTTTATCAAGCTTCTTGCTACTTAATGTCAGCTCTGTAATGCTCCAAGGACACAAACATACTTGTTGTAGTAATATATTGCTTATGATTTATTAAAGCTTGCCTAAGGGTACAGAAAGCAAATTTAGCCACAGCCACAGAGCCAGGGAAGGTGGCACACACCTTTAATCCCAGGACTCAAGAGACAAGCAGGTGGATCTCTGTTAGTTCAAGGCCACACTGAACTACATGACAATGATCCAGTCCGAAAGAGAAACAGCTCACAAAAAGGTGATCCCAGCACTTGGGACTACACGCACTGAATCCTAATTTTGAGGGGTATGAAAGGAAGAGGCAGCAGTCTGGGGTAGCAGTCTGAAGCTTGGTGGAGGCAGAACTGCAGTCAGAGGTTTGGAGGACAGATTTAGTCTCCAGCCACGTTGAGGAGCGGCAGCAGCAGTCTAGCAGTCTAGGACTGCAGTGTGAGGGTTCACGGAGCGAGCCAGACCACCCTTTCAGTCCGAGGGAGAGGTAAGGGGGGGCAGCAGCTGCTTTGGTTACCTGACCCTCAGCCTGAACCCCGGTGTCTGTCTCTGGATTTTCATCTTTCATGTTCTATCTTGTTACTTTACATTTATTCCTTTAGACAGCACCTCCACTTGCTGGCCAAAAGATTAAGAAGACTACAACACAAACACAGGCTAAAACAAGGCCAGGCTAAAGAGTGTTCTAGGTCACTCCTGATAACAAAATACTTATTTATCTTGATAATAAAAAGGAAAGTCTTACTTTTATTAAAAAAAAAAAAAAACCGTGAGACAACATAGCAAACATTTACCGAATGTCAACTATGCACTGGAAAAGTCAAGAAGCACGCTCGCCCCGGCAGCACATGCACTAAAACTGGAATGATGGAGAAGATTAGCATGGCCCCTGCACAAAGATAATACGCAAATTCATGAAGTGTTCCATATTTAAAAACAAACAAACAAACAAAAAGCCAAGAAACGTAACAAGGAATTTAACCATCTCCTTAAAACAAGGTAATGCCTAGAATCCTGACTGAAAGAGTACATCACAGCTGTCAGGAAGGGGAGGGGCTTCTGCTTGGGGTGGGGGTGGCGAAGGGTCCAGAAATTCAGCCTCTCTGGGGTTTCCCACCAGTCCCATCCAGTAAGGTGAGGACAGCTCACAGCCTTTAGTCATTTGTTCTAGTGGCTTTATTCATGAACACAAATACTGCTGGCAGAGAAGGGATGATAGAAGCTGTTCTCTTTTGATATAAAAGTTTTACAAACTTGTCAAAGTTTATACAAATAAGAGCAGAACACTCCATGTAATAACCTCTTTATATACTCCCTTTACATAATCAAACGATAAGTAGGACATTTCTAGTCAAAAAAGAAACACACACTTGTGTTTCTTATTCTATGTATGTATGAAATGCGCACTCACGCACACACACCAGACAAAGGTTCACTCTATAGTTCAGGTTAGTGTCAAACCCTGGATGCTCCAGCCTCCACATCCGAAGTACTGGGATTACAGGCATTTACAGCCGGGCACGGTGACACACACATTTCATCCCAGCATTTAGGAGGTGTACAGAATCAGGATCACTTAATTGTATACTAAAGTCAAATTTTATTACTTGGAAATAAAATAATGAAAGATTTTAAACATCACCTATTGCTTAAAGACGGTTTTACGGCTCTAAACCTCCGATGAAATATGCGCAACTCAGAACAAAGCGTTGTATAGTGAAACCCAATAGTGCGTGGGTAACAAAGGTACTACAGAAGCTGGTTAAAGATCACAGTGGAGAGAGCACCAGTAAGGACACAGCAACCGGGCTGACACTGATATTCATGAGGGTACTCTTCACGTCAATAGCGACCATTTGGACTCTGTGGTCTTTATCAGTGTCCCAGCTGGTAACGGTGGAAGGTTAATGCCTTACCCCATTCTGTTCAATTTTCTACCCTAATTAGCCCTCCAAATCTATAGCTGTGAGGACCAAGTGTCTGTGCTCAAAAGAAACTAATTAATGCTAGCAAATTAGATCAAGTCCAAAGATCCGACAGCCAAACTCTTAGTTAAATGCTCCCTGTTAACAGGAAGTGTGGCTGTCGATACCTGCTGCTGGTGGCTCTAACAAGGCACCCGCCTTTCACTGAAAGTGATGTCATCTCCATCCGTTCGTCCCTAGAAAAGCCTCTATCTGTCTCCTTCACAAACCTGAGCTGCTGACAGTCTGACCCAGCCCTTACACCCAGCTGGGTCGGAAGGCCCTGGAAAAAAGCAACAGAACAGCTTTCCTGCATAGCAGTTTCAGACGTTTAGCACAAAGTCGGATTGCTTATTACAATTCCTGTATCTTTACTCAGGAGCCATACAATTAGCATCCATCCTGCTCCTAAGTGAAATAAATCCCATAACCATTTAATAAAGCAGAGTACAAACAGTATGTAAGTGGGAATGTCCTGGCTCTAAACTGTGACCCACTACCCTGCTTCGGCACAGCCCCAAGGGCCGGCCTGGTACTAGTGTGCACTCCTGCCATGGGGCAGATACTAGCTAAGGAGCGGTATGTGTCCATAAAATAATTTCACATTCTAAGCACTATTTAGGAACAGTGTTTTAAAAAAAAAAAAAAAAAAAGTTAATATTCAAATACTCAGAAATAAATTACAGCACACTTTCTAGTAATGGAAAATCAATCAAATCATCTAAATGAATCTCAAATTCTCAGATGTTTTCATTCATGTTTTTATATGTATTTACTTATTTACTGTGCATGTGCATGTTTTGTGTGTATGCAGGGGTCCACGCCAAGGTGTCTGGGGGGAGGGGGGGAGGTCAGAGGACAACTTGTAGGACCTGCAGTGGAGTTCTGGTCTCCAGGCCTGGTGGCAAATGCCTGGGCCACCTCACCAGCCACCAACTAAGATGCTTGTACTTGTCAAAATATTGTAATTTTTTAAAACCAAAATCTTAACATGCTAAATAACATAATTTCTGACAAAAGTCAGGACTGTACTGTAGTCATCATAAAGTACAGATAGTTCATAGCCTGCTCTTTCTTTCGTCTCAGAAACCAACACAGAGTTCCGCGGTTACTGTGCATCTTCATCCGAATCATACGAGTTAGCCGGTGACTGAGTCAGCTCGCTTTCTTGCACCCCAGGTATCACGGTAATGGGTTACACAACAGGAAAGATGCGCTTGTGTTTACCACTCTAGACTGGTGATCCTGGTAGTGGAAAGTTCGACCCCAACAACTTTATTCCACTTTCAAAAAACTCCCCCTGCTTCGCCTGAATAAGGATGTGCTTTGAAAAGTCCCATGAGGCAAGTGGCAGACCGCCTCTTGAGATTATTAGTGTGACACCTGCCAATGCCAGATGTGCCCTGAACCCTGCAGGTGCCAGTGGGCTAATCTCTCCTGGCACCTGGGGGAGGGGAGCTGAAGGGAGGCGCTGTGATTAAACAATTCATTTCCAATGAAAGCAAGAGTAATATGACAGGAGGGTTTTAAGCCACTAATTGATGGAGGGTTCCAAGTACAATACTCATACTGATCTTACGGTGCAAGCAACACAGAGCTCCCATAGGAACTATTCCTGTCTTATTGCCTCCACTGTATTCCAGAAGTCAACTCAAGGTCGAAGGGGGAAAAGAAGAAAAAGGTCCCTAGCATGTTAACTTTATTGACAGTCATAAAACTAGAGATAACACGACCTGATTCCCCAGAAAAAAAACTTGCAGTGAACTGTGGCACAATTCCCTCACTAGAAATTACTGCACACTTGTGCAAAGGTGATAAATAAGACTGATTATTTTTTATTTTATGTATCATGAATGTTTTGTCTACATGTAATGGTGTGCAATGAGACAAAAGAGGGTGTCAGACAGACTGGAGTTACAGGTGATGTGAGCGGCCCTGTGGTGCTGGGACACCCTGCGTCCTCTGCAAGAGCAGCCAGTGCTCTTAACCACCGAGCCATCTCCCCAGCCACGTTAGCAAAATTTTACTGCCTTTTTTTTTAATTGCCATTCCAAGAGGTCTTTTTATATTTTTGGTTATGAGCCTAGCCTTTAAAGGCTGAGCCATCTCTCCAACCAAGAAGTCTATTACTTTTAAAGCCATATCTACAGCATTTCTAACAGCCCAGCAACTACAGACCTATGCTATGGTGATCCCAGTTTTTAGTCATCGCTATCACTTTTATTGTGTTTTCACCAGGGTGCTATGTATCAATCAACAATATTTCTAAAATTACCATACACAGGAACAGTACTGTGAAAAACATTTTCAAAGACATGCATGTGTGAGTACCCCTACATGATTTACATGGTAACTTCCACTTCAAATCACAGGTCACAGCAGAGCACACACAGAGCAAGTTCAAGCAAGACCCGACATTAAGGGAAACCATGGCTGTGTAAGCACGCGCGCGCGCGCGCGCGCGCATGTGTGTGTGTGTGTGTGTGTGTGTGTGTGTGTGTGTGTGTATGACCTAAGAACAGGCTACCAGAGGCCACACCACACCTGATAATTTCTCTCTCTCTCCAGCGGCCCTTCTGAACACTCACATTAAGGTTTTCTCTGTAAAATACAGGCTGGGAAGGAGAACTTGCTCCTGAACAGGAGGGATGCTTTTAAATTGTAAATGAACTGAACCCTGACTGGAGGTCTGAGAGCTGGAATGCTAGTACCTCTATCTCAGTGGAAGTGTGAGAAGCAACTCATACATATTAATTCACTGACAACTTGACTTTGAGGCAAAGGATTAAATTCACATTCCATTATTACAAATGAGTTTGATCTTTACATGAATATATGAATCTTACCTTCAACTTGTTCAGAACACCTCTCTCTGGCCTTTTCTCTCATTATTTTTGGGATCAGAACATCTTTTTCCACATGTCTGAGATGTGGCTCTGAAAGAGATTGTATGGTGTCTCAAGTCAGTAACCACATAGGGAAAAAAAGCACTATTAACATTCTAGTTTATTTGCCTAAGCAAATGTGTCTTCAATGGCTCTTTCACCACCAGATGAAGCTGCGACTCCTTTATTACTATAAATCACTCTAAATACTTTTGAAAAGAAAATAGAAAGGTCACAAGCAACATCTTCCTTAGGGGAAAAAAAACTGCCAATTTTGCTACAACATTTCTCTGACAATTTATTCTACTCAAACTGGCACAAATTTAAAGCTTGAGCCTCATTTTTTTTATTAATGTAATTTACAAATATTTTGATTTTCAGATACTGAGATGCATGGACAGATGAAAGACACAAAATTAAAGGGTACATGAAAAGTGTGCCCTACTTTTGATACAAGAGGCCTAAGAAATAAATAACTGGCATAGAAAAACCAAAACCGCAGAGGCCTAAGAAATTATGTGACATTTCTGTGCCCTTTAAGACACACCATCCACCATGGGCTGAAATTACAAACTGAGCAACTCCAACCCACGGGTTTCCCAAACTCTGAGAGCCCTGAAAAGCAAAGGAGTGGTTTCCTTATAAAACCACAAGGAATCCAAAAGACAAAAGACAGGTGAGATCTGATTAAAGGTGATGGCCATATTTTCATAAGCACTGATGCCAAGGTGTTACTCCATGCAGAAGCTACCTAAGGACCAAAGCAGAAACCAGTTACTAACAACCCGCTGATACCATGGGACCACAGAGTGAAAGAAAAGTATTTAACCCCCAACGCCCAGGAAGTTTCCCAGGGATTCTCTAAGAAGATTTGGAGCCTCTAAACACTTTCTGGTATCATGTCAAAAGCTTTTGGGTACAGGCAGCTATGAACTAAATACATATTTATAGAGAAGATAATAGCTATAACACAAAGAAAACAAGAGAGACAGAGAGAGAAAGAGAGAGAGAGAGAGCAGGCAACCAACAAGAACAAAGCATCCAAGAATCACCTTGAAGAACAGTGACGCAGAATGACCAACCACAATTTAGAAAAGAGTAATCAACTTCTAAGAGAATTAAAAGCATAAGAGAGGGGATGTTGAAAAGACACTTTACAAATAGAGAAACAAATAAACACATGAGTCCTCAGACAGAAGCAGGGCACGGACTATCTAAACGCACTTGGGTAAAATGTCTAACCCTGCAAAATGAAAGGCACGTTGCCCACACAAGAGAATGACGTGGGCATCATGTCTACCGGAATGTGGAGCCACAGGGCAGCAGAGAAATGACTTCAAGTCTCTGAGAGATGGTTTCCTTACACATAGGAACACAGGAGTTAAGAGCGAGGTTAAAGACTTTCAGAAATGCAGGGATTTAAGCGTTCATTCCGCGTCATCTCCTTCATGACCCAGAAGGGCGCTGCTGTGGTCAAGGGTCCTGCAGGTCAGGTGGGAGGACTCCTACGCTAGGACTCAGTGACTGGTGCTGGCGGTCTCAACACTCCCAAAAGCTGTGACTGGAGGGTTTCTTTACACCCTCTTCACCCCTGCACCTGACATCTGGGCTGGGAGGGCCACAGGCAGGGCCTGCTTAGCTGGCAGACCACTTACAGGCTTCTCTGTTTGGCGTGAGTTCTTAAAGTTCTGCAGACAGAAATCTGAGAAAGAAATGTGCAGAGGTGAAGCAATTCCCAACAGCCAGGGGAGCCCCATGTGGCCTTTTTTGATTTTTGTCCCCCAAACCTCTCAGCATCATTATATGATTCCAAGTTATTAGGACACCCTATTTAGGTAGGAAAGAAGCTGAACTCCATAATTTGCATCAAGATCACATTGCAAAGGAGCATGAGAGATGGAAGATAATATAACTTTTGTAAAGAAACAATATATAGTGATTTAAAAAACATACTAAATGGTTAAAAAAAAAAGAAGGCATATTTCATAGAGATACATTATTTCAAAAGACTCACTTGTTTCTATTTTGTGTGTTTGCCTGGCATATGTACACGCATGTGCATCACATGCAAGCTTAGTGCAATTGGGGGTCAGAGAGGGGTCAAATGGAGTTACAGATGGCTGTGAGCCGCACTCACTGAGGATAATGGGAACCAAACCCAGGTCCTCTGAAAGAGCAGCCAGTGCTCTTAACCTCTCAGCCCTTTAATTTTACATTTTAAACTGTAAATTACTTTAACATTATCAAGTGATTTGATGAAACATTTATAGACTGCCCACTTAACAATAGGACATTTATCAAAATAAATGGTAACTGGATGAAGTAAATCACTTAAAGAATTCAAAGCACACAAAGCTTGTCCACAACAATGTAATTAAGTGATAGATCATTGGAGTCTCTAATTACATTTAAAAACAATAACATGTTTTTAGGTAATGCACAGGGTCTAAACTAATATCAAAAGGAAATAACAAAATATTTCAAAATTAGTGGAAATGAAAATCTATCAAAAGTTCAATGCTATAGCTAAAACAGTACTTGCGAGGAAAAGTGTGGTACTAAGAACCTACGTAGAAAAAGGTTTTAAATCAATGTAAGCATCGAGCTTAAAAAACCAAAAAACTAGCAAATAAAACACAAAACAAGCAAAGGAAATGATATAATATAAAAAGCAAAGCAAAAATAATAGAAATAAAAATCAATTAAACAAAAACTGGTTAAGATAATTAAAATTCATAAACCCCACTAATACTAATGGGGTGTGTGCAAATTTCAAATATGAAAAATATGAATTTTTAAACAATAAGTGAAGGTTACTCACAAATTTGGAACAGTAAATTTGACAATTAAAATACAATAGACAAATTTCTTGAAACTCAAAATCAAATCTTATAACAGAGCAGATATCCAGTATAATCTTATATTTACTAAAGAAACTGAATTTATAGTTTAAAAAAATATTCTCAGCCCAAATAGTTTCCCTGTGATTGAACATTTTAAAAACTAGTTAGTTCTATACAAATCCTTCATCCAGAAAATTAATCTCCATCAGTAGTATCCTAACATTAAAACCAAAGTTACAACAAGAAACACAAACACACATTACTTCTTCTACCTCTTAGATGAATATACATGCAAAATTCTTAACAATAAGCAAATTGAATATAACAATATGTTAAAAACAAACAAAAACAGTAGTACTTTATGACTAAGTGTTATCTATTGCAGGATTGCAAGGTTCATTAAACATACAAAGTCAGTAAGTGAAAATACACATATGGGAAAACACCTATCCCAATAGACAGTGTGACAAAAATACAGTATTCATGTAGAATGAAAGAGCTCAATAAATTAAGGACAGAGAGAAACTGCTAAGGTAACAATATCTAACTCTAAATGGGAAAACTGACACTTATCACCCGATGTTAAAACTTCATCTGAGAGAGGAGTCAAGATAGAGAAAGTTATTCTGACCATTCTGACCTAAGCATCATCCTCAACTTTCTAGCCAGCATAATAAAGCTCACACGAAAAAATTAAAAATTAAAAAGTCAGATTGGAAAGGAAGAAGTACAATTACAGCTATCACAGATAAATAATTCTACAGAAAATCAGAAACAATCTCTACAAGAAGCTACTAAATTGGGTAAAAGAATTAGCAAGACTGACAGACACAAACCAATGTGCAAAATTCAAATGCAGATGGAACAGGAAGAGAGACTCAGAGGATGATTCAAAAGAAGTTATACAATTTCAAAAGTTGTTCAGAATGGTAAGAAACTCTCAAAGGATATTTAGAATCATAGCAACAGAGAAAAAGACTAAGTGCAGTATATTTCTTGAATTTTAAAAGTGCTTTTAAACAGAAGTTAAATTAATTGCACTCTCCATTCATGAGGAGGCATTCCTAAACACAAATAGATGATAAAAACAGTTTTGGTGGTGGTTAAGATATCTACATTTGGCCTAGAGGAACGGCTCAGTGGTGAAAAGCACTGGCTGCTTTTCCAGAGGACAGAGGTTCTATTCCCAGCACCCACACCTTCTGTAACTCCAGTTCCAGGGGATCCGATGCCCTCTTCTGGCCTCTGCAGGCACCAAGATATATATGGCACACAAGACATACATACAGGCTAAATACCCATACCCATAAAAAAATGATGATGACGAGGAAGAAGAGGATGCAACTTTTTACAGACATCTGCGTTCCAGCTGCAAATGGTGGCAAATGTTTGCAATCCCATCGTTTGGAAAATCTAAGGCTGCTTGGGCTACAAATGACACTGTCTCTAAAAAAAAGGGGGGGGGCGTGCAGAGGGATGTGAGGGAGTGCCTTATTTAGTAAAGTACTTACTGCATGAGCACAAGAACCTAGCCCTAAGAGCCACATAATCTGCCAGCCACAGAGACTACTTGTAATCCCAGTAATGATAGGGTGAGGACTCACTCACCAGCCACCGTAACCTAATCTGTGAATTCCAGGCTGATGAGACAGATCTAGTCTCAAAGGAAATGAACAGCATTCCTGGCAATGTCAATCAAGCTTGTCCTTCAGCTTCTGTGAACCTGCACACACATGCACGGACATACACTAACACATACATTTAAAAAAAAAAAATATACAGATATCTATATTCCACTTGAATGATAAAACGTGCATGACCATAGACCTTAATAAATTGTACATGCATAGTGTAATCTATAGCAAGTCTTAAACTTACAAAGCATTATAAATTAAAACAAAAAACAAAAACAAAATTGAAAACAAAGAAGCATTCACCAACATTAAATAAACTCACTATTAAGAATGAAAGTAACAACTACACATCAAATTCTGAGACAAAACTAAATCAGTCAGTATGTTCTGGGGAACCTACTGCAGTAAAGCTCACAGTAAAAGATGAAGTCTCAAGACAATAATCGTAAATTCCATTTATGAAACTAGAAAAGCGGAAAGCGGGTTCAGGTGAGGGTGAGGAGACTTGGTGAAAAGGATGACAGGGAGACACATGAGAAAAACAAGCAGGTTTATATTTTAAGGTCACCAGGATTGGTCGTGGGAGCTTCTTTAACCAAATTGGCCCAATATTTAAAGAACAAATAGCATCAATTTTACAGTCCCTTCCTAACACATTTCACAACAGCATTATGCGAACACCCAAAGCAACAGCAGTATTTACAACACACACACACACACACACACAGAGAGAGAGAGAGAGAGAGAGAGAGAGAGTATGCCTCATTAACAAGGATGCGCATATCCCTAGAAAATACCAGTGAATTAAACCCAACAATATATAAAAAGGAAACCACACAAGTAAGTTGAGTCTATCCCAACAATGCAATATTCAACTCAATGAAAAGTACCTAAGCACCAAACAAAATAGCAAAACAAAATAAAACCTATACATCTAGGATCATACTTCAAAGGAGAACGTTGAACACTTTCCTTATAAAAACTAGAACATGAACTATAAACACAGAGCTGCCTAGGGATGTAGCTCACTGGGACAGTGTCTAACAAGATCCTGGGTTAGGTTCCCAGCGCTTCAAACTGGAAGAAAGTGAAGAGGTCCACACACTAGTTAGTAATACTGTACCAATTTCAATTTTGTGATTTTAATATCATCTTAAAGTCACCCCTACCAAAAAAAAAAAAAGAAAGAAAGAAAGAAAGAAAAAATTTTCACAAGATATGACAGTGTATGTGGTATTTTGTGGATCTAAAATTCAAAATAAAGAATTAAAGATAAAAACTTCTAGAAGAAATCACAGAAAAATCATCAGGAACCAGTGCTTACTATAATATCAAACCTATAAGCCAATTAAGGAAAAGAAAAACAATTAATGCATTAGATTTCATCAAACTTCCAAAATTCTGCTCTGTGAAAGTATCCATTAAGAAGGTAAAGACACCTTGGGGCCACAGATGCATCTGGGGGTCTAGGATCCCTACGGCCTGGGGCAGTGTGAGCAGAAAAGCTGTCTGTCCACAGATCAGCCAGCAGCTCTTCTGACCTGAGGATCAGTCACAGTGGCCAGTGAGGAAAGTCAAATGGAGCCGTGGACTGGAGTGTGGCTCGGAGACAACGTGTCCAGTATGTGCAAGGCGTAGGTTACATCCCTAGCCCTGTCAGAAATAAATGGCCAGCAACACGGAGGCGGAGGGTACAATAAAGACAAGCTGTAGACAGAAACAACTTTTGCAAACCACAAGTGACAAAGGACTTATACTGGAAATAAGTGACAATTCTTTCAACCCAGCAGGAAGAAACAATCCAAGGGCTGGCAAGACGAGTCAGTGGGCAAAGGTGCTTACTACACAAGTCTGGCACCTGAGTTCCATCCATGGAGCCCAAGGAAAAGTGAAAACAGAGAAGAGACCACACAAGTTTGTCTGCTGCCCCCCACCCCCCCACCTCATCATTCACACTCACACACACATGCCATGCATGTGCACTCACAGGCATACACATACACTATGGTAGTGATTTTAATTATTAAAAGACAAATCCAATTACAGATGGACAAAAGACCTGAACAGACATTATACCAAAGAAGATACACTATGGGAAATAAGCATATGAAGATGCTTGTTTACTACGTTTAGAGAAAGACAAACTAAAGGGACAAGGAGATACCAATAAGAGTCTATTAAACCGGACACAATTTAAATGCCAAGGAGCTGACAAAGATACAGAGCAAACACATTCCCTTCTATGCTACTGGTAGGAACTTCCTATGGTGCCCTCTGAAAGATGAGGGTGCACGTCTTCAAAACGCTAAGCAGACACTTACCACACAGCTAAGCAAAGTCTTGGGGATATCTGCACACAAACCTCACTATAGCTGTATTTATAACACATAACATGAAGCTACCCAACAAGTGAACTAAGACCCCACAATCTTAAGTCGCAGTACAGCAAAGTGACCTGTGACATACAACAACTCAAAGGCTGCACATGACAATGACAAAGCTAAACTGAAGGAAAGCCAAATCCCGGAGAGGCCGAGCAGGGACACTCAGTAGTTAACAGAGCACTTGCTGTAGTGCGGGATTTAGATGGCATCCTGGTGCTCTGCTCTGGAGTCTGCCAACAGAGTTTGCTTTCAATCAGAGGGCCGACCTAGCTACCAGCTGACCATAATTAACCATAGAGGTTTGGGAGGACTGAGGACAGAGAGGCAGGAAGTCGTAGGGCGGAGCTTAGAGGGCTTGACAGGAGGTCACTGGTTGCTTCGCTGCCACTCATCTGATCAGGGTTCTTACCCCGATATCTGACTCCTGAGTTTTTATTGATAAAGAATAATTAAATATATGATTCAATCTGATACTGACTGTGGTCATGCTTACTTGAACTTTATACATGGGAAAATACCATACAACTACATACAAAAAAAAAAAAAAAAAAAAAAAAAAAAGGAGCCAAAATAGGTGGTTTGACTAAGAGTCAACAGCAGGGTGACATATCAATCCCTGGCTTTTCCACAATGAATCACAGTAGCATGGTCCGGCCTTTTTTGTTGTTTTTTTCCCCCTAAATGGAGCTTTCTCTCTTACGGCAGTCCTATGAGATACTGATACTGCAGGGACACTGTATATGTTCATATGTGTCATGGATGACAAGGCTTTATATATTAAAGCGTGAGATTTTGGTACCTCCTCCAATAGCAAGCTTGGTTCTTTCCAGGGGTGCTGTCACCTGCTGAGGTGGCATGGACCGTGGTTACATGGCTATCATTAGGGACGACTGAGGGAAAGGTATGTGGGCACCGTACCAACTCACGGCTTCTTACGAACATTATGAAATCACTAGAAAGTAAAGTCATGGCTCAAAAAGTCGAGCGATTTTTGAAAGCAGAGAGCCTAGTTCAAACAAGGAAGGGCAAGTGATCCTAAAGCAACCCTTCCTTTCCCCGTGCCTTCCAGCACCTTCTCCAAACGCCCCGGTCAAAACAAACCCAAAAATAACAGCTAAAACGGTACAGAAGAGGGAAGGAAGCACACAAACAAAACTGTAATGAGGAGCTGTGCGGTGGTGGCACACGCCTTTGATCCCAGCACTCGGGAGGCAGAGGCAGACGGATCTCTGTGAGTTCGAGGCCAGCCTGCTCTACAGAGCCAGTTCCAGGACAGGGTCCAAAGCTACAGAGAGAAACCCTGTCTTGAAAACAACAAAACGAAAAAGTGTAATGAGGATTGTGAATGTCATATGATCAAAATATGTTTATATACATGTATGAAAATGTCATAATTAAACAGTATTGAGGACAACTAATAATGCTAACAGTACATAACTCGTAACTACCGGACTGACTAAATTTAAAACCCTGACAATACTAAGTGATGGAGAGGATGGAAGAACGTGCATCTGTTGCTGGTGGGAGTGTGAAAGCCCTGGAAAATGCTGACTGTGGTGTGTTAACCATACATACTCAGCCTCATTCCCTCCGTTCCTTTATTCTTTGTTTCTTTGTTCGCTTGTTTTGTTATGTTGTTGTTTTTCCTGACAGGGTTTCTCTGTGTAGCCCTGGCTGTCCTGGAACTCACTCTGTAGACCAGACTGGCCTCGCACCCAGAGAGATCCTCCTGCCTCTGCCTCCCGAGTGCTGGGCCTGTGTCCCATTTCTTCGTATTCATTGGTGAAGAAATGAAGCAACCATGTCAAAAACCAGTATGTACATCATCATATTAGCCAGAATTGACTTAGCAATAAACACTGGTGTCCTACCACTAACATTACCACGCATAATGCTGATAACACTCAACATGGATAAATCTCAAAACTCTGAGATAAGAAGAGACGGACACAAGGGTACAGGCTACCGATGCAAGAACAGGCAAAATTAACCGGCATTAGTAAAACTTAGAACCAACAGGCAAAATTAACCCGCATTAGTAAAACTTAGAACCACGGCTGTCTACGGGGATCGAGGCGGCCATTGGAGAGTTTGAGTTACATTTACAAAGCAACAGACCTTCAAATTTCATTAGCATTAAAATAACTCAGTTTAAAAGAATAAAAAGTTGTTCTCGGTGTAAATTTTAACATCTAACTATTGGAAGTCAGACGATTAAGCAAAGTTCCATGATTTTCTCCTGAAAGTTAGTGTTAATCTTTTATTAAATTTATTCCTACGGGTGAAAGTGTCTGTTTATAAATAATATGCCAAGTTATATAAGGCGAGCACAGGCTCCCTTGGCCCCCTCATTACCTCAGTGAGGTAACAACAGGTTATTTCTCCAGTTTCTGCAGAGCCACACTTAAAGCTGGTTCACATCTTCTACACTCCTTGGGAAAACAGTGCTCGAGACTAGGGCTCCTCCTGTCTTTAATGCTTGGGTCCTGTTTACAGATATTTTTTTCTCAGTAATCTTGATGTCAGAATTTCCTATGACAGTCTTATCTTCAGTCAAGGTTAAGCATCAGAGTCATATTACCTACAGAGACTCCGGGCAGACTGCATGCTCCTTATCGGAGATTCTCCAAACTGGTGTTTCTGATTTGCCATTTTTCACTTTTTGAATATTTACAAAGACTTCACTGGCTAAGCACTCATAAATCGTGTGTCTCAGATCTTGGAACATTTCAGACTTCAAAATCAGGGGTGTTCAACCTGTGTAAAGATTATTGCCGGTTCTGATAACGCCTGCTGGAAACACCTGTAACAGTGTTTCACGGGTCACCTTGTCCAGGCCTGTTATTCAAGGAGCAGGAACCCAGCTATAGTCATGGAAACATTTTGTGGACTTCTAAGGATTGCACTGGTTTACACAGTCTAAGGGGCCAAAGAGCAAATATGAGGCTTTCTTCAGCAATTGCACTGACCAACTGCTGAGTCTGCCCTTCCTAACAGCCTGCCCAGGCCCACAACCAATACTGACCAGCTGCTACACCAATTCCGTGCACTAATGCCTTCATAAATAAATAGACATGGATATAGATGTACCTCCTACTGATGGTTTCTCTGATAGAGCCCTCATATACCGCTTATCAAGGTGTGGGGGGTGGTGTTGTAGGTGGGTGTGTCTGTGTGTGTTACACTACAGACACAAAGAATTTTAGGTACAGATTCAATTTTCTAAGGTCTTCTTAATTAGTGTGGCTGACTGAAACATAAGATTCAATTCTCAAGGACTCCAAGCGTCTCATCCAAAATTTCATGGTAAATACACAAAGCTGTTCTCCTGATTTCTTTTCTCTTGACCACATCCACAACTGTACCCAAATATCCACTGCCTATGTCAATGAAGACAAACTTTTTAAGCAGCAGTGTAAATATTCTGTACCTTCCTAAGCTACCTACCTTCTCTATTCTGTTTGTGTGTTTGTGTTTTCTAACAATGATGAAGAGTTCACTAGCACCTCTGCCTTCCGGCACTTACCAGATATGGCTCCTGAGCCCGTTTCTTACACTCTATACTGTACTATTGATTTATGTTTATCTTTCCCCCCTGAGTTTTTCTAGAAACTGCCACAACATTAGGATGGAAGCAGACAGTGATCTTTGAAAATAAACTGGGAGTACAGATGGGCATTAAAGAATAGATTTAAAGGATCCTATCAGAGCACTGGAGCCCGAAGGGAGCCTGACGATTCAAGAAGCAATCCCTGTCCCCTAACGCCAAGTGAAATGATGTGAACACACACACACACACACAGAGAGAGAGGGGGGGGGAATAAAAAAGAGGAAGGAGGAATTCTGCTTTGGGCATGCTGGATTGAAAAGTGCTTGTAAAACACCTTGTCCGGTGGAAAGCCAGTGTCTGTGTGTATGTGAAACCAGGACTCTCCGCACACTCCTTGTCTCTGTCTCCGTATATACAGTGTAAATCATAACTAGGCATCAATAATTAACACTGCAACTGTGAACAAAGGCAAATAATTATGGACTGCTGATCTACTTCATAAAATCAATTTCAAAGATTCACCTTTTCCTTCCACCTACATAGTCTTACTGAATAACTTATCAGTATGTACGCCGGTGAATCTATTCTTTTTCTCTAAATCCTGCAAGAGTTTTAGGCAACTAAGGAACTATTTTTTCTGGATCAGTTCCTTGGCAAGAGACAGGACTGTATATACTGAACCGTTTTCTCAGGGATAAACTGCAGCAGAGTTTGTCATGAAGTCTGGGTTCTAATATTCCTATCAAACACATTACTTGTAAGTGTCTTGCAAAAATTCCTTCTCGATGCTACAGAAACAGCTGTAGAACTGCATGGATATCATTTCAACTTTGCAAACCCTGAATGTTCACTCAGATAATGATGGTGACCCACCGGTACCTGCTCTCCACACAGGTACAGCTCCCATCCTCATCAAAGGAGCTGCTTCTGGCAGCAGCTGGAGCTCACTGTGGAGAGCCGCAACAGGGAAAAATGCAGAGAATACAGGACCACGGGCTGCCCGACCCTACCACACCAACCTGATATAGCTAAACATCACCCTACACAGAAGCCCGGGAGCGTGAAGAGGGGCAGAAGGATTCTAAGAGCCAGGGGACCAGAACACCTGTTACAAGACAGTCTCTTCTGGACAGGACAGGATGCTGCTCCCATGAACTCTCAACAACATGGCGGAATGCACAAAATGTACACAGGCCAGACAAGCTGGCATGCAAGCATGGAGGGGAGTTTCACAAAGACCCACTACAGATAAAGAGCTACAGGCAAGTCAATGGCTACCATGGAGGAGTCCCTGATTGGCTACACAACTGTCAGTGGTGAACCCTAAACACATATACATATCAGGCAGCATTCCTGGATTCCGTAGGGTTTTTATGGGTGGTGTGGGGGGGGGGGGGTGTAGGCATGGGTATGTAACAATTATTATTATTGAACAAGGGGTTGTAAATTCTACAGTGATGAGGGGGATCCTAGAGGAGGTGAAGGGGTAGCAATGATGTAATACAGTATACTCGTGAATGAAGTTCTCAAAAAATTATTTGTAGGTTAAGAAAATGTAAGATGGCTTTAAATGTATAAATTCTGCTGAAGACTTTTTTCATTTGACAGTATACAAACCATCATATCAATTATTAATTATAATTTTGTATGTAGTACAAAACCATCCTCAATACTACAAATATAAAAATTAAAAACTTATCTCCAGATACAAATACTGGGGACCTATCTTGTGCATGTCTAACAGCCTACAAAAAAAAAAAAAAAAAACCATCAAATCTATAGTTTGCTACAATACAGCCATATACATTTATTCTGCAACACAAGCATTCAAAGTCTTAGATAGAGAACCATTCTATAACCATCATGGGAAATAACAAATAAAGTAAGAACCAACTGATACTAACTCAAAGGGGGATTTTAAAGGAGCAGACATTCATAGCTGCAAGAGACCCTCCCTCCCACAGATTAATAAAGTATATATTAATGGCAAGAGGGAGTGGGAAAAAGGCAAAGAAAGGGGAAGCTTTCGATGGGTAATCAAAGTTAACACCATCATAAAAGACAATCATATGGCAAGGGATTCCAGGTAAATCTAAGAAATATACACCACTTACACAGTATCAGCTAAATATGAATAAATTTGATCTAATTAACTAATTAAAGCAAACCCTGTCTCAAAAACAAACAAGCAAACAAAAAGAACCAGAGCAACCCAAGCACTTCAGGAGCTGTCACCGCGACCTTCCTCCTCTAAGATACAATTTTAAAACCCACCCATGGAGTGCCATCAAGTTCCTCACCTCACTGTCCACCCTAAGCCTTAGCAATATCCCAGCTTTCTAAACTTACCGGATTCTGGGAAGAAAACACCAATGTCAGGACAGGCAAAGAACGACACAGACAGACACACATACATCCACTGCCCCATCCCTCAACAGTAAAAGTGAAGGAATGAATTTGTACTAACTGAGGGAAGAGGCTTGCACAGAGAATCCTTGGTCTTGTTAAAAAAAAAGAAGGTAATGGAGAACAATGAGAAGGGCAGGACCACTCCTAGGAGACACAGGAAGGGAGGGAGGGAGGGAGGGAGTGAGGGATGGAGAAAGGGAGGGAGGGAGGAAGGGAGGAAGGGAGGGAGGAAGCTTATGAAACCCAAGTGCCTGTGGCTATCATGTGGGAACATAATAGTATCAGAAAATTTTCCTGAAATGTCAGAATAAGCAAAGGTAAGTGGTAGTTTCTAGATAGTTTCAATTACTGGATATTCTATATCTTGTCAGGAACAGGGGCTAACTTCTAAAATTCTGTCAAGTAGAAACTGAAATAATTCTTGAAATAGTCCCAAAGAGAACCTCATGTAAATTAAAGTTCTTATCTATGGCCATAACCTATAAAACTGTCTATATATGTAGTCTCTCAAACATTTTTGAACTAATTTTTACATCTTACTGGTTCCTTCGCTAATTAATGGGTTGAGGAAAATCTTTAACACATATCCATTTTTTTGCATGACTCATAATTTCACTCTTTTTGAAAATTATATTTAACAAGCATGAATTTTAACCAGGTGATCGTAGGTTGTATGTTTTATTTAAAAAAAAAATCTTTGAAAGTTTCAATCACTAAATTTGACTAGAGTTTTCCTAAAATATACAATGCTTGCATTATGAATTTGCAAAGGACTGTAACCTGAAATAAGATATACTTTAACCCTAGTATAGGAGAATAAGCCGATGTACAAACTCTTGTAATGTCATTAAGGTCAAAGGTCCCATTTATGACTGAAGGATGGAAGAATTTCCTGTAAGAGCGGGAAGGGGGGGAAGGAGGAGCAGGTGAGTGATGAGTCAGTAAAACTAGGAACACAGCTTACTGTGGATGCGATGCAGCTGCCTAGGAAATGTTTACATGCCAGAGCATCTCAGCGCAGCTCAGGCAGAATCACAGAACAATCACAAGGGCAGTCTCCCCCACAGCCACTTCAGGTGGTGCTCCTTTGGCTCTCCTGTCTCCCCCACAAATCGCAGTAGGAGATGGTGAGCACGACTGTGGCTCACACCCGCCTCGTGTGGTGTGTTACCAACCCTATGAAATGGGAAGGCTTAAATGAAACATCACACAAGAATAAGGATGCAGTCTGCATGTCACTGTTCCCTTGGTTTCATGTTGTTGTCGTTGTTTCCTTTCTTGAGACAGGGTTTCTATGTGTAACAGCCCTCACTGTCCTGGAATTTGTTTCATAGCCTGTAACTCACAGAGACCCACCTGCCTCTGCCTCCAGGATGCTGGGATTAAGGGCGTGTGCCAACACCGCCCAGATACAAACCTCTATCTCAAAAATATTTACATGATGATTCATAAAATTATAATCATAAAATAGAAATGAACATAATTTTAGGGTCGGGGGCTCACCACAACATGAAGAACTGTATTACAGTGTCACAGCGTTAGGAAGGTTGGGAACCACTGCCTTAACCGGAGTCTCCATGTCCTCATCCAAATTAGTTTATTTTCAAAGTCATGAAATACCAAAATTACATGGACTTCACCTGCACTTCCCTTACCCATCTCTCATTACTACCTACCACCTTCAAATCAAGGTGGTCACTAAAACTAAGTATGACAGAGAATGCTTTACCACACAACAGCTCATGTTGCTGTTTCAAAGCCTGTTCTATTGCCACCCGCTTCAGAATTCAATTAGCCTCAAATTGATATGATCGTGAGGTACTGCACAACCGCTTTACGCTTCCAATTACAGTACTCCCTGATTTTATCACTGTCTGCACTCAGACTTGTGATACACACACACACACTTACACACTGTGGTCTATGGCATTTCACAGAAAATAAGCAGGGGGCTGTGGTAGATAACAGAGGTTTGCTTTCGACAGTGATGAGTTCGGTGTGAAACTGTCATTTGAATTCAAGTCTGGCGGACAGGAAAAAGCCAGTATGTAAGGAGTTGGGGGGGGGGGAGAGTGTACAGGAGAAATGTAACCTCCCTGGGCCTGTTTCCTACTCTGCGAAAAGAGAGATCAACCATGCAAATGGTATTTTGGGACAACTGAATACATTTAGCTCGATAATATAGTGTCCCGTTTATCCGCGTGCCACACCTAGTTTTCTGCCTATCTGAGGGTCACACTTGACCCTTTCACTACAGGGTCGCCACACATTTGAAGTCTCTAACTTATCAATGCCTTGAGTTTTTTCTATCCATAAAATAAACAGACTAATGCGTCAACCCTTCCTTCTCTACTTCTTCCCCATCCCATAAATCACCTAACGTGCTGTGAGTGCGCTTCTGTGGGATTTCCCGAGGGTCTGCACTCTACTGCAAACCCAAGTGGCACCACGCAAGTTAAAATGACATGGGCGATGTCGGGAGAGCCTTTCCAAGAAAATGACTCCAGCCGGTCGGTCTGGGAACCTTTGTTACACTGGGTTACAAGGATGAACTTGGGAGCAGGGGGCATAAAAATTACCGGAAACAAAAGTATCAAACTGCACCAGCATGGAACTTGACATTTTCCCTCCCCTGGGGCAACAGTGTCTGCACCCGATACTGTTTGAAAAGAGCCTGCGCCCCAACGGAGAGCCAAGAGGAAAATAAAAAAATCAGACGGCGAATAGAGAACAGAAGTTGCCGCAACCAGCCCAACGCCCCTCGCCGCGCAGCAGGAGCCGGGCGAGCGGCAGAAGGGTGGCGCGTCTCCGTGGGAGGAAACCCAGCAGCGGGGCCGAGGGAGGCGCCAACCGCGGAAGCTGCGCATCCTCAGAGCACCTGGTCCAGGCGGCGCCGCGCCGAGACCCCACAACCACGCCGACCCCAGTACCTGCGGGGTCCAGCGCCATCTCGGAGGGCGGAGAAGAAGCCGGCCGCTCGCGGGAGGGGAGGAGCCTAAGCGGGGCTGCGCGCGCAGAGGCCCGGCCACGCCCCCTGGCCCTGGCCCTACTTCCGCTGAGCTCTGCGCCTGCGCCCGACCGCCCTCTCGGGGGACTCCCGCTCGACAGTGGGCGGGTACCTCGGGGAGGGGGCGTGGCTGCGCATGCGCCCCCAAGAGGCGGCCTTGGCGGTGCGCGGCTTGGCCCTTGCAAGTGACAAGGTGACGTTTGAGGCTAGCGCCTCTCCCCTTAACTGTCCTTACCGTCGCGGTCATTCCGCCGCGAGTCCCTCTGTCCTCCGTCCGTGTCAGGTCTCAGCCTTGCGCGCTAGAGGACAAGGCAGGCTGGGAGAAATGCCCCTGCCGCAGTCCGGCCCAGGAGACCCCTGTTTTGTGAGCACTCGGGGGCGTGGAGCCCACCGTGGGTGATGCCATGCACCCTGACGCTCCTGGAGAGCTGTCCTCTGTGGCTGACATAAGGGGACAGTTCCCCCCAAAGGCCTCCTGGACAGCACTAACTTTCTGGGTGGCACTTGGGCCGCTTCCCGCTCACTGGGCGACTTCAGTGCTCCTGAGCCTTCGTGGGCTCTCCAGTTAATGAGCTCGCTCCAAAGGGTGAGTAAGGCCAGGGACAGATGTTTGGGGAAGCACGGAGCAGCTGCCTCGTCCCTGCGAGGGATCTGGGGCTTTCAAAACGGTCCCCTCCCCACCTACCTGCGGCCCCTCCTCCCCTGCTGCTGCGCCCGCCTGGCCGGTTGGCAGCAAGGATGCCACGGTTGATCAGGCCTGGGAAAGTGGGTCTCTGCTCAGCAGGGCTCCTGTTCAAGGGCCTGTTTGGACATAATGGCCCTCAATGCAGCTGCAGGCTGAGGTGCCAAGGTGGAGAATTAAGCCTTCACTCGGCCACGCAGGAAACCGGATCCTTGGCTTGTGTGTTTTATGAATGTGCTTAGACACACACGTGAAGCCCGCTACGGGTGCTCTTTTTATTTTTCTGGGAGTGAAGGATTTGGAAAGGCCCAAAACGACGTTTTTGTTGTTGTCCTTGTTGCTGCTGTGGTTGGTAGACACACTCCCTCATGTAGCCCCCGCTGACCTCGCTGGATGTGTAGCAGAGGACCTGAATCTCTCAGAGGAGATAAAATGAGTTATAAAAACACAAGTCAGGCACCCATATCCAAGTAATCAAACCAAGTGTGCGAAACGTAACTCAATAAAGTAAGTACAATTGGTCCGATTCAGTCAGGCAGAACTGTGGGTACCTTCCCTTGAGCCCCATAAGTTCCAATGATTTTTGGGACTTCGGTTTCATTTTCAAGGTCATTTTTTAGGAATACACAAAATAACACATATTAGAGACTTTAAGAGACCACATGTATAGTTTTTGCCATGACTATGGTACTATGTCTTGAAACATTATTATTATTGTTGTTTTCTACTTAATTCACCTCTCAGAAGTTGTAAACAATTGCTGTTTTAGACAATAATATTTTGGAAAATAAATGTTCCCTAAAACTGACTACTAAGCATTCCATACCATGAAAATCACAGCAATACACCTCAGTGGCTGGTACTTAAGTGCCTTCCCATTCTTATAGTAAATGGAAAGCTTTGGAGGAAAACAGAGTCTTTACAATACAAATCGTTCTTAAGAGTTAAGTCCCAGGAAAAGAGTTGGCAGTTCAAAACAGAAGAAAAGGTCTAAGTTCTCACATTGTGAGAGATAATTTCTTGAACAGTACAATAGCAGTGCAAAGAGTAAGAAAAACACACCATCCTGGACATCTGAACCTACATCTCATACAACCATGATCCCCAAGGCTGAAACAATGTCTGGTGCCAGATAGCTCCACTGTAGTCTCTCAGAAGGACTGGAGTACCATGGTATTTGAGAGAGCCATGAAAGATCAGTTAAAATTACGTTTGGCTTGAAAGGTAGTGGCCCAGCTAACAAAGGAGGGGTGTCATCCTTGTAGAAAAGCTGCAGCAAATGCATCAAAGATTTGAGTTCTTGAAGGACATCTAGGACTGATGTCTGTGCCAATTGGGTACTGTCTACCTGACCCATACCTAGACATCTGAGAAGAGAGAACATTAATTGAAAAGAAAAATGCTTCCATGAGATTGTCCCACAGGGTATTTTCTTGATTCATGACGGATGTGGGAAGTGCAGTCCCTGGGGGCAGTGTCCTAGGTGGTATAAGAAAGCAGGTTGTGCAAGACATGCAGAAGGGAGCCAGTAGGCAGTGTTTCCCCACGGCTTCTGGCTCAGTCCTCACCTCTGGGTTCCTCGCCCTGACTCCTCTCAGCGATGGAGTGTGACCGAAGAGTTGTATGATAAAATAACCCCTTTCCTTCCCAACTTGTCTTGGTCACAGTGTTTCGTCACAGCAACAGAAACCCTAGCTCAGACAGGCCAAAGAATGGGATTACGTGAGCAACAGCACAGGGATGCAGATAAAATGGCTGGCTGGCAGAAACGCGGCAGGCGGGCCTGGAAACCCACTGAAGGGTATGTAAAGATCAAGTAATTATAAATAAGATCATACCGGAAGAGTCCAGAGAGATATAAACTTAACCGTTAGGCTCAAGAGTGGACGGACTTGCCATAAACAGTCTAGAACTTATGCGCTATTTTAAGGTAAAAAAAGAAAAAAGAAAAAGAAAAACAGTTTTGGAGTCAATTTTTTCTGAAGACCTTTTCATATACTTTTTAGTCTGCAAGTGTGTGTGTGTGTGTGTGTGCGCGCGCGCGCGCGCACACGCACGCGCTCTCGCACTAATGAGTGTATCTTGCTAGGTGAGTCGTTAATGTAGTTCACAGGTTCACAGCTGGGTAAGACTGTCGTTACTTTTTCCCCTCCAGCACCAGCTGAGCACCTGTGACACTGTGAGAGAAAGCTGGACATCAGGGAGAAGGACTCCAGGTCAATACCAGTTGATTTCTCCAAGTCTTGTGAGCAAAGTCTATGGGACCGTTAGCAATAATGGGCTTTTACCCTCAATTCCAATGGGTAACCGAGTACAACATATTTAGCCTGTATTGTTTTGGCCAACCAGCCAACAACTTGATGGGGTGAATCCCATACCTGGGAGTGGCTTTTTGTTTGACTGTGGTACCTTGTAGGAGCAGTATCACCCTGTGTAGAGTAATTCCAATTAAACTATTTTGAATTGTGTATTAGAAAGCTTGTAAAATAGGTTTTCACATGAATTGGGAATTTCAGTACCCTTAACTTACATGTAGTAATTTATCTGTTCATTCTCCTGGTAAAAATGGTTAAGGGTTTGTGTTTAACCTAAAAATGTGAAATGTACCAATGTAGCCAGTGAGAGAGATCTTGGAACTACACAGGGTTACCTGGATAGAGCTCAACTCATTCCTCATTCTTCCTCGGTAATCTTTTAATGTATCATATATATATATATGTATGTGTGTGTGTTTATATATATATATATATATGTGTGTGTGTGTGTGTGTGTGTGTGTGTCTGTGTGTATGTATATATATATGTATATATATATATATAAAACCTTTGTACTGGTGAATGAGTTGTTGTTATGTGTGGGTATACTTTTGGATATTGATGGTTTAGAAGATTCCATGACTTAACTTCCTAGTACAATCCCAGGCCACAGAAGTGCATGTGTTATTAACATCAGTGAGTATTGATTATATTTGCCCATTCTGGATCTTATCTCAACTTAGTCATGCAAGATAGCCTTTAGACTTGTTTTCTTTTGCCCAGCTTCACAGCTGTGAGACTCATCTATATTCCTCTAACTTCCAATGTGGCATTCAATAAATAACGTCTCTTCAGTTCCCTCAACTGTAAACTTAACACACATGCATTTGAGCTCAATGGATGACCCATTAGAAAACCTAACAGTGGTGTCTGGGACTGATCATCCCACTCACGATTGAGAGCAGTTGTTACTGTGAAAGTTATCTTCTACGTCTTCCATGTATTCTATTTTTTTCATTTGGAAAACTATTCTTCTGAGCTACTGTTATACTGTGTGTACTTTTTAAAATTTAATGACTCAGCGTTAGCCTACCATCAGGACTAAAATCTAGGCACTAATATGCTTAACTCAGTATTCTGTGAAACATGCTTCAGGTGAGCAGAGGAGGGTTAGCAGTGTGCCCTGTCACTTCAAGTGAGAGAGAGAGAAAAAAAAATAAGTATGACAAAATCTCCTCTCTCTTCTACAAAAAGCTGCCTAGATTTGTGTTTTGTTTCTCTTGTATGTTATTTTCTGCATGGCCTTGTTTGAGACAGACCACAGTTTTCTCTTGGGTCAAAGATTTTTAGTTCACTTTTAAGAAGTAAGAAAAGGAACCTGGTGTTGTGGTGCACGCCTTTTAAACCCAGAACCCAGGAGGCAGAGGCAGGAGGATCTTGAGTCCCTGGCCTAGAAGAAGAAGGAGAGGGAGAGGGGGAGGGGGAGGGGTGGGGAGGCAGGGGGAGGGGGAAGGGGGACAAGAAAGAAAGAAAGTGGTAGTGACGATGATGGGTAGAGATACAGCTCAGTGAGCATGTACGATTCTTGCAGAAGACCCTGATTCATTACCAACACCTGAGTTACAGCCACCTGTAACTCCAGCACCAGGGAATCTGACACCTTTTCTGGTGTCCCCTGCCAATTGCTGCTAACATGTACATATATACCCACAGACGCATACACATAATTTAAAATAGAAAAATAAGTATCTTTAAAGGTAATAATGTGGGGCTAAGGATATGGACCAATGGTAGAGGACTTGCATGGTGTTCACAAGGTTCTTGGTTCAATCTCCAGCACCTCAAACAATTGATAAGAGAAGTGAGGGAGGAGCAAACATATGAACAAAGGAGTCAAGACCATGATGGGAAACCCACAGAATCAGCTGACCCGAGCTGAGAGATCACTGACTCAGGTCTGACAAATGGGGAACCTGCATGAGACAGAACTGGACTCCCTTAATATAGGTGACAATGGTGTGACTGGGACAATGTATGAGCCCACTGGCAGTGGGTCCAAGATCTAACTCTAATGCACAAACTGACTTAGTGGAGCCCATTCTGTATGGAGAGATACCTTGCCCAGCCTAGACACAGGGGTGTAGGGCGTCGAGAGGTGCTTTGGTCCTGCCCCAATGAGATAGATGATGGGACAGACTTAGTAGACTTCCTAGGGGAGGCCTTACCCTCTCCATGGAGCAGGTGGTGGGGGGGAGTGGAGGGTTTGAGAGGAAAGGAGGGAGGGAACTGGGATTGGAATGTAGAAAAGTCATAAGAAATGAACAAAAATACTGATAAGAATGATAGTGAGGATAATACTGCACCATGGGTTTACTGGGTTTCTCCTTGGTCTCATACTATAAAGTGAGCCTCTAAACATTCTCACAGGAGCTAAGCATCTTGACAAAGAATTGTAATGTGTTTTGTTTTCTTCTGAGTCTGAACCATCAGTGCAGGGACATTCTATTTCAGTGAACAACTGTACTAAAAACACCCGGAGGACTGTTGTTCATGTAGAGGAAATAAAGTCCATAGCACATTCTGAATACCCTTTCACTGTTAACTATGAAAGAGGGCAAATGACTTGAGTTCACTTGCTTCGCTCCCAAGTCACAGCTATCTCTTGTCAAGTCCTGCATTGAATCCTGGGAAAGTAACAATAAATAAGTGATGAAGCCCTCACCCTTAAGGGAATTTGTGTGCTCAAATATTCACAGAGACAAATATGCAAATAAATAGCTACAGCACGTGATAGAAGATGGTGTGGGAGCCTAAGAAGAAAAGAAAATTAACTTAGAAGGTTTGGAAAGATGTTTATATATAAAGTAAATCTTAAGTAGTGATTAGGCATTGAAGAAGAAAAAGACATGGAAGCCTAGTTTACAAACATTACTGTATGAAGTAGGTGTGCTATGATGGTCCAGACCCATGAATGGAAGGACCTGGCTAACTACTGAGCCTACCAATGTATCTTGTAAATGCAATAGCTTATGACTGACTGTCTTTTATTTGTGACTGCAGAAGTTCATCAAAACTGTGAAAGATACTAATATGGAGCAACTATTATGGTTTCATGTTTCCAGTGGCCCACTTACTGGGCAAGGTTAGCTACTGTTAAATTCACTCTTAAAGTTGCTTTATTTTAATTTTGTATGAAAGGTTTAGATTGATGTGTGCTATCTGATCACCCTAACATCTTACAGAGTTCTCTTTGTTTTGTTAGGGTCTGACCAGAAAGCCTAGCAGACAGTAGTTCTGGTTAATGTCTCGTTCATTATCTCATATAACTCACGAGTCTATGTAGCTGCCTTCTCTATATGTGATAGCTAATCTTTGGGAAGACAGAACCTTAACTGAAGCATTTCCTCCATCATATTGGCCTGTGGGTATGTCTTGGGGGTATTTTCTTGATTGACAATTAATGAAGGACAGTCCTGCCCACTGTGGGCAATACCATCCCTAGGCAGGTAGGCCTGGAAAGTATAAGACAGATGTTGTGAGCCTAGGAGGAAGGCAAGAGGCATCATTTTTTGGTAGTTTCTGCTTCAAGCTCTTGTCTTTGTTTCCTGCATTGATTTCCATCCATGATGAACTGTATCCTCAAAAATCTAATAAACCCTTTTTCACTCCATTTACTTTTGGTTGTGGTGTTTATCACAGCAACAGAATTCTACTGCCCATGCTCTGGCCTGACACCCTTCCAGGCTTCTCTGATCTTCTTGTCTCCCTGGCTTCTACATCTTATCAGGACAGGACAAGAACTTTGTCTGATCTGATTTAGCTCACTGGTTCCTGAATTGTGAAACTAGCTATGCCCGCTAGAACTATGGCCTGTTCAGCTGTGGGTGCTGTGCTCTGGGCCTCTGGATGAGGCTTCCCTTCTGCTTAGGGCTCAACAGCAAACACTCTTCTGTTGGCTTCAATTTATTAACCCACCACTCTTCAGTTCCTCCTTTGACTTGAAGGAGACAAAGAGCTTGCTGTGTTTTATATTTCTGCTTGAAATTTTTAATATACACTCTGAAATCATAAATGGGGGGAAGCTAAGCAGATAAATGAATGGATAAATAAATAAATAAAATTTCAAACACAACCCATCTGTAAAATATTACTAATGACAGCCTCTTCAGCATACCATTAAGAGGGCAATATGAGCTGTATTTTCAGAGAGGATGACTAAAGCTACTCTTTCTTAATTAGCCCAGAAGTATTCCAATTATAGAAATTATTAGCCCTGAAAGATTATATACTCAGTTTACTTTCAGGGTGAAGTATGCCTTGGATTTGCATGTTTTACTTTGAAAGTTGGGTTTAAGTATAAATGATAGTCTATAGCCTACATAAGCTAAATAAGTTTAAATCAATAAAGAAAGCCTGTCAGGGTCTGATGAAAACAGATGCAAGTGATAACAGCTATGCCAGCATGTCGAGTTTCAAATTAAAAGTTTTAACTGTGCTTGGTCCAGACAAACTGCCTTTGAGAGAAAGTCCTTACACCCGGAAATGATGGAATTTCCCCGAACATAAAACGTTCAGTGCAATGTCTTCTGTATCGAATTTCCCACACTTGTCATTTCAGATATTCACTAACAAACCAGAAGGTGGCACATGTCCTGATGAACATTGTTCTTTAGAGCTGCTTTTTTTTTTTTTTTTTTCTTTTGACTCTGATCTCTTTCTTCCAAAGTTAGACATCTTTCAGTTTTACAAATATAGTGACCCTGCTTTCCACCACCGTACCAAGCAGTTTTTGAGATACTATTTTTTAAAGGGGGGGGGAGCTCTTCCTTTGTTATTTGTTCTCAATATTAGAGGAGAAAATAATGATGGAAATCCTAGTCGATGCTTGGCTAGTGTTTGGTGGTCAATACATGTTAGATATTCTGTAACTCTTGCTTGTGAGCTTTGTATCTCTATGAGTGCCTTGGGCTTCCATGGGTTGAATGTTAAGAAATAGAAATGCTCATAAACCACCTTGGTCAAGGAAATAATTTTCTCCTTGGACTGTTTGAAGGAGGAACACTAAATGTGGTAAATGTCCCATCACACACTATCCATGCTCTAGAAGTTTTTGGAGGAGAGCTAGCAAAGTTCACAGCCCCAAGAAGGAGCATTTTCTGCTGCAAAGTAGGATCAGATTCACTAGATGGTGTCTACTGTCAAGACCACAGACAAGTAAGACATCAGACTTATACTCCATGACTATAACTGCACAAGATTATTCCACAGCAGCCCTAACTCTTATAACCTTCCCATCTGGCAGCAGACTTTCTGATAAAGGACAAGGACATACCTTGACATGGGCATGTCAATCACTGGAACAAGACATTGTCCCTCAGGAAAAAGAGACTTTAAAAGGCACATAACCCCTGCCTCAGATGAGGATCAGCACAGTGGAGTCTTTCCCCGTTGTCCACCCTAGAGAGTGCACCCTGCCCTCCATCAAATAGTCCCTCTGACCTTTGTCTATTCTCAGCCCTTGAGTACATGGTTTCTAACAGCACCACTGCCCACTCTTACACATACAAAGTATGCTTATGTAATGGTATCTATGGTCATTTTCCATTCTCATCCCTTCAAAACCTGTTTCCTTTATTCACATGCTCTGTGGGTCCCATCTGAATTGTTTTTGATGGAGACCATAAGGACCATAAGGAGTTGCAGAGAATCCAGACCAAGATCTTCCTAACAATATCTTAAACTCAGTACACTGGGTAAAAACCGTAATTCCTCTCAGTATTTAAAGAACTGGACTGTTTTAAATATAAATCATCTTTGAACCCAAGTCCTATACTTCACTCCCCAAATCCAAATCATAGTGCGTAATTTTTCATACTGTAGATTTCTCTTCCCTAGAGACTCTTCCCTTTAAGACTTGATTCTTTCACACTAGTGAAATATGCAATAATCTAAAAATTTGCCTTCTTTTTTTCCAACACCAACCAAACTTTTTGCCAGAAAAGTAACTAATGGACAAATAATGGACAGTAATTTATCATCATTTACTGCTTTGATAACATAATCCAAAATTAAAAGTTGAGCGTAAGTTAAAGAATAATATTAAGTATTACTTGATAAGGTTTATTTTTGCTTTTGGAAAAAAAAAGTCTTATCTATCCCACACTGTCCTTTAACTCTCTATAACCAAAAAAGTAACCTCGAACTTCTGGCTCTTCTGCCTTCACCTGCTGAGTGATGTGTTTATAGATATCACCAGCATGCCCAGTCTGTGTGGTGATGGGAATTGAGCCCAGGGCTTCATGCGTGCTAGACACACACTGTACACCTACATCCCCTGCTCTACACGGTGATTACATGCTAGGCAGACACTGTACAACTGCATTCCTTACCCCACATGTTTACTCCACTGAAGAACTTTTCATGTTTCCAGAAATTTAATGACATGAGGTTAAACAATCATCTATAACAAAATATATGATGTTCAATTTTTTTTTTTATAAAATTTAAGGATTTCATCAAGATGTCAGCCGAAAGACAATTTAACATACTTTCTTTTAGTACTATAACCTTGTAATTTTTCATGAGTTACTTGGGGAAAGTATAAAGAGGTGACAGTCAGTGATATAATAAATTTCTCCTTGTCATAATGGTTATTTATAGAATCAGAGCTTCTCAAAACTTACAAGATTCAACACTGAAATATAATCCAGTCTAAATATTTATTCTAGAAATTAGTAATATGTATCCACAGACACCTAAACTAGTGGAGAAAACTGGCACTGTGACAGGATGTGGTTCTACAACTGAAATGCTGACTGTTACTAAGAAGTAAGCTCGCATAAGAAATTGCTTAAATTTGCTTGATAAGTACTTTTTGAATGTATAGTCTGTCTTCTTTTCATCAATTATGTGACAAAGGTATGCGGAGCAATAAATGAACATGCACAATATTATTTCATACTTAGGTTATATGATTACAAGAATGAACACAAATCTCAGCTTATGTCTGTGCTGTGGTATGATAGGACAATGAGGAAGAGGTAATATGCATCTTAAGATAAAGTCTTCAGGAAAAGGGAACCGGGGGATTCAAGGACAAAGGGATGAACGAACTAACCACTAGAGAAGAACCTGTTGTGTTTGTTCCTTTGTTTGCTTTTGAGACAGGTTTCTCTGTGTAGCTCTCTCTGGCTGGCCAGGAACTCACTATGTAGACCAGGCTGGCCTCGAGTCCAGAGAGAGCCACTTGCCTCTGCCTGCTGAGTGCTGAAATACAGGTGAGTGCCACCACACTGGGCACGTTCATGTTTTTGTGTTTTTAAATGATAGCACTATCAAATCTCATGATTTATATCCATTGGGATTCCTTCAAAGCAGGGACATCTACAGGCTTTTCTCTTCATCAGTCTTTACATTACATCTTTTTACTTGCAATTACTTACACTTACACCAGATATTTTTGTGCCAACTTCAAGATGTATACAAAAATATATATTTATATTTCCAAATACATATCTGTAGTTCACAAACTTCAGTTAGGAAAATCGCCTTTGTGACAACAGACAGAAGGGAACAAGGACAAGAACAGAAAGAGCAGCTAGTGGGGTGTGGTGCTACCCAGACTAGAGGAGGGCAGTGCAAGTGTGCAGGAAGAGAAGAATGCAGGACACAGCTGAGAGATTGAATTAATCAGACACAGTAAGGGATCAGACGTGGAGGTGTAGTCCTGGTACTCAGGTTTCTACTGAGATAGCAAAGTAAGTAGATCTTTTTTACAAATGAGACAAACACAATGGAGGAGTGTGCTTGGAGGATGAAAATAGAACCTAAGTATGTGTGTGCCATCATACATTCATGTGTGTGTGTGCCATCATACATTCGTGTGTGTGTGCCATCATACATTCATGTGTGTGTGTGTGTGTGTGTGCCATTATACATTCATGTGTGTGTGTGCCATCATACATTCATGATTCATGTGTGTGTATGCCATCATACATTCATGTGTGTGTGTGTGCCATCATACAGTCATGTGTGTGTATGTGTGTGTGTGTCTGTGCCATCATACAGTCATGTGTGTATATATGTGTGTGTGTGCCATCATACATTCATGTGTGTATTTGTGCCATCATTCGTGTGTGTGTATGTGTGTGTGTGTGTGTGCACCATAATACATTCATGATTCGTGTGTGTGTGTGTGCCATCATACAGTTATGATTCATGTGTGTGTGTCATCATACATTCATGATTCATGTGTATGCCATCATACATTCATGTGTGTGTGTGCCATCATACATTCATGTGTGTGTGGAGCTAAAGGTGAAAGAGGTTAGGGCAGGAGGTTTAGTTTAAACTTGGAGACTTAATAGCTACCACAAAAGATCTCTGGAACTGGATGCAGAATCTAAATGAGATCTACCAAGAAAAGGTGCAGGGCATGGCATGGAACCAAAGAAGGTAATATTCCCGACAGGAAGTACTGAGCTGAGTCGATGACACTGAGAGCTAAAAGCAGATGAGAAAGACCTGGGCCAGACTGGTTTCAGTAAAGAAACGGAGACAGAAGCCATGTTCAAGTAACATTTAATAACAAGTATGCACTAATATATAAACTGTTACTAAGTAATAGATCTGTGACTAATTTATGAATCCAATGTAGTGTCTTCATGTTTAAAATAATCAGATTTTCCCATGAAAGTATAACTTTGTAGTAACTTTAGTCTTATCACTAATAAGACTAACTGTAATTAGTAGATTCCTACTTAGTATAAAGCATTGCATTAATCAAAAGCAGGATAATGAAACATTCATGTAGCCAGGCTTCAGAGGATCATAGGGGAGTCAAGACATCCTTGAAATATACTACTATAGATCAAAAGGTGGTATGTGCCATCAACCGACTTTTTCCTTTAAAACACAAATATGGGTAAATATTTCTATTCTAGAGATTCTTGTTGCTGGCGATGATTCCTTCCTTCCCTCCTTCCTTCCTTCCCTCCTTCCTTTCTTCCCTCCTGCCTTCCTTCTTTCCTTCCCCTCCCTCCCTTCCTTCCTTCCTTCCTTCCTTCCTTCCTTCCTTCCTTCCTTCCTTCCTTCCTTTTTTTAGGCAGAATCTCAGGTAGCCTAGAGCGGCCTCCAGTTTGCTATGCTTGCTACATAGCTGAGTATGACCTTGAAGCTCCTTATGCTCTTGCCTTTGCCTTTGCCTTTGCCATGTGCAGCTGTTCTCAGGGCTTTTAATGTGTATGGAATGTTGACCTAAAGCTTCAGTGGCTGTATCTGCTCTCCTCCAATGGTATCATCATTTTTTTCCCAGCAATCATTTATTTAAGAGAAAAAGGCAGATAATTTTTTAATTACAAAATCATGAAGACAGTGACCTATCTTGGATTTTTGCGTATCAAGTAATCTACAAACAGCTTGCCATGATAGACTTGTGTATTCAATTTTCCATTTAGATCAGACTAATGAAGTCCATGGGGGTAGCTAACTGACTATTCACTCAAATGTGATTCTTTTTTTCTTGGCTTCTTTTTGCCTGTGGTCTTGAACTGTATGTACCCCTCTCTTCCTTTTTAACCTCTTGAGTGTAAAATGCATAATTAGAGAGGAATCTGAAATCGTCTTAATTCTTTTTGGAGGAGTTGTATAATTAAAAAGTTGAGAATCTGCTCAGATGTTTGAGGAGCAGGGATTATACTGAACAATCCACCCTTAAAAATTAAATAGAATGTTATAATCATAAATAGCTCTGCCTTGCAGTCATTTCTGTAATTCTATCTAACATTCATATTGTCGTTTGATTAGTTAATCATCCATTTTCAAAGGTGTGAATGTGTTTTCACACTTCTGCTAAGACAGTGTTAACTATGAAACTATAGATAGCAATAGAGATTAATTATCCATTGCACAAGTTCCCACACCTGTGCTTACCAGACAGAGGAAGAGGGTGCACATCTTAACACAGGTGTGATTTCAAAAAATGGGGGAGAGGCTTGGTCAAATGAGTTCAAGGAGAGCTTCCAGTTGACATGCCTTTAAATGTTAATTGCTTTATACTTTTAATTCTGTTTCATAAAACAATCGAGTAGATGGGTGCAAGTCTTAAGCTGTGAGTGAATGGAAGGAGGCAGTCTACAAATATGTCAGTCTCTCATGGAATTAGAAAAACAGAATAGAAATGTTATTGGATTTTAACAATTCCTCTAGCTTCAGTAGAGCAAAGCCAAAAATTGGGAACTTATCCTCTGAAATGCTAATTAAATACAGTAAGCATTCTAGAAGTCGGGTAACTCAAAATAACAACAGTAATTGGAGGGCTTGTAATCATTACAGTTATAATAAGCTCTCTCCAATTGGCTTTTGATTTCCCCAATGATGAACCCTGTTAATTTAGAATCAGGCTCACCGAGTCACAGGGGATCTGACTTTTCTGTCTCAATGAATTAGCCTTGACATGTAGGCTAGCATGCCAGAAGAGAGGAACTGAGAGCCGAGCATGGTAATACATGCCCGTTGTCATCTCAGCACTAGGAAATGCCAGAAGGATCAGGAGTTCAAGGCCAGGGTTAGATACACAGCAAGTTTGAGGCCTGCCTGGGATACCTGAGGCGGGGTGGGTGAAGACAATGAGGATTTTAGCCACATTCGTTTGTATCAGCTCAGCTACTCATCCATGATGAAAGGGAGAGTTCCCAGGCCAGCATGAGCTTTGGTCCGGCACTAACGCAGTGAGATGGACACTGGGATGGACTGAAATGCCCCCTCTTCCCCATGTCAGCTCTCTTCTCACTGAAGCTATGCAGATGCGCTCATCCTACCAGTGCGACCTTACGTGAGCAAGTTTGCAGAACTCTGAGATCTTTCCGGTCTTCAATTTAAATGCACAGCCCCAATGTACCGCTCTTTCTTGGTTGGGTATGAGCCTGGGCAAGCAGATGCTAAGTGACCAAGTTTTGTAGAAGCAGAAAAATGAGATGAGAACCAAATAGTGGTTGGCCACATGAGGTAATAATCTAAAAACAAAGAATCAAATAGTTGGAAGAAGGAGCCTAACATTGTAATATTACTAACTATTCTGTGGGTAGCCACCTATGTGGCATCATTGCAAATGGGCCAGTCAACATATTCAATTACTCTTCCCTAATCTAAGTACCATTCTAGTGCATAGAATGGCCATGTAATGACCCATTTCTCAGAGCAGATCCATTTGTTAAATAACATACAACTGTATCTGAGAATCAATGACAAAATCAAATTATCTCAGTTAATAGATATCAGTTCCATCTGTTTAGTTGTTATTGTGTTCTACAAATAAATCCTTTGAATTAAGAGTCATAAAAGAAAAATAACAAACTGTCATATTTATATTATTATACTATTACTGTCCTCTGTACTTTGTCATCTGAATTTAATCATCACATCAAAATAAAATAAGTTATCATACCTAAATATCATTTTCACCATTCACAAAATGAAGAAAGTGAGTTTCAGAAATCTTGAGTTAATCACACAACACAGAAATTGTGTATAACATCTAAAGAGTGGGGCTTAAAGATAGTTATTTGGTAGAGCACTTGTCTGGCCTGCACAAAGCCCTGGGTTTGCTCAGCATCACTACATAAGCCAGGCATGGTTATGTATGCCTGTAATCACAACCCTGGAGAGGTAGATGTAGGAGGATTACAATGCCAAGGGTATCCTCAGCTACACGGTGATTTAGAGGCTGGCCTGGGATACAGGAGACCCTGTCTCACCAAAAACTAAACTCAAATGTGGCCCATTCTTATTTGTGATTGGTTGGGGAGTGATGGCATGATGGAGTGATGATGGAATGATGGAGTGATGGAGTGGTGATAGAGTGCTGATGTAGTGATGGAGTGATGATGGAATGGTGGAGTGATGGAGTGATGATGAAGTGGTGATGGAATGCTGGAGTAAGTGATGATGGGGTGATGATGGAGTGATGGGGTGATAATAGAGTGAAGATGGAGTGATGATGGAGTGATGATGGAGTGATGGTGGAGTGATGATGGAGTGATGGTGGAGTGATGATGGAGTGATGGTGGAGTGATGGAGTGATGATGGAGTGATGGAGTGATGATGGAGTGATGGAGTGATGGTGGAGTGATGGAGTGATGGTGGAGTGATGGAGTGATGGTGGAGTGATGGAGTGATGATGGAGTGATGGTGGAGTGATGGAGTGATGATAGAGTGATGGTGGAGTGATGATGGAGCGATGGAGTGATGGTGGAGTGTTGGGGTGATGATGGAGTGATGGAGTGATGGTGGAGTGATGGAGTGATGGTGGAGTGATGGTAGAGTGATGGAGTGATGATGGAGTGATGGAGTGATGGTAGAGTGATGGAGTGATGATGGAGTGATGGAGTGATGGTGGAGTGATGGTGGAGTGATGGAGTGATGGTGGAGTGATGGAGTGATGGTGGAGTGATGATGGAGTGATGGAGTGATGGTGGAGTGATGGAGTGATGGTGGAGTGATGGTGGAGTGATGGAGTGATGGTGGAGTGATGGAGTGATGGTGGAGTGATGATGGAGTGATGGAGTGATGGTGGAGTGATGGAGTGATGGTGGAGTGATGGTAGAGTGATGGAGTGATGATGGAGTGATGATGGAGTGAAGGAGTGATGGTGGAGTGATGGAGTAATGATGGAGTGATAGAGTGATGGTGGAGTGATGATGGAGTGATGGAGTGATGGTGGAGTGATGATGGAGTGATGGTAGAGTGATGGGAAGTGATGGGGAGCGATGGAGTGATGGTGGAGTGATGGAGTGATGATGGAGTGATGGTGGAGTGATGGAGTGATGGTGGAGTGATGATGGAGTGATGGAGTGATGGTGGAGTGATGGAGTGATGGTGGAGTGATGGTAGAGTGATGGAGTGATGATGGAGTGATGGTGGAGTGATGGAGTGATGGTGGAGTGATGATGGAGTGATGGAGTGATGGTGGAGTGATGGAGTGATGGTGGAGTGATGGTAGAGTGATGGAGTGATGATGGAGTGATGATGGAGTGAAGGAGTGATGGTGGAGTGATGGAGTAATGATGGAGTGATAGAGTGATGGTGGAGTGATGATGGAGTGATGGAGTGATGGTGGAGTGATGATGGAGTGATGGTAGAGTGATGGGAAGTGATGGGGAGCGATGGAGTGATGACACCACAGTGCTTCTCACTTGTCTCCATGCAGCTTTCTACCTATTATCACATACGGCATCAACTCCAAAGATTGTGTCACCCTCCCAATAGCAGCCCCCGACCCTGTAAACCATGTCTCCTTGCGTCTTCCTACTCGCATAGTTTCTGTATCTTTCAGCTCACTCATAGCAAATAGAATATAGCAGCAGAAGTGATATTCAGTGTGTCTTCAGGCTGGGCCAGAAGCTTAGTAACTCCTGCTTTGGTTCACTGGAAATGTTAGCATCTTGGCCCTGCCCAGGTTCAAGTTGAGTATTGTTTGAAGGCATTGTTTGGATATAATTTCTTTATTTTTTGAGACAAGGTCTCGTATAGCTCAAACTGGTCTCAAACTCACATTGTAGCCAAGAATACCCTTAAATTCCTGATCCTTCTGCCTCTACCTTCTGAATGTTGGAATTAAAGGTGAATGCTACTGTGTCCAATTTATATTGTATTGGTTTTGTGCATGTTCTTCAAGCACAACACCAACTGAGCTTCATACCTAACCTCTTAATAGAATGTGTGTGTGTGTGTGTGTGTGTGTGTGTGTGTGTGTGTGTGTGTGTAACTATGGTACATAGAGTGATTCTTAACAACAACAACATACACACTTGATATGGGCATTGGTAGCCTTAAGGAAATTAGAAATGAAAGCATATTTGTTCTTCCTGATTATTAAAACATGAGAGACAGGGAGGGAGGAAGAGGGAAGGAGGAGAGAGAGACAGACACTGGGAACAAAAACAGTTGCATCGCCAAGCCTATGAAGTCCAGATTTTTTTCTATTTCCTCTAAATTTGACTGAAAACTTAATAGTTCCTTTTTCTTTCAACTTTCTCTTGAAGTTAAGAAGTCATAGTTAGAAGAAGCCAGCAGCTGGCACTGTTTACACTTTACCTGAACATGTCCACAGCCAAGTCTATGAGTGCATAAAGCCTGTGTCTTTTGTGTTCCCAGGGTACCACAGACAGCAGCACTGCCAAAGTGTGCCACAGTAACCAAGATGCCTTTCGCATCCTCCTCAAACAGAGCTTCCCTCACCATTTTAACAGCCCTCACCATTTTAACAGCCCTTAGTAGTGATTTTTGTGCTTTCACTTACAATTTCCTTAAGGCTCACAATGCCCACATCAAGTGTGCATGGTTATATTGGTTATCTGAAGCTGCTGAAGCATCCTCAGGGCAATTGTGGTACCCAAAATCATCAAGCTTCCATGAAGCAGGTCCAGGAGATGCTAAGAAAAGAGCTACCTGGCTGAACGTTCCTGCTGAGAGCTTCCAATTCTAAGCAAGAGCCTGTCAGTCAGCCACTCTTGACAGTTGTAATCACTCCTAGGAAGCATTAAAGGGATACTTAGAACAAAGGGTCTTACACTTATTTGAGTGAAACCCCAATAAACAAAGCCACACACATTTTCCCCCGAGATGAGTCCTTCAATATCTGAACTAAGTAACTAAGTTGTTACTTAGGGTAACAACTTAGAACTTCCAAAAGCCTTCCTGTTCAACAGAAAGCTCTAGTCCAGCGTTCTAGGGAGGATTTTACACTGCATGACTAAGTATTTGCTCTGACACTCCAGCATCTGCAGATAACCAGTACAACCATGGCCGGAGACATGCTCAAGTCACAACCATTATCGACTGTGTCCCATGGCCTTGGAAAGCAGCACTGCAATCATTACAGGCTTTGGTAAACTCTGAATGACCCACAGCTGTTCTATCCAAGCCTCGGCGGAGCACTTTCACTGTGGACCAGAAGTCTTGAGACTGTTGTATATATCAGTCTGTCATCTGATGAAGGGTTGTGCCACAACTAGCACCAACATGCCTTACCTCCTCCTTCCTGCCTATGTACAGAGGCTGACACTCATGCGCCGCTCTATGGTTCCAGCAGCAGGCCCATTAACAAACTTCTCTGGGCTGATCTTCATTGTTACTAGAAAAATGTGAGCCGGTTGATGAGGAAGAGATGGCAGAAATGTCAGTAGTGTTAACAGGGATAAAACCTACAGTTTCATTCATAATGACCTTCATATAGGAACAACCAAACTCATTCCTTATCTTTGTATATTAGCTAAGAGGGAACTGCATTTTTTTGCAACAGTAGGTCCTAATACAGATCACATGGTTTAATGGGGTTTATTATATTTAGTGTTTTATGTATTATGTCCTCATTTTCTGTCATGTATCTGCTTTTGATATTTCACTTCAGACTTTCTCCCATTTTGGAATCTATTGCTTTTCATTATCACGTTTATCATCTTTCCATGTCAGCATTTTCTAAATCGAGCTTCAAATCGCAGTCTTAACAATTCATTAACAATTAGAGCCATTATTTACTTACAGCTCTTGCTGGTACTATACAAATTGACTCTACATAGCACCACCAATTCTATAACTAGAAAGCATTACCTTGCCTTATATATTAAATTATATTTCACTTTAAATAAGTAACTTAAGTTTTTCTTCCTTTTTTCTTCTTTTGCCCAAGATAACTTCACTGCATCTTGCATGTTCCAAATTTAAACCTGACACCTAGATAGAAACTGACAAACAGGAAATGACTAAAGGGAGAGGCTCTTCCTACCATGGCTGAGACCATCAAAGTAGACCCTTTTACCCTTTTCATAAAGATTGGGTTTTGATCGGGGTAAGAAAGGGTGGGACAGCCACCGTGTCTGTCTGTGCATTTGCCTTATGATCTGGTCATATATAGTTATTCAGGTCTCTTCTAATTCTCAGTTTACAGTTTGGTCTAGATCAAATTCTTGGCTGTGATTTGATTCAGATCATTTTGCTCATGTGCCTGCAGACTTGGGAAGCCAACAGTAATGGATAATGATGAAAT
Organism: Phodopus roborovskii; assembly: GCF_943737965.1. NCBI lineage: Eukaryota > Metazoa > Chordata > Mammalia > Rodentia > Cricetidae > Phodopus > Phodopus roborovskii. The sequence goes on from NW_026125295.1 coordinate 6,347,539, forward strand.
GCAATGTCTTTCTGTATGATATTCTACCTGAACTTTAGTGAAGAATAATTACATTTTCCTATTTTCTTTATTCCTTAAGGAAGGAGCCCAATCAGTATACATGTTGACAGAGGAGGCATTTGTCTAATGACAAGGCATAATTTTCCAGTAAACCTCTGAAGTACAAATGCTTCCATCCCATAAGCAAAAGTGAGACCTAGAAATAGCCAGAGATCTAAGTGCAAAGCTCAGACTGTCCCATTGGTAACATGAAGGCCATCTCTGCATTTATTTCTTAATTAGTATTCTTTCTTGCTATAAGAATATTTCCAGTTGTGAAACTCAGACTGTAGAGGAGCCTTCTTGTCCTCTGTCCCTCTGGCTTTAACTCCTTCCCACACAGAGTAACCTCCATTAACAACTTGGGACAATCCTTCCATTTTCCTGTATTTCTTATTTAAGTATAGTATGCATCTGGGCAACAGATTTTCTGTACCATTGAAGTTATACTTTGCATATTGTTCTAGAAAATACTCCACAATATGATAAAGCGATCTCTCTGTTTCATGTCTATGTCTTTAAACAATCTGAAGTAAAACAGTTGTGATTCATTTCTTACTTTTCATAAATTATTGTCATAATAGAAATGAAAATATTACAGATGGCGTCAAAGTCCCTTTTGAACCTACTTTGAATTCCAGTCCTCATCTTGAAAACTCTCATAGAGGTATGGGTAGTGAGATAGCTTAACTTAGCATGTGGTGGTACTTGCTTGACTCCCAGGATCGACATGGTATAAAGCGAGAACCAACTCCCATAAACTATCTCTGAAGCCGATCGTCATGCACGTGCCATGGTAAATATAAATGTGAGCACACATACATTTACACAATAAATAAATGTAGAAAAATTTAACTGCTTTGTAAATAAATACCCTAAAACTTATTCTTTATATTTACTTGTTGCTACACATGAAATCATGACAAGTCATTCTATTGTTTTCCATAATTGGCTTAAATAGGATATCACTGAATATAATATTCTACCATGTTTTTTTAACCCCAAAATTCATCACATAAACTAGTATATGTTGATCTATAAACATATCCATTCTTTAACTGACACTTTGGTATATTTTATTTTATTTTTCTTTTACTAATATTTACATATCTATTTTTCATAATTACAAATAATACTTCATACAAACTCCTGCTAACTTTTAACATGGTTCTCTGTAATAATAATTGCATAAAGCATTAGTTATTGGAGGGATACTCCCTAGCCTAGAGACATGGGTGAGGGCCTAGGCCCTACCCCAAATGACTTGACAGATTTTGATGATGATCCCTCGTGGGGGAGTGGATGGGGGATTGGGGGAGAGCCGGTCGGGGGCATGGGAGATTGGAAGGGAGAGGGAACTGGGATTGATATGTAAAATAAGAAAAAATATTTAAAAAAGAAAAGTATAAAAAAATCAGTCATGCTAAAGTTCCTACTAAAGTTAGTGAATTTTAACCAGTAACCCAGACTGTAAAGTCACAGTAAAAGGATGGATCTTTGTCACTGTTTGGCAAAACAAAATTCTTCATTTTGCATAGCAACAATGTAAGTTAGTGATAACAGAGTTTCTGCTTTGAAGATATTTATCTGGTTGGTTGGTTGGTTGGTTGGTTGGTTGGTTGGTTGGTTGGTTGGTTGGTTTTTCGAGACAGGGTTTCTCTGTGGCTTCGGAGCCTGTCCTGGCATTTGCTCTATAGACCAGGGTGGTCTCAAACTCACAGAGATCTTCCTGCCTCTGCCTCCTGGGTGCTGGGATTTAAGGCTCGCGCCACCACCGCCTATCTTATTTATTTATTTATTTATTTACTTACTCACTTATTTACTTACTGATTTTGAGACATGATCTCACCAAGTAGTCTCTGGCTGGCCTGGAACTGACTGTATAGACCAGGCTGCCCTCGGACTCAGAGATCTGCTCGCCTCCGCCTGTCACCACACACAGCCTATGTGTACTTTTTGCTCCAATAAATGCTGCTGCAAGTGGCCTTCAGCTTGCACAGTCTGCCCCAGCGCATTGCCCCTGCAGCACTGCAGAGGGCCCGTCAGTGTTTCCAGCATGTGAGGGCAGAGCTGTCCCCAGAAGCGGCAGCTCCTTCTCGGTAGAATGGCTGACACTCGATATTATCATGTTCAGTTGTTCCTTTCAGTCTCTCGGGTGCAGAATATTAATGCCCCGTTAGTGATACTCAGCATCTTCCACCATCTCGTCTATGAAAGGTGCATTATACCCTTTGCCCATCTTTATCTCATGTGGTTTGCCTTTTTTCCATTGGTTGTAGATGTTCTTTGTATAACTTAGATAGTAATTGACATTGCGAATACTTTCTTCAAATGGACCCTTTATCTTTGAACCCTGTGTCATATTTTATACCTGAGATGTCTCCTGAAGACTGCAGTGTCAAAAGCTTCACCCCCAGCTTGGGGCTATTGGAATCTGATGGAACTTTAAGAGGAGAGGTCTGGGGGGGGGGGGTAGAGTATCATGTAAACAGTTTTCACCACATGTGCTCCTGATGTTACATACTATTGTATCCAAAGTGGCATGGCCAATCAGTCATGGCTAAAAACCCTTGAGCTGCAAGGCAAATAACTTTTTCTCTTTTGTAAGTTGATTAAATATGGTATTTCTATACCAATGCAAAGCTAACTCAGTATTTTTATTATTCTAACATGAACCTATTCAAAACTTTAAAGTAAGTATGTGTGTGTGTGTGTGTGTGTGTGTATGTGTGTGTGTGTGTGTGTGTGTGTGCAGGTCTCTGCAGAGGCCAGAAGAGGATATTGAATCCCCTGGAACTGGATTTGTAAGAGGTTGTCAGCTGTCCAGTGTGGGTGCTAGGAACTAAACTCTGGTCCTCTGTGAGAGTAGCAAGGACACTTAATCACCGAACCATCTTGAGCTCCTAAATTTTCATATTATCAAAATTTTCAAGAAGGTCATGGCATCCCTGAAACGCCCTTGCTCTGTTTCCAAGACAACAGAGCCAGATAAGTCTGGGAGCTCAGCAAACTGTCACTATCTCTAGAGAATATGGGCCTCCCACACACACATGCAAAGCCATTAACTCCTGGGTTATGGGATGCTGATTGGATGCCACCACTTGGCCTAGCCTTAGAGCCCTTCTTCCTGCATGGCAGGGTATTCTTGGTGCAGCCTGTTGCTGCTAAGCTTCAGTAATGCTACGGAAAGGTGAATATTTCTGGCAAAGCAAAGCATTGTTTTCTTGGACATTCTGAGCCATGCTATTGGATGTGTCCATACATCTTATGGATTGTGTCGGTAAATTAATCTCTGTTATTAAGTTTCAGGCAAGCTCTAGACATTTTTTTTTCACCTCTTAACTATCTACCCCTTTCCCTAGCCCAGCTGGGCTGCCTATCTTATATCATAGGCCATAATTTTTAAAGATGTATTTATTTATTTAATGTTTAGTGGGGTTTTGCCTGCATGCATGTCTGTATGAGGGTGTCAGATCCCCTGGAACTGGAGTTACAGACAGTTGTGAACTGCCATGTGGGTGCTGGGAATCAAATCCAGGTCCTCTGGGAGAGCAGCCAATGCTCTTAACCGCTGAGCCATCTCTCCAGCCTATAGCCCATATTTTTTTTTTAACTAAAAGTTATTTTTAAAGTACCAGATCTTCTACCCACAGCCTTTACAGTTATGTAGACAAACAATGTTTTTAATGTATTGATATAAATACCCATGTTGCGATAAACTTTATAAGCAAGATATATTATTAGTTTTTCCTTGGAACAAATGATAGAGGTATGAAAAGTATGCATGCTTTATAATGCATGTCTTAAAGCAGGGATTACCTCAGTGCAGCAGATGTGTATCTTAGGTAGGGTTTTGGTTTTTTTGCTGCACTGAAATACCATTACCAAAAGCAGCTTGGGGCAGAAAGGGTTTATTTCACTCACAGTTCCCTGTAACAGAAGGAAATTACAACAGAAACTCAAGTAGGACAAGAGCCTGGAGGCAGGAGCTGATGCAGAGTCCATGGAGGCGGAGCTGCTCATTGGCTTGCCCCCATGGCTTGCTCAGCCGCTTGCTTTCTTTTTTCTTTCTTTCATATATATATATATATATATATATATATATATATATATATATATATATATATATTATTTTTTATTTCATTTTACATTCCAACCACACACAGTTCTCCCTCTCACACCTCCTCCTACCTCTCCTCACCTTCCCTCACTCCCCACGGGTGAGGGCTCTCATGAGTAGTCAACATAGTCTGGTATAATAGGCTGGGGCAAGGCCAGGCCCCTCTCCCATGAATTAAGGCTGAGCATGGCATCCCACCATGGGGAGTGGACTTGTGCCAACAAGCCAGCTCATGTACCAGGTTTGTTTCATGGTCCTACTGGCAGGGACCCCTGTGATAGTCGAAGCTTCAAAACTGTCTCCCACATATAGAGGGTCTAGTTCGGGGTCCCCTGGAGTCTCCACAGTTGTAACTCTAGAGTTTATGAGTTTCCACAAGCTTGGTTCAGCTGTCTCTGTAGATTTCTCCATTATGATCTTGGCCTCCCTTGTTCATATATTCCCTCCTCCTTCTCTTCAACTGGATTCCTGGAGCTCGGCCTGGTTCTTGGTGGTGGATCTCTGAGTCTGGTTTCATCAATTACTGGATGAAGGCTCTATGATGATAGTTGGGTTATGAACCAATCTGATTACAGGAGTAGGCCAGTTCAGACATCCTCTCCACTATTGCTAGGAGTCTTAGCTGGGGTCCTCCTTTTGGATTCTTTCTTGTAGAACCATGACCACCAACCCAGGAGTAACCCCACCCACAATGGGCAGGGCTGTCACCCATGATTAACTTGTTAAGAAAATGCCCTACAGCCAGATCTTATGGAGACATTTTCTCAGTTGAGACTCCTTCCTCTCTGGTGACTCTAGATTGTGTCCTGTTGACATAAAACCAGCCAACACAGCATATAAGAGAAAGATTTACTCTCTACCATTGGTGGCAGTTGTATATGTAGAAGCAGGCATGATTACATTGGCTCTTTATAAGCTCTGGTGACATTTAAGGTTCTTTCTCAATTTTATGGAAGATTTAAAATGGCCACAAGTTATTTGATGCCACGCCTATTAAATCTGGGCCGGCCTGTGACTGTTTGGACATGTAGACAGTGGTAGAAATGACATGTGAGTTTTAGATATAGCCTGTTAGAGGACTGGCAGCTTTAACCTTGTTCTCTAGAGACCCTGAGTCTCCACTGGTAGCCTGATAATCTCATTGGAAAATCACAGGGAAGACACACTGAGCCCACTCCTCTGGCTGTCACAAACAGCCAAGGCTCAAAACTGTCTTGAGTATTACAGATGAACTCATAGCTCAGTGAATACCACCTAGCAACTCAGCTTGAAGTCTGACCCAGAAAACAGTGCAATGTACCAAACTTGTTTATACTTTAAATCAACAAGTTCCGAGATAATTTTCTATGCAGTGATAGGTAATTGAAACAAAAGCCAGCATATAAGAAGATGGTTTAAAAAGAAAAATTTGCAGTTTTAGTATATTGATTCTTTAGATGAGAGGACGTACCTTTAAATTCTTACATTGTTAATCCTTCATTTAATTAACAACACACACCATTCGTTCACATGTATTCTTTGCTATCTCAGCATACTATTTTCAGAGTGGAAAATAAATCCTCATGTAAATCATCCCAAAATAAATTTCAGTGTGCTGTACTTGAAATAACTTAGCTTCGTTTTCCTTCCCTCCCTCCCAACCCTTTCTCTATAATCATCTCGGTATTATAGGGAGCTGTGAAGGGAGATTGCTGAGGTTTGCTGTCCACCAGCCCAGCTCTGGGTTAGAAAGAGACTCTTTCTCACAGGGATACGGTAGAGGATGGTAGAGCGATACCCAAGGTTCTCTGCTGTGTGAAATCCTTCACACCCTCACACAGATCTGTGCATGCAACACTCACACACACACACACACACACCACATCTCAGAGCTAAACTTTCTTGAGATAATTGTCATACTTTTTAACTGAAACAAGAAGGAAAATATCTGACTTAGAAACAAGAAAATGGGACAAATTAAGCAAAGAAGGAAATTCCTCATCACCTTTGAATCTTATGGCCATAAACTCAAGTGTCTTTGTAGTATAGTCTTGTTGTTTCACAGACTATTAAGATGCTTCTATATGCAGCATGAGCTTCCCTTTTCCACCTCTCTCCTTCCTCCCTCTATTCTTTTCTCCCCTCCTTTCTTCTTTTCTGTTAGGACTTTTAAAAGATTTAATATTGATTGCCTGTGTTTTAAGAAAATGTTTTTACACTTAATTGATACATATTAACTATACTTTCATATAGAGTATAACATTTCAATTCAGAAAGGCACTGGGAAATAATGTTATGTCTGTTGCCTCAGACATTTATCAGTTCTTTTGTCAGAAGCATTCAAACTCCTCTCTACTAGCACTTTTGAAATACTCAACTAGTTATTACCAACCATAGTTACCCTGCCGAACTAAGCAGTTAGCAGTCACTCCCCCAACCCACCTACACTTTATCCACCCTCCATTCTCAGGCTCTCTCTATGAGAAATCAGCTTTCTTAGCTTCCTCTCATAAATAAGAATGTGTCATCTTTGCTTTACTGAGCCTAGTTCAGTTCATTTCACATTAATACTCCCCACATCTGTCCTTGAAACATTCATTCTCATGTATAGGTCTAATCGGTTAAAATTATAACTGTATTATTAATATGCCCCTTTGGACCCATCAAATTATTTTTACTTCCTATTTCAATTAAGAATTTCATTTTTTTCACTGGTTAAACAACAGTTTGTGGACTGCTCAGAGTTTTACCATATGAGAAGCTAAGATGGCAGTAGGGAGTAAAATTGCCTAGGCTCTATCCTCATAGAAGTGACAGGATGGTTGGTTACACAGATGTTAATCAAATAGTCAGTCAGGGCTAGGAGTCATAAGAGAAAATGAGATGATGTGACAGTGAAATAGGCATTTGCCTGACGAATCTGTTGTCAGAGTGCTAAGAGACATCCCCTGAAGAATCAAAATCTGAAGGATTGGTATTAGCTTTCCGTCACTGCTATGATAAGTTACTAAGAACTTAGTGACACAAGTGGACAGACTCATTTCTGACTGATCTGGGACTCCAGTCTAAGATGGGTAAGGAGGGATGCATTTTCTCCTGAGACCCTGAAGGAGAATCTGCTGTTTGGTTTGTTCCATGTTCTAGAAATCACTCCATTCCATGGCTCACTGTCCTCTCCTAATGATGACTGAAGCCTGTGTTATGCTTCTGTGGACGTCTCTCCTTTCCTCATTTTGACCCTCTTGCAACCCACCTACCTAATTCAACATAACTTACAATTTTAGAGTTTTTATTATTATTATTTATAAGTTTCTATTCTTTATGAGCAGATACAAATGGATCCTGTGCACACAGGTTGTAATTACCATCATCATCTATGTAAATTATGAAATGTACATAAAGTTGCCATTCCTGAAATTATAGTAAAGATATGCTAATATGCTAGTGCAATTTTGTTTGAAGGTTCTACACTAGGAGTAGTCAAAATGGCATTTACATTAGAATACAATAATTAAAAATATGTGTTATTCTCAAAGGGGTATGTTGATCTCACTATCAGGGAAGGGCATTTATGGTAGCCTTTCCACGGTTGCTCAAATTGTTAGTTGGAGTCAGTCTTGTAAGTCTCTAGACCTTTCTTTAGGTTCAGTTTTCTCTTCAAACCAATAATGGCTCCCTCTTTTATGTTTTCTCTCTCTCGTGATGGCACACACCTTTAATCCCAGCACTTAGGAGGCAGAAGTAGCCAGATCTCTGTGAGTTTGAGGCCAGCCTGGTCTACAAAGCAAGTAACTATCCAGCCAGGCCTGCACAGTGAGATCCTAGCTCCAAATAGTTACAGGTTTTAGAGATTGAGTGAGAAAACTTTGGGGACATTGTTGTGTGTTCCAGAATTCGATGGAGAAGAAATGCCCTTGGCAAAAGCTGAGATAAAGGAGCTCTGCCTTAGAGAGCTTAGCAGGCTGGAGAAAAAAGGCAATTCTGAGTCTGGTAAAAAAAATAAAACAGAACATGCAGGCACTTCCTAATATTTACACCTATTGTTGCTATTTTATGAGACTAGACAAATCTTTGATTATCAGAAAAAAGGCACCAAAATAAAGTGTTAAGGTTCTGTCTAGCCGTGAGATGCTATGATTTCAAAATGTACCAATTAAACTCAGAGGGGCAGTAGTATCACACACCTTTAATACCAGCACTTGGGAATCTGAGGCCAGCCTGGTGTGCAGAGTGAGATCCAGGACAGCTAGGGCAGTTACACAGAGAAACCCTGTCTCAAAAAAAAAATCTGTAATATCTCAACCCTATATAAGAGTGATAATCATGATCATATCCACTACACAGAGTTGACATGAAGAATAAAACTGTGATTAATGCAAAACACATATTACAGTGTCTGGTGCATGTGAAATACCTACATAAATGTCAGTTATTACCAAGCAAACACTGCAAACTGAAATCTACTATTATTAAGAAAACAGACAGCATTGCATTAGAGTTGTGGGATGCAGATATATATATATATATATATATATTAGAGAGAGAGAGAGAGAGAGAGAGAGAGAGAGAGAGAGAGAGAGAGAGAGAGAGATGGTGAGATGCCTTGCCTTGGTGTTTAAGAACACTGGCTCCTTGGGAAAATCCAGTTCAGTTTGCAGCACCCATGTGATGGCTCTCTACTGCTTCTAAGTCAAGTTCCAAAGGATCCATCACCCTCTTCTGGCCTCCACAGGCTCCTTCCTGCGAGTATGTGGTGCAGAAAAACTCATGCACACCCGTGTGTGGGTGCACACACAGATGGGGGGGTGAGATTTAAAAAATAAATAAATAACCCTTTTAAAAAGGAAACAGGGAAAGAAAAACAGCCATCACTGATGAACAAGGAGTAAGTGTCAGCTAAGCTGAGGCCAGTTCCACAGGCTAGCCCGGGGAAAGACAGGGATCTATAGAGAGTACTAGCACTCTGGTACCCATAAGTCTTTGGCTGAGGTATGCTTAGGAGGAAGGAGGTTGACATCTGTGAACCAGACTTGTAAAAAGCCCTTGTGCTTTGCTGTAAGCAGCATCCATGTATGAGAGGGAGGTGAAGGATGCATAGAGGCTTTGAACTCTGCTGCATACATCTCACACTTGGCATCACTGAACATCTACTGTATACATTGGCATGCATAGTAATGGCTTCAAAGTCATGATTCATTGATGCTACTTCTACATCATCACAATTTCCCTGTGTACTGGTTGGTGATTTGTGCATCTGTCTTAAAACATTTCCCCACTTTCCACTGTGATTCCACTTTCATTTGATGTCTGACTTTCCTCTTTCTCTTCAGAGTAGGGTTACTGGAAAGACTTTTTTATAAGTTTGCTATAATCACTTTACCTAAAGTACCTATTTTCCTACATGGGGAGTGGGGTGGGTAGAGGGATGAATGTGTGGCTCAGTGGTTAGAGAATTTGCCCAGCATCCAGTTTCTTAGCCATGGTTTTAACCCGACATGGAGTCACATAACTGAATGTGGGATGATAGTAAAAGTTTCTGAATGTGTGTCCTGATTTGTTTTATTGTCTGTCTGACACAATTTAGAGTCACTTAGGAAAAGGGAATCTCAGCTAAAGAACTGTCTCGATTAGATTGTCCTGTAGCCAATGAATGTATGTGATTGATCTAGGACAGCTCTGTCCACTATACGTGGCATCATCCCTAGGAAGGTGGTCCTAGGGTATATAAGAGCCGCCTGAGCAAGGCAGTTAGGGAGTCAGTAAGCACTGTTGCTCTGTAATTTCTGACTCAAGATCCTACCAGGGGTCCTGCCCTGACTTCGCTCAGGCATGGACAGTGAGCTAAAGTATACACTGAAGTCAATCCTGGCCTCCTCAAAGTTGTTTTAATCACAGCAACAGAAAGCAAGCTAGAAGAGCTGTGATGGAGCCAACCATGTTTTTTGGCTGGGGGATTATGGAAGTGCTGAAGTTTGAGACAGAGCAGCATTGATGGCTCAGAGTTTATTGTGCTGTCCCATGCTGACTTGGAAAATACGAATGGCGAGACAAATGCAGACAGTGGATGCCTGGCTTGTGACATTTCAAAGGGAGGCGGAAAGTACCGGGCCTACTGGTGCCATGTTTCAGAGTAAGGGTCCGTGTGTTGATTATCTGCAGCTCGAGAATCAGCTGTGATAAACAGAAGATCCAACATCACTCACGTGAGACCTGTGCTTTACTGGGACAATGGACGGTGGTCCACTGGCACCAAAGAGTCAGTGGTAATTAGTAAGAAATCCCGTCAGTGAGGTGAAATACTCTAGGACAGTGGTTCTCAACCTTCCTGAGGCTGTGGCCCTTTCATACAGTCCCATGTTCTTCCTGAGGCTGTGGCCCTTTCATACAGTCCCATGTTCTTCCTGAGGCTGTGGCCCTTTCATACAGTCCCATGTTCTTCCTGAGGCTGTGGCCCTTTCATACAGTCCCATGTTGTGATGACCCCCAACCACAAAGTGATTTTCTTTGCCGTTTCATAACAGTAACTTTGCTACTGTTATGAATCATGATGTAAATATTTTTTGTAGATAGAGGTTTGCCGAAGGGGTCTCAACCCATAGTTTGAGAACCGCCGAGTTATAACCTTGTGAGTAGGAGACGTGTTGTCAAGGATCTACCAGAAGGGTGCATCTGAGGGCTGTGGGATTACAGAGTTAAAAGAACTGGGGCTGCCGGAGAGATGGCTCAGGACTAGCCGCCTTCTAGGCCTGGTGCTCTAGGACGTGTTTTCTCAGGGCCAGCACACACAAGCTGTAGTCCAGGGCAAGGGGTAAGGCTGCATCTCAAGCTGGTAGGCAAAACATGTTAATATGTAAGAGTCTATTAACCCCGCCAGTGGAGAACAAGTTTAAAGTCAATTTTTAAGGAAACTTTAATTGAATACTGGCCAGGTTGATGGACTCTCTGGCCAGGTGCATCTCTGGTTTCCCAGAAAATGGCTGTGAGTCACATTTTGCAAAATCCATAATTTACCAAATTTCCCTGCGATCCAATCAGAGATGAGCATACCTCCCGCTTACATCCAATCAGGGGCAAGGGAGCATCCTGATGTAGTTCCTGCCCACGCACCTCCCGCCCACATGTGAGGAAGCACAGCGGGTGCAGATGGTCAAACAGACTTGTTAGGGAGGGAAAACATGTGGTCTGTTAGCTCCATAAACAGTAACCTCCAGCATATCAGGAACTGTCTGACCTTGGCCAAGGGACTTGCAGATCAGAGGCATCTTTGTTTCAGGGATCGCTTAGGCACAGTAATTAAACTTAAAATATAACTGTGGCTCTCACATTCTCCCATGTGATCCCAGTTTGGGGGCATGAAAAATGCAAGATAGTTGGAATCATGGAGAGTGTCTGAGGCCTGGCACCATGTGACAGCCAATCACTTAAATGAGACCAGAAGAGGCCATTGGTATATGTGCATACTCAGTTGTGGCAACCCCATGATATTGGAGATAGGAAGACCATGAGACATCTACCAAGAACATTGATAGGTGTCAAGTAGAGCTGGCCTGAGCCTGCTAGACAAACTATGCTGTTGGAGAGGTAGAGTTGCCCCAGACTTTTGGAGCCCAGAAAATCATGAGTGCTGGGATTCAAGGCATGGGCCACCACCACCCAGCATGACTTAAATTTCTGGATCTGGGGTTTTCTATAATTTCATTCTGCTACCCTGGAACTTCCCTTTTGATATAGTAACAGTTTTTATTTATAGGATCCCACAATTAAGAGTCATTGTGTGTGTGTGTGTGTATATATATGTGCGTTTGTGTGTGGGGGGGTGTTTGTGTGTGTGCATTTGTGTGTGTACATTTGTGTGTGTACATTTGTGTGTGTGCATTAGTGTGTTTGCATTTGTGTGTGTGTGCGCACACGTGTGTGTATGGGGGGGCGTTTTGTCTGTGTGTTTGCCTGTGATGCTCAAGGAGGCCAGAAGAGGCTGTTGGATCCTGTGGGACTGGAGTTGAGGATGGTTTGTTTTGGGTGCCAGAGCTTGTTCATGTCTCTCACTGAAGGCTCTTTTGTGTTGTGAGGTTTTTTGGGTTATTTTTCCCCCATCTTCTCTTGACCCACTGTTAAGATCTTGGTGAACATAAGTCCGTTAACTGGTCCTATCACTTGGCTGTTGCAGTACATCCTACACAGACATGCAGCACACTAAATCCAGCTTCTACTCTGGGCCATACCACTTAGCAACTAATAGATGCTTTACCAAGACTGACTGACTGAATGGCTAAAATGAACCAACTGTCTTTATACTTTGATAAAGCAAGCCCAGGTGCACACAGTATACTGTTAGGAATAACCATACATTTGGCAGCATCTTATCAGCCACCTTGCCTTGAAAAGAGAGCACAACTGTGACATGTGGGTATTTTCTGATATTTGAAAATAAAGCAGAGTGTATGCAAAGCAGGAGGACAGTAACTAACACAGCCATCTGCAAGTCAATGCAAAGAGAGGTGTTAACCTGATTTAATGTACAAACTATAAACAGTTGAACATTGTAAGTAATGGTCAGAGGCTCATAAAGAACAGAGCATAATTTATATTTAAGTCACATAAGTAGCACTGTACTTTAATTGAAGATACGTTCATTTCAACGGATGCAATCCACTGCAGGATGCTCAGAAACAGTACCTGCCACCTTCAGGATTCGTGGTTTTTATGGCATTAGTTTGATCCCTAGAAGAGAAGCAATATAGTTTTACATGATACACTAATATCATATACGAATGTCTCCCATAGGGATAGATACATGTCAAAACTAGAGCTAAGCTGTAGAGATGGCTCAGTTGGTAGAGTTCAGTTCTCCAAACTCCCATGGAAAAGAAGAGAAAGGAAGGAGGAAAACCTGGCAGGGTGGTTCGTGGTTATCGTCCAGTCCTGCGGGGGCAAAGCTAGGCAGATCTCTGGGGCTTGCTGGTCACTTCAGCTCACATGGCACGTCAGTGAGAGACTACCTCAAAGTACAAAGTAGATTGCTCCTGAGGAAGGTATCTAAGGTTGCCCTTTGACCTCCCCACACATATTTGTGCACACACGCCCATGCGCGCATACACACACACACACACACACACACACACACACACTAAGACAGAGGTACCCTTGCTTGCACCATCTTTATTTAATTAACTTTCCTATTATTGCAACGGTGTCCCTGATAGATGTCACCCTTTCTGTTCTGGTGGCAAATGTCACTGCACTTTTGTTCCTACTAAAAAAGGACTTACTGATACACACTTCGAGATGGTTTCTCAGCTGATCTTATTTGATGCCACCATCTTGGGCCACTCACCAAACACAACAAAACACCTTCTCGGCACTGATGTATACAGCTTGTGGGTAGATGTGATCTTTATTTGTTTATTTATTTATTTTTATGGCATGGCTCTTTCACAGAAGAACGGGAGGTATGGTCTGGACACTCCCAGGGGTGGGGGCAAAGCAGACTCTTTGAAATCCACAGGCAGGGGGGTAGGGGGTGGGGGGGTGGGGGGGTGAGACAAAAGTTAGGAAGCAAGTAAGAAGGACCAGCTTTGGAGAAGATCAAGTTCTACTGGGAGTAGACCCTAAAATAACGTGTACTAGTTTCTCTGGGAAAGGGAATCAGGAAGTAGTGTGGAGCTAGGCAAGTGGGAAAGGTAAGTAAGCCACTCAAGGCTTGCTGGAGCTGGGGCTTCAGTTAACAGAATGCTTGCCTAAGCCCCAGGTTCAGGTCCTGGCCTTACATAAACGAGGTTGTAACCCCAGCACTCAGGAAGTGAAGGAAGGAAGTTCAGAAGTTCCAGGGAGCTGGAATACATGTGGCGTGGTCTTAAAATCAAGGAGGCAATCAGTTTGCAGGAGTGAGTGGCTAAATCCTCCTGTAGCCCGTGAACGTGGACTTACTGGACACACAGCCTGGAGTTGCTAAGGATCAGTGTAGACATTTTCTAACCCAGTTGCGAAGAAGTCACAGCATCTACCTGCCAACTCTCATCAACCATTGGCTGAGGGCTGTTCCCACTGGTATTCACCCCATCACTTCCAGCCTTCCCTGAAGGCTGGCCTAAAGACAGCCCTCAAGCAGAGTCACAGGCACAGGACAAAGGAGCTGATGGCATCTGCCACTGCCAACAGCATGCTCTGCTACCAGCAAGAACTGTTTACATTCGTAATCCCATCTCCAGACTTTGAGAGCATCACTGTGGGTCCCCAGACAAATCTAAAATGAACGAAGCCTTCATACCATGAGTCCCATAAACACTAACAGTTGTTCCAACCCGAGATCTGGGGAATGAAATCCATGTTTAGGACCGCCCTTGAGATGCAGATGTCAGCTCTGAAAACAAGCAAAGGCAGAGTGCTCCTGTGGGAGGGTCTGCTTCAGCCTCCTCTGCATTTTAATTCCTCTCCTAATGCTGTGTTTGTTTGCGTTTTTTACATGGCCACATAGATTCTTTTTCTTTTTGGGGACAGGATTTCACCTAGTTGGCTTGGAACTCACAAAGCCCCTCCTGCCTCTGTCTCTGCCTCAGTGGGGACAGACACTAAGGGTGTGTGCTACCACACCCAGAGGGTTGGGAACAAGTTTTAAAATAGTATGTTAATTCTGGAGAACTTTTCAAAGTCACCGTTTCCCCCTTTAACTAGAAAGGTTAAAATGAGAGCCACTCACGTCAGTAGTGTGGACACCGAATTGTCCCCTCCCACCCCCAATTCACAGGGAGAAGTGACCTCATTTGGAAATAGGAAATAGGGTTGTTGCAGATGGAGTTTGTAACTGGGTCAGGGTCAGAACGATGAGATCCTGTGGAGCAGAGTGGGCTCATCATCAACATGACTGCTGTCTCCTTAGGAAAAGAATTACCCATGAATTACCCACGGAGAGATTCCTGCACGCACAACATGTCAGCATAAAGGTAAAGAGCAGCAGGTTGTGTCAGTAAACCATAAAACACCCAAGACTGTGAGTAAACATTCAGGAGCGGGTAGAGGCACAGAGCGAAGCTGTCTCGTGGGTCCCAGGAGGAGACAGCATTGCCCACACCTCAGCTCTGGAGCTGTCAGAAGGGCTGCTGTGGCTGCTGTTGCTTAGCGGCTCAGTGGATTGGGGCAGCACGCAGAACAAGGTCCATGGCATCTCTATGAGGACTTCCTCCCGGGCCAATACAATTCCTGCCTGTGTGCTCAGAGAGAGGGCCCTTTAGATGCTAGACATTTGTGGTCCTGCCCCCTTCAGTCTCACATCACAGAGATTTGGGTTACTGTAGTTGCTGGAGTGAGGACCTTTGTGAATGTATATATATTTCAGGCCCAGCCGGGCTTTTCCGGACAGAAAATTAGTTGAACTGAAAAACACATGCCTACAATGATGGCTGGAAATGGTTGGTGGCTTTGTTTACAGTTGAAAGACACTGGTTTTTTTTTCTTTTTCTTTCTTTAGCCTATTAGCCATGTAAAACTTACCTGTTTACTCACTGAGGCAGCGAGGCTGGAGACTAGAGAGGGTGTGAGCAGCAGAGGGAGGAAACTAAGCCCCCCTCCCCGGAAGTTTCAGCTACTGAGGGTGGGGCTCAGATGGGATTCCAACTCCATCCAGTTCACCAACTTCATTTTCTAAGGAGCCTTTCAACTATTTTTCACAAAATTGTAGAATCTACCTCCAATGGATGTTTGAAAAAAATCCCGTGTGTTTGTCGGTGTGGGTGTTATTCTGGAGCTGGAACATTTTTTAAAAGTTTCAAAGTGAACTACAAACCCTGAGGGTGATTGGTAATCAGGTAGGGTTGCGTTTGGAAGCCTTCCCTCCTGGATCCACTTCTCTCTGTTTTCCTTTCTCTTTTTCTCCCATACCGGGGATTGATTCAGCTAGGGACTCCCACATGAGCTGTATCCACAAACCCGAAAAGGATCTTTTCATTTTGAAAGCCTCGTTAAATTTCCCAAGCCTCATTTCTTGTGGCTCTTCCTTCGTCTCCATCCCAAAGACCTGGAATTACAGGCCTGAGCCACAGGCAGACTCTGTCTATATTAGTGAAATTCTGGGCACCAGGCACCGCGCTCACTGTTGTATCTGCTTTGCAAACTGGAGGTGCAAAGAGATTAAATACATGAACTTCACATAACTTATGAAGGATTAGGGCTCAAGTTTGTTTCCTGTGGTTCTTTTTGCTTTTAGTCCTATCTCTCTATCCAGCGGCAACTTCTTAAAACTTGACTTGGAGGGGGGGGACTCAGCTGGTAGTGTTTGCCCAGCATGAATGAAGCCCTGGGTTTGATTCCCAGCACCATGTAAACATTCTTGTATAGACTTGTATAGAATGTAGACATTCTTTTATAGTTCCAGTACTTTCATCCCTTGGGAGGTGGGAACCGGAGAATCGGAAGTCCAAGGTTATCTTAAACTCTATTTTGAGTTTAAGGCCAGCCTGGGCTACTTGGCTTTCAGTGTCTGAAAGTTTATTGTGGGCATCAGATAATGCAGGAAGCACTCATGTGTGGTGTAGGAGGTTGGACAGGGTGAACTCTTCCAAGTTTCCCTACGATCTGGTGAGAAGTACATGTTCTCAAACAGCTGTGACGCCTGGGACAAGACTCAGCCTTGTTTTACCCCTTACAGAATATCCTCAGATTGTAGCTGAAACATTTTAAGGATTTGAGTAAGGTTATGTTGCCCAGCTTAAAGGCCCCCAAAACTGAACAGCAGGAGAGTGTGATGAACAATTACAGAGCTGAAGAGCACTTGCCAGTTAAAACTATGCTCATCTTGGACCAGGCTGGTTTGATCAGTCTTTCTGTAAGGGGCCAACTGTGCCCTGTCTCTTCTCTGAGGTCACTCTCTCTCACTCAGGCTCCCTCCAGTCACTCTCCCTGGCCACACTTACCTGGTGCTCCTGCTGGTCATGCTGCTAGGTGTATCTATTTAGACTTCTGCTTACCTCTCTTTCTCATTATTTAGACTTTAGTTCAACGTTTTCTTGTGCAGGGAGGTTATTCCTTTCCTCCTGCCCTTCCCTTATCTGAGACAGGATTCCCTGTAGCTCAGGGTGGCTCCAAACTTGCTCTGAGGACGCCGCTATACTCCTACACTCCCCTGCCTCCCGTTTCCTGTTGTTGGGATCACAGGTGGGAGGTACCATCCTACTTGATAGTCTTTAAGTCTGTGTAGCACAATAAATAAAAGATCCACAGACCGATATTCCTGTTCAAACTTCAAGGTGAAGATCAGAGAAGCAAAGCATCCGGCCACTAGCTCTTACTTGCCTCTCCCTCAGCTCAGACCAAAGGGTCGAATCCTCAGAGTGCTCCCAACTTCACAGCTCCTCAGATTCACTCAGACTGCTCTGCTCCCCTCAGTGTGGCTACAGACTGACTCTCAGTCTGAAGGTCTCTACCTTTTACACCTCTCAAATCCTGGGATTAAAGGCGTGAGCTCTGATCCGCTCTCCAGTAGCCCAGGGTGGTCTTGGGCTCAGAGATCCATCTGTTTTTCTCCTGTGTCCTGAGATTAAAGGTGTGTACCACCACCATCACCACCTGACCCCTACAGCTTGAGGATGGCTTTGCTTTCTGGATCCTCAGGCAAGCTTTAGTAAGTCATAAATGATATATCACCACTTGTCCATGTAGTATGAATTATATGGTGTGATCATTACCTGATTGTTGTTGTTACTGATACTATTGTTATTTCCTGCCAAACTGCCAGCTACTTTGGGGTCTGAAAAGATGGCTCAGTAGGTAAAGGAACTCTCTATACAATCATGAAGACTTGAGTTCAAGTCTGCAGCACCCATGTACAGGTGTGGTGACATGTGATCTCAGCACTGGGGAAGCAGAGACAGAAGAATCCCCAGGGATTACTCTCCAGGAGGCCTAGCTAGATCAGTGATCTCCAGGTTCACTGAGAGACCCTGTCTAAAACATACAGGAGAGAAAGAGAAGAAGCAGCTGACATTGACTCTAACCTCATACATACATGTACAGGTATTCTTCACACACAAGCACACACGCGCACGCGCACACACACACACTCATGCACACGAGTGCGCACACACACAAGTAAATTAAACAGTGAAATTAATACCAGACTCCTCAGGAACGACTGTGTCTTTTGTGAACTTCTGTACCCTGACGCCCCGGCTGTGGTCCTTCACTTAGGGCTTGCACGGTGAATAAGAGAGCACACAGTGTCCAGTCGTCTCCTTGCTTTGCTTCCTCTGGCACATCCTTGGGTTTTTCATCTGTGTCTTTATCCTGAAAATACACCCACCAGTTCCCCACACCAGGCTCCGGCACAGGACTTATCGCCGCCTCCTGATTCATTCTCGGTTTCTGATGTTAGGGTAGCCTGCCGTCCACAGTATCAGTGCCAAGACAAAACCCCCAGCATCTCGTTAGCTCTCAACATCTAATGAGTCACCGTGTGTGGCACTTGTTTAAAAGTGCCTTGCCTTTTCCCCCCAGTGCCCAGTGCCAGATATCTGCTCTCTCTTGTCCCCATAACAGAAAGTCTCCTTATTGCTGTCATTATGGTCAAAATTGGCGACTACACCTGCTGTCAGGTTTTAGTGGATATCATGGTGTGCGATCAGCTGTTGTTTGAATTCACTAATGTCAGCATTAGAATAGTAGTAGACTGTCCTTGGCAAACAGCGTCTTAGGGCACACAGAGGCTAGTAGATGGTTCTAGAAGCAACCTAGATACAAACTGAGCCCAATGCTGTGTGAAAACAGATACTAAAGCCAAAGCCGAAAGCATGGTGAGCATCCTCCACCCCAAAGGACAACGAGAAATGAGGATAAACTCGTCACTCTCTTGATTCGGATGGGTAAATGTGTTTCTAGTTCTGTGAGTAGAGTCCCATATAATCCAGGCTGGCCTCAAACTCACCATGTACCTAAGGCTGATTTTACACTTTACCCACGTGAGTGCTGGAGTTACAGGGGGCACTACCATGCTTAACAAGTGTCTAATCCTCCTCCTCTTTTCTTTGGTTTGTGTGTGTGTGTGTGTATGTGTGTGTGTGTGGTGTGTGGTTGTGGTATGTGTGTGTGTGTGTGGAGTGTGTATGTGTGTGTGTGGTGTGTGGTTGTGGTATGTGTGTGTGTGTGTGTATGTGTGTGTGTGTGTGTGTGGTGTGTGTGTGGTGTGTGTTTGTTGAGACAGAGTCCATTGTCCTAGGTTGGCCTTAACCTTTCTATATCAATGCGGATGTCCTTCAAGTATGGCTTCCATCTCTGGGAGCTGGGATTCCAGGTGTGTGACACTATATGTGGTTAGTGCTGTACTGGGGACTGACCCAGGGCCTCGTGCACGCTAAGGCAAGCAATCTACCAAGCGAGCTACAAGTAAGGCCCCACTTAGCTAATTGTTTAAGGATGCTTGTTCATATGCATCATCTGTCTCACCATTATAGAGAAACCAGACAGTAAGAGCTCTGTGTCAGAATTCCTGGAGGTCAAATCTCAGCTTCAGCAGTAGCGGTCTGTGGGGAGGAGAGGAAGCCCTGAGTGAGTGTTGTGGGCAAAGCCATGTCCAGGGTCCTAGCCTTAAATCCATGGGAAAATGGCAGACTCCCACCATCACCCGGCCCCAAGGTGAGGTCAGAGGGAAATGGCAAGACCTTCTCATGTGGTCCATGTGTGGATGCTGATAGTGTACAGAAAATGTTCACCATGGTTTTCCCCTCTCCCCTGGCTATGTGCAACCTGAGACTGCACTGAAAAGCTTGTCCTTACTTTCTCCACTCCAAAGGTTGCAAGTCCTGAATGTGATGTAGGGTTTGTTCTGGATACTTTATTTCCCATTGACTTTTCCTTTCTCTGTTCATCTGGTGGAATAGTTCTTAAACTTATCGTAAATTTTCTTGATAGCATAAAGTAAATTATCCTATCCATTCCACAATTTGACATGAGTACATTTTATGTGTTACCAAAGTAAGGTCATGCACATGTATATACATGTATGGACATTTAACATCTGAAAACGACCGATATGCATTGTGTATAGTCTCTCCCTCCTGGAAAGCAAACACCCAGACTCCCCTATCGCTCATGAAACCCTGCCGCATACAGGTTGCTCCTGGTTTTTTTAGGCTTTGATGTGCTTGTTGGTTTGTGTTTCTTGAGTATGGGATTCTCTGGTAAGACCATAAAAATCTCTAAAACCTAGTTTCCTAGTGCCATGAGGAGGCGTTTTAACAAGTTCTGTGACACCCATTGATCGAAGGCAGCCTGTTAAGCAGTGAGTGCCTTCAGCCTCAAGCTGTGATGGCCTGAGTAAACTTTAGCCTTGAGCTTAGACCATGTACTTAAGAACACAGAAAGGTACATGTACCTTTAGTCTTGAGTCAAAGCTAAATGGACGTAAACATTTAAAAAAAAGTCAACACTAATTGTGACCTCCCTCCCATTTTCAGTACATTCTAATAATTTTATACTTTAAATTTTTTTTTCTCATTAACAAAACACAGCTTGAAGAAAATAAAAATGTCAGAGAATGATTATCCATGTGGGTAATGTAAGAGGCAACCACTGTTGAATATTTTCTATATATTTTAGAGTTGTTTCCATTGTTTAAATGTTAGTGTAGTCATGTGATAAATTAAAATGTATTCTCCACCTCTTTTCCTCTGAAGCGCACACACACACACACACACACACACACTTCTTTCATCTCTAAGGTTTGTCTTTGGTCATGTGTATGTGGGTGTGCCTAGGAGACCTTACAGTGCTGGCAGCAGAGGAGGGTGTGGGGTCTGGAGAGCTAGGACTAACAAGTAGCTGTGAAGTACCTGTTGCAGGTGCTGGGAGCCAGGTCCCATATGATCACAGTGAGCACTCTTAACTGCTGAGCCGTCGCTCCAGCTCCCAAACACACTTATCTGTCCCCTCTGTTCATGCTCAGCTTCCTCAAGATTAATATGTGCATATGTAATATAGCCTCAAATTTAGAGATGCACAAAATGCCATCTTAATTGCTTTCGTTGTTTAGATTTGTACTTCTGGAAGTAAATCTAACTCCCATCAACTCTTTGTATTCTGTGCACAAAATTTGCAGGAAATGGGTGGAACTGGAAAGTATTATATTAAACTATATAACACAGACCAAAAACAATAAAGAAATAAACGTTTCTCTTTAGCATTCGGATCCTAGCTCATAGTGTCATACAGGTGTGAGTGCGTGTGCATGCGCGCTGTGAAAGGAGAACGGCGCTGTAGAGGGGCTGGGAGCATGAGGGCGGAGGGCACACACGTGACTGGGAGGCAGAAAGGAGGCTGGCTGGGATGGTGTGTGCAAGAGGGGTTGGAGATGGAGGAGGAGGAGAAGGAGGGGAGTCAACAGAACAAAATGGTTTTCAGTGCCACAAGGACGCCTAAGACCACATGTGCTCATGTTTAACAGATGTTTTCAGGGATGAGGAGATGGCTCATGGGTAAGCTGCATGCAAGCATGATGAGCTTAGCTTGAGTCCCCAGCACTGGTGTAAAGCCAGCTGGGTTAGCATGGAGCTGTAATGCTGGGGCTCATGTAGCGATGTGACTGCAGAAGCTCACATGCCAGCTACCCCAGCATAGGCAGCAGTGAACGAGGAGACCTTGTCTCAGGCAAGCTAGAAGGTAGATACCCACACCCGTGATTGCCTCCTTCTGACTTCCGGTGCTCAGGTGGCCGCCTCACAAAAGTTCATTTGCATCTCAGACAGACAGACAGACAGACAGACAGACAGACACACACACACACACACACACACTCGCACGCACGCACGCACGCACAGAGGAAGTGGGGTTTTTAAAACATTTCTGAAATAGTAAAATACAGTACCTTGAACTTAAAATGTAACACTTTGTGTTTGGTGTTGAACACAATGATAGCTGAAGCTCTTCCAGGTGCGAAGGCCTCAATCGGAGCTTGTGCTCAGCAAGATAACTCAGTGCCTCAGTAGGTGGAGGAGTCTAAGGCGGTCCAGTCAGCTTGGGTAGCCCGGAACCTATTGTCTTCCAACTTCTCATATCAGCTGGGTGTGTGGCTCCTGTCCAAATTGTATTTGACATGAAGGAAAATTTTAAATGATAAAATATGCCCTTTGTATTTACAAGATTACATCTTATCCTTAATGGTAAATATGGCTGTAACATTGCAAAGAAAACTCAAATTGGTTTACCCTAGTTAATTTGTCATAAGCGTACAGCCTTGGTAAGGGACGGAGAATGCTGATTGGCAAACATGAGTCATGTGCCCAATTTTGCAACTGACCATGCACATCAGAGTAAAAGCAGAGGTCTGTGCTAATAATTGGATGTTTATTTGATTCAGCTTGTGGTTTCTCTGGTTCCTGAACAGGGTGTGACCTGGAGCAACTACTCGAGTACTTGCTGAATTAAATGGGTCCATTTATTAATCACTTTCCACCCAATAGTGAGCAAGAAGGTAACCATAAGAATTTTTCTGAAGTGTTGAGATTTTTTGATACACTAATGAAGAAGACACAGAATTGCTACCCGAAAGAATTCCATTACATTGGTTGTTTGTACAAATGGGAGGAAATGGAAGGGAATAGATGACTCTGTGGCACAAAAGTTAGGGAGGGAAAGGGCTGCTCATCTGCTACTTAAAGAGGAAAAGAAACCCACCCTACCTCCACCCCCACCCCACTGCCCCTGTTCCCGGAAGTCTGCTCTGAGAGGCTGGTGCACGATTGTCTGCCCCTGCGTTTCTGTAGAGGCAGACAGTGGGAAGAAAGAAGGCTGGTCTCCCCTCTATACTTCCTGGTCCTGTGGGTTGCAGAGCCGTAGTTCACTTCACTTTACATTGCTTCAACTCTAGACTTGGTAAATGGCTTCTTCCTTTGCCCCCGCAAGCCTAGAACAGCCATCAGTACTAACTACTCACCTCTTGTTCGTTTTCATGGACCTTGTCCACACTGCATCAGAATCACTGACATGACATGATATGGGTGTGTGCATGTGGCCTGGTGTGTGCATGCATGCACTACAATGGACTTACTGTGTATGTGCATGTGGCCTGGTGTGTGCATGCACATGCTAGAACTCGACCCATGTTCTTCCTCAACACATTTTCCATATTGTTTCGTTTGTTTGGTTGGGTTTGGTTTGGTTTGGTTTTGAAACAAGGTCTCTCTCTGACTGAGGCCAGCTGGCCAGCAAGCTCCAGGGTTCCAGTTGTCACCATTTCCCTGATCCAGGACTGCAAGTGCATTCCACCACACCTTTCTACATGGGTTCTGGATTTTGGACTTGAGTCCCTGTTTGCAAGTCAATCACTTTGCTAATGGAACCATCATCTCTGTCCCTAATGAACCCATTTGGAAACAAACTATGGAACTGTCCTAGTTGCCTGTGGCTGGGATGACAGAGCATATGAGTGTGGAAAAAAAAAAAAAAGGAAAGCATGCCTCTCCTTCCCATCAGAGTGAATGCATATTAAGCTAGTTTGAATGGCTATCTGCAAGCATTGTTATCATCTCCCGTCTCATCATGTTCTTTGGTTTCAATGTGAATTACTTTTGCAAGGAAGGTAAGATGTATTATTCTCCTTTGACTGTGACATTTACTCCGAGCCCGCTTATACCAATGCAGCTGCTGAGTAACTTAGGCTTTTTCTTTAGTTCTTTAGTTCTTTTTTTTTTTTTTTCTACTTCTCTTTTCATTTTAAAGGCATATATGCAAGTCATCTGACCCAGGTTGTACATGAGCTCCCCAGCATATGGTTGGGGGAAAGAACATCGTATCTTTTGTTCAGTAGTTTTTGTATTTCTTTGCAGTCTTTTGCTTTTCTGGTCCTCAAATAAGGCTAATTACAAAGGGGGTAAGAGATGGGGGGGGGAGAAGAGGTGGCACTGTAGAGAGGGAGGCTTTAAAACCATTCCTTTTGCAACAAGGAACAAAAGAGTATACCAAGGGCATGGCCAGGCCTCAACAAAAAGGAAAGAGAAAAACCACCTAATGAGGGTGTGGGGATAAGTGCTTGTGAGGAAAACTGGCAAAGAAAGAGCTCTTAGTCTGCAATCCATAAATAAGTGTGCATCAGACGGGCACTAGAAGAGTTTTAACAAGACAGGCCACAGAGACTGCACCTTCTATGCCAGAACAGCATGCCTAAAAGAATCTTTCTTTACAAGACATTTTCTCTCCACATTAATTTAAAAAGCAATACTTGAAAATTAAGATGTTTTATTCATCTCTCTGAGTCTGTTATTAGCATGAGTACCATGAAAAGGGTTGGTTCCGAGTCATAATTAAGAAGGCTGCCAGCTTGGTAGGGGTCAAAGATTCGCACGTGCCTGCGAGGTTGTTGGTGGAGAAGAGCTGTGCGAAGGTGGCTTTGCCCCTGGAGATTTCTGTTGCATTTTTACTTTTAACGTGGGGGAAGCAGTTTAATACAGTAAAGAGCCTAGCATGGGGGGGGGAGTGAGGGGGGGGTCACAGACCGAAATGTCCAGCAGCTTTTAAAGAAAGTTTTCAGATTATCCCACAGGTGTTCAGATTTGTTTGTACCATAACTACAGAGCATCCCTGTGTATATCTCTCCAAGCTATGTAGACTTCAGTACTTATATGTATGTATAGTGTTATATACAGTGTCTTAGATAGAATAAGGGACTAGAAATTACACTATCTTACTTTAGTATGCTGCTGTTAAATAATATTTAATAGTTTTATAGTTGGTACTGCATTTCATGACATATGCTAGTAGGTTAGTATTTGATTATAGGTTTTCATGTGTATGATTTCTTACTTCCAGAGCTTACTGTGCTTGGGGATTTTAGTCAGCTCTAAAGATCATGTACACAAGAATTGTGTCATGTTTGCTAACTTCTCTCGTTTAAACACTTGCTTATTATTTTTATTCTTGGACAAATCTAATTTTTTTTTAGAAATTTGTGTGTGTGTGAGAGAGAGAGAGAGAGACAGAGAGAGAGACAGAGAGAGGGGGGGGAGGGAGGGAGAGAGACTGTGTGCACATTAGTGTGTAGGTGCCCTCAGAGGCCAGAAGAGGGCACCTACCCGACTCCCTGGTGCTAGAGCTGAGGTAGCTGTGAGTCTTCACCTGATGCTGTTACTCAGGCTTTCCTGGAACAGCAGCTGGTTCTCTTACTTCCAAGGCATCTCTCAGCCCGTAGGTGGTCTTTTCTTTCTTCCTTTCTTTCTTTCTTCCTTCCTTTCTTTCTTTCTTTCTTCCTTCCTTTCTTTCTTTCCTTCCTTCCTTCCTTTTTGTTTAATGTTAGTGTGTTCTTTTATTGTTGTTGTTGCTGCTGCTGCTGTTGTTTTTTGAGACAGGGTTTCACAGTGTGACCCTGGCTGTCCCGGAAACTCTATTTGTAGACCAGGCTGGTCTTGAACTCACCGAGATCCACCTGCCTCTGCCTCCTGAGTGCTGGGATCAAAGGTGTGCGCCACCAACACCCGGCTGCTTTCCTTTTACTTCACAGTTTTTTTTTTTTTTGTGACAAAGTTGAAAAAGTTACACCTTCCTTTCCTATTTGCTTCAATTATGTAAAAATTAACAATTTTCTATACTTTGGATGCACTTAGATTTGAAATTCATCTCTAGATCTTTGCTTCCTTTTTTACTCATGTATGCATGTAGAGGTTAAAGGTGATGTTATGTGATTTTCTTAACCACTCACCACCTTGTATATTGAAGAAGATCTCTCACTTGAGCTGGAGCTTGCTGACTGGGCTAGTCTGTGTAGCCAGCCTGCTTTAAGAATCTGCCTTCTGAGGGCTGGAATTGCAGCTGGGCTGCCAAACCCACTCAGCATTTCTGTGGGTTCTAAGTGTCTGAGCTCCAGCCCTCACACCAGTGTAGCAAATGCTTTACCTACAGAGTCATCCCCACCCTTGCTTCTCAGGTCTTTACTTCTTTAAAAACTGGTCTATAGATCAGTGGTAACCTACAGAGTCAGAACCTGCCTTTTGAGGGACTGAGAACGTGCATCAACATTCGAGAAACACTTTTTAGGTGTTTCCTCTCTCTCCTCACCTGAAATTGGGAGTCCGGTTGTGTGGTGTTGGAAACAACGTGAGTAGCTTCACCTGGTTAACCGGTCATCAGTGCTTTCTCAAGTGATAGTGGACCCTAAGGAGTCAAGCATCCTCTCTGTGAGGCCAGGAAGACTTGGTCCAATACTTTCTCTGCTATTTATTGCATTTGCAGAATCATTTCATCCCTGAACCAAACTTACCCTAATGGCATATACATGGTGTACATCTGTAATTGTAGCACTCTGGAGGCAGAGACAGGATGATCAGAAGTTTAAAGGCATCCTCAGCTGCTTATGGAGTTCAGGTCAGCCTGAGATACAGGAGTCCCTTTCTCAAAAAGAAAAATACTATGAAAAAGTTCTTCATGGTCATTTGTAAGAGAGTAGCCTCTGGCTGAGTCAGTGAGAACGCGTGTCTCCTGGACCCTATGAGATACAGTGAGGATGCTTGTCTGCTGGAGCTGATGAGATACAGTGAGGATGCTCGTCTCCTGGACCCTATGAGATACGGTGAGGATGCTCGTCTCCTGGAGCTGATGAGATACTGGAATTTGGTGAATGGTTGTTTATTATACAGTCCTTTCTGTGCCATGTAACTGGGACTGCCAAATACCACCCCCCCATATACACACACACTCAAATCTCCAAAACACTAATGCTCCCACTAATGCTCCACAAGTGTGCCTTTCCACACTTGTGTTATTCTCTTCCACATATTACACCTCTTGATATTTTAACATTTAGCTGACAAGTGCTAGTGCCTGGTGCTGTGTGCCATGTGAGAGGGTATAAAACATAGCTACATTTTAATTGGATTATTTAGTGGTAACTGGCGTCTTGAGTTCTTTGTATATTTTGGAAATCAGCCTTCTGTCAGATGTGGGGTTGGTGAATATCTTTTCCAATTCTGTGAGCTGCTGGTTTGTCTTGTTGACTTTGTCCTTTGCCTTACAGACGCTTCTAAAAAGTAGGGTACAGAACTAAATAGAGAATTCTCAATGAAGGAATACAAAATGGCTGAAAGACACTTAAGAAAGTGCTCAACATCCTTAGCCATCAGGGAAATGCAAATCAAAACAACTCTGAGATACCATCTTACTCCTATCAGAATGGCTAAAATAAAAAACACCAAAAGTTTATGCTGGAGAGGATGTGGAGAAAGGGGCACACTCCTCCACTGCTGGTGGGAGTGCAAACTCTTAGCCGATTTGGAAATCAATAGGGTGGTTCCTCAGGAAAATGGGAATTAGTCTACGTCAAGATCCAGCAATTCTGCTCTTAGGCATATACCCCAAAGATGCACATTTGTACAAAAAGGACATCTGTTCAGCTATGTTCATAACAGCATTATTTGTAATAGCCAGAACCTGAAAGCAGCCTAGATGCCCCTCAAATGAAGAATGGATGGAGAAAATGTGGTACATTTACACAATGGAGTACTACTCAGTGGAAAAACACAATGGAATCCTGAAATTGGCAGGGAAATGGATGGAACTAGAAGAAACCATCCTGAGTGAGGTAATCCAATCACAAAAAGACAACATCGTATGTACTCACTCATATGGATTTTAGACACAGAGCAAAGGATTACCAGCCTACAATCCACACCACCAGAGAAGCTAGAATACAAGGAGGACCCTAAGAGAGACATACATGGTCCCCTGTAGAAGGGGAAAGGAACAGGATCTCCTCAGCAAATTGGGAGCATGGGGAGAGGGGAGAGGGAGTCAGGAGAAAGAGAAGGGGAGAAGAGGAGGGGAGAGGTGGGCATGAGGGAGCAGCAAGATTGAGTCAGGGAAAGAACAGAGGAGAGCAAGAAAAGAGATACCTTAATAGAGGGAGCCATTATAGGTTTAACGAGAAATCTGGCAATAGGAAAATAAATATGCAGAGATCTACAAGGATGACCCCGACTAACAATCAAAGCAATAGTGGAGAGGCTGCCTTTAATACCCTCCCACGATAATGAATAATGAAATTGATGGTTACCTTATATACCATCCTAGAGCCTTCATCTAGTAGCTGATAGAAGCAGAAGCAGACACCCACAGCTAAACACTAGCCGAACTCCTGGAGTCCAGTTGCAGAGAGGAAGGAGTGATGAGCAAAGGAGTCAGGACCAGGCTGGAGAAACCCACAGAAACAGCTGACCTGAGCAAGGGGGAGCTCATGAACCCCAGTCTGATAGCTGAGAAACCAGCATAGGACTGACCCAGACCCCCTGAACATGGATGCCAGTTAGGAAGACTGGGCAGTCTATGGGGCCTCTAGTAATGGGTCAGTATTTATCCCTAGTATACAAATGGACTTTGGGAGCCCATCCCACATAGAGGGACACTCTCTCAGCCTAGACACATGGGGGAGGGCCTAGGCCCTGCCCCAAATGAAATGACAGACTTTGAAGACTCCCCATGGAAGGCCTCACCCTCCCTGGGAAGCAGAAAGGAGATGGGCTGGGGTTTGGTGGGGGTGATGGGGAGGATGGGAGGGTGAGGGAACTGGGATTGACATGTAAAACAACCTTGTTTAAAATTTAAATAAAAAAGGAAAAAATCATCATCATCATTATCATCATATAGAAATAATAATGATGCTTATAATAATAAAAAATTTTTAAAAACCCAAAATTTAGCTACATAGTGTTAGGTAAAAAACAGTCAGAACGATTATACAATAAACTTATGTATGGACCACCTAAGACATGTCTGTAGTTCCAAGTCTCCTTATGCCTGGAAATACTTTCAGTTACAATTCAGGAAATTTTACAGTGATGTTGTGACACCACAGACTGTAATTGACTTTCAGAGGACAGACTTCATCTTTTCAGTACCCTAGGGTATGTGATCTTACACTAATACACACTTTGTCAAATCTGATTGCTTAATTAGGACCTAGAGTTCCTGTGATAGTTGGAAACTTCTCCCCCCCCCCTTGACAAAAACTTTATAATACAACACGATCAACACAATCTCATGATGAACAGTTTTTAAAACTGCAGAAGTCATTAATGCATTTTATGGTGACTGTTAACATAGAATTAAACACCATGGCAGATGTTCTTCAAAGATTCTTCAGCATATTGATTTGTATGTTTTTTTTTTTTTAATTTACTTAAGCTTCCTTGGTATTGTGGTAACAAATTCAAGATGGGAGAATTTTGAGAAAATAACTGAATGATTTAATAAATGGTAAAATACAGTTATGCTTAACAATCAAGCAATCTGACATTAACCCTCTGTATCCCTCTCTTGTCTTCTGCCCTCCGTGTGGGTCACCTGCACATTCTTTGCTTCAGAGCCTCTGATAGCTCACTAAGTACCCAGTGGACCCTTTGTCAACAGAAAATGTATGCACACGTGTCCCCTTTGACAAGCTTGCTTTTGACAGGTCTGGGATTGCCTTGGATACTTAGGGGCCCTGTGAATAGTGCCCTGTCTCTGCAGGGAAGCATTGCAAGCTGGCCAGCAGTCAGCAAACGTCCTGCTTCCCTTTAGGGGTACAGCACTGTTGTGGAAAGGAGACTCAGCCAGAGATAACAGTTATCAGCAACCCTGAATCTGAGTGTGGTCAGATGAGGGCATTCTGGATGGTGGAATGTGGGTGAAAGGGAGGGGCTCACCGCCTTACATACCTGGTTTGTAATCCCTCCATCAACCATTCTTCAGGCTTTCTTATCCTTCATCTGCAGAGCTCCAGCTGACATTTTTGGAATTTCACATGTAGAAAGTAGCAGAGCCTCTAGAATTTGGACCCCAGGGTGATTGTATGGAACAATACCCCCTCCCTATCCTGGCGATCCACCCCCACCCCTGCACCCTCCACCTCATCATTCTCAGAAGCCAGAAGTACAAGCTCACCAGAAAATAGTTTTTGTGGGTTTACAGCAGAGGAATGTAAACTTTTTCTTGTTATACCAGCTGTTACCTTAAGACATGCCCTGTGCTCAAACCCTAGGGACATAGCTAGAGCACAGCACGTTCTCAACGGGCAGAGGAAAACAGGGCCAGTCTAGCAGAACAGAGACAAATGGGCACCAAAGGATTCCTTGGTCTTTTACGAAAGTCAAGCAGAGCAGATCAGGGGCTCACTTTAAAGATGGGAACTCAAAGTGTGGATTGGGTGTTGCTATCTACTTACGGGGCTCCAAGGCCAGTACTTCCTTGGGTGACTTTGGGAGTAAGAGAAGAATCGGATAGTAATTCTGGGTTCTTGGTGGATGGATCCATCATGATAATAGGACACTAGGACAATTTCACGGAGAGGATGCCATGGCCATTAGTGCTACAAGATGACAAGTTGTGACTAAATGACTCTGGGTTGGCACCTGGCATGTAAGAAAGGCCTTTGCTGTTGTGGTGGTCTGAGGGAAAGCAGACCCAGACGGACATCCCTGCTCTCACTGCAGGATTGATCACTGTCCTCCATGGGAAACTGATTCTGTCACCATCCACAGTCAGCAGCAAACCCTTCCTGGTGGGTGGATTCCAGGGCTCTGCTCAGCTTTCTTCCACCATGCTGGAGACTTCCTCATGGGTGATGTTATCCAGTCTCCGAGTAGCAGTGGAGGCAAAGGATTGCTGGTGAACTAATCTATCTGCCCCAGGGCCCCTAGCTTTGCATTCCCCGTCTTGCTCCTCATCACTTCCTTAATTCCTAACACTTCATCCTTAATGAAATGGTGGCGCTCCACAACACACTCAGAACTACTAGTTTAGGGCCACGAACAAACCCTCAACTGAGTAATTTTGATCCAGCAGAGCTGATTGTGATGTGATCTGGGTTTGGAACATCAGACAGGCAAAGGGCATTCCTGTTGTTGCTGGGATTCTGTTTCTAAATTGTTTTCCTCTGGGCATGTGCCTTTCCCTTCTAACTATCCCTACTTATCAGGGGTTCACTAGACGCTGAAACTGTTCCCTACAGGTGACTTTCTTGGAAAGATTGAGCCACAGATTCTCTGTTAATAGTCTCTTAAACTAAAGTATTAGATTATGAAACCTTGTCTACAAAGGAACAGGCTTCAAATAGTTGAGGCTAGGGGAGTCTTCACAGGATAAAAACAAGCAAAATTAATTCACAATGAAGTGCATACAGATGTTCTTCAGCAGAAACCTTATTGAAAACATAGACCATAAAAATAGATTTGGACCAGTGGCTGTAGTCTGAGAAGTCAAATTTAACTTCCCATGCAAAATTCATTTATTTTCCAATTTTCCCAATTTCTCAAATTGAAACAGATATAAGAGCAAATGAAAACACCCTATCACGAGTATTCTAGGGTGGTTAGTGTCCATGTATACTCTACTTGAAAAAAAGTATGTAGGGAAACTTGGTATGTAAATGTTTGTTTTCTTTGGTGCTCGCCTTTAATCCCAACACTTGCAAGGCAGAGGGAGGTGGATCTCTGTGAGTTCGAGGCCAGCCTGATCTATAGATTGAGTTCCAGAACAGGCTCTAAAGCTACAGAGAGAAACCCTGTCCAAAAAAAAAAAAGGTTGTTTTCTAAAGAGGAATCAAAAATCAAAAAGTGATGACATCAATCGGGGAGAGGAGTTTACAAACATAAGAAGGCAATGCTGGCTATGTAGCTAAGGTTTGTTGTTCCCAGTTTTGCTGTTTTGCATCATTCCCTGGGATTACAAATATGAAAAGGTCTCTATGATTTTGGTGAGGAGACAGACACACGTGAAAAAAGTAAATTTTCCAAGCGGTGAGGATATACGTTCCCAGCCTTGCTTTTGAATTTTCTTACTGTGATACTCCCGTGTCATTATTGAAGTAGTCTGGTGTGTGTCGGGCTGGCCTCACACTCCCCACGGAGTCAAGATGACCTCAGACTCCTGACCCTCCTGCCTCCGTGTCCTGAGTGGCAGCATTACAGGTATGTGCCACGGTGTCCCGCTTCTCTGGCTCAGGGACGGGGCCCAGGGCCTTGTACATGCTAGGAAATCTCTCTCCCCACTGACCTGTATCGGGCCCACTTCTCTTGAGTTTTAGATTTTCTTTCCAAATGCCCAGGGTGCTGTGGGGGTGAGAAGCGTGGGTGGTAAAGGTCAGGGATAGTAAGTACAGCTGGTGAGGACTCTAAGGGGAGCTGGCTGCTGCGTTCAGGAGGTGGACATGACCTCTGCCTGGGCCAGCAACTCAGAAGAGGAGCTGGGGCAAAGGGCAGGAGGGGTGGCGGAAAGCTTTGCATGCTGGGATAAGCGCGGGGTTTGACTGTAGCAGGTGACTGGAGCTGAGTGGCCCGAGAGCAGCATCTGAGCTGGCCGAGTTTTAGGAATTGATTGAGAGAGGGAGAGACAGGAGGGGAGGAACACAGGCCGGGAGCTCTCTGAACAGTGCAGCTAATACGGTCCAGGCAGTGCTGGGGACAGGGCCATCGAGGGTTGTGAAATTGCTGGCCTTGTCTATAAACTCCTTTGAGTTAAAAGTAGCATCTACTCATCTGCCCGCGGCACCATTTCTTACTGGGCAAAGAACAGGACAGCATTCACTGGCTGCTGACAATGTCTCTTCCTGTGCTCTGCTATGTTTTAATTATGTTTGACATTCATCACACGCCATTATCCAGTGGCAGCCAGTTGCAGAATCGCAGCTTCATCAGAAGCCAAACAAAAGCAAGGGCACATGTAATTATGTAGTACGATTATGTTATTATTTGGAAGTCAGGGGATATTTAGGTTGAATACACTTGTGGCTTCCTACCTCTCATGATGCTCATGTCTCCTTTTGATTCAATTGTAAGGAACCTCAGCCCATGATTTAATTACAAAACAGCCCAAGCCAGGAACAGTTCAAAAGAATAAAGATGCTAAAATTAGACTAGAATCAGGAAGGTGATGCCTGTTTATCACGGGGTTTTTGAAGCATACAAAAGCAAGACTGCTGTGGTAAGCCCATGAATCCTCAGTCTGCTTCTGTAATCAGCATCACACCCAGGCATATTTCAAGTACAGCCACTCCTACTCTCTATCCTTCATCCTTAGCCTGGGTTATTTTAAAGTAAGTCTCAGGTATCCTATTTATTTCCCCTACTTCAAAATAGATCTTTAAAAGATAGCTTCAGTCCCTCTGGGTCTGGGCCGAGGCGGGGTCTCCCCTTCCTTTTGGGCTATTATCTATCCCCACTTATAAGTGAGGACATTCCTGCCATATTTGTCTTCCTGGGTCTGGGTCACCTCACTCAGAATGATCTTTTCTTTCTTTCTTTCTTTTTTTTTTTTTTTTTTTGTTTGTTCCATCAATTTGCCAAAAACTTTCCTGATGTCATTTTTTTTTTTTTAACAGCTGAGAAATACTGTGTTGTGAAAACGTACTACGTTTTCTTTATCCATTCTTTGGTTGAGGAACATCTAGTTGTTTCCAGTTTCTGGCTGTTACCAATAAGGAGGGCTCAAGAGGGGTGGGAGGTGAGGGATTCGTGAAGCTCACCATGAAGAGGAGATAGAATGGATGTTCGCCAGTGGATTGGGGGGGGAAGGGACAATGGGGATGGGAACAGGAGGGGTCAGGTAGGGGGAGGACGGAGGGAGAGAGGACTGGAAGAGACACCTGGAATCTGGGGATCTCTGGATGAGCTAAAAACCTAGAGCAATGGAAAGTCCTAGGAATGCTTTAGGATGACTCTAGCTAAGACTCCTAGTGATGCGGGATACAGAACTTGAACTGTCCTCTCCTGTAACCAGGCAAGACTTCCAGTGGAGGATCTGGGAACCACAACCCAGCCTCAAACCCTTTGACCTACAAGCTGTCCTGCCTGCTAGATGTGCTGGAGTAAAGATGGCACAGAAACTGTAGGAGTAACCACTAATGACTGGCCCAGCTGGAGACCCATTCCCTGAGAGGGAGCTGACCCGAGGGCCAGAACCCAGAAACAGGACACCTCAGAGAGGGAGGATAGAACCAAACACAATGCAAACAAACAAACAAACAAACAAAAACACCAACTCAACCAAGTGATTCCTACATTGGTACCTAGCCCGTCTGGCTTCAGAGAGGCTTCACCCAGCACCTGATGGGAACAGATGCAGGGACTCACAGCCAAGCATCAGGCAGAGCTCAGGGAACCCTGAAGAGGAAGCGGGAGGATTGTGAGAACCAATGGTGTCAGGGACACCACAAGAAAACCGGCAGAACCAACTACTCTGGGCTCATAGGGCTCACAGAGACTGAACGACACCCAGGGAGCCTGCATGGGACCGGCGGAGGCCCTCTGCATGTGTGTGACAGTTGTGTAACTTGGCCTTCCTGTGGGACTCCTAACAGAGGTTGGGGGTGTCTCTGACTCTGTTGCCTGATTTTAAGACCCATTCCTCCTGCCAGACTGCCTCATCCAACCTTGGTGGAGGAGGTGGCGCCTGGTCTCAGAGCAGCTTTGATATATCATGGCTGACTGATGCCCATGGGATGCCTGCCTGTATCTGGAGGAGGAGTGGATGGGGGATGGGGAGGAGCCTGGGAAGAGTGGGAGGAGGGGAAGCTTTGGTCAGGATGCACAAACAAGAAAATAAGATAGCTTTGGAGCTAGAGAGATCGGTCAGGGGCTCAGATCATGCAGTGCTCTTGTGGGACCAGATTTTGGTTCCCAGTATCTGTGTCGTGTTATATGTAGAGAAGGCAGAGGCAATTCCATCTAAATTCCATTCCAGAGATTGCCCTGCAAAATGCAATCTCCCCCCAGCCCATGTGTGTTCATGTGCTTATGTGCATGAGTGTACACGTGTGCGTGCGCATGTATGTGTAGACATACATGAGAACCAGAGTCTATGCTGAGTGCACTCTGAGGTTGCTCTCTGAGAAGGGATCTCTCAGAGAACATTAGGCTGACTGGTCGGGGAAGCCAAGGAGGCTCAGCTGTCTCCATCTCCCCAGTGCTGAGACTGCAGAGGCATGCCACTCTGCTACGGATCTGAACTTCAAGCCTCATGCCTCTGCAGCAGATACTTTACCAATTGAACCAGCCACCAGCCCCGAAAGTAGTGCGGATAGTATTGGTTCGTAATATGCCAGCCCCGAAATCTCCGACGGCTCTTGTGTTGCCGTCGCGCGGTGGTTGACTAACCCTTCTTTTAAAATGGATTTCTGCTCTTACCTGCTTCAAGTTCTGGGCAAAATGGGCCTGGGCCTGGGTGGGTGCCCACCACCTGAAAAGATCTTCTAAGGCCAAGGAGGTTGGGGACTTGCAAAGCATGACAAATGTGTGTTGGGAGTGGGGCGGGGCTCACTGTCCCCGTCTGGATGACGGGGGCTCAGCGGGTCAGACCCCATCATCAGAGCACCGTTGTGACCCTGCTTTAGTCTCCTTCTGCTCGCTGCTGCGCCTCACCTTGCTTTCCTCGCCCGGCAGCGCAGCGCTGTGGGTGTGACTTTTGCTCTCATCGACTGTGGTCCCATCTGCTCCTGCCTTCTCTCCTTTGGTGTCATCCCACAGATGGCAAGGACAGGAGAGAAGTGGCACTTAGTTGAGTATGGCACTCTGGGTGCATCAATCCTGCCGTGCATCAGTGCAGCTGAAAACCGGTTTAACCCGGTGTGAGCATGATAACGGAGATTACATCATGACTCAGCCTCTGAGGTCCCATCGGGAGTTATTGGAAGAGCGTGCACCCATTTCAAAACAAACATGTAGGATGTGAGCGTGAGCACAGCTGATTGTCTGAAGGTAATCTGATGGATTTCCAAGACATGATGGCGACTTGCCAATAATAACCTACCAAGGCCCCAAAATACTGTGGGTAATTCAAACAATGGGAAAGTCTTACAAATGTGCTTGTTAATTTGACCGTGTGTCAGAGTGAATTAGCAACAGCTAGAGCTAATGCAGGAAAGACGAAAGATTAATATTCATCAGGCTCTTGTTTACACTTCTGTTGTCAAGGTCAATCAGTTTGCCTCAAGCACAATATTCCCCTCTTGTTAAAGCCATTAGTGCCCTTCAGTAAACGGGAATACTGTTTTCAGAGATGTTTGATTTCCACGAATTCACATATACAAGGATCCAAGCTTTTCCCATACCTTGTGAGATTTAGACATAAACCTTTATTTAGCCTGACAAGGGATGCTTTGTGATGAACTAGTAGTTAAAAATGGAATTCATATTAATGTAGTTGGTAATAGTCTCAGTTGCATTGAAACTTTCATTTTTAATACAAACACTGAAGCAATCATTGCCAGAAACTTGTGATACAAAAATTAATCTTTTAAATATCTGTTTACCTTGTACCCAAACTTCAGTTGTTGATCAATAAATTGAAGCTAGAAAGTACAACTGAAGAGCTCTAGCATTAGCATTCCATAGCAATACTTCTAGCAAAGTATATCTTCTTACAATAAACAAAGGGTAATTTGTAGATCTGTCATGTTGCTGGAAATTCCAGCTGTACGTTAGTCTGACTCCTCAGCTGGGCTTCTCGGGCTCACAGTGGCATGGGAAGTGCTTCTGGAGAATTAATTACATTTAATCATCTATGAGTGAAAAAGACCAAATCTATAGCTGTGATAGAAATGGCAGTCTGTTTGGCTGAAGTCTTGGTTTAGTTTATCAGCTTTGCTTCCTAGAATTGTATTGTCTTGAATCACAGCCAACAGCCATTTGCAAGTATCAAATTAATACATAAATCAATTAAGATGAAACTAAACTGAAAATTCAGCTATTCAGTCACATTTCCATGTTTAATAGCCACATGTAGCTAGTTTTGTATGCCACATCATACAGATCTACAGATCTGGGAGAGGATGTTTCTGCCATCACAACACATTTAATTGGACAGTGCTTATTTAAAATTAATGTAGAAACTGAAGAGATGGCTTCACCTATTTGAAACAGATAAAAACAGTCCTCAAGCAAAATCACAATAAGCAAAAGAAGCAAATAATTTTATCAGTGAATCTAAATGTTTGGCAGAAATAGCATAGAAATACAAAAGGAGATGGGGAAATTGTGATAGTGTATCAGGAGGGAGGGAGGTTGTGTGTCAGTGGTTGACTGTGTGTGTGTCCCTGTGCATGTGCTCATGGAATGTGCACAGACGTGTGAAAGGTAGAGTAGCAGTAGCCATGTACTGGATATATTTTTATGGGGTTCCTGTCAGCTCCTGACATCTGTTCACTGGAGAGTTCTCATGTGACCCTGCGTATACAGACACAGAAAGGGTATGTAAATGAAACATTTACCCATAAGTCAGTTATAAGTACGTCCTTCGTAATGCAAAGAGCTCAAGTCTAACGCTGAGGCCTCGTGAAATCGCACGAAGCCACACAGGCAAAGAAACACTGTGGATTCATTGCGTGTGTTTCACTTCTAATTGAGTTTTGCTTATTGCACATTCAGAAGCCTTTCACTATTGTCAAACTTCAGAATCCCACCTTTTAGTTACACGATGCCAATGGCATTGCCACTCAACATTTAAACTTTGGTCTGAAGAACCAGGAAATGGCTTCTACTGGAGGTATGTTCTGAAAATAGGGGACACTGTTCTCCGCTGCTTGTCCTACATGGTTGCTTGGTAGGAAGTTTCCTTGTTAGATTAGCCAGCACGAGGCTGTGGGTTAGGAACTTCAGGCACGTGCGCAAGTGGAGGAAGGAGACCGGTTATGAAAACCGTGCTCCCCAGGACCCATACTGTGGAGGGAGGAGACCGGTTATGAAAACCGTGCTCCCCAGGACCCATACTGTGGAGGGAGGAGACCGGTTATGAAAACCGTGCTCCCCAGGACCCATACTGTGGAGGGAGGAGACCGGTTATGAAAACCGTGCTCCCCAGGACCCATACTGTGGAGGGAGGAGACCGGTTATGAAAACCGTGCTCCCCAGGACCCATACTGTGGAGGGAGGAGACCGGTTATGAAAACCGTGCTCCCCAGGACCCATACTGTGGAGGGAGGAGACCGGTTATGAAAACCGTGCTCCCCAGGACCCATACTGTGGAGGGAGGAGACCGGTTATGAAAACCGTGCTCCCCAGGACCCATACTGTGGAGGGAGGAGACCGGTTATGAAAACCGTGCTCCCCAGGACCCATACTGTGGAGGGAGGAGACCGGTTATGAAAACCGTGCTCCCCAGGACCCATACTGTGGAGGGAGGAGACCGGTTATGAAAACCGTGCTCCCCAGGACCCATACTGTGGAGGGAGGAGACCGGTTATGAAAACCGTGCTCCCCAGGACCCATACTGTGGAGGGAGGAGACCGGTTATGAAAACCGTGCTCCCCAGGACCCATACTGTGGAGGGAGAGGGTATATGTGCTGTAGTGTGTGTGCATTCACACAATAAATTAATAAACACAACTTAAAGTTAATAAAAAAGAAAAGACCTAATAATTGAATGGTAGACGTTCCGGTGGGGGAAACTTGGAGAAATCGGTATGAAGGTAGATTACAAACACCTTGGAAGAGTCCCGGTGAGGGTCTGGTTTGGATGGGGGGAGATCATCTCAGCTAAGCTAACTGATGTGGGAAGGCCCAGCCCACTGTGGTGGCATCATTCCCTAGGCAGGGGTCCTGGACCTTATGAGAGTGGAGAAAGCGAGCTGAGCACACTCATTCTCTCCTTTACCTGAGTGTGAGTGTGATATGGCCAGCCGTCCCAAAGCCCCTGCCGCTGTGCACTTCCTGTGGGGATGGGCTGTAATTGAAAATGTAAGCCCAGTTAAACCGTATCTCTCCTAAGCTGCTTTACGTCAGGGCATTTCATCACAGCAACTAGAACAAATGATAAGAAGCATTTTCCTCCAAGTAAACTATGCATAATAACACAATGCCTGAAAAACAGAATATATGTTAAGGCATATTAGGGAACTTTTTCAGCGTATTGAGAGTAAGAAAGGACTTGAGAAAGGGGATTATAGTTAAAGGATTTTTATGGAGTTCTCTGATTTTTAGAGAAACTTCTGTGACAGAGAGTCTTATAATGTATCCCTAGCAGGCCTCAAACTCACAATCCTCCTGCCTCAGCTCAGTCTCCTGAGTGATGGGATCACACATGTATACTACAACAGCCAGCTGAGAAGTTGCGCCTGCCCTTTTATATTTAATACTTTTATTATTTATTTGAGAATTTCATAGTTCTTTCCAGAGTCACCCCCGCCTGCCCACCCCTTCCAAACTTCATGACCTCTTTAGTTTTTGTTTTATAAATAATCCACTGAGGCCAGTTTGTGCTGACCATGTAGTCCAAGAAATGGGGCCATCCACTGGAGTGTGGTCAACATACCAGGGGCCACACTATCTTAAAAGTGTCTCTTCCTCCACCAGAAGCCATCAACTGTCAATAGCCCTTCAGTTGAAGGTTTTCATATGATTTTTCAATATTGAATAAGTGTCACAGAAGACATCCAGGAAGGCATGCCTTACCGTGGCAAACAGAGAAAAATGACTACAGTCTTCTTAGAAGCCATTTAACACTCTTTGGTACTGGGGCCATGGCTCCACTAGTAAAGTGCTTGCCATGGTCATGGGAGCATGAAGACCTGAGCTGCAGTCCCAGTGTCTGTGTTAATTAAAGGAAAGGAAAAAAAAGCCGTGTGTGTGTGTGTGTGTGTGTGTGTGTGTGTGTGTGTGTGTTTGTGTGTGTGTGTGTGCATGTAGGTATATGTGTGCATGCAAATGCAGGTGTGTATGTCTGTGTGTGCGTATGTCTGTGTACATGCAGATGTGTATGTACGTGTGTGTGTGTGTGTGTGTGTGTGTGTGTGTGTGTGTCAGTGTGCTCTTGTGCATTCTTGAGGCTTGCTAGTCAGACAGCCTAGGTTGCAGTGAGAAAGACCTTGTCTCAAAAATTAGGTGGGACCTGGAACCTGGCTCAACAGTTAAGCATGTGCCATATGCCACATAAGCATCGAGCATGAGACAGGTGTTCCAATAACCTCCATAAATGCCCTATGGGTATGGTAATGCATATATGATCCCACATAAATGCCCCATGGGTATGGTAATGCATATATGATCCCACATAAATGCCCCATGGGTATGGTAATGCATATACGATCCCACATACATGCCCCATGGGTATGGCAATGCATATATGATCCCACATACATGCCCCATCGGTATGGTAATGCATATATGATCCCAGCACTCTGTAATCCCCTGAGCCACTGTCAAGAGCCTTGTTGCTCCTGCAGAGAACCCAGGTTCAGTTCCCAGCACTGACGTACTAGTTCACAACCACCCATAATTCCAGTTCCAGGATTTCTGATGCTATCTTCTGACTTTCATGGGCACCTGGTATGAACATGGTACACTTACATGCACACAGGCAAAACATTCATACACATAAAAATAAATCTGATTTTTTAAACCATTGAAATTTTTCCATGAAAAAATCACAAATAATTTGGTATCTAAATTCCTTGTTTTAAGACTAAATGCATTCATTAGTAAATAGGGGGTTTTGGACTCCGATGTGAGTCATCTACAGTTATAGGTTATAAATTAGTAAGCCATATTGATTCTTAGTATGATATAAAGTATAGAATGTAGTGGGTAGTGCCTTTTTTATCATCCATGGATTTAGAGATGACATAAAATATGCATGTTCCGATAGTGTATTGCAATGAAGGTAATTTTTTAAAAAGCAGCTATAGGCATGCTTCAAATCTGTCTCTCAGAATTCACATTGTCGGGTCCCATAGTCATTAGGCAAGTAGAGAAAGTGACCTAATTGAGTGGCAAGGAATACCTTTTCACGTCTACTTGTCAAAGATGTTAAAACCTGCATAGCCTAGCATCTTGACCGTGACATTTTAGTATGTCAATGGTTATATAAAAATTCTAAAAACACTCTTCCTTTAAAATAAAAGATAGCTTTTCTGGAAATTGAGCTTTGCTAAGGAGAGGACTCCAAGTGTATTAGGCTGCAATCTTGAAAGGTCTGTGTTTCCCACCTGTCTTCCATTAGAGAATTAGGAATGCCTTACATTACAATAGTATTGCAGAGAGTAAATTTGAGGGCTGGGATTATAGCTCCGTGGAGAGAGCACAAGAGTCAGGATTCACCTCCTAGTAGAGGAGAGATCATACTAATGGATAGAGCTGTTATAATGGACAATGACCATTGCCTAGAGCTGTTGTAGACTTGTTATTGTCATAGCTTTAGGTAGTTGAAAAGCCAACCCTGGCTTAATCCACAGGCTTCAACTAATTAGCAACAAGTCTATGGTTAGTCACAGGATGACATAAGCATTCTATGTTATCTGTGAGTCCCTTTATTTTCTTCTCTGTGGTTGATTAGTGACAATACAGCTCATCTATAATTTAACTCCAAATTTTAGAAGTAGGAAAGAAAGAACACTCACACACACACACACACACACACACACACACACACACACACACACCTCCTACCATGATTCCTTTTAAAAGAAAGACAGAAGACAGAATCCCGGCCCAAATCCTCACTTTTTTTGGTGTTTTTTGTTTTGTTTTTGTTCTTGTTGTTTTTATATACCCTTGACTTGAACTGGATTCCGTGGTTACTTTTAACTACAAGGTAGGCTTGGGTAGGAAATGCTGACTTTGTGACCTCTGTAGCAGGAAGACAGAGGCGAGGACTGACAAAATTGATTCCCTATCAGTCGCATGAGTCCATGTGAGTGAGTACCTCACTGTGAGACAGAGTACCTCACAATCTGGCAAAACAGATTCGTTACCCTCAGAGAGATAGCAAGGAAAGCCATGCCGGAAGGAGTATGAGGTGGCTGGCTGCTTTGTGGCCCCGGTCCATAGGAGGAGAGATGAATTCTGATGGTCAGATTGCTGTTCTCTTTTTGTTCAGACTGGGACTCCAGTCTACGGAGCGTTGCCACCTGGGTTTAGAGTGAGTCTTCCCATTTCAGTTAACCTAAAGTAGAAATCCCTCAGAGACATCCCAGAGGCTTGCCTCTCCAGTAATGCTAAATCCTGTTGAGTTGATCAACTCAGTAATGCTAAATCCTGTTGAGTTGATCAACTCAGTAATGCTAAATCCTGTTGAGTTGATCAACTCAGTAATGCTAAATCCTGTTGAGTTGATCATCAGTATTAGTATCACAATACAACAAGTTTTCCTATTTTAGAGGCATGAATCCAGTTATTTTTTATTTTGATGTTATAGATATTGGTATCTCTTCAAGGCCAAAAACTGGGGGCGATAGCAACCTCCCCTCCACTCCCTTCCTGGGTTTCGTACTCTCAAAACAGCTGCATAGCTCTCATCCTCTCGTTCCTTCATTAGGGTTTGGTAAGAGCGCTATGCATGTGTTAGAATGGTGTAAATGATATTTGCTATGTATGGTCTGTTTCCCCTCCCTGCGCCTGCCAGAGGAGGAAGGTGTTACATCTCCAGAGACTCTTTTTACCAAGTCCATGCTTTAAATAAATGAAACTTGTACAGACTCCAACACACCATCTTGAGATAACCTCAGGCCCTGAAGTATACTTACAAAGCAGAGTGAACTCAGCCAAGTCATGCAGCTGCCTTCAAAAGAATAGCAGGATGAAAGACATCATCAGGAAAAGACACAGGAAATGCTGGCTTCTGCAAGGGGAAGAATCCTCAAAGCAGAATAGTGAAAGCATTTCCCCCCGTTCCTGTGCCCCTGTGCTTCGGACTCTCCAAAAAAGCTCAGCCATGCAGCTGCTCATCGAAGAGCCTGTTCATGGCCTCACATGTCCATCACCATTTTTACACTTCCCATTTCCCCCTCAACTCATTTTCCTTTTAGTTTCCCATTGTTTACCAAAGCTCTTCTTGTTCAGGTCACCAAGACCCTTTTCCTTTCTTTTCATTCTTTCTTTCTTTCTGCCTCTCTTCCTTCTTTCCTTCCTTTTAAAAATTACTATTATTTATTCTTTTCATCTTTCACATCATGCATCTCCATCCTATTCATTTCTGTCCCTTCATATATGTTCTCTGCCCTTGCAACCCCCCACACAAATAAGATTTAAGAGAAAAAAGAAAAAGAAAAAGAGAGACAGAAAAGGGAAAAAAAATCATTCTCATCGTGGGAAGCTGTAGTGTGACAGAGTGAGCCATGCAGTAAACCCTTTCATCCATATATCTTTACTTGCAAGTGTCATTGCAGAGAATCGCTGGTCTAGTCTCAAGGCCTTTAGTTTCTGCCACTCTGTTGATGCTGGGCCCTCACTGGAGCTTCTCTTGGTTATCCTGCTGTTGTGCTCTGTTGTAGAGATCCTGCAGCTTTGGGTCTGCAGAGCTGGTCCCTTTATGTGCTCTAGCAGATCGCAGATGGGTGGATGTTGGGGTGTGCCAACTCATAACCCTGGCTCTGGGCCTGGGTAGTTGCAGCCCATCCGCCATCTCAACCTTGTCCTAACCAACAGGGTGAGGTCTCCTGCATTGCCTTGGCAAGTTCATTCCTTGCAACAATGAGCGAAGGGCAGGGCCAAGTTCTCCGGCTTACATGTCCTCAGGGTTGGGTCTCCCACATCCACACCTACAAGGTCATCTCTACTGTGTTGCCCAAGCATGATATAGAGGCCACCCTCCTGAGTGCTGCCCCTGACGAGGGGCAGGGTCAGCTTTCCCACCTGCCTCGGGCATTGATGGGGGGCGGGGAGCATTTCCCCTTCCCATGCTGGCACATGACAGACATGACAGGTGAGTAATGGGGACAGCTCTTCCTTGCTAAAAAACCATGGGGCTACTCTTCTACACCTCTGCCAACAGGATTGGCTCTACTGTGCTGCCCAGGTGAGGTGCACAAAGACCCTTTCAGCGATGGGATTTTCTTTTCTTCCTTTACCCTGAATCTTATTGTTGGGCTAGCACTGAGATTGGATTTGCTTCCTCCTCTTTTTCTATCTAGGCTGCCTCAGTAAGGCTTGGCATT
This sequence comes from Phodopus roborovskii, assembly GCF_943737965.1. Classification (NCBI taxonomy): domain Eukaryota; kingdom Metazoa; phylum Chordata; class Mammalia; order Rodentia; family Cricetidae; genus Phodopus; species Phodopus roborovskii. The sequence continues at coordinate 6,391,536 of NW_026125295.1, forward strand.
GCATCTTTTTCTGATGTGAAACCTGCTTTTAAAGCCTGGATACTCACATGTCTGGTAACTAATAGGTTTCCAACAGAACTTTTGCTTATGGTTAAACTTGCGGTCACGGCTACCGCACTAACTGCAATACAACCTCATCTTCTCCAATTTTCCCATGATAAAGGACAACACAATTTTATAATACCTAAAACCTGAGAAGCATCCTAAATAGTCCTTCATGACACTTTTTTTTTTTCTAGCCAATAGGCAGCTTATGAAAACATATGCCAGGTCCTCTCTCTACTCTCCACCATTGCCTCCCTACCCCAAGAACTGGCAATTGCAGCAGCTTCGCATCCATGACAGTTGCTTCCGTGCGGTCTTTCTGCAGTGGCCAGAATCTCCTTAAAATACCAATACCGTACCACATTACTGCCTGAGGGTGGGTCGAGGGACTCAGTCGGTAAAAACAATTGTTGTGCAAGCTTGAGGACCTAAGTCAAGTATAGCCATACACACCTGTAATTCCAGCCCTGTGGGGCTGGAGACGGGAGACCCTCTGGGACTCATCGGTCAGCCATCTGAGCTGGAGTGGTGAACGACAGGTTCAGTGAGAGACTGGATTGTCATTCTCCAGTGGTTCCACACACATGTGAGCTTACCCTCCCTCCCCATTCCTACCACTATACACCAGTTAAACCCAGAACCGCTACTGTGGTCTATAGAGCGGCATTAACCATCATGGCCACTACCAACAAAAACACCCTTCTTTGAGAGTGAGGCGTGACTAGAGCTTCACCCATTTTCCACCTTAGTATTCCTTTCCCTGCTCCAATGATCCCTAGTTCTAGAGACCGAAAAATCACATATCTGAAGGCAAAAGTATGGTCCCTCTGAAATAGAATACTTTCTCTTTGGATTTAAATCAACAGTTTTTCAGTAGGTCCCATTATTTCTTGAAGCCATGTCGTCAACAGAGAGAAATGTTTGTCCTAACGTTTTTCAGATGTTGTCTTTCTCTCTCAACGCTCCCCTCTCTCCCACTGTGTGTGCGTGTGTACGTGTGTGCGCGCACGCACGAGCATGCGTGCAGCTGTATAGAACTTTATGTAAACCATGTTAAATTATTCAGTAAAGTTATAAAGATGATAGGCACAGTGCTAAACCAGAAATGACATTTTAAAACTTCACTCTGGGTTTTCAGCATCAACTTAGAAAACATTGAAAATGAGATGCAGACAAAGCCATATAAGTTGATTCATAGAGCAGCCTGCACTTTTTTCAGGGCTAAGGAGGAGCATAAATGAGGAGGTCACAGAGCCCCTGCTCACGGAATCACAATTGACTGCACACCACTAAATTCTTGGGAGGCGGAAGTCTTTGTAACTAAGTTTCGAAGGACGCACAAGGCGCAGGACTCCAAGGCTCAAAATTTCTCACAGTTAATTATTAGTGAAGTGGCACAAGAATCCAGACATTTCTGCTCTGGCACCCTACTTTCCCCTGCACCCAAAGAGACAGGGTCTTAAATTAGCCATAACCACAGGGAGATGGCTCAGTAGAAAAGGTGCCTGCCATGCATCATAAAGACTTAGTTCACATCCTTAACCACAGGTAAGAAGCTGGGTTTGGTGGCACGTGCCTGTAGCACTGGCCCTATTGGGAACTGAGGGTTTCAGGAGCTTGCTAGCCAGCCAGCCTAGCCAGGCAGCAAGATAGAGGGTCAGTGAAAGACCTTGACTCAGAAAAATAAGATAGAGAGATAAAGACACTCAACACACACACACACAAAACATGCACATAAATATACTACATACACATACTTACATAATTCTTTAAAACTTCTCCACATGTCTCCACAGCTGGAGAGATGGCCCAGCAGTTAGGAACACTGACAGCTCTTCTTGAGGACCAGTTTGGATTCCCAGCACCCTCATGGCAGCTCACACCACCTGTAACTCCAGTCTCAGGGGATCCAACACCTGGCCTCAAAGGGCACCAGGCACATATGTGGCACCTAGACTTCATGTAAACATAAAGCCCACATTTAAAAAAAAAATGTAAGATTTACATAAACAATGTTCCACAAGCCACATTTGATGGATCGGATTCAAGGTTAGGCAAAAAGCAGGAGGCTGAGGCAAGAGGATTCCCATATTTTTGAGGTCAGCCTTGGCTACAAAGTGATACTCTTGTCTCAGAAAGAAGTTACAGAGAAAAACCTGATACTTTTAAACAGTTTTTTTTTTTTTCCTGTTGTTGTTTGAAGCAGTTTCTATACTAGCTGGCCTAGAACACCGAGGGTGACCTTGAACTTCTGATCCTACTTCTTCTACCTTCCAAGGGCTGAAATTGCAGCATGCCCAGTACGAAACCAGCCCTTTGGACATGCTACATGTGGTCCCTCTTGTAAACACTGGTCACATGTGTCTGGAGTATAAAGGAAGTTGACCACTACTGGCAGAGGCATGAGACTGATGAGGCTGAGGGAAAGAAAGTCTGCAGAAGATGGGTGACAACCCTAATTGTCATCAGAGAGCATTCACCCAGTGACTGTTTGAGGCATGAAAAATAAACACCCAGAGATAGATATTGGGTTCAAGCTGAAGAGCAGGAAAGCAAAGTAGCCAGGCCAGTAGCTCTCACCTCTACCCAGCTGAAAAGGCAATCCTGTCTCGGTGAATCCTCAGAGATAATGCTCTCCACCAATCCTCAGAGGCAAAATGCTCTGAGTTCCTGTCTCCTCCTGCCTTACATTCCTCTCTCCACCCAGCCATATCACTCCTGTCTCCACCTCCCTAGTGCTGGGGTTAAAGGCGTGAGCTCTGTTACTCTTTAGACTGATTCACTCCAGTGTACCAGGGGGGCCTTGAACTCACAGAGATCAGAGTGCCTGTCTCCTGAGTCCTGGGATTAAAGGCATGTGCCACCACTGCCTGGCTTCTATGGCTAACTATTTTGGCTACTGGAATCAGAGGTGTGAATCAATACTTCCTGGCTCTATGGCTGTTGCTACTTTAGCGTGTTTTGATCTCCAGTGGCTTTATTGGATCATAAATAATATATCATCACCACAACTGTTGGAAGCAGATGCAGAGATCCACAGCCAAGCACTGGACCAAGCTCTGGGAGTCAACTGAAGAGAGGGAGGAGGAACTGTATGAGGCGGAGGGCCAGGGTGGGGGGGGGGTTCAAGATCATGATGGGAGAGCCCACAGAGAAAGATGACCCGAACTTTTGGGGGCTCGAGGACTCTAGACTGACAGCTAGGGAGCCTGTAAAATCTGACTGTGGCAGGAGGCAAGGATGGGCGCCTGCCTGGGACAGACCTTAGACTCTGCATGTGGATGACAGTTGTGTAGTTTGGTCTGTTTGTGGGGCCCCAACCAGTGGAATCAAGACCTGGCCGTGGCATATGAGCCTGCTTTGGGGAACCCATTTCCCTGCCGGGCTGCCTTGCCCAGCCTTGATGAAAGGGGAGGAGCTTGGTCTTGCCTCAACTTGATGTGCTGTGCTTTGTTGACTCCATTGGGAGGCTGGCCCCTTTCTGAGGAGGAGCCAATGAGAGAGGAAGGGAACAGGAGGAGAAACTGCGGTTGATATGTACAATAAATGAAAAAGTTAATTTAAGGAAAGAAAGGAGGAGGAAATGGCTTTGGAAATCACCTGTCCTCTCGTTCACACCCATACTTGCCTCCGGTCACAGTCTTTGCTGAGCTCTGTTGGACTCTTGACCTTAAGCACATGTGCAGTTTGGCATGAATGTTGGAGGGACTTTGGGTGGTTGGAGGGACTGATGTGTGTGAGAGAAAACTGTTGTAACTTGGAGGATGGGGGTGGGTAACTGACCGTGCCAGAAAGCAGCGCAGGCTGGGGAGCCTGGGCAGTGTCTCCCAGCTGGGCCAGGAAAGTGTGAACAGCTTGTCACAAGGGCTGCCTCATTGTCCTCTGCAGACAGTGCCCTCTACTCAAACCTAGCTCTTCATTTTCCCTGTGGACAGTAGTGATGGAAGTGAGGGCTTATCGCCCACGGAGAAGTACAGTGAGGAGTCTGGACTGGCCTTGTCGTTGCCCTGGACAAGAGGCTCAGGCCAGGTCCTGAGGAACGTGAGGAGAAGGCTGACAGAATACATACATTCACAGCTCTGGCCTGGAGGTTGTGGGCTGACCAATATGTAACACGGGGCAAGATGCCATTTCTGGAGCGGTAGTTCCTTCCAGGAGAGCAAATTAAATGCCATGTCTCTGTCCTGGGAGCAATGCAGCATTTCTCGGTACATTTCCAAAGCATTTTCGTTTAGCACGTTGGAGCTGTCATATGTGTGAGCAGGGCTATTGGGAAATGAAGGGAAACAAACAGTGAAAACGCTCAGGGAGAGGAGGCGTGGCTCAGTTGTAAAGCGCTTGCCGTGCAGAGGACCTGAATCCGGTCTCCAGCACCCGTGTGACAAGAAAAGCTGGGTGTGGAGGCACATGCTTGTATAGCTGGGCTGGGGAGGCAGAGGCAGAGGCAGGCACATCTTAGGGCTGTCTGACCAGCCGCCTTAGCCAACTTGGTGAGCTCGTGGCCAGGGCAAGACCATCTCAGAAAACCAAACTGGGGGTCAGGTGAGGAATGGCCCCCCCACAGCCAGCACTGAATCCTGCATACAAGGTGCTTTTTAAAATGCCTGGAAATAAATGCTGGAAGTTTGACTACAGACGATTGTCAGCTTTAATGTCGTGTCTCAAATCAGCTATTGAATGGCGACATCTGCATGGCACTATTTGTGTCAAACACTGCAGTGGATACAGCCCACCCCGTGTCGTCCCTCCAACGGCAGAACCCACTGGCCACGGTGGGTGATGAAACATTTGGAGACTTGTCCTCCCAGATTCCCTTGCAGAAATGATTATTATATATGCTGCAATTATGATCCACAAAGGGCAAGTCTGATAGGTGCTTCCATGACCAGTTTTTTTTTTTTTTTTTTTCTGAATGATCAAAAGAGATATGATGAGGAAGAAGAGCTGGAGAGATGGTCCCGCAGTTAAGAGTCATTGATGTGCAATCGTTAGAGACGGATGTCAGATTCCCACTCCCACATTACAAGATGTGCATTAGCACAAGCCTGCAAGCCCAGCTCCTGGGGTGTGGGGACAGGACGGCTGGGGCTTGCTGACTTCTAGTCTAATCAAGAGAACAAGAGGCCCAGGTTCAGGGAGAGTCTACCTCAGAGGAATGAGAAGTACAATCATAGAGAGGGGCTTTTCTGACCCTGAGGCAGGTACCGACAGACAGACAGACAGACACACACACACACACACACAAACACACACACACCTTTTTTTTTTTTAAGTGATACATGTAAGAAAAGCTAGTTTCTTTCCCTCTTGGGCGTTAGAATGAAGCTTTATGCAAATAAAAAGTACCTCCATTTGGTTCTATTTCCTACTTACTACAGCATCTGGTACCTAGGAGTTTCCCATGGCATCACCTTAATTAAGTTTACCCTAGTCACAGAATGGTTGGATGCGAATAATTCAGAGTGTGGTGATATCTTGTGTAGTGAGATACCCACCCCACCAGCACCTGTAGCACTGACCACGCCCACTTGGACGTGGTCACAGGTGCGGGCATGACGGGGAGTGGGTGGGGAGGGTTATGTCTGGGGTCCCTGACCCCAGCTCACTCTCTTGCTTCCTGGTCAGGGTGTGGAGAGCATCCAGGTGGCAGAGTGGCATCCGTGGAACGGGAACACACGTTGGTCATCTGTTTTCATGTGTAAGTGAATTCTTCCCAAACAAACCTCACTTACACCGAGTCCAGTGAATCTGGATTCCCACACAGTAATCTTGCTTGTAGAAGTAAAGTCTTCGTGAAGGTCAGAGAATGGAGCTTGCCGCTAGTTTACTACAGAAGACACATGGGGAGTGAGATGCCTGGGCGGAGAGAGGATATAAGTGGGCAAAAATGGTCTCGCCCTCTGTGGTCCGCCGAGACACTAGGAGGTGAGGCGTGCTGTGCTCGCTCCTTCTTCTCTCTGATCTCTCAGCGTCTCCCTCTCTATCTGATCCTCTTTACTATTTACGAATCAAGAACTCCATGTATGTTAGAGTGCTGTGATGCTCAGAGGACAGCATCCACTTTGCCTCCCTGAAGTCGCCCTGGCAGTAGTAGCTGTCCAGTTTCCTTAGCTGACTGCAGGATGCTATGAGCCAGGACCAATGGCTAGACGTCACCTCGGTCCCATCCAGGCTAGAGAATAAACTTTATGGTGTAGAATCTCAGAACTTGACTCTCTGCTGTGAACCCAGGGATGTTTGAAATGGTAAATAGACCATCAGCTCTCAGGTTCCAGAGGGAGCAGGCATGGGTAGGGGCCCCTGCTGGTTTGTATGCAGCATTGAATCCTGCTCATGGAGTGGCATAAAGTGGCGTAGTCTGTTTCTTCTAAGGAAGCTCTTCCGCCAGCCCACATCATATTACTAGTGCGTTTCTCCAAATATGGGTCATTCCATCTTTTTCACATTGTAGCTTTGGGGCTGGAGGATGGCTCAGTAGGATGCATGGGCATGAGAATCTGAGTTAGGATCCCTAGCATTCATGGAATAGCTGGGCTCAGCAATGCATCTATAACCCTCAGCACCAGAGCCCAAGAGTCGGGAAGGTGGAGACAGGACACTTAGGCAGAATGGAAATGGCAAGCTTGAGTTCTTGAGTTTCAGTGAACGCCCTGTTCTCAAAACGCTAAGGTAGGTAGCAATAGAGGGAGACACCTAATATCAACTTCTGGCCTCTGCATGCAACACACACACACACACACACACACACACACACACACACACACACACAAATAATCAGTACCTTTGTTGAGATAAAATTGGATATAATTCACCTACCTTTTAACACATATAATTTAGTGTTTTTTAGTCTGCTGACAAAATTGTATAATGCCACCATGATCTTATTTTAGAACCCATTTGCCTCCTCAAAAACAAACCCTGTGCCCAGTTACCATTCCCAAGCCTGTACCCTCGGCTCCTGATGATTGTTAGTCTCCTTTCTGTGTATCTGGATGAGCTTACTCAGCACATTCTGTGGGAGGTAATCACTTTGCATTTTACAACTGGTTTCTCTAGCATATCTTCAAGATCCACCCATAGTGTCCCAAAGTCATATCTGAATTGCCTGTATCTTTAAGCTCCGTGACTCGGGAGGCTGTGAATGTTTTGTGTACATGTGTTTATTTGTTTGTTTGTTTGCGGCTTTTGACTGTGGGTATTCTATTTTGAAATGGTGTGCAGGCCATCAACAGTCTATTCTATTTCCCCTTCATAGTTTCTCTTATAGTTTGTGACGATGAGATAATTGGACGGTATGCCTATAGGAGTTATGTGTAACTGCTGTTTTAAAAATAGCTATAATTTGGGCTTAACCCAAATTTATCTTGCAGTTAGAGGTGAGATGTACAAAATCTAAGGTGTTTTCCAGAGTCATCTGTGTCTTTGCCCTTTGCCCCTTTCATCGGCTACCTGCATGTCTGGCTCTGGTCCCCCTCTCATCTTCAAGGTCGCACTGCATCATGGGAACTCATACTCTAACCTTTCTGCCTTCTTTCACATTTAAAGAACCCTTGTGGTTACATTGGGCCCACCTAAAGAATCTAGAATAATCTCTCTTTAAGTTAAGGTTATCCAGCTACCTGCTCTAAGACCAACTTCCACCTTAGCATCCACATCACCATACCTTACCATCTTGTCACCATAACAGATTATTTGCAGGTTCTGGTACAGACAACTTCAGAAGGGTGTCTTTCTGCCTGTAACAGTAACTTTTTGGATGCCTTGGAATCTCTCCTGAAAACAATATCCCCTCCCCAAGGCACACCATTTTAGTTGACTTCAAAAATATAAGCTTGTATTTCTCCTTCTAAGTAAAGAATCTGTCTGTCCAGAGTGTGGAAGTTTGACAGCTTCTTACAGAACTAAATTCATGTGCTTCTCAAATGCTTTCAAGTATTTGTTCCTTCCAAGTAAATGCTCCTTAGTATTGACCTAAGTGAGCTGAAAACATGTCTACATACCTGCACACAGGCCTGTTCAGCAGTTAATGTGTTTGCATACATGCATGCAGGTCTGTTCAGTAGTTGGTTCCTAGATTTTTATATAGTCACAAGAGATCACACATGTAGAACTGTCTCAGGAGGATGGAGAAAGTAGGGCTGGGGGAGGGGCAGGGAATGTACTCAACCTATAATATATACCTATAAGAAAATTCTAAAAGTAAGAAATCTAAGAGAAAAGTCTCCATCTTGTAGCTCACAGACAGCTGAAATGTGGAGAAGTTCTGTCAGACAGGAACCATTGCTCATGTAGCCTCATGATGAGTTATTTTAGCACTTCGCAAGCCCTTCTCAGACCCCTGGGGCTTCACTCCTTCAGAAAGAAGCAGAGCGCTCCCCCACCCCGGGGGAGATCCCTGAAATAGACATCCCAGCCTTGCTATCATCCCCTCCTCTTCTGTGGGGACTCAGGGCGGGTCAGACTCACTCATCGTTATCACTTCTGCTCAAAAGTTATGAGAATTCAAGTCAATCAACCCAGAAAGTGAGTTGGTTTAATTGTAGGAAGAATTCTAGGCTGCATCTTCTGGTCCCAGGCCATATGTGGTTAGGTCTTACAGAAGGTTCAGAAAGCGAATGTAGAAGAAATCTTAAAAGCCAGCTCACGGCGGGCAATCCTTGCTTGAGTATTCCTCTTCTGGCTTTCTTCTCCTCTCAGGAAGGCTGGCCACAAGCTGCTGGTGCTCCAAAGCCCAGAGGCTTAGCCTCATCTCAGCCACCCTCCTCATCCCTGGCTGGAAGTTTTTGTGAAGAGCTGGGGAGTCTTCCCGGTGCTTTTTCACCGTTTTGAAATCTATGGAGCAAACTACAGGGTGCTCGGCTCCGTGAGTTGGTGCAGACACACAATGTAGAAATATCTCACCTTATAAGATCCATTTACTCAGGATTTCTGTGAAAGGAAGGTGCTACCTCTCCGCTGCTTTGTTTTTCTATCACTTCCTCTTCCTGTAGGTTTTCATTCTCTAATGTAGTTTTTCGTGGAGATTCTGGAAAGTGAAGTGGGAGACAGAAGATCCAGGCAATCCCCTGTGTATTTGATTATGAGCTTTGGGGGGACATGGTTCTGACCATTTGGTACAGCCGCGTGCACCAGATTTCTGAATTACAAAGCTGTCCCTCCTTCTTTAGCACTGAGCATTAAAGGGAGGAGCTATGGCGTGTCCTGGTAGCTTTGTACCTCAACAAAAGTTCACATGCTCCCTTACTGTTTACCAATCATTCTTGCCCAGATCAAACGTGGTGAGACTCACATCTTCTGCCCTTTAGATGATGTCTTAATAAGTATAAGATTGTCTGGGGAGATGGTTTAGTGATCGGAGCACTCGCCACACAAGTGTGAAGACCTGAGTTCAGAGCCCCAGAACCCACACAAAGCCAGACGCTGTCACGTGTCTGGTGTCCCTGTGACAAGGTCAGAGTCAGACACAGAGTACCTGGAAGTCCACAGGCCAGGTATCTGAGACGTGACAAGTGGACCCTGAGAACTAATAGGCACATACCTGCACTCCTCCAGGTACACATCAAAGAAGCACAAAACATCTCATCTGTAGTGTTCCTGTCAGACATTCATCACTAAAATCTAATAATGAGAAAATGTCAGATAAGCCAGGACCAAGGGGACTCCACAAAGAAATGGTTTGCATCTTTTTTTAATGTTTGTGCTTATTTTTATTTTTTTAATTCATTTGTTTGTTCATTCATTTGATTTTTTTTGATATAGGGTTTCTCTGTGTAGACATGGCTGTCCCGGAATTCTCTCTGTAGACCAGGCTGGCCTCAGCCTCAGAGATCTGCCTGCCTCTGCTTCCCGAGTGGTGGGATTAAAGGCTTGTGCCACCACTGCCCAGATGGCTTGTCATCTTAAAAATGCTAGTGCCACAGAGGAAAGGAAAGCTTAAGAAACTGTCAGAGACTTTTAAAGCCCAGAAAATATGTCAGCGAAATACAATAAATGATTTTGGAAAATTTTGCTAAAACTGACCCCATTGGGATACTTGGCAAAATTGGCATATCAGGTATAAATCATACTTTGACCATGTTAAATTTTATAAATATTCTAAGTACATTGGGATCATGTGGAAACGTGTTCCTTGAAAGAACTTCAGAGTATGGGCAAGTATTGGAGTGATGGATTTATTCTTGAGTGGCTCAGAAAATGCCCACGTGTAAGTGAAATGGGAGAGATTAAGCAAAGGGTGAATACTTAGTACTTGAAGTGGGTGAACGTATGTAAAGGGTTTGTGGAGTTCTTTGTGATAGGTTTGCAACTTTCTTCTAAGTGTAGGTTTTCCTACAGTTTAAAGCCAGGCACGGTGGCACAGGCCTATAATCCTAGCACCAGGAAGCTGAAACAAGGATTTTGAGTTTGTAACGAGCCTAGGCTACAGAGTGAGAACACATCAAACGAACAAAACAAAACCAAACAAGCAAAAACCCCAACAAAAATAATTCAAACTGTTTTTCTACACAAAACACATCTATATTTTACGATCTCAGGTCCTTATGATCGTTTTTAATGCAACAAAGCTTCCTTAACCAAAACATGTGGTACTTCCTGACCGCAAGAACAGTGTCTCTATACGTATGTCCAAACTACAGAGAAACTGTTATTTCTAAAGCATTGTCAGTGCGCTGTAAGGGGTTAATGTCATATAAGGGACCCCAGGAATAACAGCACCATCAGACCTTTGGAGACCCTGCAGCACCGTCATTTACCTCACCTCACGGGAGCCTCCAGAAGTCCAGACATCTGTGCCTTCCTGCGAGGCCCGTGCGCATTGATCTGTGACCTATACGCTGGTGTTCTCAGGACCCCGCTTTTGTCCTTCTCTCCTCCGCTCCTCCATCCTGTGTCTTGCACTCAACTTTTCCCAAAGGAGGGTCTTGATTGGCTTACTCATCTGCCGTTTAATGTTGAGCTCTGTGACCAGGCACAGTGTTCACACCAGTCCCTGTCACAGGCAACTGGACTCATCTCCTGATCTGACTTGCAGAAGAATCAACCAAACTTCAGATCTGTGACAGCTTGACTAATGGAAGCCATTTTTGCTACATCTTGTCTGATAGTTGTAGTCTGGGCATCATGTTCCCAGAACTTGTACAAAGAAGAGAAAACTCTGTGTGTCTGTGTGTGTGTGTGTGTGAGAAAGAGAAAGGGGGGAGAGGGAGAGAGAGAGCACCCACCAGTGATCACTTTCTTTGAAGGGGGGGGGGTTTCCTTTGTCCCAGTCTTTTGAGAATTGACTGGGATCTTATTCAATTGATCGCTCCGTATGTAAGCCACAGAGGGTGAATCAGTTGCTAATAGCAATCTGTGACATGAAGCGATGTAATTAGATGGTAGTCCACTTGACAGTCCTCACGCCTTCACCCGAAGCGTGGTCTCTTCCTCAGTAAAATGAAGATGACAATAACAGCGTCTTGGAGAGTTCACAGGTCTTGCACTGGGAGCCACCACAGCAGCTTCCCACACCTTGCAAATGGGTGAGAATGGCCCCTATGTAACCCTAGAGCCTCCCTCTGCTTTCTAAGAAATGATTATACGAAATCCATGCACAAGAAAGGAAGATAGATGCTTAGTGTAGAAAACGTGTGGGAAGGAAAAGGAGGCAAAGCCAGGCGGTGGGGGCCCACGCCTTTAATCCCAGCACTTGGGAGGCAGAGGCAGGAGGATCTCTGTGAGTTCAAGACCAGCCTGGTCTACAAGAGTGAGTTCCAGGACAGCCTCCAAAGCCACAGAGAAACCCTGTCTCGAAAAAAAACAAAACAAAAAGAAAAAAGAGGCAGTCCATCACAACTCTCAGGGAACTCCGTCCCCAATTGTAGGGCCTCCTCATAATTCTGTTTCCGAGAGCTTGCTGAGGAGCCATGATTGCTTTCCTTTTTGACTTAGGCTCTCACTCTAGAGCATAGTCTGCCCTCAGCTTGTAGGAACCCTCCACCACTGTTCATTTGAATGCTGACCTTGCAAGTGTGAGTCCCACACCCAGCTAGGATTCACTGAAAAGAAAAATTCTCTTGGACATCAGTGACAGGGGAGTGACTTCTTTGTTGTCCGGTACCATGCTTTCTACAACACCAAAAGTTCCCGGCACACAGTAGGACCTCAACAACCATTTGTTGAAGGAATCAGGTGTCAGGTCTGTTATTCTATTTGAAATGCAGTACACATCTGCCTTTAAAGCGAGAATGTGGCGGCTAGAGAATTGGGTGGGAGGATAAAGCACTCGATGCACAGTGTAAGACCTGAGTTCAGATCCCCAGCAATCATCTGAAGGCCAGGTGTGCCTGCAAGAATTGGCCGGCTGTGTGTTCGTTCAGCCAGAGACCCTGCCTCAGTAAACAAAGTAGAAAGCAGTTAGTGAAGACACATGATGTCAGCCCTTGGCTTGTGCCCCTGCACGCGTGCACATACACACACACACACACACACACACACACACACACATGCACATGCACACACATACACACATAAACACACACATACACACACACACGCACATACATGCACACACATACACACACAAACACACACATACACACACACACACAGGCATGTAGGCACATACACATGCAGAAAAGTGAATTTGTTTGATTGAAATATTAATATCATAGATAATTATGTTAGTGATACCTCCTTGGGCAGAAAATAAATAGTTCATAGCCTATTATTTCATCTTGAATTCCTAAATAGAACGACTTTATTTCAAATAAATAAATAAATACATACATAAAATAACTTGATCACAGAACATTTGTAATGGCCACCAACATTTTCAAGTAATAAAGGTATTAGCATAGGTAGTACAGCCAATGCTCTCATCCAGACTTTATGCCTATAACCAGTAGGTATCAGTTTGAACAGTGTCAATCTAGCTTGAAAACATGCCAGGTTTATTAACACCACAATTAACAGACTTTTTAATTAAGTTGCTGATTCTGTTGATAATGTAGATGACTGTTGTCTCTCAAAAGAGTTGTATAAGCATTTCTTTTTGTTGAATGTTTTTTTATAACTTTTACTCTGTAAATTCCAGTGTAGAGTGAGAGAATGTTTCAAAAGATATGTAAGAATACAAGCAGAAGTTCAAAGCACTGCTTATTGCTCTAAAAATAAAAATGAGTTGTCCTTAAAGACCTAAGTATTGCTTCTTGGGAATTTTGAATATGCTATTGGTTCAGATAAAATGTCCTTTTTTCATGTGTACAGGTTGACCCTTCCAGAATCCTGGCTCTTGAACTAATGGTGGATCTTCAATCATGTTTGTGATATAGCTTTCCCAGGGCCGGAAGTGAGGATTATATTTTCCATGGTGCTTTATGCTCACAAGGATTGTGACCTCCACGTTTCTGTTCCAGTCTTTGTTCTGGATCTACAACATCAGAGGTTCTCGCATCCATGAAAACTGGACAGGATATGATATTCTAGTGTAATGACCGTGTTCAGAAAAACAGTAAACACACAGAGCTGCTGTTTGTGCAGGGGAGGGGCCGCCCGAAATGCTGCCTGCTGCGCAGTAGAGCCGTGCTGCCCAGAGGAGAGTACCCTGGTGACAGTGGCATCCGTGGCACTTTCTGGCCACATTCCGCTGTGTATCTAACACACCCCAGGGGCTTCCCGTACCGCTTGTCTGACTCAGACCTTGGCGCCTGAAGTCAGAGTGTCTAGGATCACGAACTGAAGGGATTGTCACCCTCCTTCCCTTGTTTCTGCTCTCTTCTCCCTTTTGCTGTCTTTCCGTTTCTTTCATCTTTGTGGTTTGGAGTTTGAACCCATAACCAAACGCTGTGCCATTGCATCATCCCTACCATCTCCTGGTTTGATGCTTACTATATCTGATACAGTTTCACGTAACAAACTGGCCCTTTTTATCTGACTCTTGCTTGGGGGTGACAGTCAATACTGATTGTCAACCTGACCTGTGTAGTGACATAGTCCTTCTGTAGCACTGACCACGCCCATTGGGGGGTGGAGCGATGGGCCGCAATAGACCTGGAAGGCAAACCTCGGAGTGTGCCTGTAAGCAAGCTCCTACACTGAATTCAGACATGAATGTGGTGGCGGCATCCCATGGGGCGGGACCCAGGACTGACTAAACAGACAAAGGTGCTCATCACTGTCTGCTTCCTGACTGTGGGGCACTGTGACAACGGCTCCTGCCCCGCCCAGGCCCTACCCACCATCATGGACCGCACCCTCAAACCGTGAGCCAAATAAACCCTCCCTCCCTTCTCCCTCCTTCCTCCTCCCCTCCCTCCCTCTCTCCCCTACTTTCCTCCCTCCCTCCCCTCCCCTCCTTCCTCCCTGATGTTGGTTTTCCCAGGCACTTTGTCATATAGCGTTGAGAACAGCAGCTAACACAGAAGGTAGGAATTCCTTTAGAGGAGAGAAGTGTAGGATTGTAAGGAAATAGTCTCTTTCCATAAGGTACAGGTCAGCTCTGTCCTTGTTGATCACTGAACTGTCTCCACAGCCTCCCTCGGCTTCTGCACTTGTCCTGATTCTGTGTCTCTGTGGACAAGAATCTGTTGCCTCTCATTCTGAAGCTGAGCTGACGCCATGGTCTGCTTTGGTCAGCATATAAGTACCACTGAGGTTCAGTGGTTACTTGTTAGGAGACATTACTGTGGCAATAGCTGGCTATCACAGCCCTTAAGTTGCTCTACTGGCTACAGAGATTCATAGAGGACAACACTAACCAATCAGAAAAATGGTAGGCAGTTCCCATGCACCTGGCGTCATGTCTGGCCATAGCGGGTCCTCCACAAATACTCATTTACTGACTGAGGCAGCAGCTCCAGTTAATCAGAGTAGATGCTCAAAATAAACGACGTCTAACAGTTTTTACCAGTGGTTCTCTGGGAGTATCAGAAACACACACATACACTCGCACATACACATGTACACATGCACTAACACACACACATACATGCACATGCATACACAATATACATGCAAATATACACACAAAGCATGGTGGTAGAATATTCCCATAATCCTAGCATCTTGGGAGGTAGAGGTGGGAGGACAAAGGTTAAATTCAAGGTCATTCTGGTCTACATAGCCTCTAAGGCCCTATCCCAGTAGATAGAGAGGGAAGAGAAGAAGGAGAGAAAGGAGAAGGAAGATAACAAAAGGGAGGAGGAGGAGGAGGATGGACAAAGAGAGAATTCATTTTGACAGACAATGCACACTTTTCATCCATTCATTTATTTATCCATCATTTTATCCAAGTCAGTTCATTTCTTACTAGATGCCAGGTACTTTGATAAGACATGGAGGTGTTAAGTAAACTAGCCATTTAAGAACAAAACAGAAAATAATTCACATTTTAAACTTGACACCATTATACATTAGTAAATACCAAGTAGTTTGCAGAGTTTAGCTGTTGGCCTTATTTACTATTAGTGCATGAAGAGATACTGTACTGAGTGTAGCCAGGTTTCGAGGAAACCGGACTCATTGTTCAAACAAAGCCAGGCCAGGCAAAGCACCGGGACCGTGACAGCTTTGCTTCGGTGGTTTGGAGGACCATTGCAGACACCCTGGGTCAGTGCACTTTATAGATAGACCGAAGCGTATCTGTTTGTTAACTTTTTGACATGCTCCTGCCATCTCAGTCTTTTTTCTGCCAGTTCCCGAGGAGACAGGAGCAGAACTGACCTCCCCTCTCAGCTCTGTCACCGTGGGGCTCGCGCAGGCAGACTGGCATCTGCAAGCACATCGTTAGCGAGTTGGCAGCCTTCATGCCCTGTGCAGGTTGCAGTCAGACCTGCCTTCTAAGGCAGCCTCTTTCTGGTTGATTAACTTTAATGTAATTTTAATTAAAAACCACAGTGTCAAAGGGTTTAGCTACTCGAGAAATGAGCACAGACTGCGGCCCAGTGGCAGCAGTCACTTGGAAAATGGAAATGCGTCCTGACACTGTTGTGTGGGGGCCAGATAAACAGGGTCGCTACCGTGCTGGGCTCCACACCGAGAGGACACGGGAGCGTCCGCGGCAAGGGCCCCCTTGTACTTGCAGGGTCCAGGGTACCCATTTCAGGTGTCATCCGCAGTTCCAAGACCTCTCTCTGCCCTGGCACACAATCAGGCCCTGTACAGTGGCAGGCTATGGGTCCCTGATCCGTTGGCACTCGGGGGTCTACGTCGTCACACAAATCTGGGTTAGAGATGAATCGAATTTGAACCAGGAAAAAAACCAACTAAAGACCAGTCACACTTTTAGTTTTTATTCAGCCATTAAACTTCTCCAGTTTTCTCACCATCGTTTATGGAGATGGAGTCATTCGCATATCAGAAACTCACTTTCCTTCCAAAGCTGCTGTTCCACTGGGATGCAACTCTTTTACGATGGCCTGAGGAAATGGCATTGAGGAGGTGGTCTTGCAGATGTGTTTAGCCATGCGATATGATGACTAAAAATAGGTTACATTCCTTGACCTGCTTGTGCCTTGAAACAGTCACTCTTCAAATTTCCTGCAGGCCTGCACATACTGTTTTTCAATTCCCATTTTCCTGTTGCCGCTAACCGGCTCCCAAGGAAAAACTGAAGGGCGGTACTGCGTGGGCGAGGCACGTTATTAATGCCAGTGGAGTGTCTCTAGCCAGTGCTGAAATGCCCTTTAGTGTCCCTCAATGTAGCTCATTTTTAGGGCACAAATCTCAGGAGAACACCTAGTGACGTCAATTCTTCAGAGGAGAGTTTCCTGCACCAGGTCTGTGGTTACGCGGAGGCTGCTTTGCTGACAGATGGGGCCGGTACCCGTGGGCCAGGAGCCATGTGAACAGAAGGGGCCCCTGGACCCTGACAGAGAGGATAGACAGAACCGTGGGGGAGAGTTTAGGGCAGTGTGCAGGGAGGGAGAGAGGAGGCATGGAGGGCTTCTACATCAAGTCCAGCAGAGAGGAAGAAAATCAAAAACAAGCAGATGGGTGGACCGGGAGAGCTGATTTGAATTGTGTAACTTGCTTAAGAGACTAATAAAAAAAAGCAGTCTCTGGGGAGAGGGCTTCGCTGCAGGCAGTTTTGGAAAATTGGAAATTTAGCTAAGATGGCCAAAGGGGTAACTCTGAGAAGAACAAACAGGGAAGCACACAAATGAGCAGGGTGGGGTTTGCTCAAGAGGAGGGTCCCTGTGGCCGCTGCACATAGTCAGGGGCCATTGCAACTGCTTTTCTAACGGAATAAAGGCAGGGTTGGATTTTTTTCCCTTTGGTCATCAGTTAGGCAGGATAATTAATCAAAATGGTCTAGAGAATGATCTGATGCATTGATACGGTTCTTGTGACACAATTGTCTTTCTTTGCCATTGTCTGTGGTGCTGGATGTGAAACCCAGGGTCTTTCCTGCTTTGTAATAATGTAATCCTGTGTGTGTGTGTGTGTGTGTGTGTGTGTGTGTGTGTGTGTAAAAAGGTAAAAAGGAAGGAATCCAGGACTTGGTGCATATTAGGCAGCTACTCTGCCTCTGAGCTGCATTCCCAGCTCCCCTATGCTGGAAATTTAATTCATTATTTTATTTGCTTAGTTATTTGTGGAGATAGGGACTCATTTAACCCAGTCTGGCCTCACACTCACTGTGTGGCCAAGGATGACACTGAACTTCTATCTCCTGAGTGCTAGGATTATAAACTTTCGCCACCACATCACACGCTTGCATTGCTACAGATCAAACCCAGAGCCTTGAACTCTACCAACTCAGCAACATCTCCAGCCTATGAAGGTGTTTGAAAAGAAAATTAAAAAAAAAAAATCCACCAGCGGACAGTCTGAAAAGTTGAAAAGTTGAACTGAAAGCTCCAAAAAATAAAATAAAATAAAATAAAACAAACAAACAAAAACCCTTCCCAGAATATTAAATTTTTATTGTTGGATGTGTATGTATTTTTATAAACTAGCTCTATGAGAAAATATGAAGAGGCCTGAGTTATGTATAATACAGATAATATCTATAAATAGGCAGATGAGAATTAGAGATGATAGATGGATGGATAGATACATGATAGATAGATAGGTAGATGGATGATGAATAGATACATGATAGATAGGTAGATGGATGGAAAGATGATAAATTGGTGATAGGTGTTTTTAACTGTAGAACTTTTCATAATCTTCACGTGTGGCTTTGGCTCTGCCAGTGGAGCTCTCCTTGGAAGGTGTTTCTTGGGAATACTTTCAGACACATATGGGGTACACTGGCTTGAAGTATGGGGACATTGCAGCCTGGTACCACATGGCTGGGATTGCCTGTTCATCTGTGTCTCATAAGTTAAAGTATCTGTTCCGCAGTAGACATTTTTAATTTGCGTTTGTCTCACACGTGTGGACTTCCAACTTCAGGCCAATCAGAGCCATTAGCAAATTTTCGGAGAGCTGAGACTGTGTGGTGAAATGATGCCTCCAAAAGAGAGTGTGGTCTGGGAAGATGGCACAGCAGGTAGAGTGTTCACCATGGAGACACCCAAGTGAACAGTCAGGCATGCTGACACATGCTTGTGACCCCAGCACTATAGTGGCAGAGATAGGCGGGTCTCTGGGGGAAGCTGACACTCGCCAGCAGCTTGGCTAAATCCAAATCCATGAGCCCCAAGGCCTACAAAGAAACCCTGCCTCAAAAAATAAGGTGGACAGGGCCTGGGGAATACCAGAGAATGACCTTTGGCCCCCTCACACAGGCTGCTCATATATCTGCATACAGACATGCACCTACAGACTTTATGTTTAGTTAGAAGTTAAAGTAAATACCGTGTAAGCACCGATTTACTAGATTGAATTCTAGTCACATCCACCACCATTCTGTCCCACCCAAGTAACAAGCCTGAACCTGGTCTTCATTGACAATTTACAGTGCTCTCATTGTCCGTAAATGACATCAACACAAAACCCTTTATGTTTTAGGAGAGCCTCATCAAGGTGTCCCTGACACTGGCTAAGTGAGGTCAAGAGTACATCCCTCTTACACAAGGACTGGAGTTCAAATCTCAGCACCCATGTCAAGTGACTCACAACCACCTGCAGCTCCTGCTCCAGGGGATCACACACAAGTTTTCTCTCTCTCTCTCTCTCTCTCTCACACACACACACACACACACACTCTCTCTCTCTCTCTCTCTCTCTATCTCTCTATCTATCTCTATTTCTCTCTCTCTCTCTCTCTCTCTCTCACATACACACACACACCACACCACACCATTAAAAATAAAAAAAAAAAAATTAAATAGGGAAGGAAATCAGGGTTACAACAAAAACAGTTACTCACTGTGGTTGTGGGGTTTGGATGTGATTGGCCCCCATCGCTCATAGGGAGTGGCACTATTAGAGGTGTGGCCTTGTTGGAAGAAGTGTGCCCCTGTGGGGGTGGGCTTTGAAGTCTCTTATGCTCAAGCTACATCTAGTGTCTCAGTTCACTTCCTTTTTGCCTACAGGATCAAGATGTAGCTCCTTCTCCACTCTCAGCTCATTCTCCAGCACCATGTCTGCCTGCACGCCGCCATGTCCTGCCATGATGATAATGCACTAAATCTCTGATCAGTAAGTCACCCAATTAAATGTTTTCCTTTATGAGAGTTGCCATGGTCTTGGTGTCTCTTCACAGTAGTAAAAACCTTAACCAGGACAGTGGTTGTTGTTTTATGCACAAGATCAAGCCAGTCAAAATTCTAGCACCTGTGGGGTAGTGTATGGGGCTCACAAAGGAACTGTTTACAGTTGACAGCTTCTAGGTGACAGAGAGTTTGTTTCCTTCTGGGATGAGGCCCCTGGAAAGTAGCCAGTGCTCCAAGGACACACTGCACCTACTCACATGCTTACAGTGAGCACTAGGTAGACTAGCTGCTCTTTTTATTGTTTTAAGTACTTATAATTGGGAGCATTAAGTGGTCTGGAAGGGCATGGGAGGACGTGAATGCAAGTTTATGCAAACAGATTATATACATATGTAAAATTCTCAGTAAGTAAAAATATTCCAAAAGAAAATATTCACCCAGTGAAAAACAGTAATAAAACAGAATAGAGGAGTCAGATACACAGAGAACAAAAGCAGATAGAAACCCAGGTCTACCCATGATCACAGTAAACCTGCCTAGATTAAACAGTGGGATCAGGGATAGAGGGACCAGGTGTAAAGACCTGGGGGAGGGGTGGGCACAGACCAGCCATGCACATAGCAACCCTATGTGCTGTAACAGCTGCACTGATGTCAGACAAAAAGACACTAAACAAATAAACAAGAAATGAACTGGGTGTGGTCATACACACCCACAGTCCCAGCACTGGAGAGGCTAAGGCAGGAGGGTCGCCCCCAGGTTGAGGTCAGGTAGTGAGCAGCAGGGGTCACTGCAGAGAAGGCTCAGCAGTTGACTGCACTGGCTGCTCTTCCTTCCAGAGGACCCTGATTTTATTCCCAGCACCCACATGGCAGCTCACAACTGTCTGTACCTCCAGTTCCAGGGATCCAACACCTTCTGGTCTCCACAGACACCGCACATGCATGTGGTACACAGATATACATGCAGGCAAAACAGTCATACATGTTAAAAAGGGAGATGGAGGGAGGGAGGGAGGCAGGGAGGGAGGAGGGAGGAGGGAGGGAGGGAGGGAAGGAGGGAGGCAGGGAGGGAGAAGGGAAAAGAATAGGGCATGCAGGAGGGAGATGAAAGCAAGGACAGACTACAGAACAGTAGCACCAAGTTACTGGTGGATGAGATGGATGAGTCAAGAGCCTACTGAGACTAATGGAGCTGGGCTCGGTTTGTTGGTAGAACGGAGGAGCTGGGGCTGGTGATCTAGCTGATGTGTTATCAGTGAACCCCGAGAAGAAGGTTGGTGAGGGAGTGACTTGTTACAGAATCATGTCCACGAGAAGTCGGACAGTGAATGGAGAGAGACAGACAATTCTGGTGGTATTCTATTATGTGTCTTTTTGGAATTTATACACTTGGTCCGTTACCTAAGAGTCATTGCCTAGTTCAAGACAGAAAAGACACAGACCTGTGTTTTCACCCATGTTTGGTAGTCTCGCCTCTCAAGCATCCATACATTATTGATAAGCAGTATTTGCAGGATAGTTTTTAAAGCACATAAAAACTGAGCCAATGATGCAGATCGTTCACAAACCACCCATACAGTTCCCCTGAAGTTAACATCTTGCATGGGTGAGGGGGGCATGTGTTTCAAATCTCCTTGTCATTTCTCCCAGGAAGGAGGCAAGGGACCCTGCTGTAGTGGTTAGGGTTTATGGTTGGGTGCACCTGCTAAAGTTAAGCTGCCCTCCCTGTTACTAACTCCTGAACAAAATACCTATGCTTACAAAAACTACCTGAAGAGAAGTTGTGTCTTATTAAGGAACCTTGATGTCAGTCTAATAAGTATGGTTGTATTCTTTTGGGATTTGGAAAATTATCAGAGTCTCTAATATATTTTGAGGTCTAGAAGGCAGGAAGTAGACAGTCTGGAAGCATTTACTCCTGTGGTTTGTCTGGCAAACACGTAACTGGTATCCAGTAAGGTTTGGTCATTATTTTCAAATCTCTATTCCACAGTACAAGTTCTATTTAGATCTCAAGTGTTATTGGTTTTATCTGGGAAATACTTTGATTCCAAACTTACAACATGAATAATAAAAGCCCAGAGATAGATATTGGGGTTAAAGTTGAAGGTCAGAGAAGCAAAGCAGCCAACCACTAGAGAGTTCTCACCTCTACCAGTGCTCAGACCGAAAAAGCCACACTGTCCTCAGATGGCATCTCTACCAAACCTCAGACTCACTCAGCTCTGTCTCCTCCTGACTCATTCCTCTCTAGTTGAGGGATTAAAGGCATGGGATCCCAAGTGCTGAGATTTGTGTGACCTCTGTTTCTCTTTTAGACTGGATCAATTTCATGTAGCCCAGGGTGGCCTTGAACTCACAGAGATCCATCTGCCTCTGTCTCCTGAGTGCTGGGATTAAAGGTGTGTGCCACCACTGCCTGGCCTCTATGACTGACTAGTGTGACTAGCTTTGCATTCTGATCTTCAGGCAAGCTTTAATTGTTATTTGTTATGTCATAAACAAAGTATCACCACACAAACTCTTTTCATCAATAAAGATATTTTAGTTTAAGCCTTTGTTCTGGTATCAGCTAATATCGGTGGCTTAGGCAACAAGTGCATTAATATTTTGTGGTCGGGAATCCACATCAGAGTTGGCTGGGCGATGCTTCATTTTTTTTTCCCAGTTGATCTGGTCTAAGACAATCCAAAATGGCTTCTCTCTTATGCCTTGAAGACATATATATGCCTTTGCCAGGCAGTATGGTTGGATTTCTCATGTAACTACTGAAGGCTCCAAGAGATGAAGTCGGAAGTTGCCATCCTCTCAATGGCTGGCCTTGGGTCTTAATACACTTGATAAGTCAGCTTGTCTCCATTCGGCTCTGCTAGCATGTTTCTCCTGACATGGTACTGAGGATACTCCATCACAGCCCCCGGAACCCCTGTGAAGTCATCGTCCCACTGAAGATTATTTTTACCCCACACTTAACATCCTCCATGGCCCAGCTGTTGTCTTTGTGATTATACGTGAGATGTACCAAGTCTTCACAGTCTGGCACTGATCTGCATCCCAGATGTTACTGCCCAGTCCTCTCCCTACAAGAGTGTGCCCTGTCTCAGCAGACACACTGTAACAACTCCTCCCACTCACCCCCTCCTGTCTCTTGTAGGGATTGATTTCATACTTCAACAGTTTACCTGCTGACAGCATTCATACTGTCAGATTGTGTTGACAAGTATCGCAGTCTCTGAATGGAGGGTGCATTCTTTAAGCGAGTGTACAATGATTTATGCCCTCAACCGTGTGGTAGAAAATATTCACATTTGTAGCCACAAATAGTCGTTTTGCCTCCTGTGGACAAGATGTGTCTTGTATGCTCTTAAATGTGTTTCCTACTTTTAATTGTCACTTTATTGCTAAGATGGAAGAGACTGTTGGGAATACAGACTATCTCAGTTCTTCCAGGCTCCTATGACAAAAATTTTTAGTTGTGTACATTTATATTTAATTAGTTGGGGGGCTACCCATGTGTGTGCATATTGACATAAGTCAGAGTCTTACCACAATGTGGGTCCTAGACATCAAACTCAAGTTGTCAACTTGGTGGCAAGAACCTTTATCCACCGATCCACCTTACAAGTGGCCAAAATTTCTTTCTCATCATTCTGAAGGCTGGGGAGTTCAAGGGGAAGGGGCTGATGGTGTCTGCCCTGAACCTTCTTGCTGTTTCTTATGTTGGGGAGAATTGACAAGCTCTCCTGGGCCTGCTCTTCAAGGTCACTAATCCTGTTCCCATGGCCCCAGCCTCATGACCTAAGTCACCTCTGAAAGACCCCACCTCCAATTACTGTCTCAAGAAGGATTGAGTTTCAACACTGTTTGGAGAGGGGGACACAGATACTGAGAAGATAGATGTTTGCTTAAGAGTGAATGCCCATCCCCCTTCCTAGAACAATCTCTGTTTATGTGTAACCTTATGAAGTCCCCTTTTCCAGAGTATTCTGGCTTGGATTTTAACATGTACTGTTATCCTAATGCCAACAGCACAGGCATTTTATTTATCTTTTTTTTGAGAAATTTGCATTACATATAATGCCGATATGAACATAGTTGAACAGATGTCCTTGTTTCATGAATGTGGATCATTTGGGTATATGCTTAAGAGTGGAATTTCTGGGTCCTGTGGTAGACTGATTGCCATTTTCCTGAGGAACCACCATGCTGATCTCCAAAATGGCTGTACAAGTTTACACTCCCACCAGCAGTGGAGGAGTGTTCCCCTTTCCTCTCCAGCATGAGTTGTCATTGGTGTTTCTAATTTTAGCCATTCTGACAGGAGTAAGATGATATCTCAGAGTTGTTTTGATTTGCATTTCCCTGATGGCTAAGGATGTTGAGTACTTTCTTAAGTGTCTTTCAGCCTTTTTTATTTCCTCTATTGAGAATTCTCTCCAGTTCTGTACCCCCTTTTTTTTTTTTTTTTTTTTTTTTTTTTTGGATAGGTTTATTTGGTGTTTTGGTGATGAGTTTCTTGAGTTCTTTGTCTATTTTGGAGATCAGCCCTCTGTCAGATGTAGGGTTGGTGAGGATCTTTTCCCAGCCTGTGTGGGCTGCCGTCTGGTCTTGTCAACTGTGTCTTTTGCCTTACAGAAGCTTCTCAGTTTGAGGAGGTCCTATTGCGGTAAATAAGGATCACGATAAACAAATAGGCCGAATAGATGTTTATTCAGGGAGAAATAACTTACAATCTAGACAGATGAACATCAGGAAATTCAACCCGATCCTCTCCTGTCCGAGTCACGCCAGAAAGAGAGAGCCTTTCCTGGCCCCCTCCGACCTCCTTCCACAGGTCACTTCCGCCCATGGCTCCACCCCCAATGGGCGTGGTCAGTGCCACAGAAGGAGACAAAGTGAATATCCCACTACAAGGTCCCATGTATTAATTGTTGATCTCAGTGTCTGTGCTATTAGTGTTATGTTCAGGAAGTGGTCTTCTGTACCAATTTGTTCAAGGGTACCTCCTACTTTCTCTTCTAAGAGATTCAGTGTGGCTGGATTTATGTTGAGGTCTTTGATCCATTTGGACTTGAGTTTTGTGCATGGCGATAGACATGGGTCTATCTACAATCTTCTACACACCATCATCCAGTTGTGCCAGCACCATTTGTTGAAGATGCTTTCCTCCCTTCATTGTATAATTTAGCTGTTTGTCAAAAAATCAGGTGTTTGTAGGTATGTGGGTTAATATCAGGATTTTCGATTCAATTCCATTGATATATAACCCCAAATGAAATAGAAAGCAGTCATCAAAAGTCTCCCAACCAAAAAAAAAAAAAAAAAAAAGCCCATGGCCAGATGGCTTCAGTGCAGAATTCTACCAGAAATTCAAAGAAGAGCTAATACCAATACTCCTCAAATTGTTCCACACAATAGAAGCAGAAAGTTCATTACCAAACTCTTTTTTAGGAGGCCACAATTATCTTTGTACCCAAGCCACACAAAGACACAACTAAGATAGAGAACTACAGACCAATATCTCTCAAGAACATTGATGCAAAAATACTCAATAAAATACTGGCAAATCAAATCCAAGAACACATCATAGAAATCCACCATGACCAAGTAGGCTTCATCCCCGGGTTGCAGGGATGGTTCAACACACGAAAATCTATCAATGTGATCCACCATATAAACAAACTGAAAAAGAAAAACCATATGATCATCTCACTAGATGCTGAAAAAAAGCCTTAGACAAAATTCAACACCCTTTCATGATAAAGGTCTTGGAGAGATCAGGAAAACAGAGATATTCCTAAACATAATAAAAGCAATTAAGCCAACATCATTACATTAAGCCAACAGCCAACATCAAACTGAAGGAGAGGAGCTTAAGTCGATTCCTCTAAAATCAGGAACAAGACAAGGCTGCCCTCTCCATATCTCTTCAATATTGTACTAGAAGTTCTAGCTAGAGCAATAAGACAACAAAAGGAGATCAAGGGGATCCAAATTGGAAAGGAAGAAGTCAAACTGTCACTATTTGTAGAAGATATGATAGTTTACATACGCGACCCAATAAACTCTACCAGGGAACTCCTACAGCTGATAAACACCTTCAGCAAATTAGCAGGATACAAGATAAACTCAAAAAAATCAGTAGCCCTACTTTATTCATATGACAGAGGGGCTGAGAAAGAAATCAGAAACATCACCCTTTACAATAGCCACAAACAACATAAAGTATCTTGGGGTAACGCTTAGCAAACAAGTGAAAGACCTATATAATAAGAACACTGTGTCTTTAAAGAAAGAAATTAAAGAAAATACCAGAAATTTGCATTACATAATACCAGCATGAGCAATTATAGTGATTTTCAAATTTTTGAAGAAAAATACATTTTGATTATCATCATCATCATATTCTCACACATATATAATACACATATTTTACATATAAACATACACACATAAATACAACATGGTCAGAAGATAGAAAAATATTGTTGCACCACCAAAAATCAGTGACCTATATAAAAAAAATATAGTGTTACATAAGTTACATAAGTTAATATATATATATATATATACACACACACACACACACACAGTCTCAGGAAATAATGACTGGATATTTTAAGTATAATAATACACTGTATGTTTTAAGCTACAAATCCTCATTAGTTTGCACAACAGGAGTTTCCTTGAGGGTGGACCCTCACCTGTGGAAGGCTTCAGAGTATAAAATGTAAGCCCACTGGGGAAGCATTCGCTGAAAAGGCAAGTGCCTGCAAAGCGATGTGTTGAGGTCCCACTCACAGAGCTACCAAGGGAAGTGTCCTTCTGGCTTAGCTATGGAGGCACGCAGGCTGCTACAATATGGCCAGACCACATCCGAGCTATGAGTCACCCATATGGGCTGATTTTTTTTCAGACGTGCAAATTTCAAGAACTACAGGGTCATTCAAGAAAATTAACAAAAGGTAGGTAAAAGCACGCACAATGTAGCAAGGGCAGAGTCCCCGAGGGGACATTGTATGGAGTGGTGTAGGTGAAGCCTACGTTTCAGAGGAACTGTGGGATGTTCGAGTTCGGAACTGGCATCACAGAGGCAGCCTAAGAGGGGCCAGATGTACGCAAGCGGTAGGGCTGCAAGGAGGGGCTGCGCATGCCTACTGGGCCTCTGGTGATGCCACTGTAAGCTCCAGTGCTGAAGGAGAGCTACAGGGTGTTGGTGTTCTCCCTCCAGACTCCAGGGTTGCTTCGAGCGAGTCCTTCCTCGATACGCCTCCATTCCCTTGGAAACGGGAATGTACACAACATGCTGTTGTATAGCAGAAATGCATTACAGAATTTTATTTATTTATTTATTTTACAAGAGCGCACAACTAACTGCCTGATTCTCAGAAGACATTCTGGACTTTTGAACGGTATTAGGATTGCTAAAATTATGGGGACTTTTAAGTTGGGCTGGGTGCATTTTGCCTTACAAGATGGCCATGGGGTTTGCATTCTAAAGCCCCCCGGCCCCAGTGGTTCACATGTTTGAACATTTGGCCCTCGGATCCTGGCTTTGCGTGGGGAGCTTGTGGAACCTCTCAGGCGGGAGGTGTAGATAAAGAAGGTGGGTCACGGGGTGGGGCCTTTGAGGGTATGGCAACTCTTCCACCTCCAGCTTTCTTTGCTTTCTCATCTGCTATGATAGGAGCGAGCTGCGTGCTCCTATCACCGTGGACTGGACGCTGTCTTACCACGATAGACCGTGTTCCTAAATGTGAGCATAAGGAGAACCCTCTGACCTTAGCTCACTCTGTCAGGTGTTGTGGCACAATTGCAGTTAGCTAATATGTCCCTTCGTAAGTGCCACAGCTCAGAAGGGAAGGCTGTCCTGGCAGTTGGGAGTCAGAGCCAGGGAATACCAGACAGTCGTACTGCACGCACAACAAGCCTCAACAGATTTTTCTTTTTTCTTTTCTTTTTTTTTTTTTTGAAAAACAGGAAGGTGGCTGCCTGTGCTCTGTCATGGAGCAGCAGACAACTAAGCAGAGGCAAGCTTATCTAGGTTTCTTGGGGTGGGCAGAGTTTTACAGAGTGGAGACTTGTAGGGTGGGGATTGGTAGGATTTCAGATCCTGGGCTTGGAGCGAGCTCAGGGATTGGTGGGGTTTTAGAGCTCATGGATTGATGGGGTTTTAGAGCTCAGGGATTAGTGGGACTTCCAGCCCCAGAATTGAGCTCGGGATTTCCCACCCTATACCATGACCTCCAGCTGGAAAAATACCAATGGTTTAAGGTCACACACCGTCACCTCATCATTTTACTTCATTGAATGGCCTTATGAACACTACCCAGTAATCCAGTTTGCTTTTCTGTTGCTGTGATAAGACACTGAATAAAAGCAACTTGGGGCAAGAAAAAGTCTATTTGGATTACGCCTGTAGGTCCTAAACCAGCACTGAAGGGAAGTCATGGCAGGAACACAAGGCAGGAACCTGAGGCAGAAACCATGGAGAACGTTGCTAGCTGGCTGCTCTGTGCCTTGCTCACTGGTTCACGTGCAGCTAGCTTTCCCAGGCTCACCCTACTAGGGATGGTGCTGCCCACGGTGGGCTGGGCCCTCCTACATCAGTCAGCAATCAAGACAATCCCTCATAGATGTGTCATAGATGTGGCCACAACAGTGTGATCTGTGCAGTCCCTTGCTGCAGATGCCTTCAGATGACTCTAAGCTTCATCACGTTGACAGCTGACACTATGTTACTCACCTTCTCTCAAACACATTCTTCTCACCTCCCTCCTCTGACAAAGAGTAGTTGAGTTGATACAGTTAAGGGGCCTAGTCAACATTTCCAAGGCATTTACGTCTTCACTTGTGAGCGAACAGGAGCTGCTGGAAGGTCACGGGTTTTTCATGGTGCAAAACTACTTTTCTATCCCATGACATCTAATGTTTGGCCAGTGTTTAATTATAGTGACACAATCTTGCCCTGTGTTCAGATAATAGAGTTTTGTCTCATCAGCTTCCGATCAGCACTATCAGAACAGAACCTGTAACGTCTAAAACAAACAAAAACCCAGAAACTCACCAAGAAACACTTGTTACTGAGGGGAAAGGGGCAGTGAAGACATCGAGTACATAATGGGTATGACAGACGAGGCTTATGCTTCTATTTCTGTTCTCAAACTAGCAATTTTCACGCACAGCCCTGTCCATTAGCCAAAGAGCATCTTTCCACTCTTAACCTTGGAAACAAAACCATGAATAAGAACAAGCTGTTCCGAGCAGAGCTGTAGCTGCTTTGCTGTAGGTGTGAAGGGAGAATGTAAATGAGCGGCCTCCCTGTCCCTTTCCATATGATGTCTGTGTATGCATGTGCTATTTAGTCATTTATTTACCAGGTGACCCAACTAAGCAACAGTTGAGAGAGATGGCACCCAGCTAACAGGGTCCTGATGCCCTGTAATCCACAAAGACCACAGAAGCAATGAAGACAAGCTCTGTGCCCCTGGGCTTCCAGAAAGCAGCCCTCACTGGGATCCTGGCTTTCTTTCAGTTAGTGAGACTCTCCCTGGTGGGCAGCTCCTCCGTGCTGACATCTGTGGACCCCAGGAGATCACTACAGTTCTGAAGGTGCCATCACCGCTTGGTTCTTTGGATCAGTGGCTCTCAACTTTCCTACTTCTGCAACCCTTTAATATAGTTCCTCGCCATGTGGTGACCCAACCAACCATATAATTACTATCTGTTACTTCATAACTGTAATTTTGCTACTGTTATGAATTGTATGTAAATGTCTGTGTTTTCCTATGGTCTTAGGCAACCGCTGTGAAAAGATCATTCAGCCCCTAAAGGGGTCATGAGCCACTGGCTGATAACCACTGCCTCAGACCATACACTAGGGGATAGATGTCTCTATTTTGTGGAGTTGACATCCTAGGATTGTGTGAGCCATCAAAGGTCAAGCTGGGGAGATGGCTTAGTTGGCAAAGTTCCTTTCTTGCAAGCCTGAGGACCTGAGTCCAAGCACCAGAACACACATAACAAAGCAAGGTGGTGAATATTTGGGTTCTCAGTGCTGGTATGGAGATAGGTAGACCCTTGGGGCTCTCTGCCCCCCCTCTCTCTCCTCAAAGGTCATCTTGCTTTCTCATCCTTTATGCCTTGTGGATTGCATTGCTTGTGTGAGTTCATTCCCTTCCTCTGAGTAACTGGAACCCCTTGCCCATAACTTCGTGTGTGAAGGTGGTCAGTTAATGGTTTCAATCAGTAAGTCATTTACTCAACAGATTTGTGTATGTGTATTTGGTGACCAGGGCAAAGGTCAAGGAGATACTTACCTTCAAATCACAAAATCAAACCATCATTCCTTGTTGGCCATTCTCTTCTACTTTTGGCATCCAAGATCCTCAGGGCCAGCCTCTATTTCCTGACTTGTGACTTTTTCCCACCTCTACCCTTCAGTAATTATAAGTAACTGAGTCTTCTCAATAGTGCATGGCTAGTGTGAGTTAGCGCCAGTGCTAGAACCTCGGGCCTGTGTACAACCAAAGACAGGAAATAGCCGGCTTGATGTGCCTCTTCATTCAGAGAAAGCCCAGATGGGCCTATACACAATCCATGCTTCCAAATCTGAGTGTTTTTCTGAGGACATTGTTCTGACCCTGTCTAGCCAGAAGGCATTCAGAGAGAATTCCCTCCTTTACCTGCCCTAGGGAAATGGACGAATGCAAGTCTGAACCATTTACTCCAGAGACCGCTAAGTAGAAGTGTCTCTTAAGGCAATGTTTTAAAAGGCCCTTCTGTCTGTGTTGTGACAGCCTTGCCTTGCCTCGCCTGCGGAGCACATGAGGTTGTGAATGATATTTCTTTTGATTCCGTTTGAATTCTCTATGGAATGAAAGGGTTGCTGGCACATAGTTGGCACTTGCTTTCTAGATTTTCTCTATAGCATAGGTTTCTTTTGCTGAGCATTTAACTCAATAGGCATCAGGCTCCAGTGAAAATACTCGTGGCTGACATGAGCAGAAATAAACACACTTCTAATCAGTTTAACAGTTGACAAAAGCGTGTGCTTTTCATGCTTGGGGCCAAAGTTTGAAGTGGACTCTGATTTCTTGCAGGAGCAACCCTCATTGATGGGTAATTATGTGTCCAATTACCAGATTTGCATTGGCCCACGGGGCCTTTGTGTGGGTAAAATCTCCAGAGTTTGGGACCAGATGAAACTTAGCAATTTTTTTGTTTTCAAATCAGTCCTTCCAAAAACACCCTGGCTAAGATAACATTCCCATCTTGCCTTCATCTAAAGCCAGAATGAAAACCCCTGATTCTGATGAGCCAATGAAGTGGGAGCCAGGGTACCATTTGAGGCTTTTTCTTCCATCCTTTCCACTAAAAAAAAGAAACCAAAACAAAGAAGCATTTCACACTGCGCCATTCTTGTTTTCCACCAGCTTTGCGGAGTCTGCATCCCTGCCAGTGCATTGGGAAGAGTTCACCATGTATAGATTTCACCATGTGTAACCATTAAGTTGAAAAACCACCAAACAGCTTTGTTCATCCCTCCTCTGGGCCTTGGGTAAAATCTGAGACAAGTTCCAGAACTCTCGATCTACGAGTCATTTTCTGGCCACCTAGAGTCATAAAATCCTTCTCCTTCTAGAGACTAAGATACTCTGTCTGGGATGTCTAGCTAAAGCGGAGCGGATATGTGCTCTCTCTAGAGAGAGAGAGAGAGAGAGAGAGAGAGTTATGAACCCATCCCGGTATGCACACTGCAGTTGTAGGGGAAGACTGAGAAGTGGCAGGTATCAATTGCTTTGGGAAAAGAACACAGAGCATTGGGAGGACAGCAGTGGAGAGGAAGGAGGACCAGGAGGTGGGAGGGCAGGGCGTTTCATAAGCATGACGATGTCCTAAGGAAAGCTAGCGTTCTACATGCTGAATTTACAATGAATAAAATTAGAAGCAAGCTTTTCTGTCTGGGAGAAAAAAGAAAGACTTTAACTCTTTACTGTCACTCTGAGTTTCTAAACCTAGCAGATCATTGAGCACAAATCTAGTGAAGGTAGCACACAGAAGCAGCCGTGACGATGCCAAGTCACCAAACTCAGTTTCCAAGTGGCGAGGACCACGTTCTGACATGAACCTTTTGTGTTTCATCTCTATCTGATTCCCTGTTTATGAGCATCTTGCACAGATGAGGGATGTTCATGTGAGATGTTTGCCCCCAAGTGCATCTTAAATGATCACATTTATTTTGAAAAAGAAATCGATGTGGGGAAATGTGAGCCAGTCACATATTTTAAAATATAACCAGAATTGTGCGGTCTTATTAAAATGGGGTTTTGTTCACTTGCATCAAATGGCTCTGATTCCAGATTGATTTTTCTTTGCTTGGACTCGGGAATATTTTGCTTATGTTTAGTATTACACATTCACCTATGCAGAGCATTTAATTTTACTTTGGACAGTGCCTATTATCCAAAATATTATCATGCACATTTTGCAGATTAGGACCCAATGCTTATAGATGACTGCTGGTTTCAGCATTAATAATAAAGGATTTTGAATGCACAAACCTTGCTGTTTCCAATACAAGAACTTTCTAACCATCATATACATTTTATAAACAGTTATAAAGAGTAAAAACATTCAGGCTGAAGACAGTGATTCAAATTTCATCTTAGGTACATGGTACAAAAGAGATGCTCACCTTTATAATTCCTAGAACCGTATTTGGAAAAAGTGGGCTTTCCTTACTAATGTCTTTGAGACAGCATTTCTCTGTGTAGCCCTAACTGTCCTGGACTCACACTGTAGACCAGGCTGGCCTTGAACTCATAGAGATCCTCCTACCTGTGCCTCTCCATTGTGGAGATTAAAGGTGTGCACCACCATCCCCAGCTTCCCTTACTAATTTATTTTACCACTCAAAGTGAAGAGATTCAACTAACAGCTTTCTTTTATTGAAATCAGAAATGTTACCAATGAGGTTATTGAGTATTTTCCCTGTGAAGAGATAGCTTAGAGTTGGGAAGATCAGCTTAACTGATAAAAACATTTCCTTCACTGTGATATATCATGTGTCTGGCAGCAAAGCAGCGTTCACAGAGAAAACCCTGCATGTCCACTGCCCGGCTACTCGTTTGCAGCTTTTATTTAACACAGTGACTTCTCTTGTGGATACTATTGTGCTTGATTTCGGACACTCATCGATTTGAGAATGGTTTACTTGTATATTTTTAAGAGGAAAACAAAAGACACTTCCATCTATGATATATACATTGAAATTATAAATTTTACAGTTGTTGGGATTTGGTTGATTTGAGATAAGGTCTCACCCAATGGAATAGACTTGTCTCAAAATTGTAGTCATTTATTTTTTTTCTAAAAATTTATTTTTCATTTTACATACCAACCCGTTTTCCCTCCCTCCCCTTCTCTTGCCCCCCCACCTCTCACCTTCCCACCCCGTCCACTTCTTAGAGGGGGTAAGTCCTTCCTTAAGGGAATCACAAAGTCTGGCATACCAAGATGAGGCAGGGCCAAGCCTCTCCCCCTGTATCAAGGCTGAGCAAGCTATCCCACCATAGGGAATGGGCTCCAAAAAGCCAGTTCACGCTCCTGAGATAGGTCCTGGTGCTACTCCAACAGATCAAGCCACATGACTGCCACCCACATTCAGAGGGCCTAGTCCTGTCCCATGCAGGTTCCCCAGCTGTCAGTCCATAGTCCATGAGTTCCCATTAGCTCAGGTCTGCTGTCTCCATGGTTTCCCCCATCATGCTCTTGGCCCTCCTTGTTCCTATGACCCCTCCTCCCTCTCTTCAGCTGAACTCCAGGCACGCACAGGCACGCAGCACACTGCCTGGCTGTGGGACACTGCATCTGCTTCTATCAGTTACTAGGTGTAGGTTCTATGATGACAATTAGGGTAGTCATTAATCTGATTAAAGCGAAAGGCCTGTTCAGACACCTTTGCCACTATTGCTAGGAATCCTAGCTGGGGGACATTGTTGTGGATTCCTGAGAATTCCTCCCTCAACTTGGTCTTCTTGGTCCCTCATGTTCCCATCCCCCATCTCCTCCCTTTTACCCCCTCCCAGTTTATCCAGGAAATCTTAACTATTTTCCTTCCTGAGGCCCTCCATGTATGTCCCTCTTAGGGTCTGGTCCCCCTCTTTACCTAGCTTCTCTGGGGTTGTGGATTGTAGCCTGGTTGTCCTTTGCTGCTTTACATCTAATATCCCCTTATGAGTACATACTACCATGTTTGTCTTTCTGGGTCTGGGTGACCTCACTCAGGATGGTTTTTTTCTAGTTCCATCCATTTGCCTGCAAATTTCAAGATGTCATTGGTTTTTGCCACTGAGCAATACTCCATTGTGTAAATGTACCATGTCTTCTTTATCCATTCTTCAGTTGAAGGGCATCTAGGTTCTTTCCAGGTTCTGGCTATTACAAATAATGCTGCTGTGAACATAGTTGAGCAAATGTCCTTGTGGTATGATTGTGCATCCTTTGGGTATATGCCTGAGTGGTATTTCTGGGTCTTGAGGTAGATTGATTCCCAATTTTCTGAGAAACCACCATGCCTGATTCCAAAATGGCTGTACAAGCTTGCACTCCCACCAGCAATGGAGGAGTGTTCCCTTACTCCACGTCCTCTCCAGTATAAGCTGTCATCAGTGTTTTGATCTTAGACAGTCTGAAAGGTATGAGAAGGAATCTCCGAGTTGTTTTGATTTACATTTCCCTGATGGCTAAGGATGTTAAACAATTCCTTAAAAATCTTTCAGCCATTTGAGTTTCTTCTGTTGAGTATTCTCTGTTTAAATCTGTACCCTATTTTTAATTGGATTATTTGGTATTTTTGTGACTAGTTTCATGAGTTCTTTGTATATTTTGGAAATCAGCCCTCTGTCAGATGTGGGTTTGGTGAAGATATTCTCCCATTCTGTAGGCTGCCGTCTTGTCTTATTGACCTTTACCTTACAGAAGCTTGAAATAAGTTCTAATTGAAAATATAAATTAATTTTTTTAAAAGTGTTGTGCTGATGATATGATTGAACAATAGCTTAGTAGGTAAGCACGCTGGCCTCACAGCTATCTAAATTTGATGCCCAGAACCCACAGTGGAAGGAAAGAACCAACTCCCAACAGTTGTCCTCTATAATTGGAGTTCCTAATTGGTCTAGATAATAAAAGGCTGGAGTCAGATAGAGAGGGAGACGCTGAGAGATCAGAGAGAAGGAGCCACAGCCACAGCACACCTCACATCCTAAGCATCTCCGCAGAGAAGAGAGCAATTTCCTGTTTGCCCCTGCTTATATTCTAAATCTGCCTAGCTACATCACTTCCTGTCTGGCCAATCAGCCAATCAATGTTTTATTCATTAACCAATAAGAGAAACATATACCGAAGAACATTCCCCAACAGTCCTCTGTCCTCCATACACACCCACACACATACACATAAACTCCAAAATTATGTTTATCATTGGTAATTTGTCACTAATTTTCAACAGTGGTTGAACACAACCCCCAAGGTGATCTCCAGAAGAGACCTCTTAGCGGGTTTTTAACAGCCTCACAGAGTGGATTTTCTGCCCACCAATGCCCATTCTAAAATGCAGAGGACTCAGTGGTGGGCACGGGGGCAGCGGCAGCCATCATTTTATACTGTAGTCTAAACCATTGCCTCTCAATGTCTTCTGCACCTTGAAACCCCTGCATAACCCCTGTATGCAGCCACATCCCGAACAAACGGATTGGACAACTTCACTTCGCATTGATCTTAATTAGTGGGGGTGGGGGTGGGGCCAGGTAATGCTGCTTCTCTTGGTCCATGGAACACATTTTGAGTAGCCAGTTGTCTTGTTGGGTGTGCGTGTGTGTTCATTAGTGCCGCTGTGCACGGACACAATCCTTCCACAGCTGTTATTGTTTCCTGTAAGATGGATTGTGTGCATGTGTGTGGAGGCCAGAGAGTCAACCTCGGGTTTCTTGTCCAGTCACATTCTGCATTGATTTTTGAGACAAGGTCTCTCACTTTTACATGTGGCTTCAATTCAGCTAGGCTAACTGGCCAGTGAGCCCTGGGGATCCACCTGTCTCTGCCTCCTCACTGCTGAGATTTCATGCCTTCTGGGGTCCAACTCGGGTCCTTGGGCAAGCTCTTGACTGTCCCGCCCCCTCCTCACCTGCGCTCAGTCATTTTCCCGCCTCACGCCCACTGAAATCAAAGCTTGTCTCCTCTCTCTCTCTGGACTTTGACCGCACAATGGCATATTCACCCTGAGGCGATTTTCCCTCTTGGTGGAGGATGTCTCATGAACCACATGCATCCCGACCCTCCCCTGCTGACTCACACACTTCTGAATCCTACTTAGGCCGGCTCTCTCAACTGCTCTCTGGGCTGTTAGCTCAGGTTTCTGCTCAGATGTGCTTGTGCTTCGGGCTGCGAGGGGCTCCGCTGATAATGGCATCCAAGGGCATTCAATTAGCACATTTCAGGCTTCTCTGGTCATAGACGCCTCATGATTCTCCACTAATGCAGTTGGATCTTTTTCTTTTTCCAAATCATTAGGCATCCCTTCCATGTTACTTTTCACTTTCCAGCCTGTCGTGGAGAAGGAGCCTATTTTAATACTTCGCTAGCACGTCTGCCTGTGAGGGTAATTCAGGGAGAAACCAGGTGCTAACATTTTTTTTTTTTTTAAGAAGTTCGTTTTTCTGAATCCCACTAAGACACTGATCCTTTCTCCTGTCATCTTATGAATCTGAGCATGAAGCTTTGGCATTAATAAATAGGTGTGAGGAAGACTGTGTCTGGCAGTAGAAACTGAGTCTGGGGAGATGGAAGGGGCTAGTGGGAAGGGGCCTTTGTGGGAAGAAGTTTCAGGCAGTGAATCCTGCATTTTGACCTAAATCCTCATGTCTTAGGAAGGAGTAGCAAAGCAGCATAGAAAGACCTGGAAACACCTGTGGTGTGAGCTGGGCGAGGGCTTCACGCTTCAGGGTTTCTTAAACCCTAATAGGCACAGAGATTCTCTGGAGGAATCTTGTTTAAAACACAGAGTTGGAGCTGAGGTTGTGGCTCAGGGGTTAGAGTGCTGTCAAATGTGCAGAGGGAGGGGCAGGTTTGGTCCTTAGCGTTGAATAAACCTGTCCCCGTGCTGCACAGATGCAGTCCCAGCACTTGGAAATGAAAGCAGGTGGATCAGAGTTGACGATCAAGGGCATCTTCAGCTGCATAGCCAGCAAGAGGCCAGCCTTAAGGTCAACGTGAGACTGACAAAAAAAAAAAAAAAAAAAAAAAAAAAAGAAGAAGATTTCAGGTTCTGTCATTGTAAAAAACTTATTTGTGTTCATATATGTATGTATGTATGTATGTATGTATGTATGTCCCACAGCTGTCCTGTGACTACACATGGGCCATGGCACACCCTCACCACACACACTGTCAATCAATCAAATGTAAGTTTTAAGTTTGGTTTTGGGGGGGGTGTTGTGGGTTTTTGGGAGGGTTATATGTCTTGTTTGTTTGTTTGTTGGCCTGGGAGTTGTGGCACATACCTTTAACCCTAGCACCTGGGAAGCAGAGGCAGATGGAACCCTGAGTTTGAGGCCAGCCTGGTCTACAGAGGGTTCCAGGACAGCCAGGCCCACACAGAGAAAACCTTTCTTGGAAAAAAAGAGAGACAGAGAGAGAGTTTTATTTTTTCAGTTCAAGATGAACTGGAGCAGTAAGTGGTTTTCCAGCTGATGTCTGTGCCCATGTTGCCTGGGCCACCCACACTGGTCATACCCCACGAGCCTGCCTTTCTGAACATGAACATGAGAGTCCACTGTGCTCCATGCTTTAGACTGCATGTCCTGCAAATGATAAGACATGTATAAGGTGTGTATACATCATACTCACAGAACATCAAAGAATAGCTTTTCCCTAAGAGTCCTGCATGCTCTGCCTCTCTGTCCCCCCTGACTGCTACAGTCGCCCCCTGGTCCTGGCACTATCACACAGGTCTTCTTGACTCAGTAGCTTGTGTCCCCCCTACTGGGCAGTGCTCCGTTCTGTGGATGGACCACAGTTTGTTTATCCACTGTCTTCCTGGAGGGCTTCTCATTCGCTCCCAGGTTTTAAGGCTGAGATAACTATCCATGCCCCAGTTTTATGTGGACAAACGTGTTCAAATCTCTTAGGTAAAACCTGTAGTGACCAGATCATTGGCTCATACCGTAAGTGTGTGTCTATGTTTATAAGAAACTGGCAGTTATTTTCCAATGAGCCTACACTGTTTTGCAATGCCACCAGCAATGGATGAGGGCCTCTTCTGTCCATACCCTTGCCGGTACTGGGTATAGTAGTCAGCCTTTTAGAATGTCACTATTCTATCTGGCATCAATGACATCTCATTAAGTAGATATACAACTGCTTAATGATATACAACGATGGATGTTTGTTTTTTACACTTAATTATCATATGTATTTCTTTACCAAGACAAAGAACAGTTCCATTGTGCCATCTTGAGTGACCCTCTACTAGTTAATAAGCAATAGGAATGGCATATAAACGCTGTCCCTTCCTTACCCCTCAGACGGTGAGAGTACATGCTTGGACTTCCACACTGTCGCCCAGAGCCTCTCCATGCGATCCACAGGTCCAACTGCCCATTGTGGTGACTGATCCACAGAGTGTCCCTCCCTCCCACTTTGCTGGGCCCTGCCCCTCCCCCACACCTGCTACCGCTTGAATCCTGGTCTGCTCTGAAGAACCCAAGTTGAAGCAGTCTGGGTACAACAAGAACTCGGGATGCGAGGGCAGGACCTGGCCACGCAGGAGGAGGAGGGGAACATTTTACTTTGGGGCCAGGGAAGCGTTAAGGAGAAGATAGGCGAGAATATGGAGAAAGGGGCTGAGAATTCACCATTCACATTTTCCTCACCGTTAGAAGTGAGAGGAACAGAGGGGCACTCAGATGTTGGCTAGGGGAGGGCTCCACCAGTCAGGCAAACGGGGACCTGAGTTAGGTCCCCAGAACCCATGTGAAAAGCCAGGCGTTACACTGTATCATTATAATTCCAGCACTGGGGAAATGGAAACAGAGGGTCCCTGGAGCTCACTGGCCAGCTAGTGTGACCTTCTGGGGTTCCATGTCAGCGAGAGACCCTGGGTCAAAACATAACTACATAAACAAACATATAAATAAATGGTAAATCATGCCTGAGTCATGACAGCTGACACTGTCCTCTCTCTCTCTCTCTCTCTCTCACACACACACACACACACACCTGCACACATATATACTCTTGAACATACAAAATGCACATACTAACAAACAAGAAAAGGGTATTCAGATAGTACTAGGAGTCCCCCCAAAAACACAGAGAAGAGCCCTGTGTTCACCCTGTCCTCGTGGAGTAACAGTGGGAATCTGTCCTTGGCAGAAGGGGAGCCGGGGATAGTGAGGGAAACCATGGAGTGGGGTGGAATGTGTAGACTTTCCTACTTTTCCTATTTGTAGACACCGAATTCAGAGGCAGAGATGGCCTGGCACTTGCCTTGGGTCAGAGTCTGCAGTGTGTGAGAGCCTCATAGACATGCTTGATAGGCCAAAGCCACTGTTTTTAGCAGCAAGCCAGCAGGAAGCCCCACCTGGTCAGCTTGGCCCTGATTGCTCTTCAGTTCCTGCCTCTGACCTTACGAGCCATCCAAGGCAGGGTCTGCAAGAACCCTAGAAGCCCCTCTGGAGTCTCCATTGTCACTAAGCACAGGTTTTCCCACAGGAGTGGGACTCTTAAACCTTCATGCATCTGATAGATGCAGTACATCTAGCGATTGTATTAACTAGAAGACCATAAGGGATGTAGGTATGAAAGCTTAACAGTTTAGGTCGCTTCCCCATTGGAAAATTATCAAACCGACTTGATCAGCTATAAATAAAGGCAGATTGCATACAGGGGTGGGGGGGGGCAAACTGGTGAAGAGCATCCTTACCACCCAAGAGCCAGAGGGAAGGCTTGGAAGTCTTGCTGGATCCAGAGAACCCAGGCTCAAGATCTTCCAGCACCCATGTCAGGCAGCTCACAGCCCTGTAAACACAGGTCCAGGGGATTCAGCAGTCTCTCCTGGCCTCCTCAGATTAGACTCGGTCAGTAAAGTGCTTACCACCTGAGTTCAGAGCCTCAGCACCCACACAAAAAGTCTGGTTCAGTGTCCTGTACCTGCAGTAACCCCAGGACTAGAAAGACAGAGAGAAGATAACTGGGGTTTGTCAGCCAAAACATTTTACGTCATGAGAGACTGTCCCAAAAACTAAGGTGGAGAATAAGTGAAGAGACAGCTCAGTATCAATATCTGGACCCCAAATGCATATGAATACCTGTACATCAACACTTATGCACACCCATGAACACATACAACACACACACACAGACACACATACTCACACACAGAGAGACACACACAGACACACATACTCTCTCTCTCACACACACAGACACATACACAAACAGGTAGACTCACAGACACACATACTCACACACACACATAAACACACTCACAAATACTCACACACAGATACACACTCACACACACAGACACAAACACGTACACACACACACACACACACACACACACACACACACAGGATCATGAGTAATGGCTATAAAGTGTCAACCAGGAACCTGACCATAAGAGCTCAGAGACTGGTGACTGTTACACTGAGGTGACTGACACCTGATGGTCCCATTGGCTTTTGCTGTGATCAGGCAGGGGTGGCTAATCTTGGGGGGAGCAGAAGAAACCCCAAATCTTAGCTCTGTTGTTACTCTTTCAAACATTCTCAGTCCTAGCACAGCTGAAGAAGGTCCAGGATCCCATCAGATGGCCTTTCAGTTGGCTGGAGCGGTGGCTTGGCTCTGGAGTGCTACTTGATGAGAATTGTTAGGCCAGTCTGTCCTATGTCAGGCAGACAGATTGGGCCAGCCAAAATTGAAGAATGTGTCAGAGATAACCTGTACTGAGGTCTTGTTGGGGAGGAATTGACAGTCAGCACAACTAAGCCCAAATTAAACCTCAGCCAAGCCTGAACTCAGAGACCATTTGCATGCTGTCTCTTCTATTGGTTTAAATCCAGCACCTACAAAACCCATAAAACAGCAACAAAGACCACAACATACAGCCAAGTGGTTTCTTGCTGGCCTCCCACTACTAAAGGCAGCTTAGGAAGGCGTTTGACATATGTAGTATCTAGTCACTGGTGTTCATTAGGTTTGAGTGGAGCACAGGAATACTGAATTGTGAGGGGGAAGGGCTTGAGGAGAAATTTGCATACACATTACCATTAGGGTTAAAGACATTTAAATCCACATTACCCTCGACAGGCAGAATAATGAATGCACCATTATGGACCAGGCTTAGCGTGTATTGCCACTGCCTTTGGAGGGTTCAAGTCTTGTTCTGGGTGTAATATTTAGTGACTCATTTTTCCTCATGCATAGGATAATAGGCTTTAACTTTCCAAGCTTTCCTGCCAGCCCTCCCCCTGCTGAGCCATTATATTGAACTTGTAAGCAGGAAGCTCTGCCCAGCTCGCCCAGATTACCACGGCAATAGGCCCGCTGAGGGGCTGGTGTCAGGGTCAGTGTTAGCAAGGGAGCTGCTCCATCTTGGCATGCTGTTCTCATCTTATTAAATCCAGCTTTGTAGAAGCAGGGAGCCTGCCTCTCAGTCGCACCGGCTCCAGCCTGGTCCAACTGCTCCTGTCAGACAATACGAAGAGAGGAGCTACCACAGCTAATGGCAGGTGCTGCTTCCCCATGAAGAGGAAAAGTCAGAGGGGCTCTTATTAGGAGGGTGACTTCATGAGCCAGCGAGAGCGTGTTTTATTTTACTCTTCTAGACGCGTCTCTGAGTCCAAGACCTGATGCAGAGAGCCCAGGGCTTCAGGGAAATGAAGCAAATGCCCTCCCTTTTAGTAGTAGCCGAGTTTTAGGGCATACAAATTGAAGGTCGGCTATCAAGTTTCAGGCGTCAAGTTCTTGTGGGTCTTTCTGTTTCTAAAGTACGTTTTCATTAATTCTTTGAGAATTAGTTGATGAAGGCATGCAGTACATTTTAATCATAGTCATTCCCTCCATCCCCTAACGCCTCCCAGGTCCACCTCCCATTCTCCCACCCCTCCTAAATTCTTATCTTTACTTTTTAAAAAATACTTATCAAGTCCAGTTTTTGCTGCCCAGAAGTCAGGAGTGTTGGGCCAGTTAGTGGATCTTTCTTAAATCCCAGAGTTAACAGTAACCTGCCGTAACTCTTCATTTTAGCATAGCAAGTTGGTGGCAGGGTGTCTACAGATGCAGATGCCAAAATGAAAGGATCATAGCCTGGAATAAGTAATTGTTAGGGCCCGGGAGTCTCCGTGGTCACTCCAAACATCTGCCTTCATGTATGTTCTGGTTACACATTGCTGCAGAATAAACCACACTCGGCAGCTGGAAATGTCAGCCATTGTTATTGGTTTGGAGTGAAATGTCCTGCAGGGACTTAAGTGTGAACACCGTGTTTTCCCAATAGGTGGAGCTGTTTAGGGAGGCTTCTGGGCGGCGGTACCCTTCATTGGGAGAGGTGGGACCATAGGGCAGTAGAGGCGGGGTTTAATGGCTTGCGCTTCACTCCTCTGCTTCCTGGTTGGTACCACACTGCAGGAAGCTACCTCAGACCCTCACCACCATGCCTTCCTATCAGTGATGGACCGGGGCCTCTCAAACCCCGAGACAAAATAAAACTTCCTTAAGTTACTTCTGTCAGTAACAAAAAAGTGGTCAATGCCACCATCTTCTCTCTGCGAGCTGGTAACTAAGAGTGATAACGGAAGAGTTAGGCTGCCCTAAGCCTCAGCAGAGACTGGTCTGTCACGCAGGCTCAATTCTGCAGCTGTGCTCACATTGTGGATGAGGCGGAGACACCCAAAATTCTCTGGAAAGTCTCACTGGGGCTGCTCAGTGGCTGAGTGAGTCCAAACCCACAGGTGAGAGAGCCAGCTCCTCTGACCTTTACATACTGTGACATGTGTGAGCCAAGCACACCCACCAAACACACCCGTCATACACACATACGTACCCCATACACACACCAATACATACACACCATACACAGACATCATATTTACTCCATACACAGACGTATGCACATACACACATCACGTACACATATGTAAGATTAAAAAATTTAAAATCTCACTAGCATCTTAGTAAGGACGGGTGGATCCTCAGCCGGTGGGGAAGGTTATTGGACCTATCTCCACCTCTCCCTCCCCCCCCCCCGCTATGATGCCCCCTAAGATCCTTCTTGTCACGTGACTTCATACCTGACTTTGTGACTTCAGGCTGATGATCTCAGAAGCCTAGGCCTTGGGTACTCAAGAAACAGAGGATCAGGAGGAAGGGACGCTGAGAGACGCAGGGAACCAGGAGCGGGGATCGCCTTGGACCTAAGTATCCATAGTCTGTGATATTGAGGAGTCAGTCCTGAGTCGCGGGGTGTGCACCCTAGATCCCACGAAGGTCCCTATTGCTGAAACCCCTTCCCTGGGGGAAATGTATACCCTTCCTACTGAGGTCCCAATGACAAATCAAGGTGCAATTCCACCACAGCTCACTCTGGAGAACTAATGAAACTACCCCTGTAGAGCTGAGCCCAGGCTTTAGCTACAAGAGAGGGTGGGTCTTTACCAGCCTGGGAGAGGCGTCCCCATGGCTGCACAGGTAAAGCACCCTCCCCTAGTCCTTCACCAGCCCCTCCCTGAGGCCTCCCTGAGGTTAGGGCAGCATTACAACCGTGGTAGGGAATGGCTGGACACCACGGTGAGGTCTCATGACCCTCCCTGTCCCTCTGTGACGGGACAATCAGAAAGCGCAGCCCACCTCCCCCAGAGTATTTGGCTTGAAGGATAGTCCTGGGTAACCCTCGCTGATAGGTAGAGATTCACCGTACTCCACCAACATCCTCATCCATGTGTGCCCCGTGCTGCCTCACATTTTACTGGGATGCAGGTGAGTGCTTGCTGGATCGCCCGTTCAACACAGATCCAGTAGGAAATGGCTTTCCTGGTGGGTTGTTGACTGATGTAGCTGTGGTGCCTCGAATCTCTTACCCTCACCCCTTCCCTCCTAACTTCCTCCCTCCCTCCTCCCTCTCTATCCTCTCCCTCCTCCCTCTCTATCCTCTCCCTCCTCCTTCTCTTTCCTCTCCTCCCTCCTCCCTCTCCTTCCCTCCTCCCTCCTCCCTCTCTCTATCCTTCCCTCCTCCCTCTCTCTTTCATTCCCTCCTCCCTCCTCCCTCTCTATCCTTCCCTCCTCCCTCTCTCTTTCATTCCCTCCTCCCTCCTCCCTCTCTATCCTTCCCTCCTCCCTCTCTTTCCTTCCCTCCTCCCTCCTCCCTCTCTCTTTCCTTCCCTCCTCCCTCCTCCCTCTCTTTCCTTCCCTCCTCCCTCTCTTTCCTTCCATCCTCCCTCCTCCCTCTCTTTCCTTCCCTCCTCCCTCCTCCCTCTCTTTCCTTCCATCCTCCCTCCTCCCTCTCTTTCCTTCCCTCCTCCCTCTCTTTCCTTCCCTCCTCCCTCCTCCCTCTCTCTTTCCTTCCCTCCTCCCTCCTCCCTCTCTTTCCTTCCATCCTCCCTCCTCCCTCTCTTTCCTTCCATCCTCCCTCCTCCCTCTCTTTCCTTCCATCCCTCTCTCCCCTCCCCTTTCGTCCCCATTCCCTTCATTCTTTTCTGTACCCCTCCTCCTTTTCCCCTCCTTCCTTCCTCCCTCTCCCCTCCCACTCCCTTCAGCATTCAGT
Organism: Phodopus roborovskii; assembly: GCF_943737965.1. Classification (NCBI taxonomy): domain Eukaryota; kingdom Metazoa; phylum Chordata; class Mammalia; order Rodentia; family Cricetidae; genus Phodopus; species Phodopus roborovskii. The sequence continues at coordinate 6,435,992 of NW_026125295.1, forward strand.
GTGTTTTCATTTAGACACTGATGAACCAGCCTGCCTCCATCTTAGGCTTGAAAGCAGCTTATAGTAAAAACAAACTAGGTTCATTCCTGTTTAGGATTAAACCCTGTTTCCCAAGGACTGGGCTGTGCTCCAGCTGTACCTACAAATGGTCCTACTGCCTGTCCCAGGAATGGCAGTTGTGTCTTTATTTCCAATGGCCTTTATGGCCAACTTGTTAGGCTTATGGTCTGCTTCTGTAACCTATTTGCCTCCCAAATCTCCCGAGCTTTAAAACCTTACCTTCTGCACATCCAGTGCTGACCTCTTGAACCCTGCCTTAGGGGAGGCAGCCTGTGTACAGGAATAAAAAGCTTGCTTTAGTTACTATGGCCATGATGACTTGGCTTGGTGATCATTCTCTTTAAATATTTTGCCGTGCTTGCTTTGAAGCCCTTGAAAGTTTGTTTTACTCCCTATGTGGGCAGGGAACGGTGCTAGGAGTCTCTGTGTAAAGGGTTAAAACAGAGGAAACCCCTGCGTGCTCTCTCCCCTGCTTTCCCTCCCTTCTCCCAGGAGCAGATTACTCTAAACTTGGAGTCTAGAATTGTGGTTATAGCCACGTTTTTTAGGCTTTCAGTGTTTGCGTAGCAGTATTGCTTCTGGAGTATCTCTCTATGCTCTGTCACTCTGTAAGATGCTCGTATTCCATGTGTCCTACTTCTCATCTCAGACAGAACAGGGTTCGCTTCTGAACCCTCAGTGTTGACCCATGTGACTCTCATCCAGTGAAGTTAGTGCTGTGGATGTCGTAATAGTCACTGGCTTTTCTGAAGAAGGAGCAGCTTACTGATTGTAACTTTTTCCTATAACAAAATAGACAGAAAGATAAATGATAGATGGATAGATATAGATAGATGATAGATACATAGATGATAGATGATCGATAGATATGATAGATGATAGATAGATGATAGAAAGATAGATGATAGATAGATGATAGATAATAGGTAGATACATAGATGATAGATAGATGATAGATAGATGGATAGAAGATAGATAGATACATAGATAGATATATAGATAGATGATCGATAGATATGATAGACTATAGACAGATGATAGGTAGATAGATGATATATAGAAGATGATAGATAGATGATAGATGGATGGATAATAGACAGATAGGTAAATGATAGATATGATAGATGATAGGTAGGTAGAAGACAGATGACAGATGAATAGATAGATAGATGAATGGATGGATGGATAGATGGATAGATGGATAGATGATAGGTGATAGATAGATGATAGATAGATACATAACATAAATGATAGAAAAATAGAAGGTAGATGATGGATGGATAGATAGATGAATAGATGGATAGATGGATGGATGGATGGATAGATGGATAGATAGATATACTTTCAAGAATCCAGTTCTCTTCTACCAAGCAATACATGTAAGAGGTTTACAAAACAAAAAGAAAGAAAAAGAAAAACGTAAAATTTTACATGGATTTGGATTTCTATTATTTTAGAAACGATTTTCTTTAAAAAGAAAAAAAGAAGTCATTGAGATCAGTATAAACTAAAATTGAATTCATTGCTCCTATTTTTATTGAATAGATACCTTTAAATTCAGTTTTAATTTCTAATTTAATGAATGCTAATAAACAAAACTTACATAAACAAACCCCTTTAAGTATCCTCACTGATTAAGAATTATAAAGCTGGTGAGATGGTCAGTGGTTAAAGGCATTTGCTGCTAAGTCTGACAACCCAAATTCAGCCCTGGAGACCTACACGGATGAAGGGAAAGGGACTCCCTTGAGTTGTCCTCTGACCTCCATATACATGCAGCATGCACATTATTTAATGTAAATTTTAACCAAACAATACAAAAGATTCTTGAGACCAAAATGTTGGGGCATCTTTACACATTTTGTAGAGCAGACTGTGAATGTGTGCCTGAGGAAGTTTCCTCTTCTCTTGAACAATACTGTAAGTCCATCTTTCAGCTCAGGGGTACATGTATTTAACTTTTGAAGAAAAGTAGTTAAATGATTCAGTGATTCCTTTCACCTATGAGAGGTCTACACATTCCACCGGGGATTTTTATGTTTTTAAATTTTTGTTCTTTAACGTGTGTGTGTGTGTGTGTATGTGTGTGTGTGTGTGTGTGTGTGTGTGTACTTGGCGCTGGAATTAAGGGTGGCTGTGAGCAGCCCCACAAAGGTCCCAGGATCCTCTGCGGGCTCAGTACACACTTCTAACTGTTGATCCCTTCTCACAAGCCCCTTTGTTCAGTGTTCAAAACTTTCACAGGGCCGTGGAGAGGGGAGGGGTTATGAGGCCATAGTGTACATGTGAAAGTCAAGGAGAACTTGCAGGAGCCTGTTTTCTCCCTCCATTGTGTGGGTCTCAGGCATTGACTTTAGGCTTGGTGGCACAATTCTCTGCCCAGCCATCTCACCAGCCCCCACATTTGTCTTCCTGTCCCCCACCTCCAGTGACCCGATGGCCTGGGAGCTTTGAGAGTGCTCACTGTGATGAGAATGTTGAGGCATGCAGTGTAAGATTCCCACTGGAAGTCACATGTAACACAGACTGGACAGTTCTTCCCCAGAGCCCATACTTGATACACTAGGGAGGAACTCAGCCGCCTCCTCACGTCTCACCACCCTCTCTGTCCAAGTAACTGAGCTGTGAGGACGCAGCAGACGGCCATGCTCCATCTTGGATAAAGGAAACCCCAATCTTGATGCTGTGTTCCATAGTTTTATGTCAACTTGACACAAGCTAAAGTCCTATGAGAGGAGGGAACCTCAATCAAGAAAAACGCCTCCATAAGATTGGGCTGTAGGTAAACCCGTAAGGCATTTTCTTAATTAGTGACTGACCAGGTAGGGCCTAGCTCATTGTAGCTGGGGCCACCCCCCCCCCAGACTGGTGCTCCCGGGTTCTATAAGAAAGCAGACTGAGAAAGCCAGGGAAGCAAGCCAGTGAGCAGCCCCCTCCATGGCCTCTGCATCAGCTCCTGCATCCAGGTTCCCGCCCTGTTTGAGTTCTTCTCTTGACTTCCTTTGATAATGAATAGTGTGGTGGTTTGAATGAAAATGACCCCTGCAGAGTCACAGAGAGTGACACTATTAAGAGGTATAGTATTGTTAGGTGTGACCTTGATGGGAGAAGTGTGTCACTGGGGGTGGGCTTTGAGGGTTCAGGTGTGCAAGGCAGCCCAGTGTCACTCTCTCTTCGTGCTGTCTGCCAACCAGACATAAAACGCTTGGCTACCTCTCCAGCACCATGTCTGCCTGTGTCTAGCCATGCTCTCCACCATGACAATGAACTAGACCTCTGGACTGTAAGCCAGCTTCAATGAGATGGTTTCCTTTGTAAGAGTTGCCGTGGTCATGGTGTCTCTTCCCAGCCATAGAAACCTAACTAATATAGTGATATGGAAGTGTAAGCTAAATAAACCCTTGCCTTAACAATTGCTTTTTGGACATGGTGTTTAATCATAGCAATCAATAACCCAAACTAAGACAACGCTTGTCTCTATTTTCACCCACGGGACAAAGAAACTATGACAGAAGTCCCTGTCATGCTAATATACAAGAGAACGATGAAAAGGACCCATTTCCACATCAGAAAGTAGATACCCTGCATGATGCTAAGCTGATGAGATGCTGACGTCACAAGAGCATCGTCCCCCTCGGGTCTCATCCTTCAGACATGCTCCTCCCAGCTCTCTGTGAATTGGCAGGAGCATTAACCCTGGTGCCTCTCAGATGCTAAATCGGGGTTAAAGAATGACAGAGAAAACAGAAAAGAATGGATTTTTTTTTTTAAGTAGTAGTTGTGGGGGGGGGGTGGGGAGAGGGAGAAGAGAAAGCTAATTTCTTTATAGTATGGGTCTGGTCTAACCCATGCAAGTAGAAACAATTATAACTTCCTTTCTCCTCAGACCAAAAAGGTGTCTGTACCCTTGTGGGCCTGTTAAGAGTTGAACAGCTGGGAAGGAAGGTGATGCCCAAAGCGTGTTGTTAGTAATCTGTTATTCTCTTTTCCATCTCAGTTCCTCTCCCTTAAGTGAGTTTGTTGCTATAACAGTAGCAAATGGGTAGCCCCTCCCTGGCAAAATCAAACCAAACCAAGCAAAACAGTAACCATATTTTTTTAAAAAAAATACTCCCTCGACTTTTGTTGAATCGGAGAAAGACAGTCTCAAGCAGTGTAAACACAAAAGGCAGAATGAGTTTTTGACAAGAGCTATGCAGCCTAACCCTGGTACTCACTGCTTCTCACCTCCTTAATAACCCACAAACTCAATCCTTCTCACAGAGAACCCAGCAGTCACACCCCACTTCTCCACCAAGAGTTCCTAGCCAAGAGCTGTAATGAGGCCCCCCGGAGGGCTGGCTGCCATTGTGCTCATTGAAGATGTCACGCATGTGCTGAGCCAGCCTTGTCAACATGAGCATGAGCGTCTCTCCGGACACAGTTCACAGGGTGATTCAGCACACTTGCATCTTTTTTTCTTTTTCTTTTTTCTTCCTTTTTTTTTTTTTCAATTAATCCTCTCTCCCAAGAAATGTGCTAATCTGTACTGGGCCCCCTTGTCACTGGTGTGAATTATCTGCGGTTTAGCATCCCTGAAAGCATTTTACATGTTCATAAAATGTCACCGTTTAACTGTGGAGTGTTAGCCCAGAGCAAAAGGCTGGGAGGTGGGTCCGAGACCAAAATTAACTCATCGTGTTTCCAGCAAACCAAATAGGTAAATTATGGTAGACTGATGGTTATACCACATACCGTATGAAGCCATGGGGTTTCGGATTCATTTAAATGAAAGTAAGTTATTCACAGTACGTAGAGATAAAAAGCATGTCTGGTTTCAGTATGGGAGCTGGAAAGGTGGCTCGGTGTCTGAGAGCACTCGCTGATCTTCCAGAGCACCTGAGTTTGGTTCCCAGCACCTCACGTCACTGTATTACCCCATTTTGGATCTGTAGAACAGCCGAGTACCCTCAGGTTCACGTTACCAACTGCGCCATCTCCCCAGTCCACGTCAGCGTGTCTTTATCCCCCCTCTCCCTTTGAGTGCAGCACGAACAGTGAGGAAAATGTAAACATGTATGTATGTCTCATGGGCGGCGCATGCACACAAGTGTGCTGGCGTGTGTGCCTGTGTACTCCTGTGGGGATGCCCACGCCTCACTCCTAGCAGGGTGCTCTGGGTCAGACACAGCGCTAATGCTTGAGGGCAAGCACTCTTACTCACTCGGCTGTCTCCCCAGCCCAGCCCGTCCTCACGTGTTCACAATACCGCCACCAGCGTCACGGGATTACCGTGGATGTGCAACCCATCTCGTATAAAGAAAACATTATTTAGTGGATGAGATGCAGCCACAATGACGTTTGCCCCAGTTTTCCTCTTCGTTTCTTCCACCCAGGGAAGCATTTTGTGTTCTTAGCAGTTGGGACACACAGTTCACTCTCAACAACGATCACTGACTTAAATACACGACTGAAAGATTACCCTGTCAGGACTGATACCGTTGTGGAGGGACCCATAGGGCATCACCCTCTCTGAGGAGCTTTACGTAGTTAATGGTTGCTAGAGAGGGCAGTCCTATTCCTGACTGGTGTGGCCACCGCTTAGTCGTCCTCAAAGAAACAATCCCTCACCTGTCCTCACACAGGCAACCCTCATTAATAAGTACAGTGGGCCACAGGGGTAATGGAAGGCATGAAGGTGGGAGGGGCTAGGAAGAAGGGGCTCTGTGGGAGGGGAGGGGGTGTGATCAAAGCAAAGGGTAAAGCTAACTGAGTTCATGTATCTCCCTACAGTGGTGGGGTTGTGGGAGCGTGTGGCCACGTTCAGGTTCCTTGTGGCACTTGGGGATCTGAACTCGGGACATCATAGCCTCTTAGCAAGCCCTCTCACTCACTGAACCAATGCCAACCCCCATCATTGCTACTTTTATGGCTAACTTTACCACAGTCATGTGCCTTACGCATAAGAACTTAACAAATCCAAAGAATGAACAGTCTTTCTACAAGGTTGCCATGTTCTATTTAAAGCAAGGAACGTCACCTGTCTAAATACAGATCAGGTCTGCCTCAGCAAGGTGGTGAGTGTGACATCTACCCATAGAGGGTAAGGAAGCCGAAGGTGACTCTGGCTTTAACTGTTCTTGTTCGGGATCTCATTTTCTAACTAAACACTCTCCCCATAGTCCTCCATAGAGGAAGAGACAACTTCTGAAATCCGAGGGACAGGGTGAATAGAGGGGACTCTGTAAGGACCCACCTCATGCCCACAACCCTTATCACCAGCAAGTCATTTTCTAATTGATATGTCTTCATCCACACAACCCCGATTTATAGCGCCGTACGGCCGCACGGGCAGTGTGTTATTTTTAGAAGAGAGCGGTATATAATGGGGGGGTGCAAGTGAGAGAAAAATGGAACAGACAATTGCTTTGGGGGACGGCGCAGATTAGTACATCATTGCAGACTAACAAAGTGCTAATTGCCCCTTTTGACCACAGGCCCAGTTTACAAAGCTTGTGCACAAATGTGCTCCGTGCACTAAATTACAAAACTAACGCTGCATTATTTCTCAGTACAGCTTGCAAATTCTTGTAGGGCAGGATGTATTAGCATTCATTAAGTCAGAGGGACAGGGCGAGGGAGGGGGAGAGGGGGTGGGACGGAGAGAGGGAGAGAGACAGAGACAGGGCGATAGAGAGAGAGGGGCACAGAGCAGACAAATGCCACTCTTGTTCTCGGACTGCACCAGTCAAAGAAGACAGCATCTACTTTCTAGACTTGGGTTTGGACAACACTGTTTCAAATCAGCCATGCAGCCATGGATAGAAAGTTGGAATTTAACAGCTAAAATGATAAGCTAGCATTATGTTAGCCATCATGTGCTCTGTCGTATTCGTGTGTGTGTGTGTGTGTGTGTGTGTGTGTGTGAGTGAACAAGTCAAGTAACAATTCCCCCAACCGGAGGATTGTTCCAAAGGACAGGGGGGGTTTCATCCCCAGGAAGCAGGAACCTGTGTGCTGCAGGGCTCACCTTCTTATTCTGTGTGGGAAAATGTCTGTGAGACAGCTCCTAAGCATCCCAGTAAAGAATGTGCTGAGACAGCTATTAGATATACAAATGTTAGCCCCTCAGAAGACCTTAGGACCAATTCCATCATTTCACGGACATTCGTTGAGTGACCATTTATGAACTAAACCCAAGAGGTGTAGCTGCATTCTTTTTTATTCGTGTTTTTTTTTTTTAGTTTTTCCTTTTTTATTGGCATATATTAATTATACAGAACTATAGATTTTATTACAAATGTTCATGTCAGATATATGTCATATATATTGCCTTAGTTATTTTTCTGTTGCTGTGACAAAATATCATGACCAAGATAACTTATCAAAATGAGTTTAATTTGGCTTATGATTTTAGAGCATCAGAGTCTATGATCTAAAAGTAGGAGGCAGAGAGAGAGTCATACTGGGAATGGCGTGAAGTGAGTGACACAGCTCCTGCAGTGAAGCCACCCCTCCTGATCCTCTCCAAACAGCCCCGCCAGCTGGGGACCAAGCATTCAATTACACATGAGCCTATGGGACCATTCCCATGCAAGCTTCCACACGTCATCCTCGTCTGTAATGTACTTCCCCCTGCTCCCTTGTCCTCTCTTGAGTCTCACTTTCTGCTTGTCCCCATCCTCTTTCCAGATGGTTCTGAACCATCTCTCCACCCCTGCACGTTTGTCTTTGAGTCTGGCTTCTTTTTCTTAGCATGATTTCCAAACCCATCCATTTCCCTGTGAACACCACCGATGTCACCTTTCCTTGAACCCGAATATGCTCTGCTGTGCGTGTAGGCCACATGCTTCCCTCACGAGTCACTGGTGAACACCTGGGCAGGCTGGCAGCAGCTTTTCTGCAGTGCCTGGGGCTACAGTGACCACAGGTGTGTGGGCATCTGTGAACTGACTTGTTCCCTTCAGGCATATTCCCAGGAGTGGTGTAGCTACGCTCCTAGTTCAATTTAGTTTAGTTTTAGGAAGCACTGTACTGATGGCGACTGGGCATTTCCTGAATTGATGTACAGAGTGCCTTTCCTCTGTGTCCTTGCCAACATTTGTGGTTTTCTTAGCATGAGCCGTTCTGTGATGGGATGGAGCCTCTTTGTAGCTTTGATTTGCATGCCAAGGCTAAGGATGCTTATTATAAAAATGATGAAGATGTATCCCAGTGGCCACTCTTTGTTGTCCGTTTGACTACATCTTGAATTAACTAAAAACCCAAACTACTAGGCACATGTGTGAGGGATTTTTAGTGAACTGAGCTATCTGATGAAGGGAGACCCACCCTTAGTGAACTGAGCTATCTGATAGATGAAGGGAGACCCACCCTTAGTGAACTGAGCTATCTGATGGAGACCCACCCTTAGTGAACTGAGCTATCTGATAGATGAAGGGAGACCCACCCTTAGTGAACTGAGCTATCTGATGAAGGGAGACTCCACCCTTAGTGAACTGAGCTATCTGATGGAGACCCCACCCTTAGTGAACTGAGCTATCTGATGGATGAAGGGAGACCCACCCTAGACCCACCCTAGACCCACCCTAGACCCACCCTAGATGTGGGCCACACCTTCTCCTGTCAGCCTATATGGAGAACACAGAAGAAAGAACTTTTGCTCTTGGCCTGCTTGCCCACACTCTTGCTGACAAGTCCGTTTCTTCACTGATATACGAAGCGCTTTTTCAGGATTCTAACATACACTGAAGACCAGCCAAGACATGCAGCCTTGTGGACAGAACAACTACTGTATTCACGGCTTTCTGTCAGTAGACAGATGCTGTTGTATTGGCTGGGCCACAGTCTATAAGCCACTCTAATAAATCCCCTCTGTGTGTGTGTGTGTGTGTGTGTGTGTGTGTATTCTAGTCTCATTCATATGTGTATATGTATGTATATGCATACATGCATGCATCATGTGTGTATATATTCATTCTATCAGTTCTGTTCCTCTAGAGAACCCTGACTAATAAATAATGCGTTTGTTAGTGACTTGTACCGTGACTAATAATGCATTTGTTAGTGACTTGTACCGTGACTAATAATGTGTTTGTTAGTGACTTGTCCATTTTTTAAGAACTGTTCGCTTGCTGCTTATTTATTGACTGGGTTGTTTGCCCTTTGGTGTTTAATGCCCAAAGTTTTCTCCCATCGCCAGGCTGTCCCTTCACTCTGTAATTGTTTCTTTGACCACACAGAGGCTTCTAAAAGTGATGCCATCTCAGTCCGTCCTTTGTATTGCTTAGTAGTTGTTGAGGCATTCAGAGTCTGCCTCTATGCGGCATTCCCTTTATGTTCTCCTCTAATCGGGCATGTGATCCTTCCGCCATTTGTTGAAGAGGCTGTCTTTTTTTTTTTTTTTTTTTTTTTTTTTTTCCAGTGTCTGTTTTCAGCCCTCTTGCCCAAAATTAAATTGTCGCTGTGTTGATACGGGGCCCTCTATTTTATTCCGTTGGTCTACATGGCTAGTTCTCTGCCTGTACTGCTGTCTCTGTGACTATGACTCTGCAGTATAGTTTGAGGTCAAATATAGCATCTTTAGCTCTCAGTTTAGAATTTAGTTTGGCTATTTTTGGTCCTTTAAGAGTGTTTTTCTAGTTCTGTGAAGAATGACATCAGAATTTCAATTGGAAATTGGGTTGAATCTGTACTTCCAGTAATCTAGTCATTGTCACCCTATTAATTCTTCCAATCCATGAGCATAGAAAGGGTCTTTCAACCCTCTGAGTAGTGTCTTACTTTGTTTCTTTCTTCAGGGTTTTTGACTTTTTGTATAGAGGTCTCTCACCTCACTGGTTAGGATTAGCCCTTTTTGTTGTTAGTTGTTTGTTTCCTTTTGTTTCGTTTTGTTTTGTTTTAGAGGCTATAGTGAAGCAGATTGTTTTTCTTGATTTATTTCTCAGATTATTTATTATTGCTATATAAAAAGGCTACTGACTTTTTCATGTTCTTTTTGTACCCTGTTACTCAACTGAAAGAACTGAACAGTTCTAATAGTTTTCTGGTGGGGGATTATTCAGGGTCTTCCAGGTGAAGGATCATGCCATCTGCAATGGTGATAATTTTGCTCCTCCCTTTCCTATTTATATCCCCTTTATTTCTCTTATTGTCTTGGCTAAGATTTTAAGCACTAATGGAGACCATGAAGACAGGCACACTCTTATTTTGTTCCTCACCTTACTGGGTGACTGCTGTCCTCTAGGGAGACCTAAAGGTGTGTAGATGAAACCCTATAGTTTCAATGACTCTGAGTTGTTTTACTAGCATGCACATCAACCCTCAGGAACAGAGGACATGTGGGGGAAAAGAAGTCAAACATGTTTATATTTGGGGAGTGATGGAAAGCGAACAGGAAGGTACAGGTGTTTACCATATGTGAAGTGGTTTCCAGGAGTTCCGTCATGGATAGCTGCTGACTAAAGCTGTTGGACAGGATCACTATCCATCCACCCTGTGGCTCAGCTCTGGGCAGTTGGGGCTGAATTTGAAAGGGTGACTGAAACATTGACTCTGTGAAATAAAGTGACACCTTCTCCAACCCAGCGCCATCTTTATTCTCTTCCAAATGCTGTGGACCAGTACTTTGGGGACCAGTACTTTGGGGAAAAAGACTACCACTTTCAAAGAAAACTGAACCAAGTTTCAGTTAACAGTAGAAAGAAGCATGAAGCATGCATGGCTTGATTTTCAGAGGTCACATTAGGATATTGTTGGGAAGGCTTATTGTTATGAATTTAACTTTTTCTTTTCAAATACTTTGTATGTCTGTGTGTATGTGTATGTGCACATGTGTGCAGATGTGTGCAGAAGCCAGAGAAGACATTGGAGCTGGAATTACAAGCAGTTATGAGCCTTTCAGTGTGGGTCCCAAGAACAAACTCAAGTCCTCCAGAAGGGGGGAGCAAGTGCTCTTTGACCACTGAGCCTTCATCCCAGCCCATGAGTAGAACTTTGTAAAGCCGGGCTTTATTCACGACCAAGAGAGCCCGCTGTGGCTTGAGAGAGAAATGTGGGCTTGTTTCTAGTTTACTACATATCCAGGACATGGTGTTATGCTTCATGACTATTATCTAAAGCTCAGATGTAAAGATTGCATATGAGGCAGAGCAGAAAGCAGGCCCTGCAGCATCAGACATTGTACTTAAATGTATTTCTGGAAAACTGAAAAGGCCATGTTGGAGTTGAAAAACTAGGAAAAGTTGAGTGTTATACATAGGAACTGAGCCATTCTATTGTTTGATTTGAGATTTTTGTCATTATTTGTTTGTTGAGATGGGAATCTCATGTAGCCTAGGCTGGCCTCAAACTCACTACATACCTGATGACCTTGTGTTTTCTGATCCTCCTGCCTCCTCCTCCTCCTGAGTGCTGGAATTAGAGGCATACACCACCTTGCTGTGGAGGGGACTCAGGGTCTCCTGAACGCTAGGCAAGCACTCCAGCCATTGAACTACATCCCCACCTTTGACTTAGATTTTAAAAGAACAATTTAGAAGTCAGTGTATCATGAAGTCGTGTTTCTTTCTTTGTCTTTGAAAGCAGGAGAGGAGCAAGCAGAGAGGTCGAAGCTTTCACCTTCCGTTTCCTTGCAAGTAATGTCTATTCTTGTTTTTATGTGATTCCAGTTTTGTTTTTCTTTATAACCAGGTCTTGAGTTGGAAGGATTAAATATCTTTAAAAAGAAAATAGCAAGATATCTGAATATTTGTAATCACAAATATTTGTAATCACTGTCTGCTGGGGTCCCTGAACAATATTACCTGGCCAAGGGTGCCAAGATAGTCTGGGTTTATGATGTGATTGCACTGGGCATAGAGCCACAGCCGCATGTCAGAGGTGAACATGCTAAGATCTGTCGCAAGAATTGCACATGTGGACAGGAGACATGACACTGGGTTGGCTTTTCTTGTACCTGAGCTTCCCCTGAATTGACTCTTTTTGCTCAAGTTCTTGGTGCTTTTAACGCCATTCTGAAAATTCCCAACTGTAGTGAAAGCAAATGGGGGGAGGGGCTTCTGTCTCAGTGACCTCCCTGATTGTCTTCCTTTGTCTGGTGAGTGGCCCTCATGCCAAGCTGATGCTAAGCTGTCACTTCGGGCTTGTTAGTCAAATTATGGTGATTAATGCAAACAGCCAACATGAACTTTGAGCTGTTCAGATGCTCCACAACCCACGTGCTGGCAGGGTGCCATCCTTCTACATTTCCTAAGTGACTCAGACACCTTTCAACACCAAGGAAGCTCTTCCTCGAGCACAGAGCCCTATGACTCGTAACTGACTCAGACACCTTTCAAAAGCCAAAGACAGCTTCCTGGTCTTTGATATGAATGTGATGGCCACGGTCCTCTCAGAAGGTAACCTTAATGAGATGTTGGAAAACACATGGCTTCAGGGGGGAGGGCTGTCCTCTCACAGCCCCTCCCACAGGCAGGAGGCTTTTCCTTCCTGGAGGTTTGGAAGCACATTGGAGCCTGCATTGGCCTTCCTCCTCGTGTGGGCATTTCCTCTAAGTGGGCTCTATACTTTAGTTAGTGTATATCCATTGTACACAGTGTCAGTGCCCTCCATATTCTTTCAAGTCTTTCGTGCATTTGAAAATTCACACCATCTCCCTCTTTTTCTTCTCCCATCCCCCACCTTAGTCTCCCCTCTTTCCTTACCCTAGTCTCCCTTCTGCTTTCCTTCATACGGGCTTGTGTGTATACACACATGGTATGTGACAAATGTCATATATATGCCCTCTGCCTCTATAAAGAATGCTGTGAATCACCAATGAGTGAAAAATACAGTATTTGTCCTGTATATGATTTGTTTCACTTACTTTGATGACCTCCAGTTGCATAAATTTCCTGCTTTGAGGCCGAGTAAAATCGCATTGTGTTTTTTTAAGCCAAAAATTATAACTTCCATGTGACCCAACCATACTGCATCTAGGAGTATACCCAAAGGTTACATCAATGTTCACTGTAACACTTTCTCAGCAATCAAATAATAGGATCAGCTGAGGTGTCTGTCAAGTGGGTCGGCTTTCACACAGCAAAGAGCCACCAGCATTCTGCTGTGCCTTCCACACAAGAAGAATACCCACGTGTGCCTGTCGCTTTCTTACCTGGAAGCAGATGCTTTGCAGATTGATAAGATAAAGAAATAGTATGATATTTAGAACTTTGAAGCTTTCTCTAGAACCATGAAGAGTGTTTATGGCATCATAATAAAAGCAGAGAATGTGACACTCAACATTCTGACCTAACGTGAACTTTGGGCTCTTGCCAAAAGGGTTTTCCTGTAGTTCAAGAAGCCAACTATGACACCAATGTTCCATCAATACAAACCGAAGTTTTTTTGTTTTTTTTCTTAACTGGGGTATACCCTGTGAAATAAGCTCCCACAACACACACCACTCTACAAGTTGATAAAGTGGGTTCAGCGGGGTCAGCTCATGAAAGCTTCGATGCCATTGGTCTGTCTCACTTCCAGCTGTTTATTACTGATGTCCATCTACCAAGATCCAAAGTCTTAGCTTCCTATTCTGTCCCTGTTATTCACACTCCCTCAATCATGATCTGTCAGTGACACCATCATAGGGAAGCAAGACTGTGAAACATGGTGTCGGCTTGTCCCAGTGGAGACATATAGCCCATGGGTTACCGTGGGCATGTGGGTTCCAGATGCAGATTATCTGAGGATGAGCTAATGTGCACATTTCATGACAGTTTCTGTTTAAGTAAAATCAGATTTTTTTTGAGAAGTTTCATTTTTACTTAGAGTAAAATCCACTTTTAAATATTCTTGTCATTTTGACAGTCATGCCATCATAGTCATTATCAGTATATGGAAGACACTACTTTAAAATGTTCCTCTTACCACGTGTCGAAGCTCTCAGCCCTAGAAGTCTGATTTCTTTTCTCTACGCTCTTGCCCCTTCTAGAATGTCATACATGGACTGTATTCGAGTATATCCGTATAATTGTATGTGTCAATGACTCATTTACAAATTTTATTTCATTTGGTTTTTATTTATTTTGTGTATGGGTTTTTGGGATTGCCACAAGGTACCCGTGGAGGGCAAAGGACAGCCTGCCAGAGTCAGCTCTCTCCCTCCACTGTGTGCATTGAATTCAGGTCGCCTTTACCTGTAGAGCCATCTCACTAGCCCTGATTCATTATTTTTTCTACTGGGTATAATTTTATTATATGAATTATTATGTTATTATATTATTTGTTTACTCATCCACTAATTAGTTAAAAGATAGTTACCTTCTTTTAATATTTTTGTAATAGTGAATAAATAACCTGTAAATATTAATGTACATATTTTTGAGGGAGGGATGATTGATTAATAAGGCAAATATAAGCCAGGTGTGATGCACACCTGTAATCCCACCTGTGTAACATGCAGTGAGGATGCACACCTGTAATCCTTCCTGTGTAACATGCAGTGGTGATGATGCACACCTGTAATCCCACCTGTGTAACATGCAGTGAGGATGCACACCTGTAATCCCACCTGTGTAACATGCAGTGAGGATGCACACCTGTAATCCCACCTGTGTAACATGCAGTGGTGATGCACACCTGTAATACCACCTGTGTAGCATGCAGTGAGGATGCACACCTGTAATCCCACCTGTGTAACATGCAGTGGTGATGCACACCTGTAATCCCTCCTGTGTAACACGCAGTGGTGATGCACACCTGTAATAATCCTTCCTGTGTAACATGCAGTGGTGATGCACACCTGTAATCCCACCTGTGTAACATGCAGTGAGGATGCACACCTGTAATCCCTCCTGTGTAACATGCAGTGAGGATGCACACCTGTAATAATCCTTCCTGTGTAACATGACAGTGGTGATGCACACCTGTAATCCCACCTGTGTAACATGCAGTGAGGATGCACACCTGTAATAATCCTTCCTGTGTAACATGACAGTGGTGATGCACACCTGTAATCCCACCTGTGTAACATGCAGTGGTGCACACAGTGCACACAGTGTAACATGGCAACAAGGAGATCAGGAGTCAGGCAAGCTTCCGCTATGTAGAGAGATGAATCCAACTGGGGTCTCATGAGACACTGTCTGAAAAATATTAAACCTAGCAACAATAAATTCTAGAAAATTGATATAATTTTAAATAAATATGATTGTTAGGAAAAGATATATTAAAGTCATAATAAGGTAATACTAAATACTCATTAGATGTTAAACATCATTACTTTGTAAGAATCCTATTGCCATAAGGCTGGAGAGGTGACTCAGTGGTTAAGAACACTTACCTGCTCTTGCTGAGGACCTAGGGTCAGTTCCCAGCACCCTATTAGACAGTCCACAACTTCCCATAACTCCAGCTCTAGGGCACCTGACCCCTTCTTATGGTTTCCCCAGGCAACTACACACACATTTGTATACATAAGTAAAATCAACAAAAGCTTTTAAAATAGTCCCATTACCAAATTTTAAGAATCGAATTACAGATCACAGTTTATCTGGATGTAGTGTGAATTTGAACTTGATCTACAAGAGAGGAAAGGTTGTTCTTGCTCTTCTGGGTGGTCCTTTATAGTCCTGGGGCTCTGGATTGATTCCAGGGGGTTCTATGCA
Source organism: Phodopus roborovskii (assembly GCF_943737965.1). Classification (NCBI taxonomy): domain Eukaryota; kingdom Metazoa; phylum Chordata; class Mammalia; order Rodentia; family Cricetidae; genus Phodopus; species Phodopus roborovskii. The sequence goes on from NW_026125295.1 coordinate 6,451,678, forward strand.
GATGCCTTTTCTACTCAGAGCTAACTGCCCGTTCTGTCCACACCTGGGAGTAAGTACGAAGCGTGCCCCACACCATCAGATTCTTCGGGGTACAGCTACACTGGAGGGATTACAGGTGTGTATCCTCACTGCATGTTACACAGGAGGGATGCTCGGGGGAGGGCAGGGGGAGGGGTGTCACTGGAGCCCAGGTCATCTGGCCGTTTCTTCTCAAAGGGGGAAATGCCATCTTGTCTACTGTCTCACTTTTATTAACATTGCTCCTGAGATAATGGCTGTCCTGAATGAGACTGACTGGGAGTGAAGGACTCCGTTCAACAAATGGAGTAAGCAGAATGTCTTAGGACTTTCTGTCATGGGAATCGTCTTTGGATTTATTTTACTTTTTTTTATTATGTGTGTGTGAGAGACTGGGTATAGGTATGTCCATAAGGGGACGTCACATCTCCTAGAGTGGGAGAACAGGTGATTGTAGGTTGCCTGTATGGGTGCTGGGAACTGTACTGGGATCTTCTGCGAGAACACCGCGTGTCCTTAACCACGGAGCCTTCTCTCCAGCCCTGGAGTTTTCCTGTGCAAGGCCTGACTTTGGAAGACGATGTCTCTCCCGTAGCCTCTGAGAAATCTGTCACTTCTGCATTGTGGAGCCCTTCTCTCCCCAGTGACGGAAGGCTGTTCAGATGTCACCCGCAGAAACAATAGTAGCTGTGACAGTAAAAGGCAGGGGGAAGATGGTGTGGCCTGAATCCTGCATCCCTGCTTCCCACTTCAGGGTTGACAAGCTACGCTGAGGCCGGTGGCCTGGGCTGGGGACATAGCTGCTAAAAGCACTCTGAGTCCTCCTGAGTGGGCTCTCTGCAATGACCAGTGACTGTGAGCACTTCAGACAGGCACAGCTGTGGGCGAGCACAGGCCCATCTTATTGCATCTCTATAAAGAAAACAGGCAGCCATGTATTTGGAGCCAGAGATGCTGAAGCGTCTCTTCAATTTAAAGTGGTTTTTAAGTGTTTGGAGGCAGGACGGAAGCATTCAGGCAACAGTGACCAGGTTTTGACCAATTTTACACAGGATTATTTTTTTCCTGTGCTTCTATAGGATTATGTCAGTGAACTTATCATTATTATTTCATTATTGTGGAAGTGATAACGTTCCATATCATCAAAAAGTCTGTAATGTGTTTTACAGGAGAGCGGTGTGGCAGCCGGAGGAAATTAAACGGGGGAGGGGAAGTGTCAGAGCCAGGTGTGGCCCCCTCCTTTTGCTCTCCTGTGCCCAGGCTCTCCTGTGCCCAGGCCAGCCTCTTCAACTCCACGTGAACACCAGGCCTGGCGGGATGCTTTTACTTTACGATGACATGACTTGTTGACAGAGTTCACTCACTGCAGACCTTTCAGCCTCTGGGTGATCATGCTATAGGAAAATGTAAAGAACCCATATCAGGTCAGCTGTCCCTGGAGCATTTCCCTGCTTCCCCTCCTCCCCGCTCCCCAGCATCCCCGAGAACCCTGGCTATCCCCAACTGTTAGACCTGCCGCCCATCTTGCTCCAGGTGGAAAAGCAAGTCTCCTTGTTACTTCTTGTTGTCCTGTTAGGGGCTGGGTGTGTTTACATATTCATAGACAATTCGACTTCCTCTGCTTAGCTGCCTCTTCACCCTCTCTCTGCTCCTAACCCTCACTCCCCAGCTGTGCATTTTTACTTTGAAACATAATCTGAAAGCACCCCACCGCCACCCTTTTTTGAGGATTTTCACATCGTGGCCTCTTATTGTGATCGTGTGTCTCGTCCATTGTTTTATTTTTTTGGTCTTTTTTCTGTTTGCTATGATTTTCCTCTCGTTCCTGTCGCTGGAGTGACAGGGTTGTCTTTCTGGGGTTTTGGTTATTTTCCTTTTGTGTTCTGTCGTTCCTCCTCCTCCTCAAACTCCCAGTGTAGGCTAAGATGGTGCTGAGCTCCTGCTCCTCCTGCTTCTGCCCTCTACGTTCTGAGCTGACAGGTGATCAGCCATGCATCCGGTTGCTTCTGTTTTGCTTTGTTTACATCATCTGATTGCGCTGGACTCATCTTCATCTATGATTAGGTTGTGTTTCACCTTTACTTTTAATGTATTAGATACATTTTCCCCGTCTAGGCTTGAGAATAAATCAGTATTTATAAGCTACACCCTTCTAATAGATATTTTACTTTCATGTCTTCCATGTCCACTAGAATTATTAATTTAATTTCAATACAATCAAGATTTCAACCAGTTATCGCACATCTGTAATCCCAATACCCAACAGGCAGAGGAAGGAGGCCAGCCTGACCTACATAGTGAGTCCAGGATAGCCCAAGCTGCAAAGCAAGGTTCTGTCTCAAAAGAAATAGTAACAGCCTCTGTTTTCATTACAACCTTTGACTACAATTACCCACTGTCACAGAAGAGCAACCTGAAACCGAGCATAAATCACACACCTGTACACACATGTAAATGGCCATGTGGTGGACCCCCTCGTGGCTCTGAGGGCTGTGCTGTGTTTTTATCCTCTGTGTCTTCCCCTCTTCCCCATCACCCTTGCCTGCTGCTTTCTGCATCCACTCAGAGCAGGGCTGGAGACGTGAGCTTTGGGGACTGGGGTTAGGGCTTCTTACAGCAATTCACACCTTTCCCAAAGAGATTCTTAGGAAACCTCGAAATTGGCAAATGATGTTTTATTGAATCGGTCTCCTCAGATTGTCACGGGACAGAGTGACAAATTGCTATATGTCCTGCCTCCTGTTGTGATGCTCTAAAAGGGCCTCTGTAGACTCTGCAGGAAAGGTGAGGCCATCAGGAGCTGTCCCAGCTCTCAGGGTGTCTCTCTACCCCTTTGCCTTCTTTTTGCCTGTGTCACACCTCCAACACCTGTCCTCCAGGAACTCACTTGTATACATACTGGCTACACACACACACACACACACACACACACACACACACACACACACACACACACGTAAAGCTTGAGGAATACATTTAAGAACATAGGTTAAGAGTCGGGTTTCCTGTTTTCTCTGGGCCACATGGAAATCTGAGGCAAGCTAATTCGCCATGCCTGAGTCTTACCTGGTTTTACGTTATTTGAGTGATTGTTTTGCCTGTGTGCATGTGTGTGCCAAAGCTGTGCAGTGCTTATGGAAGCCAGAAAACGGCATCTGACCCCCAGGAAGTGGATTGAAGATGGTTGTGAAAATCATGTGATTTTTGATGAATTCAAGTCCTGAACCATAGTCCTCTGCAAATGCAGCCAGCTTTCCAGCTCAACCATGGTGCGTTTGTAATGATGAAATGATTTAATAAAGCTTGCCTGGGGATCAGAATGCAAAGCCAGCCACACTAGTCAGCCACAGAAGCTGGGCAGTGGTGGCACACACTTTAATCCCAGGACTCAGGAACAAGAGGCAGATGGATCTCTGTGAGTTCAAGGCCACCCAGGACTACACAAGAGTGAATCAGTCTAAAAGAGAAACGGAGCACACACCTTTAAACCCAGCACTAGAGAGATATGTAAGACAGGAGCAGGGTCTCACATTCTGGCAATTAATCTCCAGCCATTTTGAGGTCAGGACTGTCCCACCTTGTCTTGGCAAGGTTTGCAGTCATTGTCTTTTGTCTTGAACTCACAGAGATCCACCTGCCTCTGTCTCCTGAGTCCTGGGATTAAAGGTGTGTGCCACCACTGCCCAGCTTCTATGGCTGACTAGTGTGGCTGGCTTTGCATTCTGAACCCCAGGCAAGCTTTATTAAATCATAAACACTATATCATCACATGTTACAGTGACTGATGCTAGGCACTATGTTCAGCACAATTGCCACCGTGCTGTCATTTACGGGGAGTCCTGGGCATGAGCACTTTCACAGTGATGTTCCATTAAGGCACGGTGGCCTTCAGTCTAGATTCAACTAGGTTTCCTTGCGTGGGTGTAGGTGAGTAAAATGTGTGTGGCTTCTCCTTTGTTCTCATAGGAGTTCAAGTCCTGAGAGCAGCCTGGGAACTGGGAGGCAATGGCCCCTGGGTGCCCTTTTGGAGGAGGTGAAGTTAAATGTCATGTGCCAGGTGCTGAAACGTATGGTGAGGACAGTCAGTGGGGAAGCAGGGCCTTTGAAGATCTGCTCTGGTCCTCATCCTTCTGGTATACCTTGTAGTGCTGTGCTTCACGCTCTCTCTTTGGAAGAAGGCGGGCAGGGACTGCTGATGAATTCCCCACAACGCCTGGACAAAGGGGAAACTTGGTGGTTTCTGTCCAATAAGTTCTCTTTGTTTCTTTTTTTTTTAAATTAAGATTTATTTATTTTTATGCGTATGGGTGTTTTGCCTACATGTACATATGTGCACTGCACATGTGCCTGGTATCTGTGGAGGCCAGGGAGAGTGCCAGATCCTCTGGAACTTGAGCTACAGGCAGTCGTGAGCTGCCATGTGGGTGCTGGGAATGAAGCATGGGTCCTGTGAGAAGGTGGCTAGCCTTCTGAGCTGCTGAGCCGGCTCTCCAGCCCTCCCTTCCTTCTTCCCCTCGGTTGTAATGGGGTCTCCTCAAGGAAACTATAGCTTCAAAGTCAGTGTGGATGCCCAGGGCAAGAACTTTGATCACACACAGCTGGAGGAGACAGCCTGTAGGGAAGGGTCTGTCCTCCAGTTTTCAAACTTGCCTTTTTAAATTGTGTATGCATTCTTATTTATTAGTTTTGATAACTTCGTTTACGAGTACTGCGTTTACATTATGTCCCCCTTTTTTCTCCTCCTACCAACTCTTGCCTCCACTCTGTTCCCTCTCAAATTCATGGCCCCCTTTCCTTTATTGGTGTGTGTGTGTGTGTGTGTGTGTGTGTGTGTGTGTGTAAACACAACCATCTGAGTCAAGTTAGTGTGGCTTGTATTGCCATGTTTTTAGGGTTGACCACTAGGGGTTGGATAAGGAAGTAGGAGGCTCATCCCTAGGGAAGACTTATTCTCCCTGTCATTAGTTGTTAGTTTCCTACAGCTCTCCATCTAGGGGTGGGGCCCCATGATATTTCTCCATCCATGTTGGCATGTCAACTGGTGTTGTTGTTGTGCAGGTCTTATTTCAGCAACCTGTTGTTTGAAATTTTAGTGGTATAGGTCCTTGTTATATATAGAAGACACTGGGTCATAGCAGATGCCCTGGTCCATTAAAATCTTCTCCCTTCTTCCACAGTGTTCCCTGAGTCTTAAGTGTAGGGACTGTGTTGAAGATGTGTAAATTGGGGTGTGGTACTCCACAATCCTGTGTTCCATGCATCTTGATAATTTCTTTAATGGCTCCCATCTGCTGGCAACAGACGCTTCTTTGGTGGTTGACTTTTATCTGTGGGCATGAGGATGAGTATTTAGAATACAGTTAGGAATTGTGCTAATTTGGCAAAGTTGGCGATAGTAAGCTCTCCTGGTTCTGTGACCTCGTGAGCTGTGGGTGGTTGCTAGGTTTACAGCACCTGGCATGATTTCCCTCCTAACGAGCAAGCCTTAAGTCCAATTAGAGAGTTGTGGTTGCCACTGAGATAGAAGGCCACGTTGCACCTTTAGGGATGTCTTGCTGTACTGGCCATTGTTGTGGGCTGTGTACATCACAGCTAGGCAGAGCTGTCAACTGCCCCTCTCCCTTGGCAGTTTGCATACCACCTTCCGGTAGGATGAGCGCTAGTTCTCAGGGAGGAGCTTTGCTCAGATGGAACTAAACTCTAGGCTGGAAAGTCCAGATTTGCAGCTTTTCTGGGTCACACTGGACAGAGAAGTGTGGCGGGCCACACAAACCCTCTTTTCTAGGTCAAGTTTACCCTTAGAAATAGACAGTGATAGCTTTGTAGAAATGGTACATCCTGAATTGTAGATGAAGGGTCACAAAGTTCCCACGCTGCTGAGGGGAGACAGAACTGTTCCTACAACTGAGAAGACTCTGGTCTTTTACACTTTCAGAAATAATCTCCTTCCTCCTGCACCGTGTAATAGAACAAATGGTTCTCAGGAGCATCCGTACAACCAGGCACTCAACTCCCCGTAATGCAAACACGTAAGTGCACAAATTTTAGGAGAAACAAAGTTAGAAAACAAGAAAAAAAAAAAGCATTCCACCACACACATTACACAGTTTGTGTAAATGCCAAAGAAGCTATCAAAAGCTGGTAGTTAAAGTCTTAATAGATTTACCAAAACTTTCTGCCCATTTAAGGTAGAAGGATACCAAACTTTATGAGTAGAAATTTGCTGTGTGTGTGTGTGTGTGTGTGTGTGTGTGTGTGTGTGTGTGTGTACATTTATAGAAGCCAAAGGTCAACCTCTGGTGTCAGAGCTCAGAGGGTATCCATGATCTCTCCCTGGCCTGGGTCCTGCTTCCCCCTCCTTCTCCCTCTTCCCCTCTTTTCTTCCTTCCTTCCTTCTTTCCTTCCTTTCATCCTTCCTTCCTTCCTGTCTTTCAAGATCTCATAAATGAACCGGGAACAGAGAGGGTGACAGTAAATTGACTAAGAAGTTGCTAGTGAAGGACTGAATAGATATGTGTGATGGAGTTGGGAGCCTGTACAGTGAACTTCCAAAGGCAACACTCATTCATTCATTCATTCATTCATTCACTCATTTACATGCATTAATATTTAGCTGATACTATCGGCTAAAACTTACAACCACAATTATTGGCTAGAAAAGGGAAACTGATATTGGCTGTGAGATCAACTCTGAGTGTTGCAGGAGACACTCCTCACGGGATCGTTAAATGTTTTCTTTGGAGGAAAACAGGACTGAAGAAAAAGCTGTGCAGTTAAGATCATCACCTGGTAGGCAGGAGGTGTGGCTTCTGAAGCTTGAAGAAGAAAAGGCAGTGAGCTTTAGAAGCCCACTAGGAAATCGGCTGCTATGCCTGATACAGGGAAACCCAGGCTCCACTTTCCAGGAGAAAAAGGCTCCCCTGAGTCCTATGTCACGGAGGTGTGGAAGTGTCCTGTGCAGGAAGCCACACACCCAGAAACATGCTGTCATCGATCTTCGCCTTTGAAGTACAGATTCACCCACAAGTGACTCAGACACTTCAAAAGAAGTGACAGCCCATGGGATAAGGTCCTTATCTTGCAGCAGCATTTAGTTTGGAAATTAATCACCCATTATGCAGGATAACCTTTGTCATTCCCTGCCCACCTTCCTTACAACTAATTTCAAAATAAGTTCTTTTTTATTTATTCAAGAAGTGATATGAAAAAAAAATCACCTCTGATCACCTTCACAGGATTTTGGAAATGTATCTGAAGCTTGTGGTTGGAAACTTGCTTTTAGTGATCTGCTGGCATCTTGTAGTCTTTGCAAAGATGAGAACATGAGACCTTCACTTCATAAGTACCGTACCTCAGATTATATTTTAGGTTCCAGAGATGACATAATATAAACACGGGCTTTCATAACTCTTCTAATGGTGTTAATATGTGGACTAGAGAAATAGTAAGCATACAGCTGTTGACTATTTTTTAAAATGTGTAAGTATGTTCCATGGACTTCAACAGGATATCTAATGACAAATAGGAAAATCAGTTTGCATATTGGTGTAGATGCCCGGCTGCACATGGGACAACATAATCATAATGCAAGCATCACTTGTCCAGTGTGAGGGGAGTAGTCATTTTGGAGACTGGAATGTAGCTCATTAGTAGACAGCTTGACTAACATGCCCAAGACAAACTTTAATTCCTAACACTAGTAAAAATAAACTAATAAAATATGATACACATTTCTGTCTTTAATAAACTCTACTATTAAACTATTTGTAATCATTGTGCGTATTTGGACTGGGCAGAATATAAAATGAAAAGATGAAGACTCTCTCCCCCACTCTGTCCTCCCTACCCCCTCCTCACTGTGATTTTGTACTGTCCATTCAGGTATTTTCCTTCTTTTTTACACTTTTAGATCAATGGATAACTCACCACAGATACCCAGCAAGAACCACACTCTATGAAATGTGGAGCATCCTTCTAGGCCTGCCAGCAGATCGTCATCTGCCGGGAAGGGTGTGCTCCGCGCAGTGTGCATCCCCACATCCCATTTTCATGCCGGGCTTTCCATGTTCTCGTGGCGCGTGGCTTGTACTATACCTGCTAAATCATATAATACACTTGCCATTCTCTGTGCATAGGCTTATATGTGCATTTCACATCATCTTTCCTGGCCTCTGTCCAGCTTCTGAGAGAGGGAGCACTAGTTTTCTTAAGAGCTGACGTAGGTAGACCCGTTCCAGTGGTCGGCCCTACTCCCGTAGCTATGTGGGCGGCACAGATTGAACTTGGAAGAAATGAGGAGGTGGGGGTGAATCTGGGAGGAATTAGGGGGAGGAGTGGGAGGTGAATATGATCAAAATACCTTGTGTGGAATTCTCAAAAAGATTCTATTTTTAAAGAAGAGTTTCCTTAGGGGTAGCAGGAGAGAAAACTCATGCGAAGATTCTCTGTTTCTGAGATGGGACCTTGTGGCAAGGGCTGGGGGTGTCCCACAGGAGCTGGCGGCCAGACAAGGACCTCCAACCCACAACCTCAAGGAAATAAGTTCTACCAGCAACTTGAGGGTGGTAGAGGTAGATTCTGCTCTGTGCACCTGTCTGGGAGCTCAACCTAGCGGGACATGGTGGCTTCAGCTTCAAGATGCCCCAAGCAGAGAACCTGATCTTGAGATGTTGCGTACTTTTTACAGCTCTCACACACATGAGGGCTCTTAAGCAACAGAGTAGTTACATGCAGGAGAATGTACACAGAGCCCTGGAGGTGGTGAGTGGGAGCTGCTTTGCTGTGAGCATCAGTTCTCACACTGGTGTCTTATTACACATGCACACCTCCTATGAAAGAGAGGCCAGACTGGCCCCACAATCCCCACTCGCTCTGCTTCCAAAGACTTGTTTGCTGGATGTGAGTGAGGGCGATGTGGCTGTGACGTCTGTCATCCCATTGGTCACTTGGGTTGACTTAGCTGATCTATCTGGCTAGGCTCGCCGTTCTGTGTTTGGCTCTCCAGAAGCTGTGTGTTCAGTTGAAGAGGATAACTTTCCCCAAATACTGGAGGTCGGTGCTCAGCCGTGGGTTTCCAGACAAGCTCTCGAAGCCTTCTTTGTGAAGGTTCCCTGAGTGAAGTCTTTAGAAGATTGGTTTTATTTAGTTTGTGCATGTGAGTGTTTTCTTGAACATATGTGTGCACTTGGAACTGGAGGTATACATGGCTGTAAGCTGCCCTACAGGTGCTGGGACCCCAACCTTATGTCTTCTGCAAGTGGTAAGGACTCTTAACCACTGAGCCATCCCTCCACGAACTATTCCTCCCATCCCCAGCCTGAAATTTTGATCTAGGATATACTCTATTAATAAAGAGCAGATTCAGAGGTGTCTGTGAAACATTTGGTAATATTGAGACCGGAGTCTCTTTGGTTCAGAAAAGCCCTTTCTGAGGTTATTCAATTTCTGCGATCAATATGAAGCTGAACTTGGTGGGGACCAGAGAGGAAGGCTTCATAAACTAGGGAGGCTCAGCAAGGAGGGTGTGGCCTGCCAGCTGCAGGTAGACCAGTCAGTCAGTGAACAGCAGGCCAGCCAGTGCCTCTGCAGGTCCTGATGGTGCATCTTCTTGACTCCCATACTCCCATTAGAAGCTGTGGAAGCTTCTGTGTGACAGGAAAAGAAGGGACTCCCCTACACAGAGGGATCCAGTGCTCCCTGGGTCAGCAATGTGGTGATGCCAGGCTGGGCCTGCAGCATCTCTCAGAGAAAGAACAAAATCTCAGAGCGGTAGCCCGTAAAGCCAGCTGAGGCCCACATACAAGCCACAGACTGCAGACAAGACATTGTGATCAACGAGACGCTGGCTGCATCGGCCACAATGTGGCATGTGTCCCCAGAAACAAAGCCCACGGGACTTCTCAGCCTTGGTACAATGGCGTCTGGGACCTGGCAGTGCTGGGTTGTGGGGGACAATAGCAAGCATATAGGATGCTTAGCAGCATCTCTGAACTGTCACCATTTGTGAGGACCCCGTACATGCTCTAGGCATTAGCAAAAAATCCTCCATCCCATGCACAGACTCCGGAAGGCTCTGGACTTTGTGGTGCCGAAGGACTGCAGCACTCTAGGCTGGAGACACTGCTAATGAACAGCCGTTGAGTCCGAGGAGGGACCTGAGTTTGACCCCAGAACCCTCTAAAAAGCCAGGTCTGATGATGTGCCCTTGCATTCCCAGTGGAGGGAGGCAGGGGCAGAAAGAGCCCTGGGACTTGCTGGCCAGCCGGCCAAGCCTAATCACGGAGCCCTGGTTTCCAGTGAGGCCTCGCCTCAGAAAGTCAGGTGTGTGGTTCCTGAAGACTGACATTTCACATGCACACACATGGAGCCTTCCCACTGAAGCACACAGACATATAAACACATATGCATGTGTGTGTGTGTGTGTGTGTGCCAGACACATATTCAAAAAGTGTTTGCTGTGATGTGAAAGAGGAGTGATTATGCTGTGTGTCCAGGTGTTTCCATTTAAATGGAACATATATGGGTCCCAAAAATACTTTTCCCCCAGGAAAATAAAAACCACTAGCGAGGCTGGAGAGATGACGCGATGACTCAGCAGCTTGAATACAGGGTTAGTTCCCAGCATGCACATGGTGGCTCACAACCATTCGAGAATCCAGTTCCGTGCACCTGGCTCCCTCGTGCGGCCTCTGCTAGCACCAGGCATGTACAGGGTGCATAGACGCAGATGCCAGGGAAACATATTTTGAAATACCTTTTAAAACACTAGGTTCTCTTACGGTGGCTTACACTCTTTCCCTTGCATATTTGTTGAGATCGCAGAAATGAGAACCCTAACTGAATTTCTTCGATTTTGGTTGCCAACAGGCAAGACTTGCAGTTTGGTTCAAGCCACTTGTGACCTGACTGCGCACTGCGTTTGTAGCACCCTTGATTAGATGTGACATTTTTCTCACTCTGAGTATTTTGCCCAAATTTGAAGAGACCCACGCAGGGGACCTTATTAAAAATCTGCGGACGCCTGTGGATGCACAGGGATGCCCTCATGTGAAAGAGAGGGGTTGGGTTTTTATCCTCCAGGAATCTGGAACTTACAAAGCAAGAGACAAAGGGAAGACGACATTGGCACAGAACCACAGTGTTTTGTCCCCTCAGAGCCACAGGAGCCAAGGTGAAGTGTGGTATTAATTGTCTCCATAATGTGCTAAACCAAGAATCATTTCTTCCTTCAACTACAGCGAGATGTGAATGATGCCAACAGATCATAACGACGCCATGTTTGCAGAGATGGTCACAATAGATCTGCTTGATATGCTCATAAAAAATGGGAATTTCACTCCACTAACAGCCAAGCCATATTTGTCTCTGAATTGGGTTTCTAATAATCAACAAGGGAGTAGAGACAAGTCTCCAAAAGGAGGCTAACCCAGGTGACAGTTTGAAGTAGGCAGAAATCGATCCCAGTGCCCAGCATTTGCTTTGTTGGGTTCTTTCCTCTCCATGTGTCCCAGGCTCTTGCACCATATACGGTTTATGTTAGGTGACACAGACTCACATCTTCTGGGCAAGCCATGTGCATTATTTACTTTTCACTGTGGCAAAATCCCTGGTAAGGAACAACTTAGAAAACGAAGGGTTTGTTTTAGCTCACACCTTGAGTCCGGTGCCTCGAAGAAGGGAAGGCGTGGTGGCAGGAGCTAGAGGCAGCTGTCACACGCCTGCACAGTCAGGAAGCAAAGAGGGATGAACTCTGGTGCTCAGCTCACTCTCGCTTCTTTATTCAGTTTGGCAGCCGAGGTTTCTAGGATGCAGCCACCCAAATGTCCCTGGTGAACCTTCCCACTTCAGTGGGACCTCTCTGGAAACATCCTCACGGACACAGCAGAGGTGCGTCTCCATGTTGACCCTAAATCCAGCCGCACTGAGAGTGAAGATACCACTCACGTGACCCTTGCCCTACCATTTCAGATCAGGAATGGGATAAGAGTGTGAACACAGACATGGAGCTGTGCCAAGGCAGAAAAGACCAGGTGGGCCTCTACTTTACACAAATACTGCTTTTAAGATGCAGGATCTTGTGTCTGTTGTCATGGTGAAAGATACCGTTTTGCGGACTCCCTGGTCCAATGTTAGACAGTCCAGTAAGACAGAATGGAGACCTCAGAGGTAAATGCACACATCTGTAGTTCTCTCATCCTGGACAATGTGTCAGGAGCACGGCCTAGAGAAAGGACAGTCTCTGATAGATGCTGTTGGAGGAAGGACAAATTAGATCTGTAATTCAGACCATACACAAAAGTCACCTCAAAATGAGCTAAAAATTCAATGTAAGGCCTAACATTGTGAACCTACAAGGAGAAAATATAGCAAAAATATTGCTTGACATGGACCTAGGCAACATTCTGAGACACTTAACACTCCACGTCCAAGTGAGAACAGCAAGGAGACTAATGGAATTCCATCTAATGGAGGATCTACATAGCAAGGCCAGTGATCTACAGTGCAGAGACAGCCTGGGGAATAGAAGAAAACACGTCATATCTGACAAGGGGTGCTATAAAAATGTTTTGGAAACACGTGCCCCTGAATAGCAGAAGGTAAAGCAAAAAACAGCCAAAGAGCCTAAAAGACATTCCTCAAGTGAAGGCATGCAGCCAGGCAGTGGCTGTGTGGGAGGATGTTCTGCTTCACTAGTGGGCAGGGGAATCCGAATCTCGGCCATCCTGTCTTATGCCTGTGGTGTGGCTGTTAGAGATATGAACAGTGTCGAAAGAATAAAACCCTTGCCCACTGCTGGTGGGGATGTAAGTTGTTAAAGCTATTTTTGGAAAATGGCATGGAAAAGTCTTCAAAAACTTAAAAACAGAATTAGCTATAATCCAGGAGTACCACTTGTGAGCATGTGTGCAAAAGAAATGTTACCATTTTCTCAAAGAGTATGCACGGGCCAAGCAAGATACAGAGTCAACCTGAGTGTTGACCACAGATGATGGATGGAGACACTTTAGTAAATATGCACCACGGTAGAATATTATTCCACTTTCATTTTAAGACAGAATCTCCCTGTGCTACCCTGGCTGGCCCAGAATTCTCTAGGTAGGCCTGGCTGGTCTCACACTCACAAAGATCTCTCTGCCTCTGACTCCTGAGTGCTGGGGTTAAGAGTGTGTGCTGCCACACACACTACCATCTGTGACAGCAAAGGCGATGACAGACATTATGCGGTGAACAAGGGAAGGACAGTACTGTTCGATTTCTCTTAGACTGGAATATGAACCTGTGAGATTCGTGAAAACAGCAGAATGGTGTTTCCCGGGGGCAAAAGGGGATATGTATGTATGTATATGTACAAACATATGTGTGTATATATACACACACAGATAGATGTATATATGTGTGTGTGTGTGTGTGTGTATACAAATGTACAGAGAAAGATGGAAGGTGTATGCCTGTCGATATATACAATGTGTAGGATAAATTCCCAGAAGTGGGATTACCGGGTCAAAGGGTAAATGAATTTTCAATGGGGATAAAGAATGCCAAATTGCCTCTGCATGGGTTGTGCCGTTTGCACCCTACCAGCAATGTTATCAGAGCGCCTGTTTCTTTGCAGCCTTGCCAACGGAGTGGTTTCAAACTTCTGGGGTTGTGCCAACTTGATAGGTGAGAAGTGCTGTTTCCATGTAGTTTCGCTTTGCTTTGCCTCTTATTATGAGTGAAACGGAGACTCATTACATGCACAGAGGGAGGGAGGGAGGGAGGGAGGGAGGGAGGGAGGGAGGGAGGGAGGGAAGGATAGAGAGATGAATATATACAAGGGCTGTTTGTATTTATTCCTTCTTGTAAATTATCTGTTTGTGACCTTCCCAAGCATATTTCTTCTCGTTTTGTAACAGCTCTTTATATATGAAAGGAATTAGTTCTTTGTTCTTTGCAATGTGTCAACTACTTGCAAGTTTCCTCTTTTATTTACTTTGCTTATGTGCACACCTTTAACCCTAGCATTTGGAAGGCAGAGGCAGGTGGGTTTAAGGCCATTGCAGTCTAGACATCAAGTTTGAGGCCAGCCAGGATAACAACGTGAGCCCCTGTCTCAAAAATAAACAAACACATACATAAACATAAAATAAAGTTATATTGGAGTGTGTTGATTATCTCTGGGCTTTGTGGGATTGTCAGTGGGTCTTCTCTTCCAAAATCACCAAAGAACCCATTCATTCCTTTCATTGGTCAACAAAGATCCAAGTAGGTATTATTATTATGCTCGTTTTATGGACAAAGAAATCCAGGATTTTTATTAGGTTCCTCTTATTCCTGACCTTTCTCAGAATGTGATCCACTGATTTAAAAAGAAAACTCCTCAGTGTTACTTTGGAAACCTTTATGTGGGGATTTGTGACAGCTATGGTTCATGCTTTGTTCCAAACCTCATTTTTTTAATGCTAAGACAGCCGTTGTCATTGCAAGAAAGTTTTGCAAAAAATTGTCTTGGTAGCTGAGGCATAGGGACTTAAGAAAGCTTTAAGTAAACATAAAATTGCCAGGCTTTGTAAACACTATGGTTTGCACCTACACAAATACAAAACAGTATCTCCCAAATGTTATAAACATAGATACTGGAAGCCAAAAGGTTCAGACCGCCAGGACCAGGCACACCATGTACAGACGTCAGCAAATGTCCCTTTTAATTGAACGCTCAAAAGGGTATCTGCAGGCAAGCAGAGAGGCCCTGTGGAGGCCACATTGGACTGCATTAAGGGACACCTGGAAGGCATGGCAGCCCTTCATCCCTGTCTCTCCCTTTCTCTCTGCCAGGGCCAGCAGGGAGGGAGCGAGTGACGTGTCTTTTGCGGACTAGGAAAAATACTCCGTTTGAGAGCCAGTCCCCTGAAGGAAGATGACCCAGTTGAAGCCTTACACCTGAGCTTCTTCCTACCGAACGAACTCCAGCATCTGCGAGGCCGCTCTCCATCCACAAAAGCTGGTCAGTAAGATTCGCAAATGGCAGGCGAAATTGCTTGTGCAAGGTCACCTTAGACACAGAGGTTCTAAGGGGTCCTCTAGAATGTGCTCTGACCCATTGGGGAGTGCTGTCTCCAGGGCTGTGTGGAGACAGACTGTCAGGCCAATCCTAGGCACAGCGTTGAGATTCACCAGTAATGTCTGCTATACATCTGGGCCACTCATGCATCCCAGTGAAAGATTTACAGTTACTTTACAGACTCAACACCTGATTAGCTACCAGGATGTGCGCAGCATCCAGATGCCACGGTTTTAAAATGTTGTGCTCATTTCCCAAGGGGATATATCGCTTATCTAGAAGGCAAAGTTCCTGTTTGGTTTTATACTTTAACTTCCCCCTAAAACCCAGTGTTCTGAATCATATACAGTGCCTCACACAATTGTTATGTGCTGATACAGCAGACTGCATTGTATGCAGCAGGTGAGTACACAGACTGCATTGCATACAGCAGGTTAGTGAGTACACAGACTGCATTGTATACAGCAGGTTAGTGAGTACAGCAGATTGTGTTGCATACAGCAGGTTGAATTGTGAATGCTACTTTGCACATTTTTATGTAGTCATTGAAAACATTTATCCAGTGCCTGCTTGTGTGCCCAGAGCCAGGCTGTTGCAACTATGGGAGAGAATGACAAGAAAATCTCAAACATATCAGATTTTCCTCAATGGTATTCATGAATGTTTTAAGTTTGGGTGAAGTACAATGCATTCATGGTTTTGGGGTTTTTTTTGGGGGGGGGGCTTCTGTTTGTGGCTCATTCTTATATTTAAAAAGGCCGAAACTATTTTTTGCTTAACTAATAAACATCTACAGTGATTTGTTACCAAGTGATTTATCAAATACTCCTAGAGTATGCACTGTTGAAAACAAGTTAAAACTACCTGTGTCCCTTCATCTCTTCTCGTCTGAAAACATTGCTTAATTACAAATCTTAAAGCTTTTCTATTCTCTCTTATTTCTTTTCCGACAATATTTAAATTTAAAATTTGCATTTCAGTCAGCTATCGGTTTGGACTAATTCTTGGGTACAGGCTGGGTTTTCAATCACTCTCCCTCCCTTTCCCTCCCTCCCTCCCTCCCTCTTTGCTTTCTTCCTTCTTCCTTTTGCCACTAGCGATCAGTTACCCAGAAACAAAGGCTGGGAATGATGGCGTTCCCTCACTGATTCCAGCTGAACCTTGATGAAAACTCAGCTGAGCACAGCTGTGTGGCTCTGCTTCTGTGCTCTTGGGTTCCTTCCGTTGACATATCCTCTCTCTCTCTCTCTCTCTCTCTCTCTCTCTCTCTCTCTCTCCCTCTCTCTCTCCCTCCCTCCCTCCCCACTTCCTTTCCCTCCTCTTCCTCCCTGTCTCCCTCTTCTTGTTTTGAACCATTCTGAGCCATCTGCTCATCCATCCACATTTTAAGGTAATGTTTTGTGTATTTAAAAAAAAAAAAAAAAAACCTGCTGGGGCTGGAGAGATGGCTCAACAGTTAAAAGCAACGACCATGGATGGTCAAGTTTCACTCTTGCTCACACATTCAGTTTTTCTCATAGATAACTTTTGCTATCATTTTTTAAAGTAGTGACCAAATATATATATATATATATATATATATATATATATATATATATATATATACATACATACATATATATATCTTTCAGCAGGGACATGTCTGTAATCCTGTAATCACAGCTGTTAAGGAGGCTAAAGAAGGTTCAAGGCCAGCCTAGACAACTTAGCAAGACCCTATTTCAAAATGAAAATATAAAATGGAGTAGTAACGCAGCTGGGTAGAACAGTACTTAGCTAGTTTATAGTTAGGTCTATCCCCCCCATACCACAGACATATACATGTTCAAAGAACATATGGAGTAGGGTGTTCAAAGAATGCACATACTGTTGTTTTTCTCGCTCTTCCTAGATTTGTTCTTTAAAGAAAACAACAGTAGCGCTGTTTTTCTCTCTGAAAATTGCCCCACTGACTGGAACATTGCCTCACTTAGCACTTCTCCTACTTGTGGGGCCTGCAAGGACCTGCTGTGGTCAGGGGAGACTTGCAGCGGGTGGAGAAATGTGTTAGCCTCCTGCGCTCTTCCAGCGCTTCCCACACAGCCAGCCAAATGAGAGAAAGAATTACATTTCACAGTTTATATCTCAGCACCGAGTCTGGAGACAGAGGGCAGCAGGCTAGCATCTCCAGCAAGAACCTTCATTCCTTTGTTAGCAACAGAGTGGAAAGACCTTTGCTTGCCCAGGGGACGACGGGAACTTGTTTTTGAGTTAAAATATATAGTAAAATATGAAAGAGGGCATCTTCAGTTTCTCTATGTATTCTCAAACTCAAGGGTACTAAATTACAAAAGACAATGACAGAAAGACATTGAATTGGCTCACTTGTCCTCCTAAACAGCTGTATGACTTTGAGAAAGCAATTTGTCTCTTACCTATGGAATGAGGATATCATACTAAATAACTTACCATAACAAATTAATTCATGTGTCTGGAAAGCTGAGAACCTTGCCCTGTTCAGGGCACAGGATAAAGAAGGCTTCCTGGAATGGGGAAAGCGGCCCGGTGGGTAAAAGCACTTGCCGCAGAAGCTGGAGGAGGGGAGTTTGAACCCCCATAACCCATAGCCCCATAAAAGCCAGGCACGGTACAAGCACATGCCATGCTGGTGCTTTTGTGGGGACATGAAGGGAGGCCCTGGCAGCAGCAGGAAAAGGACCGCCTGATCCAAACAAGGTGGAAGGGGGCACTGGCACCCAGGGCTGTCTGCAGTTTCTAACACTGTGTCTACCCATGAGGAGCCTCAAAACTATTTGTTAGGAAATGCCATGGAGTGTTAGGGAAAGACCATCCCAAAGGCCCCTGGTTGCTAAGCAAGGTACATGGTTAGGAAGCAAGGAAGGACAGAGGGAGAGTAGGAAGAAAGAAAGGGACAAGGGGACATTATGTAAATTCAATTTCTTATGCATTTAAAAAATTTGACAGACTAAATTCATGCACTGCTTGTTAGGAACTCTTATCTCTGCAGTGATACATTATTTATGATTCATTAAAGCTTGCCTAAGGATTCAGAAAGTAAAGTCAGCAACAAACTATAGAAGCCAGACACACACCTTTAATCCCAGCAGCCAGAAGCTAGGAGGTGGTGGTACACACCGTTAATCCTAGGACTCAGAATTACGAGATAGACAGATCTCTCTGATTTCAAGACCACTCAGGCTTACACATGATTGAATCTGTCTAAAACAGTAACAGAGCTCAGGCCTTTAATCCCAGGACTCATGAGAGGTATTTAGGACAGGAACAGATTCAGTAGGAGGCATCTGTTCTCCAGCCGCACTGAGGAGAGGCAGCAGTTTGAGACTTGGTGAAGAGCTCCTGCGTGGACCAGTCCTTCCAGCCTAAGCCAGAGGTGAGAGATAGTGGCCGGCTGCTTTGCTTTTCTGATATTTAGCTAGAAGTTAGAACCCCAATATCATGTTACATAGCTGTTCTTCAAAATCCAGCTGTGAAGTAGAGGACCGCAGCTGTGAGCTGTGCAGTAGAGGGCCGCAGCTGTCCAGTAGAGGTCACAGCTGTGAGTTGTGTGGTAGAGAACTTCCATAGGTAAGCGCCAGAGCTTCTATTTCCACATTCTTCTACAGCATTAAGAAACTGGTATACATGTCCAAACATCACAAGGAGACTTTGATGACCAACAAAGTGAATGAGAACTGATGTGATGCTGTCTTTCACTCAACCAACCAATAGCAAATAAGACGGCTGTTACCTGAAGCAAAGCAAAATTCTGTACAGAGAGCAAACATTGGCACGGGTCTTCCATGACTCAGCTAGAAAAGACATTCAGAATAACACAGAGCTAGGGAGATAGCACAGTCAAAGCACTTTCGTTACAAGCCTGAAAACCTGAGTTTGCACACTAAGACCCACGTAAAAAGCCAGGCTTGGGTGTTTGTGTTGGTAACCCCAGCACTGCAGAGGTGGAGACAGGCAGATTCCTGAGGCTCCTTGGCCAGCTTAGCCTACTGGTGAGTTTCAGGCCGGGTTAGAAGAAAGATATATGGTGCCTGAAGAGCAACACCCCAAGTAGTCCTCTGACACCCCCACCCCCAATCACAGTAACGTGAATACTGCTGTGCTATAACCTGTATTCGAATGCACGAGTGTAAGGCATAAAGCAACACAAACAGGGAGGTGAGGAAAATGGGGGGGGAGATCCCAGCCCCCCGCATTCTGTACGGGGGGGGGGGGGTCAACAGGGAGCAGGGGAAACAGAAAGGACACACAGCCATGTATGCACATGATTTAAGTCAAAGGACTGAGACATCAAATTAAAAAACAAGACTCCACTCAGTTGGGTTTCAGATTGCTTTCACTGAACCACCACGTTCACAGTTATAATCCAGAGTGAGGGGCCCTGGACCCTGCTGACAAAGGCAACGTTGACTTGCTGTCCCATGGAAGGCTAGATATGTGCTGCTGTGCAGTAGAGGGCCACAGCTGTGCAATATATAATGGGATGTATTAATATGAAGAAAAGGGAGGGATGGAGGCCTTGAAGAGTCTGTGCTAGACCTGGCTCTGAGCTAGCCTCTCCTTCAACCATCTCTCCTTTGACCTTGTTTGCCAGAACAGGCAACATTGCCTCCGACACTTCTGCCTCAAGAATAGAGACTTTATTTTACGATGACATGTGTTGCAAATGTCTACCACTGAAGCTCATCATGCATAAATTTTAGATTATGAATGTCTCAACGCGAGGGATGACCCCGGAGTACTGGGGATTCTGGAAGTCGAAGTCAGAGTTCTCTACTGCCTATGCTGACTCCCTCTCAGCACTAAGCCATGACCTATTAATAAGATGCATTTTCTATTTGTATATGATTTACCCTGGAGACATGGCAGGAGGGTTGAAATACGGTTTTGGAAAACATGAAGATGCCACAGTCCAGAAAGAGAAAGGGAGTGGATTTGCTTATCTGAAACTGTTCTAACCTTTGAATATTGTTTAAGAATTCGCTCCACAGAGCTGAGCTGGAAGGGAAGAGAACCATTAATTAGACTTGGTCCATCCAATACCAGCATGTTTTGTGCCGATCTCATTTTCATTTTTTTTAGAGCAACACCTCTTAGCGAAGTGAATCAGAAGAAACAGAGTACTAGTCAAACTGAGATCCTAAAACGCTCAAGGCGTGTGGATTTTCCCAACAGCAGCTTTTAAGGGGGCTGCTGAAAAGAATCTAGTTTTCATCATTCACTGCCTCTTGGTCTTGCTTTGAAGCCCACATGACTCCAACCAGTTCCTGTTGCTGTGTGAGAATCAGAGTATGGGTGGCAAAAATTACCAAGATGGGTGTCCGTCTTTGCAATAACCAGGGGCAGAAACGGTGCCCACATCAGTAGTGTGGAGACGGAGACGGGTGGGTACTAAAAAAATTCTCATCAACAGCTCCAGACACATTTCAAAGTCAGCGTAGATCTGTTCATGTCTTCCCTCTTGCAGCTGTAAGGGGCGTGGCCAAGTGCTTACCCACTGAGCTGTCTCTCTAACCCCAACAGCGCTCTTATGAACATGTAAGTTTGCCATTATTTCCTGAAAGGGGAGAGTTTATGGACTGAGTTTCCACAGAGAACCAGCGCCCTTACTTTTGAGGTGCAGGAAGGTTGAGCCCCTTTCTCAAGGCCACGGGATCCTTGCAAAAGAAACAGACATTTAAGTCAGCATATATGTAATCCAGCGTTTTGCTTAATGAGTGATTTCATTCAATCATTTTTTTTTTTTAAAAAATGATCGAAAGAAAGTGAGACCCGGTCACTCCAGAGGCCACGGCTGAGGCATCACAAGGACAAGTCCTGTTTAAGCCACGGAATGAGGGCAAAGGTGGTTGAAACAATTTAGCTAGACTTTGTCTGGACATGGAAATAAGAATAGCGTTTGGGTATAGCTTAGCAGTGGAGTGCTTGCTTAGCATGTGCAAGGCCCTACCTTTCCCACCTTAACCCTGAAAAGAAATTGTTTGGAGCCCCAGCCATTGGTCTGGCACAGAATACTAAGATTAAAAAAATAATAATAAAAAGGGAACTTTCTGACTTGAGAAGCGACCAGGACGATGGTCTTCTTTGGTTCTGGCCCTCCCTCCACCCCTCTCCAGTCTGCTCTGCTCTGCAGTGGCCTCTTTGGTGACAGTCTACTCTCACCCCTTGAGAGACCTTCACTTTTCTCTGAAATAACTCCTGCCTGTCTTCCACCCTAAGCTCCGAGTGTCTTGTGTGGATTCTTTTGATGGCGCTCACAAGGACCAGGGTCGCAGCCAGCATCTCTAGAGAGAGCCCAATGATAGCTTTTGGTAACTGAATTTCCCACATCCTCATGTGATGAGGTGTGGAGACCTTGGTGAGGATCACAGAACTCCCTTCTCTTTTACCTACACCCATCTGAGAGGACTCGGGACCTGGCCACAGGCAGGGCGTCCACTGCCTTCCCATCATCCTTCTGAGAGGACTCGGCACCCTCCGGTTTTCAGGGTCGTGTGCTTCAGGTTACCAGTTCACACTTCGTTCATACCTCTGCCTCCTCCACATCCACTCTAACCTAAGCTGGTGTCTCTTTCAAAAGGAGAGTGATTAGTATTTTCTGGATGTCCCTACCATTATATATAAGGTCAGCACATTTCTCGTACTGGATTAACTAGGGCATATCAGAGCTCAACTGGCACATTCTTCTGTTTTTACTTACTCTGTAGAATGTGGGAACTGGGTTCTGAAGAGAACTTAGAGATTGCTTCATAGTCCTTAGCTTATGATACATTATGGCCAAAATAACCCTGCACTCTCTATCAATGGTTCAAAACCTGTGGGCCACGGGCCCCTTGGGTTTGCATATCAGATATACTGCATATTAGATATTTACATTATGATTTAAAACAGTAGCAAAAATAAAGTTATGAAGTGGCAAACAAAATAATTTTATGGTTGGGAATTACCATAGTACGAGGGACTGTATTATTTGGTCACAGTGTTAGGGAGATTGAGAACCACTGCTCTAGATCCTTATAGTAAGGAAATTATGTAGCTGAAGAATGATGACACTTGCAGTTAAGGATGATACATGGTTTCTCTGTACGTCTACACAAATACACAGTCACACTATACCAAATTAAACACACACAGAGACAGAGAGAGGGGGGGTGTTAGGCCAATTACAATCTCAGTAGTGAGTCTGTCAGTCTTTGGCCCTTATGTGCTTGACTGCTGTCTTAACTTTATTGTCTTTCATTTTCTGTTGATTCACTTTCAGATGATCCTGAAGCAACCAAACTCCATCTAGTTGGGTTCCATTAATGATTCTCCAAGACCTGAAAGTCAGGAAGAAAACACTAAACCATTCCATGGCCCATTTCATTTAAAAGTAGCCAGACTGACCTATCAATTAAATGACTTTAGGGTCTCAACACTCGAGGTGAGACTGTTAGATAGCTCACATTAGCAGGCTTGTAGGTCACTTGACAGGCTGCTCCCTGGAAAGCAACAACTTAAAAAGCCAGGAGCTGAAAGACTAAGGCACACATTTCTGTCAAAAGAAAGGGATCTAACCCCGTCTCTGGTTCTGAGTAGAGACGTGACAATCTCTACTCTGTGAAGTAGAGATCTACTATCTAAAACTTGTAGGACATGAACTTGGTGGTAAAGAACAAGATACATCATTGCTCCTCCCTTTGGAGCAATGATTTGACTCTTTGTCAATCAACTGAGCACAAAAATCCCCTTCAGGAAGCTGTCAGTTATACAGTATTAGAAATAGTATAAAGCCTTCCTGTAGTGTAGACCAGCACAATGAACTCTTTAGCCGTTGACCTCTACTCTTGCCTCAACAGAGTGCATTCTTTCTTACCCTACTGTGAAAATGGCCGACTTCAACATACACAGAGACAGACAGACAGACAGACAGAGAACAAACATAAGTGAATAGGCTGGCCATTACATATTTATCTGAAAATGAGGAGGAGAGGTGAGGATGCTGGGAAGTGATGGCGGCTTGGTTAAGGGAAATGGAGAAGCCAGGGACTGGATCCGCTGGGCTTCTTAGGCTGTGATAAGGCTCTACGGCTTACTTCAACGCACAGTTTGTAGGAAGTCCAAATATGGAGAGTGATATGCTGAGTTCCACTACATCATGCTGCCTCTCAAACAAGTTACAGTACTGGATACACATTCAATCACATATACATGTATCTGGACACATATTACTTATTGGCTTAATATTCCTTCACTTAATTAAGATAAAAACCGTATTTCCTTTGTCTACTTTTAAACACGCAGAACTGTGTCTTCAAGAAAGATTCTTTACTTGAAATAGGCTGGACAGAATGCTAGAGCTACATACAGGCCAGATGTTGCAGTTCTTTCTCGGAAGATCTAAGTTTCTTCTAGGTCTTTCTCTCCTACAGTCTAAATCTTGTTTCTTCTTAGTCATCATTTCTAATGCTGTCTGAACAGCAGTAAGGAAGGATGGACTCCAGCCATCTAATGACAGCATTATTTAGAAGAGACAGTATGGGAAATAACAAGAAAACCTACATCTTACTGTTTTGTAGAGAGTATATATCTTGGACTCTGTAGAATAACCACATTTCAAGTACCCCGTCTCTGTCTTTAAAAGATATTTATTCTCTCATAGTTTCATCATCTCACATTCAGAATAGAGGGTGAGTAGACTCGTGGCCACGTTGCACAAAGAAGTTAATGGAGATTTTCTCAGCAGTCTTCAGGAGTTGCCTTGGAAATGAATATGATTGGATGGGGGCCCATCTTTCCAGGGCTCAATAAAGAGCATGCCATAAAAGGTGTGGGTAATACGGAAGAGCTTAGGTAACTGCAAATTCTATCAGTTTCAGAAATGCATGTTCACTTTTAGTCTTCAGGTCAGCTAAAGAGTTATTTTAGTTGTTTCATTAACATTATAACAGTAGAAATATCTAAAGAGAAGAACATCTAAATATCCAAATAGAATAGAAGTGGGGGAGGGGAGGTGGCAGGAGGGAGGGAGGAAGAAGGGTGGATGAAAAGACCTTCCTAATCCTGCTAGAAAACACTTTAGATACATTTGAGGGCTTTATATATAATAATTAACACGCTTAGGTAATTATGCCCCCCAAACTGCAAGTTTATTCTTCTTTTCGTTAACACCCAAGCAGAACTCTTGCCTTCAAACACATTTTGGATGCTGTGATTTATCCGTCGTCTTGTTGTTCCAATAACTTAGCAAAATATATGACAATTTAACCTGATACTACTTTCAAAAACCCAGAATAGAAGTTTATTCTGGGTTTTAAGAATAATCTTGACAGAACAAACACACATTTATATAACTGAGCTATAGTTTCACAGGCAATGTTTAAGGTCCTTCTTTTTGTAAGAGACCTTTGTCAATGAACACCAGGCGTGACAGGACCAACTGAGTACACAGTAGAAAGCCGTCAATAGACCTTGTGAACTTGAATATATTAATGTCTGTTTTTCCACCTGTAAGTGGAAAAGAGATGTCACACATAGGATGTTTAGTGCAATAACTGGCACATAGTAAGTTCTAGATCTCTGTGAAGTATTTATTGGTCCCAACACCCTCCTCCTAGCCTCCCTGTCCAGGGGCAGCTGCCTTGAGGCATAGGAAACACAAACTGTCAGTGACTACACCTACTGTGGGCTGGAAAGCACCGTGGAGGTCTTCAAGCTCAACCTCCCACTGTTCACAGGCTGGAGAATGGCTTGGGTTGCGAGGTGTCCTGACTTCCTCCTTGAGCTCAGACTGATGGTGTCTGAACTCAATGCTGTGATCTCTGGAGAGTGAGCTGATCTTAGTGTTGGGTTCAGCTGGCCTTAGGGTTCAGCTCACGGTACGAGGTACAGTGGGGTGGTTCCGAGTTGAAAGCTGGAGTTGTGGAAACTGAGCCTGCAGGTGCTTTCTGTAGCACAGAAAGGGCAGACAGATTGTTTATTGTTGTTGTTGGTTTGTTTAGTTTAATTGTGTGGAGGACTGTCTTTGGGATCTGTTCACGCTAAAGATAGATAGACAACAGAAATAGGCCCCAAACCCCAATGATTTCTTTCCAGTGTGTATCAGGTCACATTTCTGCTGTCCCTAAGTTAACAGTAGCTCACCATCTTACTCAAAATAAAACCCTCAACAGAGCCCACAAAGCTCAGAACAACCTCCCCAACACCTAAGTGGCCCCTTTTACTCTTATTCCCATCCTGACTGGGCCTCAGATGACTTGTGACTGTCTTCAGAGGGTAGCTGGTACCTTTCAGACACAGGCCCTTGGTCCCCCAGACATTCTTGTGGCTCTGCTCTCAACTCACTAGAGCCAACTCAAGTGTCTGCTCCTAGGCTTGTGCAACTCACTCACCTCACACAGAGTGACACTCTGCATGATTGCTCCTCATTGTTCCAACATTATCATAGGCTGGAGTGTGATGAGGGATGTGTGTGTGCATACGGTGTGTGTGTGTGTGTGTGTGTGTGTGTGTGTGTGTGTGTACAAGTAGGTGGACACGTACAGGCCAGGCAGCAACACTAGAACAAATATTAGGTATCTGTGTCTATTGAGATTTTATATATGTGTGTGTATATACACACACACACACACACACACACACACACACACACACACACATATATATATATATATATATATATATATATATATATATATATTTGAGACAGCATATCTCATTGAACCTGGAACTTACTCAGTTAGGCCACCCTGCTGGCTAGCCAGCAAGCTCCAGGGATCCTCTGGTCTCTGCCTCCTCAGAGCTGGTATTACAGGCATGTTCCAGATTTTTATGTGGGAACTGGAGAAGCAAACACAGGTCCTCAAGCTTGTACGACAAACACTTTTCTGACGGAGCCATGTCCCCAGACCTTGGTGACTAATTTATTTGCTTACTATGTTTCTCACAATTAGAGTGTGGGTTCTGTTTTTCTGGCATTAGTGGGGTTCTAAATGTGAACCCTGGCACTGTGAGGCAAGTGTCTACCACTGAGCCGCATCTCCAGCCTTGGAATTGGGTCCTTCAAGATCAGGGTGCGATCCAGAGGAGAGAGGAACAGGGTTCGGTACACTTAAAAGACTGTTGAATCTGGGTGTGGCGGTGAACATCTTTAGTCCTATCACTAGAGAGGCAGAGGCAGGGAATCTCTGTGAGTTTAAGGCCAGCTTGGTCTTCATGACAAGTCCCAGGCCAGCCAGGGACATAAAGTAAGAACACGACTTAAAACACCAGCAAACAAAACCAAAAGACAAAGCAAGAAAGCCATGTTAAAACTTTCTTTTCTTCTGTACTATGTCACAGCACCAGACCAATCACTGTTATATAAAAGCTCAATAAACTCAGTTAATAAGTCCATTTTAAAGTATTTTTTAACAGAGAGAGCGCCTTGCATGGTGGTGCACACAAACAATCAAAAGCTAATGTATGATTAGACTTGAAGGTGTTTCCCCAGGGTCTTCTAGCAGTTAGTACTGCTCTGTGAAATCCCGAAGTCATGCTAACTCCTCTAATCCCCACTGTGTGCGGGCGCGCGCGCGTGTGTGTCTCATGTTTCTTGTGAATTGTGGTGAGAGTTTACCTTGGGTAGGCTCATTGAATGGACTTTTCTGGTCTAGAAATGTATTTATTTCCTCCTCCCATGGGGAATACTTTTGAGTTTCTGCCTCAGGCTAGGTGTCAGCCTAGGTAATATGGACAGATGAGTGAATGATGTTACAACTATGAAGAGTATTAGTTCTGGGATGTTAATAATGGAAGATCCCTACAACGTCCTATAGTACACTGTCTCCTACACTGAAATGCCATGAATTTGATTTTTTTTTTTTTTTTTTACAAAACAAGTTTCTTCCTCACAATTTTGGAATCAGAAAAGCCCAAGATCTTTAGGAGTCAGCAAATGTGGTGTCAGAAGAGGGACAGGTTTCTGGTCCTAGGTGATTCAGTACCAGCTTGCTGTGTCCCTACATTGAATAGGCAGGGGTCTCTTGGGCCCCTGTAAGAAAACTAAACACCATTCAGCTGTGATTAGGACTCCGACATATAAATGTTAAGAGATGCCGCCTTCATACTCTCTGTGTTAGATGAGATGGTCTCTAGCATTGTGTGATAGATTTTCACACAGGGATGGTAGGCGATGTCAGGAACAAGCTGCTTAAGGTAGATTTGACCTTGTTACCAGATAAGCCCAGCTATTATCTAGAGTTTTTAAGTGACTTGTCCATTGTCACCTCGTGGTTACACTTAACCTCATCTATTAACAATTTTATCCTTTTCAGAGGGAAAAAATCATTAACTTTGAAATAACTGATACTTCTTTTTTGTCTTTTTTGGGGGGGGAATAATGAGGTGCTTTCCTGTTTGAGCCTGTTTCCTAGACACTCCAAATATTCTACAAAACTCTTTCCTCGGTGTAGCTGTGGGGTTAAACAGCGCTCACCTCAGCAGCCACCGAGCTACCTGTTTCCCCTCTTTACCCTAAGTCCTAATTCCCTGGCCATTGCTTTGCATTCTCTTATATCACCCCCTAAAGAATATAAAGGTCTGATTTGTGTTCACTGAGATTTTTTCTGTAGTTAACTTTAAAAAAAAAAAAAAGTGACTTAAGGGGAAAAAAGACTAGAAATTACTATTGTCAGAGTCAGAGGTGTCCTAGCACATGACCACAGCTTTATTTATGAAAACTGGCAAAAAGTCATTTGCTAACTTCATATTCCCTGTTGGACTTAACCCAATGTCTTGTTTTGTGTTCTTAAAAATCTCTAGTGTCATCATGCAGCAAAGTAATGCATAAATTCTCATTAATTAATTCCTCCCTCTTGCTCAAGAGACTGAAATACATGCAAAACTACGGGCTTTTTCCTTTTGCATGTGCATGTTTGCACACGTGCAGGCACACATGGGGAGTTGCGTGTGGATATGTGTGCGCGTGTTTGTGGAGGCCCTAGGTTGGTGTTGAGAACCCAGCTCTGCTCGTCCCTTCCCTCCTTTCTTACCACTGAGGCCTGGTCCCTTCACCAAACCCAGAGCTCGTCCTCAGTACAGTGGGTCTCCGGAGACCCCCACCGATGTGGGGACTGACCGCAGGTGGGCCATCCTACCCACATGTCACTTACAGGGGTGTAGGCGTACAGATTCCAGTACTCAGGCTTGCAGGACAAATGCTAGCTACTGAGACATCTCCCTAGCCTGGGAACAGTCATATTTTTAAAGGTCAAATAAAGAGCCAGAGAACCTGGCCTCCATGAGAGTTAGAGTCACTGACAAAGGCGTGTATGTAGCCAACATGCAGAATACTCTAACTTCAGAGCCTCAGACTGCTGAGGGGAGGCGACCAGCAGATCACTCATGTCCTAGGAGTGGGACCACTTTTCTTTTCCAACAGGTATACCGCTACTGCTAAAACTTCCAAAACAGTTTGGAAACATAGCCTGCCCTTGAAGCCATCCTCTATGGGACAGTTTGGCTTTTGTCATGCTAAAGTTGTTTCTTTATTGAGTAGAAAGGATGGATGGAAAGAAAGAATAAGAGAAAATAAAGGATGGAAAGAGATAGATGAAGATAGATGAGAGGTACATTAGGTAGGAGATAAATAGATAGATAGATAGACAGACAGACAGACAGACAGACAGATAGGGATAGATTTACGTTCTCCACAGGATATCTTCTCCACAAGCTGGACAAGCAAAGGGCCCCCACCTAATTGGGAAGACCTCATATCCAGGGAATCCAATGATGTAGCTCTCTGCTGGAAGACCTGAGAATCTGTAGGACTATTGGCAGAAGTCCCAGAGTCCAAAGCTATTGTCCTGATGTCTGAGAGCAGATGGGCAGGGCATCCATCAGAGATGGAGAAAATCGGCTTCTTTGTCCCAAGCAACACTGAGCAAATCTCCCACACTCAGCCCAGTAATTCAGATGCCAGCATCTTCTAAAAACACACACCACCCAAGGCAGAAACAGTACCTCACAAACTTTATGGATTTTCCTAACCTAGTCAACATGGCACAAAATTAACTGTCACAGTCTACTGGTCTCTTTATACATTATTTTGATTTTTTTTCATGATGTTGCTTAATTTGGTTTGTTCTGTATTCATAGTTCATATTATTTTGCAGGGGTGTGTGTGTGTGTGTGTGTGTGTGTGTGTGTGTGTGTGTGTGAGTGAGTGAGTGAGAGAGAGAGAGAGAGAATGGAGTAGTTTTCTGGGAAGCTAAAAACCTGTAACTACAACAATAATCTTTTGTCATATTATGTTCACTCGTTCTCGTTATCACCCATAATGAGAGAAGTCAATAGTGCGCTTGTTTTCTTGTGTGTGCGTGAATATTGGTGCCTCCGTACGGGTTATGGCGTGTATTCTCCTCCCCCTCCCCCCACCTCCTCATCTTCTCCTGCCTCTTGCCCTTTATTCTGCCGTTTTTTTCTTCTTTTCCCATCTTCTCACACTCTCCTTAGTTTTTACTGCTCTGGCTTGGATGTGCTGCTTGGATTTTGCTTCAGACAGTAAAGATGTGAGTGTTTCAGAGTTATGCTCCTGTGACCACGTGTAGAGCAAGAAGAAATCCTGCCGTCATGGCTGCCTGTGGCCTGGCGTCTTCTTTTGTTTTCTTTCCTACTTTGAGAAGTTTTTTGCTCTCTCTCGCTCTCTCTCGCTTTCTCTCTCCCTCTCTCTCTCCTTCCCCCTTTCCCTCTCTTCCCTCTTCATCTCCCTCTCTCTCTTCTTCTCCTTCTCCCTCCCTCCCCCTTCTCAAATTTTCATTGAATATTGAGAAGGGCTTTATCATAACTGTTAACAACATAATGGACTCCAGCTTCCTCATATCTTTTCTTAAAGGGGCAGAAGTCCACACTAACCTCCCCTGTAACCTCTCCCACTCTCCCCCCACACACACACAGAGAGAGAGAGAGAGAGAGAGAGAGAGAGAGAGAGAGAGAGAGAGAGAGAGAGAGGAGAGGTGTTCCCTTGATTGCATTAACTGTGGCTAACAATGCATAACATTAGCACTTCTGCAGTGTTTGATAAATGTGATCGGTTTCATCTGGGACAACACAATACTGGGGAATTCTTAAGTCAGAATTTCCCTCTCCATTCCACAGTTATCTTAAAGAGTGGTGAGAAGTCACGGTGCTTCTCCGAGGAAACTCCCTGACAGGTCTTGTTCTCTAAAGAATTGTGGGAAGCTGGGGAGATGAGGAAGAGGAAAAAACAAGTCAGCTTTCCTCTTCCATTCAACTTCCCTCCCGTTTATTATTTTCTGTGGGATTCCGTGTGCTTGATTGTTTTACAACTACTGGTGCAAATGGTGCTCTGCAAATCTGGAAATACGACTGTAGACCAGGATAAACCCCGATTTTCATCAGGAGAAGCGGAACATGCATACCTTAGAGGACTGGAAACTGGAAATAGCTGAGTGGTGGAGTTTTTTCGTCGGCTCTCGATCGGAAATGATGCAGAGCGGCCCAAAGGCTTTAGTGCAACCTTGAAGACTACCTAAGCTAGAAGGCAAAATAATTAGACAGACCAGGAAAAGCACGTTCATTGCTGATGAACTTCAAGTAAACGTGTGTGTGTGTGTGTGTGTGTGTGTGTGTGTGTGTAATCAGCATTGACTCTGAGCAAATAAGAATGTATGCTGCATATGAATGTACACGCATGCGCCGAACACACACACACACACACAGAGACAGAACGTATGCTAATTCTATACTTTTGTTGATGTTTTTTTCTGTGATGCCTTCATAACAACTATAGGTTAGTGAAAATATCTATGAAATTTAGTTACAGTGAATTTTTAAAGAGATCTGTGTTTAAGTTCTGCTTTGTAAAAGTCGCCTTTATTGAGTTATAATTCATTTAATCTTGAGTGCTGGCTATTTCAACCCAGCTGGTGGAAATGTAGCAGAGAGATGGACTTTCTCAGCCTAACCCAGGGGTAAAGCCATGTGACATTAATTTCCTGTGACCCACTTGTATCCCTTAGCATAAGGTTCCCAAGTCCACCCACACTGTCACGAGAGGAGCTCCTTTGGTGTGGACAAACCATATTCTCTCATGTGTTACAGTTTCTTGATCCATTTTCATCCAGCCGATGGGCATCTAGATTGATTCCAAGTCAGCACTGTGAGCAGCCCTACAGTGAAGGGAGAACACCATCCTCATCCATTTCTTCAGTAAAGTCCTCTCTTTTCTAGCAGTGTGGTCTGTGGGGAGAGCTTTGATATGCATACGTTCAGACGGGGTGCCTTGCTAAATGCTGGTTCTGAGGCAGTGGGTCTGGAATGGACCTGAGACGGCATTCCTCACCAATTCCCAGGTGACAATGACATCCTTCCAAACCCACTCTGCCTTCATCTAGCTGTGCGGTCTTGTCCATCTGAGTGTTGAGACTCTAGATACTCCTTCTTATCAGTTTACCTACCACGGATACTAATTTAAAGAAAATGGAACACGGGAATTCTGCAGTAGCCCGTGATAACTTCAGCAGTTGGTTATTTATTTTATTCAGTTATTTATAGTCTTTTGAGTCAGGGTCTCACTGCGTAGCTCTGGCTGTACTGGAACTCACTATGCAGACCAGGCTGGCCTCAAACTCACAGAGATTTCCACCCCACCCCCACACCAGGCCTCTGCTGGAATTAAAAGTGTGAGACACCACCACCCAGCAGCTATTCCTACTTTAAAAGACTCTTCAAGGTCTGGGAATGCAGCTTGGTATGGCTGCCCTTGCATAGCATGGGCGAGGGCCTGGGTTCCATCCCCAGCATTATCTAACTCACAAGGGTATACACTTAATGTTACTTGTAGGTATCATTCCACTAAATTAAAAAAGCCACTATTGATCCCTTTCTAGGTGAAGGGTTTGTACAAGGAAACTTCAGAAAACCCAAACCATGGCACAGCCCTGTTGAAGTCTGCCTGTAAAGTTACCATGGAAAATAAATAAATAAAATGTATTACCTAGTATCAGCAAAGATTTCATATAAAGATGAAAACTTACATTTAGGAATATGATTTCTAATGAATTCTAGAACAAAGCAGAAACTGTTTATTTTGTCTCGTGATATGACCAATGCTGACCCCCAGTTCATTATGTGGTGGAGGATGACCTTGAACTTCTGCTCCTCTTGTTTCTGCCTCTCCAGTTGCCGGGATTACAGGTGTGGACCACCACATCATTGCAGGCTCCGCCGGGGATCAAGCCTGTGTATGTCAGGCAAGCACACTACCAACTGAGCCACATCCCTGTCCCATATTAGTTATTTCTCAACTTCAGTAGAGGATATAAACTCTTCCAACTTGGCATGCAGGAAGTCTTTTCCCTGGTAAAATATAGCCACACCACAACCCAATAAACTCAAGAGCCACAAGAGCCCTGTCTTGCTTCTGGTACCACAGAACATGAGTTTTGGCTGAGTATCGACTGTGCGACCATGAGTCAGGACAGGCTGATGGCAGCTCTTGTGTTTGGGCCATGCCAGTGAGCCCTGTTGACTCATTTTTTATACCTTCCTGCCACTTCCTCCGTGAGGGCAGACTTCATCTGAGCACACTCACAGCCCTCCCGCTTCCCCTGCTGGCGCTGGGCATCCTCTGCCCAGGAGGCCCCTTCAGATGACACATGCTTTCAGAAACCATTGCAGTGACACTGTTTCCCTACACTCCTTTATCTGTCCCACTTAACGTGGACTTTTATTTTATTTTTGACTCCCTCATAAACAGCAGCTCGCTGTGCTGTCTTGGGCACAAACGTGGACCAGCCTCAGCTCACTCACGTCATTCCTAGTTCAGGTCTATCCTCTACTCTGCCCGCGAAGGTGGCATCAGTCTGCATTCTCCTTAAGTCTGCTCCATTGGCAGACATCCCTTCCTCCCTTACCCTTGTTATCCCTTGTGTGAGAATATGAGGTTTATCAGTTATTAATCTGTTTTTTTTAAGGCACCTAGCCTGGCATTGCCGTTCACTTCACTATTTGCAAACTTGCTTTGTCGTTTTATTGATAGCACTCGGGTGGAGATCTCCCTGTTAATATATGCAAACTCACAGCTCCCAAGAAGCTTTCCAGCCCTGTTAATGAGCGGATTAACAAGAGCACTGCAATGTATTTAACCTGCAGCCCTAGCTCTGTTTCAATAAGACTTCAACAGCCTATTAAATGGAGTGGGGGGCTCAATTAACCCACACAAAGGCCACTCTGCCCACCGTGGCAGGGAGGACCACATTTAGCATCTGCCTAAGCAGCTTGTTGGAAGCTGGGGATAAAGAGAGTGACATGTTCTTGCCTGAAGCTATGATATAACTGAAATGGTGCTTCTGGTTCATCTGGACTGCCTGAATAGGTGACAGCATTGAAACCCATGAGTATCTCGCCATATGACAGTTTCTAAAAGAAGAAAAAACAACTCGGTATATTCAATGGTCACTCTGTCCCCTGTACCTTGTTCCAGGGGACTTCCCTCATTGTCCCTGGGTCAGATAGTGGGAGGCATGGATTATGGATTTCAGGACGCTGGGTGTTAGGGTGTGATAGATTGGAGTTGGGGATGAGGGATGTTGGTTGACACAAAGACATCTCAACAAACGCATTATGTTCAAAAGACATCTTTCTGTTGTTGGGTCCTTGAGCTGAGTTGTCATCTTTTGGGAGCATGCTTCCTCTCCCAGTTGGCCAAAGGCTGGCCATTTCCTCCTGGAAATCAATGTATAAGAAGCTCATCCAATGGGATACCTCTTATCTGACCCTTGAGTCTTGTTAGGATGGCTGTTCTGTGTGGGTGCCAGGACATCCAAGAAGCCTCCTTAACTGCAGCACGTGGTCAGAAAGCAAGTCGACTAAGTGAGCCATTCATTTGCGTAGGATGGCCCTAGTTTTTTATGGTGATAACACCCATGTCTCCCTACTTGTGATTTTTACCCATTAATTTTTAGCTCATTGTTGGCCTCCTTCCAGTGAACTCTGGTTCTCTCTGGTTCATCATGATCATTGCTTATTGCATCCATCCCTTCACAGGATGCAAGTTTCACATGGGCCAGAGTTTTAGTTCTGTTTATAGATATGTGTCAAGCATCTATAACTATTTCTTAGTCCTCCATAGGTATCAATAAATACTTATGAAATGAATGATAACAAAGAAGAAACATAGCTTATGGGCTGATTTTAGAACCATAACCCAATGATTCACTGAGTACAAAATTCTTACAGTGGAACTTCCACCCTCAGAACATCAGGGGAAAATCACTAGGTTCTAGGAAGACAAGCTACATGAGGTCACCAGGATAGTGTGGTTCTCATAGATCCCTTCTGCATCTTCTTGCACCATCGTTGCTGAGGGAATGGAAGAGGGGATGTTCAACACTAGATTAGTCCTGTATTAGTCTGAATCCTTTTACTTGTGTTCTTAGATGTGTTTGAAGTTCTTTTTTATTCAGGAAAAATCGGGGACACAAACTTATGAGACATTACATCAAAGAGGTGTACACTGGATCTGGTGGGAACACAGCGTGAGCGTTGACATCCCTTGCCTGGTGGGAATGAGGCATGAGCGTGCCATGTCCATGGCAGTTTCGCACAAAGCTATGGATTGCAAGCACAATCGCAGGCATATTGCAGGCATCACACCCATGCTGCTAATTATGTGATTCACTCTAGTGTTACACTAACAAACATTTCATCATGTGTGTTCATTGCCTATGCTTCTAGATTGGAGGCTACTGTAACAGTAGCCATCACTTCATCTCCTTGAATTCTGTCCTAAGAACACTACCAGATCTGTCTTTCTTCATTTGCATGTCCTTGTAGCCTCAGAACTAGGGCGGAGGCTAAAATTAATTTCCTCTTTGTGTTTCTTGGTGAGAAGGTTAGTACCTGTAACCATTGCTGGTCTTGTATAAGCATTGATATTCTTGATATTTCCAGACGAGGAAAACAATTTGTGTGTGTGTACCCTAGAAAGCCAAGAACCGTCCTATGTTAGCTAACAAAAGAAACTCATTCAACATGGATCCCAAAAGTACTGTTGCCTCATAGCCAAATGGATTTGGAAAAGAGGCATTCTCTGGTAATGATACCACTTACACACAGGGGCCATAACTGCCCACTAACTACATAATTCTTCCACTTGTTGATGGCAGGTCAGAAAGTGGCGTGGTAGGGATCACATGACTAGAGTGCCATTCTTACTCTGTTGTCTGGTCACCAGACACCAAGTTCATGCTCTGTTCTCAGAGATGTTCCCATGGATCTCTTGGTTCATGGAGAAGCTTGTTTGCTATTTTGTGTTCCAGATTTTAGTTGTGTAAAGAACCGAACTGGACCACCAAGTGTCTCCATGGTGCAGCTTTCCCAGAACTAACACTTTCCCAGTTCATACTAGAGCACATTTGAAAAGACAACTTTCATTTGTTAGTCTTTATGATAAATCTGCCATGCAACAAGCAAGCCCTCATGGGATTTGACTTTTGAATGAAATCTCCCACACCTGTGTAAAGGATTGACGTTATTCTAACTCCTGTTGGGTCAGGAGGTCTGAAAGCTTCACCAGCTGCTGCCTAGGGCAGTAGTAATCACTTTTTTATCAACAAGATTTTCCTTGTACATGAACACAACCTCCCACTCTATAACATAAATCCACTGCCACTGTTGGATTTGTGGAGATGGACCGCTGTAATGTTGTCCATCTTTTACTTAAAACACAAAAATAGGATGAGGCTCTGTTGGTAGAGTGCTTGCCTAACATACACAAAGCCCTGGCTTAAGCCCCAGCACTCCACAAACTCTGCAAGTTGATACTCACCTGAACTCCCAGAGCCAGAGGATCAGCAGTTCAACGTCATCCTTAACTATGTAATTAGGCTGAGCTAGCCTGGAGTACCAGAGACCCATTTTTAAAAACAGCAACTCTCAAATAACTAAATGACCCTGAGTGTATTTTCCTACTATATGAACAGCAAAATGTCTGTAAGACACCATAATAGCAAAGCAAAACAAAGCAACACTCAGAAGGCAAAGGCAGGAGGATTGCTGCAAGTTTGAAGCCAGCCTGAGCTACATAGTCAAGCTTTAGCTCTAAAGAAAAGAGAGGAAGGAAGATGAAATGAAACTCATTGGCATGTAGGTGACACAGAGAACCTGAGGCATAAACCTTTCTCCAGAGACCACTTACAGGCAGAGATCCGGGAGTTCCGACAAACCCCTAGTTCTTTGGGAAATTGCTCAACATCGTCTTTAGCGGTTTGGGATAGTGGTCTAGTGGTCATGCAGGCTCGAGATTCAACTTGAATAATTAAAAATGTACGGATCTCTATGAGTTGTAGGCCAGCCTGAGATGAGTTCTAGGCCAGCCTGGGACACTATAATAAAAAAGGAGGAAGAGGGGGAGTGAGAGATGAGGAGGTGTGGTGCAGGTCTGCCACTAACCAAGGTGTGACTGAACTGTGGGGTGCTGTCAAGAAATAAAACCCTTGAGAATTGTGACTTGTGATAACCTCATTCCAGGCACCTGGAGCAACTCTGCAGATTTAAGAGAGTCAAGTGCAATTGCTGTGTTCATATGTTTGCAGGTGGCCATGAGAGTTACTCAGACAACTCCAATAAATGCAATAAACATGAGGGTAAAGAAATACAATGAATACATCACAACACAACCTCTGCACCCAGAGCTCAGGGAACATTTCAGAAGAGGGTCAGAAAGCGCCTAAGAGCTAATGAGACGTAAAGTTCACGGAGAGATCATGTCAGTAATTATACCCAGAAAGTCTAACATGACACCTAAGCGTGAGCTGAGCAAGGACGATGACAGTGGACAGTCTAATGTGGACGGGGACGCACCACAAGACTTCAGCTTTACTCCGAGATCTACAGACACCTATGGAATGCTTCGAGCAAAGGAAAAGGGTCCCCAGAGGAGAGCACAGCGACTGATTGTCCAGGCCAGAGGGCCAGTCCTGAGACCATGCATGCAAGTGACCTTAGACACACTGTGCAGGTTGTGTTGATGTGTTCAGGCGTGTGTGTGTGTGTGTGTGTGTGTGTGTGTGTGTGTGTGTGTGTGTAAGAGTGATCAATGAAAAGGGAAACCATGAATTTGAAAGAGAACAAGGAAGAATATGTAGGAGGACTTGGAGGGATGAAATAGAAGGGGAAATGGTATGATTATCATCTCAAACACTGAAATACATCATTTTAAAATACATTATTTTTAAGTAAACACGCTCAGTTACCAGCGCCATGTGAGCATGGGTTGCATGGCGGGAGCACGGAGCTTCTCACATGGGCTCTGGGCCGTGGGCTCCCTCTGTGATGTAGCTGCCTTTTGTTTTCTACAGTGTTCTTGCCCGTGTTGTGGTTTATGTCTGAGCTGCTCCCCGTGGTAACAGTGACACTTGGAGGCAATGTGGATTCCAACTCAGTGGAATCTCAGTTCCTCTGTAAAACAGTGATGGAAGCCCCCATCTATTGGCTTAGTGTTCCACCCACACAACCAAAGACAGGGTGCTGAGCCCAGGGCGTGGCATGGAGTACCCCCAATAAACTCCCAGGGTCCCCTGCCCTTGCTTCTGTTGGCATTAGATC
This sequence comes from Phodopus roborovskii, assembly GCF_943737965.1. NCBI lineage: Eukaryota > Metazoa > Chordata > Mammalia > Rodentia > Cricetidae > Phodopus > Phodopus roborovskii. The sequence continues at coordinate 6,489,338 of NW_026125295.1, forward strand.
TTGGGAACCCCGGTAAGTCATGTTTGCCGGTTACTGTCAAGGGTGCCAAGCCTGTGACTCACCGGGCCCGCCTACCTGTTGTTGTTCAGCCTCTTCCCTGTCGTCTTCTCCTCCAGTGCCCATCTAACCCTTCACAGCCGAGCGGCCTGCACAGTGAAGGAGAACCACCTGGCTAAGTTCAAGAGCGAGGGAAGCAATTCTGTATTTACCCGGGTGCTTGAAAGAGCAAGCATGACATCTGGGAGTAAAGGGCACCGAGACAGGAGAGACGGAAGCAGGAAATGGTTGACATCTCACTGGTGTTTTAGCAGCAAAAGATCATTCTGCAGCCAGCCTAGTTTGTAGAGACAAATGGTGTGTTTGGGGCCCAGAATGTCATTGAGCACATTTTTATAAAGCCATTTTTACTTCCTCGGATAGAAATAACTAGTCTAAATAAAGCAATAAAGCCTGTGGCTTTGGGGGATTGTGGGAAGTTGGAGAAAGCAGAGGGTTGTTCTAGCTTGGTTTCAGGTCCTGTAATAAACATTATGACCAAAAGTGGCTCCGGGGAAAACATGTATATTCTATCTCACAGGTCGCACTCCACCATAAGGGAGGACAGGCAGGAACTCAAGCAGGAACCTGGAGGCAGGAGCTGAAGCAGAGGCCACGGAGAACTTACTAGCTTGCTCTCTGACTCATATACAGTGTCTACAGCTTATTTCTTAGACAGCTCAGGCCCACCTGCCTAGGGATGACACCACCCACAGTGGGCTGGGCCCTTCTGCATCAATTATCAACCAGGAAAATGGCCCCACAGGACAATCTGATGGAGAGGATTCCTCGTCTAAGAGTCTTATCTCCCAGGTGTATCAGTTTGACAACCAAGGTCAGCCAGGGCTGGGTTTTTCCATTTGTCTCCTGTATGTGCTCAAATATGTCTTTTTTCTTTCATATATAACATTTTTTCGTTATTTTTTTAAAAGAAAAATACTTTTACTGGATTAGTACGTTTATTGAAAACCATGAGTGTTCAGCGTGTGGACTCACTCTTTACAAAGAACTAGCTTGTTCAGCCAGCCAGTTTCCTGATAGAAGACAGAACTTACCAGAACCTCCTAGAATATTCTTGCTCACTCCTCTCACAACTTCCCAGGATACTGCCTAACAGTCCCCTCCCCCAACAGGTTAGACAGTTTCCCTACTTCTGGAGGTAGTGTAGGTTGTTCAGATGGAATCGTCCTGTGTGCGTGTAGAGTGGGGGGGGGGGGACTCAGGTACCCTTTCCCATATTCTGTCCACCCTGCTTTTTTGACCCAGAGTCTCTTATTTGGCCTAGAATTCATCAAATAGGCTTAATAGACTGGCCAGTAAAGACCAAAAGATCCAAGGGATTCCAGGCACGCGCAGACATGCATGTCAGGAGTTTTTACAGGGATCCTGGGGATCAAACTCAAGTCCTCATGTGTGCACGGCAAGCGCTTTGCCTACTGAGCTTCCTTTGTGATTTTTAATTAAGAGGTGAGTTGGTTTTTTAAAAAAAAGAACTTGGGAACATGGTTAAGCTGATGCTGTGACATCAAAGTCACCTAAATGTGATGTTTCTATTTAATTAGACAATCTTAATGCATTCTTCCCTCATTTGTTTTAAGTTTGGTATCTCATTATTCTTTTTTCACCAAATGACTAGATAGTAATGTTAAACAAAAGAAAATTTTGATCTTTGTGTTTCCTTGGAGTTATTACTCACTCCTTTTCGTGACAGTCACTGAAAATAATTTTGGTGGCTAGGGAAGTACTTACACATGCTGTGTGTCAGGTAGCCAGGAAACCATTGGAGGAAGCAGAGCAGCTCGGACAAGCAAGATGCTATTGCTTACAGAAGCGAAAAGGCGGTGCAGAGCACACTTGAATTGGCGGGAGAAGACTGGTTTTCATCTTTCTCAAACGCGAGTGAAATGAGTCTTGTTAGGGAGCCTTGGCTTTGGGGATAGAGATGAAAGCTCCATGCTCATGTGTTTTGATAGGTCCACGGCAGCCCGTTCAGCTGGGGACAGAGCTGACCATCTGCTGAGATGTTCTTTGTGTTGAGGTCTATCATTATTCGGAATTGTTGGAAGGCAGTCTTGCAGGAGGTGAGGTTTTGAATTCCTGATGGTGTGTGAATTTTTATCCCCAAGGTTTCTTCTCTCAGGGATGAATTGATTTGCTGGCCAGAAATGAGGCTGAATTCCTACATGGGGTTAAAGGCTGCTGACACAAGGGTGTTTGGTAAGCAGCCTGCCCCAAGGGCTTCATGTACACACTGACAAAGCCCTCCTCCCTCTCCAGCCCAAGCTTGGCAGTGGCCAGTCGCTAATGCAAGCTGTTTGGGAACAAAGCAGAAATCAATCTCGCTTTCACCTAAAAGTAAGCTGAGCCAAAAAGAAAGGCTCCTTGTCTCCACCAAAGTCTACTTCTACCCCTCAAGCAGGTGGCCACTCCAGGTTCATTCTGCGGACTTACACCTCAGGGATCAAAAGAGCTTCCCTTTTCACATAGCCTTCCCATTTGACCTAATCAGCCACCTCCTCTTCAGATTCCCTAAGACACGTCACTCTGCTAAGGCTGCCAAAATAAAGCACCCAACTAGAATGGACAGATAACTGTTGTCTATCCATCCCTGCAGCCTAAGAATCCAAGACAGCAGTGTTGGTGAGGTTGGCGTCTTCTGAGGGCCTCTCTTCTTGACTTGCAAGCAAGACACCTTCCCCTCATGCTGTCATGCGCCTCTTGTTTATATCACCACCCTAAAACCTTACAAGAGCATCGGTCAAGTTGGATTCAGGCCCACCTGTGTAACTTCATTTGACCCAGCCACCTCTTGAAGCCCCAGATACAGTCATGGATGCCTCAAAACACAGTCCATTCAGCGGTACTAGGGTCAGGGTGTCAACAAACAAATCTAGGAGGAGAGGGATGAACACACAGTTTCTTAGGCCTGACAGTGACATTTCTGGTCCCAAGTAATCCATCAGTCATCTTTTGCCTTTTTGCCTTTTGGGAATTTTTCTGGATTAAAATACAGTATCTAGTTAAGGCTAGACTTACACATGCTCTGGCTCCAAGGCCAGCGAGAAGGAAAGACAAAGGACAATGACAGCACAGGCTTTCTTCAAGAAAAGACTTGTGTGCAAGGCACCAGGGTCACGCTCCACCTATAGGTTGAGGTAGACAGAGGACAGAAAAGGAGAGGAGGAAGGACTACAATTTTTCTTCTTTTGCCCAGTGGCTGATCATTGCTAATTCTGGCTGGGGAAACAAGGCTAGCTGTGGGTTAAACAATAGGAGGAGATGGCTGTCTCCCAAGGCTGCCTTTTCTTGACCAATATATTGGACAAAAGGGACAAAATCTAGAAAAGTACATTACTTCCATTCTGGGAAGCAAGTTACTTCCGTTTGGGGAACTGTCACTGTTTAAACAAATTGGAGGAGCATTAACATAGGTGTGTCCCTTTCGATGTCTGCACCAAGCATTTTGTCCTGGTCATGTATTTCCACACAAGTCCTCTAACCCAAGGCTTTGAAAGATGTATGCCTGAATTACATATCAGGAACAGGTTAGCCTAATAATTCTGGGGGGAAAAAATTGAAGGTACCATTATGGATATGACTATAGCTATTTTAAAATAATGTCTAATTCTTCTAGTGCACACGTGGGTGAAGTGAGCTAACATTTGGTAAAGCCCGCCAAGCGTTAGGAGGATAGAGTTCATTCAACGCTTTGTATATACGTGAAAACAGGCATTGTTTTAGTTATCGCTTTGATGACTGAAAATTCAGTAGCCCTCAGGACTGACATTATTAAGATTTGAGGGGGAAGCAGCATCAATGTGGACTGTTGTTTGTGATGTATTACTTCCTGACTATAGTTGAAAAAAATAGGTAATCTGGTTTATTTGTAAGCATGGCCTTTGATAGAAGAGCATGCCTACTAGCATTTGACTGATACTAAAAAGTGATACTTTTACCCAAAATGTCCCACAGTGGAAAAAGAGGAAATTCTGTCTCTCTTTAACAAAAGTAATCTAATCTAATGTGAGGGGCCAATGGGGGACAACTTGATTCTTTTAAAGATTTACTTCTTTTTATTTTATGTGTATGGGTGTTTTGCCTGAGTATATGTAAATTCAGTTAATACCTCTAGAGACTTATGTGCCCTAAAGGGAATTAAACCCACAAAGCCACACAGTACCAGATTTCCTGAGAGTCCATGCCTGCTGTGGGTGGAAGCTTTGTGGGTGGGAACTGTGTGGTGGGTTCTGTGGTGGGAGCTGTGTGGGTGAGAACTGTATGGTGGGAGCTGTGGGTAGAAACTCTGTAGGTGGGAATTGTGTGTGAGTGGGAACTGTGTGGGTGGGAACTGTGTGGTGGGAGCTGTGTGGTGGGAGCTGTGGGTGGGAACTCTGTGAGTGGGAACTGTGTGGGTGGGAACTGTGTGGTGGGCTGTGGTGGGAACTGTGGTGGGAACTCTGTAGGTGGGAACTGTGGTGGGAACTCTGTAGGTGGGAACTGTGGGTAGGAACTCTGTAGGAACTGTGTGGTGGGAACTGTGTGGGTGGGAACTGTGTGGTGGGAGCTGTGTGGTGGGAGCTGTGGGTGGGAACTCTGTAGGTGGGAACTGTGGGTAGGAACTCTGTAGGTGGGAACTGTGGGTAGGAACTCTGTAGGTGGGAACTGTGGGTAGGAACTCTGTAGGAGCTGTGTGGTGGGAGCTGTGTGGTGGGAACTGTGTGGTGGGAACGGCAGTGGGGGCGCTACTGGGTACTTGCTGTGATGCCTGGTTCTTGCCTGTTCTTGGGCACAGTGAGGAGGCGTAGCTGGCAGCGGCAGGGCTCACTGGGTAGCTCCTGGTGTAGACTTTCCCAGCATTCATCTCACATTGCCTCTCAGACTGACCCTGCAGACTGCCCAAGATCGGGGGGGGGGGGGGTAAATACACAGCTCCCTCAGATCTAGTGGTTAGTTCTAGATGAACATTTCCAGTCCAAGCCGAAATCTTTTCTGAAATTTGGGGTTGTTTGTCTGTTTTTTAATAAAACTCACATGACTGCCTTTGAGCATGTCAAGCATCAGAGAGGCTGAATTGGTAATGGCTGACACTTGCCTCCATTATTCACATCCACTAAAGTGTCACCTCTGTCCTAAAGGCGTTGTCTTCTCGCAGTCCCCAATCGTCGGCATTTTTACAGAGGTGACAACAAGGCCTTTTTTGAATCAAATGATTATTTTGCGCATATGGATATTTGCCTGCCTGTATGCCTGTGTTCCACCTGTGTGACTGATGCCTGTGAGCCATCTGGAACTGGAGTTACACGTGGATGTGAGGTACCACGTGAGTGCTGAGAATCAAACCTGGGTCCTCTGGAAGAGCAATTGGTGCTCTTAGCCACACAACCAACTCTCCAAAGACAAAACTTTTGTTTACATTTGCTCCCTGAGTTTTATAGAATAAAACCATGTTTAACGTGTTTGCCTAATTCCAAAGGATCACCTTTCTATTATATCTCTACTATTTTTCAAATATTTCAGATAAATTTTGTATCCTTGAGCAATCTGATTAGTTATATTAGGGGAAAATCTTTTAAGGAGTTGCCATAGTTAACATCAGTTGTCAACTTGATGTACCAGCAGACTGATCTTTGAGCATGTGGGGGAGGCATTTTCTCGATTGTCGCTAAGGAAAGCCCAACCCACTGTGGGCAGTACTTTCCCTAGGTGGTGGCCTGGTCTATAAAAATTTTTTTTAGCTGAGGGGCTAGAGAGATGTCTCCTTGGGTAGGAGCGGCATTTTGCTCTTGCAGAGGTCCTGGGTTAGGTTCCCAGCCCCCATATGGCACCGGACAAACAAGGATAACTCCAATTCCAGGGAAGCTGGCACTCTCTTCTGACTTCTGGCGGTACCAAGTACACATCCCTGCAGGGCTGGGGTTAAAGGCGTGCACCACCACTGCCCAGCTTCAAAAATCTTTTTTTTTTTTTTTTTAGCAAGAAAAGCAAGTGTGGGCGGCTGAGTGAGCACAGAGGGGCCAGGAACCAAGCTTACCCACGGTTTTCCCTTCAGGCCTCTGCCTTGTGCCTGTGTGGTTCCCTTAAGTGCTTGGAGGAGTGTGCACGATGAAGGTGCTGGAAGGACCTGCCGGGCTTGCTCTCCTATAAAACTCTATATATACTTCCTTGCCAAACCCTCTCACTATATTTGTATACATGCATCTCTATTCATCTCTGAGGCAAAACTCCTGTTAGATGCTGGATATGTAGTGGACAGTGTGAAAGTCACTTTGTCTGAGCAGGTAAGAGTCGCTCTTGCAGGCGACCTGAGTTCAGATCGCAGAATCCACAGCGGACAGCTCATAGCCACCTGTAACTCCAGTCCCAGAAGATCCAGCACCCTCTCCTGGCCTCTGCAGGTACTTAAACACACACATACCATGAACAAAGATGAAGTTCAAAAAAATGAATTATGCCACCTTGGAGAGATTAAAACAAGGTAAGTCTAAAGGAAGGACCTAGAAGGATAAATGAAGGCAAGCATTTTGAGCATTCCACATTTCTCTTATTCATCTTCTCAAAATAACTAAGCTTTACTTGCTGAGAAAACTTGAGCAGATAAGAGAATGAGGTCATAGTCCTGTGTTTTTAAGGACTATGCCTTCCTGGTGTGTGTGTGTGTGTGTGTGTGTGTGTGTGTGTGTGTGTGCGTGTGCGTGTGTGTGTGTGTGAGAAGGGGGCTATCTGTCCCAGAATCTGGCCTGCACAACATGATTTGAAATAACCTGGCAGTGTGAGGTGGCTCTTTCTAAACCAAACAGTTCATTTTTGGCAAGTCTTACTCACAGCTGAGGAGCAATTGTTGGGCTGCTTGTTAGTCCAGCAATTAAATAACAATCATTCAAGAACGGTATATGGACCAGTTGGGAGCAGCACGATGCTGCACATTGGGTATACAGTTGCCTGGACCTGCCATGCCTGCTGCTGCAAGGGCAGCAGATGGTCTAATAGACTCCATCATTGAGCACTTAAATTGGCCGGGTCTTAGTTTAATAATCTTGTGTTCTAATGATTTAGGCGACTGATGAAAGACAGGGCAATTACTTGTTCTTGTAATAATGCCCAGTTGGCCTGGATGGAAGGGCCACTCACTCCTGCATGGTGTGACATAATTAACTCCTGTTCACCAGAATCATGGCTAGAGAGGTTACCTCGACAATACACACCTCACCTTGATGCTGAAAATCTAAAAGCGGTTTCCGAGTTGAAAATGGGTCTTAAGTATATAAAACACAGGAAGAGAGAAAAATCTCGTAACCTTGTGTTGGTATAGTATGTCTGCTCCACTTTGAATTTTTATGTCACAGATTCTGAACATGGTTGCAGGAAATAAAAGGCACTTGTGTGGTATGAACCATTTACAAGTGAGGAAGTCATTCAAGGGCTTCCTGAGCCGCAGAAAGCACTTGGTGGACAAGTACATGTAAGAAGACACCAGATCCTAGTTTGGGACATTTCCAGGACGTAGTCTTCAGATTCATCCTACCAAATATCTTCTCCTGGTTATTTTGCAAAACATCTCATCCATGCTTCAAATATGTGGTATAACTTACATAATTATATCTTATATTTTACACTTCTTAAACCTTTTCTAGAGGTAAATTGAAGAGTATGAATGTTGTTCAAAATATAAATACTGATAATACTTCACTGTTCCCCAAGATATGATGTAATTTAGACAAAGTAAGATTCTGATGAATACATTAACTATCTTCTTCAGAGAACAGTGCATCAATTGACTTTTTATACCAACAGGAAGCAGTAGGAAAGAAAGTGTAACCAAGCACAGTGGCGCACACCTTTAATCCCAGCTCTTGGGAGGCAGGAGCAGGTGGATCTCTGTGAGTTCAAGGCCAGCCTGGTCTACATGGTGAATTCTAGGATCCCCAGAGCTACAAAGCAAGATCTGCCTGGAAAATATAACAAAACAAAAAAAAAATGTAGAAGATAATACACCAGTTAAGAAACACTCAAAATAAAGTGAAATACAAGAATAAACTTTAAGAAGAACATGTAAAAGGCTGAGAGATGGCTCGGTGATTCAAACCACTTGTGGCTCTTGCAGAGGACCAGAGTTCAATCCCTGTGCCCATGACAGGCAGTTTACATCCATCCATAACTCTAGCTCCAGGGAATCCTAGCCCCTGTCCTGGTTTCCACAGGACCCAAACACACTTCCCATACGCTCACTCACACAGATGCACATAAATAAAAATAAATATTTATGCCTTAATTTGCTTTTCCCTTGATGAAATGAAACACCATGACCAAATGCATCTTGAAGAGGAGAGTGTTTATTTGGCTCACACTTCCACATCATTGCTCATCATCAGAGGGAGTCAGGACAGGAACTCAAACCGGACAAGAACCTGGAGGAACGAGCTGATGCAGAGTGCTGCTTACTGGCTTGTTCCTCATCGCTCACTTAGCCTGTTTTCTGTATCCCATCTCCCAGGATCTCCTGCCCAAGTGTGGCACCTCCTACAGTGGCCTGGGCTCTGCCACATCAGTGGTTAACTGAGAAATTGCCTCACAGGCTTGCACATACAGTCTCATGGAGGGGCCTTCTCGGTTAAGGCTCCTTCTTCCCAGAGGATCCTACCTTCCATCAAGTTCATCAAATTAACAAAACACTCATCCAGGGAGAGAGAGACACAGACGGACGGACGGACGGATGGACGGACAGATAGAGAGTTGGAGGGAAACTGGGCTGTCCTGCAGAGGTTCCATCTCAGTCCATAAAAGCCAGATTATTCTTGGTCTTTGAGGGGCTTCCTAAAACGACTCCCTGATGTTGGAGGCCGTGTGTAGGCCCAGATCAAAGTGCTTGTGTCACTCACACTCACAGACCCTTTGTGCAGGTGCAGTGATCTCCCTTCCCACTGAAGTGGAGTGTGTGGTTTCCTGCAGGCAGATAGATTAGCCAAGTGGCTGTGAGCCAGGGGGCAGTATGCTGACTCACAATGGCGCGAGCTGCTAATGTGTGTCCATTGCAGTGTTGGCTACAATACATGGACACTGGAAAAAAAAAAAAAACTGTCTCTCTCTCTCTCTGCCATTTACTTACAGTTCCCTAGAAGATGAGTAGTATAGGTGTCCACATTTACTTCCAGTATAGTCTGGAAGTAAGTAGGTTTTGTTCTTAATAGGAAAGGGGAGAATTCTACCATACTGCTTCATTCTTTATAAATGTTTTTATCTGTATAAAAACCATATAGTGTGAGGCAAAATTTCATATATATATATATATATATATATATATCCTTATCATGAATACTAGAGGTCTGTTCTGAATTCTACCTCAACCAAACAGCCAGCTGTCAACTGAATTACTTAGTTTAAAATGCGTGGACCATCTTCTGATAGTAGATAATTGAGTCTGACTTGAGAGTAGGTTTTGCGACTTAAAACCAAATGTCTGACAATTCCTATAGTCACTGGCTCAGTCAATGCCCACTCTTCCTCTGCCTTGCTCCCAGCCAGACCGATCAGAAGTTGTGTTGCTGAAGGAGCCTAGACAGCTACAGCAGATGTGGGCTTCGTTTTTCCACCAAGCACTGACATAATCTCAGCAGCTGTTAGGGCTGTGTTTCTTCTGCTTCTGTGTTTTTAGCCTCTTGGCTTCCAGTTCTTGTGACACGTTTGCTTATTTGGAGCCACAACACATTATTTCTCAAACTGGGGAAAAAAAAAAAAAAAAAAAAAAAAAAAACCTTCAAGGCAAAAAAAGCTATTCTTTATAAGTCTAAGAACATTTCCAACTTTAGCCTCCTTTAACCCAACCAAAAAAAAACATTCGGAGAAGAAAACAAAAAGAGCTTTCAAACAAAAGAGGAAAATAAAATTGAAAATCTTCTAGGGACAAAGATGACTTCGTGTCATCTCTACATTTTGTAGCATGTAAATGCTGGGACATTTGCAAGGCTGTGTACAATCCTTCAGGGTTGCTCATGAGGAAGCAAAAGGCACTGGTGGACAGGATTGGTGAGTGGATTTTGTCTTTTTTGTTGATAATGAAGTCATGTGGATTTAATTTCAATATTTCCTTGAAAATTCCACACCAGGGTGTTTTGGCTTACTTCGTGGGGCAGCTGGCATATAGGGGCAGAGGTTGGAGCCAAAGTCATCTCCTGCCCACATAACTTCTCAAGGTGCTGGCAGCACCAACTGAGCTCGTCAGGAAGCAAGTTCCCTAAGCACTTGACAGCATTAGGCCATGTGATGCTGAGTAGGAAGGTGTGCTAAGGGGGTTTGTTTGCAGAAAGATTGTTCAAAACTGCTGCCATGCTGGGTAAGACAAGGTTTCTCACTGAACTCACATGGGTGACATTCACACTCATCTTCGATAACCTATCGTTTATACTCAGTGTTTAAGTAGCATGGTGTATACACAGAGCCTAGGCCATGGTAGAACCTCATAGGAAATGTTCCTGTCAAATAAGAGAAAAGTCGAAAGGATGAAGCCAGGTATGGTGGCACACACCCTTAATCCCAGTCCTTGGGAAGCAGAGGCAGATGGAGCTCCACAAGTTTGAGGCCAGCCTGATCTACATAGTGAGTTCTAGGACAGCCAGCGCGGTATAGTGGGACTGTGTCTCAAGAAAGGAAGGAAGGAGAAAAGCAAAGAATGACTGGATGAAAACCTAGAGAGATCTCAGTGGTTAGAGCTTGCTATTATTGAAGAAAAACAACTGAAGTAAAAATCAACAAAATAAATAACTTCAAAATGAGTTTAAAGTTACAATTAATTAAAAAATAAAGAAAAGAAGAAATAATTGGTTAGCTTAATCAAGGAAGCAAAATTTCTTTAAATACTTGAAGATAATAGACAAGCCCCTCAGCTCCTCACAATCAGGAGCAAGCAGCTGCAAGGCTCTTCATTAGGAACAGACAACTGGTCTACCAGTGTGAGAGGGGAGTCAAGAAACCCAAGTAATTACTACATTCCTCTATTTTAGCACATACTTAGAAACTGATATTAAATGCATTCTTGTAAGTCAGAGAACAATGGGGGGCGATGCTCAGGAAAACATGGGCAACCAGTGATGTAGTTCAGTGGTTAAAGGCACCTGCAGCCAAACCTGATGATCTGAGTTTGATGGAAGGTCCCATACGGTGCATGGAAAGAAGCAGCTGCAAGTACTCTTGACCTCCACACTCTTGCGTGCACATGTCCACAAACACATGTAAATGAAATAGAATGCCAATTTGCTAAAAAGAGTATCGAGATGGGTTTAATAATATGTTACGAGCACTTTCCCACCAGCCTGGTCCCACAGCCATGTCAGCACCAAATAACACACAGAGACACTATATTAGTTATGAAACTGTTGGCCTGTTACTAGCATTTATTGGCTAGCTCTGTATTAAATATTAACCCATTTCTATCCATCTAGTTTTCATGTGGTCTCATCTTACCAGAGAGAGGGTCCAGACCTCTTACTCCTCTTGCATCCTACATTTCTACTCCTCTCTACTAAATCTCCCAGAAACCTAGTCCCACCTATCTTAGTTCCCTATAGGCCAACAGTGCTTTATTCATTAACCAATAAGAGAAACACATTTACAGAATGACATCTGCGGTCAGTGATACACACTTATAGCCCTAGCACTTAGGAGGTAGATAGAGGAGGATGAAAGTCAGTCTCTTACTTGAGTAAGAGCTCAAGGCCAGTCTGGGATATGTGAGACACTATGCCTGTGTCCGAAAAACTAAATGCCCAAAAAAAGAAATAGAAAGGCCAAATACACCAAAATCCAAGGAGAATACTGAGGATTTTGATAAGGATGCCCCGTGTGCAAGGCTGCCTGTCTCAGGGCACACACCTTCTTTGGACACAGGTGATATTAGATTATTCCCATACAGCTGAGCCAGTATGGTATTCAGATCACAACTGACAGCAATCATGCTCAGAGAACAGAACTAGTGAATCATCATCACCCATGTACATCTAAAAAATCCATAAACCAAACCCCAATGAATCAAATGCAGAAAAAAATTAAAATCATGGAATATCTCATTTTCAGGAATGAAAAGATGATAAAAAGCCAATTTTGTTTTTTTGCTTCTAATCCATTTTCATTTTTTTTTCTCTCTTTTCATGGTAGGTAAGTGAATTACATTTTCTGATATTAAAGAAGCAAGAACCATTAAAATAAATTAATAAAGCAATTGATTTTTTTTAAAAGAATGTTTCACTTTTTGAAAACTCATTAACATACTTTTAGTTCTATAGTATTCTAAATGAGAAGGTATTGTTAAACAATGCCCCAAAAGCCAACAAATATCATACTATCTGGGGAAACCCACGATTACACAGAAGGGCATGAGATAATGTCTAAACTGAGACACGCTGAATTCTCAAAACTGGAAACGCTAATATAACATCTAAAGTGATTCAACACAGATATGAATTGTTTCATATGTGCATCAAATTTTAAATCAACATATTGACTGAAGTCTATCGAGAGAATATGTAAAAGCAGCCAGGATAACTGGAGAAGCTGGAGAAGGCCCTTGCCACTGAGATTAGCACTGACAAACTAATTACAGAAGTGGGCCTGGAGACGAGAGCACCTTGGAGACTAATACTCGATGATGTGACACTTCAGGTTGGGAAGGGAGCAGACACACGATGCATGAAGGCACCTGGACATCCATATACAGAGATGGCTGTTTCTCATATGTGAATAAGCCTGTCTGAACTAGAGATCTAAATGTAGACACAAGCTCTGGAAGCTAAGAATGAGAACTAAATTTGTTGAAGAGGCTTGAAGCTAGAAAACCTTAAAATACAAAATCCCAATACAAACGTGATAGTTATATCTGTATAAATATTCTTAAGTGTTTTTAAATCTAAGTATAGGCAAAATTAAACTATCAGAGTGGTAGAACGTTTACCTGACCAGTACAAGGCTCTGGACCAATCCCAACACCACAAGACAGAAATGTCACAGGGGTAAATGAAGAGAAAATACAACATATTACAAATAAATCTTTAGTTGGCCCTTGGTGATGCATGCTTTTAATCCCAGCACTCAGGAGGCAGAGGTAGGTGGATCTCTGAGTTCGAGGCCAACCTGGTCTACAGAGTAAGTTCCAGGACAGCAAAGGCTGTTACACAGAGAAACCCTGTCTTGGAAAACAAACAAGCAAAACACAACTAAATAAACCAAGTCTTTAATATTTGAGGTAAGAATGTTTACATAAATTAATATGAAAATGTCAATCTAATAAAAAATGATTAGTAAATCTAACGAGACAGTTCACACAGAATTAAATACAGTTGACCAGTAAACATACAATGTAATAGTAATGTTTGGTAGTGGTTAAGGACAAGCAGTTAAAAGTACTTAGAAGTCAGCACTCAGGAGGCAGAGCCAGTAGGATCTCTGAGTTCAAGGCCACTGTGGTCTACATGGCTAAACAATGACTTGACTTCCAAGTGAGCAGGGGCTACACCGTGAGACTCAGTCTCCCCACGTCTGCTCCCACCCCCAAAAAAGCAATATATACTAAGCCAGGCATGGCTGCATGTGCTTATAAACCCAGCATTGGGGACAGAGACAGGTAGATCCTATTGGCTTGGTGATCAGCCAGCCTAGCCAAGATGGCTAAATTCAAGTTCAAGAGTCACTGTCAAAGGGGCAGTAAGGCAGGGGACAACACAGGAAACTCCTATTTCACAGGCATGGGCACTATACATGCACTCTTTCAGAAAGCTTGAGTACTAAGTGAATAATTGAGAATAAGCTAGAAAGGAACCCAAAGGCGTGTTGGGACATGTTCCATTTGTTAAGCAAGTTAAACAAAAAACACTCAGCTAATAATGAGGTGGTTCTCAAGCTCTGCTCTTCTCACACCTGGGCAGGGAGCCTGGGTTCACAGCTTCTCTACCACCACCACCCACACTCTGGAGGAAACAAATGCTCTCTGTAACAGAAAATGGCCAGCCCTCCCACTCAGGTAGCACCTCCTGGGCTGGCTCCATGCCTGCACAGCCAAACTTAGACACAAATGAAGGTCTCAGACAGGTGTGATGAGACTAGGAGTCAATTAGCTGTCATCCTGACTGGTGTGATAAGGACCACGCGAAAGGAAACTCCTTCCTGCAGAGACTGATTGAGAAAAGATGTTTAGAAGAGTCTGTGGTGAGGTACCATTCCCAAGTCATTGTCCCCCTGTGACTGCGGGAAGGGAACATTTCATTGGCGTGACCCCGGCCCCGGCAAGCTCTGCCATCGTTATTGATCCGTCCAGAAAGCTTACTGCGTCCTCAGCACCCTCCTCCGGTCCAATCGATACTCTACCTCACGGTCCAAGATGGCTGGCTGGCTCTCATTGTAAGGTCTTGGTGTGTGCTCCTTTGATTTGTCTCTTTAGGGGAACTTAGGGGGAGGGCAACCAAGAATGACAACATCAGTGAAGAACTTTTATTGAAGACTGAAGACGAAGAAACGGAAAAGTGTCCTGTTACTTGCTTAGGCATGGCTTCGCTTCATGTAGCCCACGCTGTCCTCAAGCTCTCCGCATAGCCATGAGATACCTTGAACTTTGGATCCTCCTTCTATATCTTGGGTGTTGGCTTTACAGGGCTCTCTCCCTTCCTCCCTTCCTCCCTTCCTCCCTTCCTCCCTCTGCAGCTGGAAGTTCAGGCCAAGGCTCTCTGTATGCAAAGTGAGAACTCTTATCACCTGAGCTACATCCGCAGCCCAATGTATCTGTTCATCTTAGGTTCTGATTGTTGTTGATTTGCAGTTTATTTTTATTTTTATTTTATGAGTGTGGGTTTTACTTTCTGCGTGAATGCCTGCACCCAGTGTCTTCTGCAGCCAGAAGAGCACATCGGATCTCCTGCAACTGGATTTATACGGCTGGTTGTTAACCGCAGTGTGGGTGCGGAAATTCAAACAAGGGTCCTCTGACAGAGCAGCTAGTGTTCTGACCACTGAAGCATCTCTCCAGAGCCACCAGTATCCTTTGGTCTGGCTCCCTCTACACCCTGCCTTGCACAGGACTTCTTGGACTCTTTATCCTTTACCTGTATTAACTCTAGAACTGTGGCCCGAGTCTTAGACAGGGAGCCCCGATTTTGTAATTTCACGCGGTTAAGGAAAGAACACCTGCGTGTCAATTCCTCCATGTTTATGGTGTTGAGCAAAAGGACAGGTGACTGTAAGACAAGGGTTTCTCACACCTGGCTTTAGAGTTGGTTCTCGGGGTTGTAGAAAAGAGTGTGGTGGTGTGCGCCTATAATCTCAGAACTCAGAAAATTGGGGCCAGGGAATCAAGAACTGCCTGAACACATTGCAAGTCCCGGCCTCACCGAACCACAGGAACGACAGGAGAGGAGGCAGGGAAGGAAAGCTGGGGGAGGGGTGGAGCGGGAGGGACTTGTTTCTGTGAACACAGCCCGGATTCCCCCAGGTGCTGCCCTTGCCTGTTGCCAGTCTTCTCTGCCTTGAGGTTTTCTGATAGACTAGCCAGCAGCTCTCTGTTCGAAGCTCACACTGAAGTCCTTGCTGTCCTTCTCAGAGACACCAGCCTCACCCTCAGACATGGCTCAGTAGAGCCTACCCCAGGTTCGGTTAGAAGCTAGGAAAGGGAGCTTCTGGCCAGAGAAGCCGTGGTGAGCGGGATGTGGCCCACACATCTAAGAACCTCCCAAGGAGGCATGGACGTAGCCAAACTCTGCTTCTAGTTAGGGCTGGAAAACGTGCCACCCACGTGAAACAGTGACGCAGATGGCATTAACAAGGAAGCTGGGCATCTTGTTTGTTTCTCTTGGACCTTTTTTCCTTCTCTTTGTAGGTAGATGCAGGGAGAGAGAAGGGTGCTGCCAGTGGCTGGAGGAAGATTCTGGCTTCTCCTTGGGGATTCTTGGGCTCTCAGTCCTATCTTCTACAAGAAAATGGGGTGGGGTCTAAGTCAGGAAGAGTTACCCCCAAAGAGTGCGAGCTCGCTAGACTAAGAATATATAAGCTACTCGGAGCCTGGAGGTGGCCGAAGACCGAGGAATTGCTTTGTGCGAACACAGTATGGCCTGCACCCTGTTCCTTAGTGTGCTCCCCTTTCCGGAGTCTGTCTGTTGTAACGAAAGACAGAGCACCGCACACGCTCAGGAGCTTGCGGGAGCGATGCTTTCTCACCTTTCGGATATGGCTGTGCAACATTGTGTTGGCCTTTAGTAAGGTGCTCGGCCTGCCTGTGTCTAAATGGAAGGGATTCTACAGATGGGTCAAGCACACACTGACTCCAGGCCAGTGGCAGATCACAGCCACGTCTCCCGGGGCCTTGAAAGGACCCTTCAGAGTGGTTAGTCAGTGCACAAATGCCCCCTCCTGCAGCAGAGTGGCCCTGTTCACAGAGGACAGGGAGGAGCTGCCAGCCCAAACCACTCCTACACATGGAGAGCCAACACTGTGACGCTCTGGGGATGGGCAGGGAGAAGCAGAATGCAGGGAAGTTTTAGAGGTGCTGCACGGTGGCTCATTACCATATGACAGTGACAGGCAGGGCTGTACAGTTGTCACAGAATACACAGTGACCCTAACGTCAACTAACAGATGATAAGGCCACGTCAGTGCCAGCGCCTCCTCAGTGGGGACTTGTGAAACTCTGGAGGCTATGTAGTTGGTTGTTTTGTTGTTTTGTTTTTTTATTCTTTGGGGACCCACCAACCAGCTGCCAAATAAATACATGAAGACTCATTGTTACTTATGCGTGCCTGGCCTTAGCTTGGCTTGTGTCTAGGCAGCTTTTCTAACTTAAGTTAGCCCGTTTCTCTTTACGCTTTGCTTCTGGGCTTTTTACGGTTTTTATTCTACATATCTTCCTTACTCAGTGTGTGGCTGGGGAGCTGGCCTCTAGCATCCTCTCTCCACCTCCCTCTTCTCTTTTTCTCCTCCTGTTTATTCCCTCTGTCTGCCAGCCCCACCCATCCTTTCTCCTGCCTGGCTATTGGCTCTTCAGTTCTTTATTAGACCAATCAGGTGTTGTAGACAGGCAAAGTCACGCAGCTTCACAGAGATAAACAAATGCAACATAAAAGAATGCAACACGTCTTTCCACCATTAAACAAATGTTCCACGGTGTAAAGAAAAATGTAACACCTCTCAAACTAATATTCCACAACAAGGCTACATGTGAGGGGGGACAGCACTGGCCTGCAAATTTAAAATTGTCCCAACTGTATAGTCTGTTCTTTTAAAAAGAAAACCTGGGTTTGGGGATACACTCCTTAATCCTAACACTTGGGAGGCAGAGGCAGGAGGAAGGCCACAAATCTGAGGCCAGCCTGCCCTAAGTGAGGGTTTGTATGGAACTGCAAAAGAAGGGGGAGGGGAGGAAGGGGAAGAAGGAAGAGGGGGAGGAAGAGGATTTATTTATTATTATTATTTTTTTTTTTTTTACTTTTCTAAATGGGGCATTCCAGCTACACTCTATAATCACAGCTTTGGTGACCGTCTGTTAATGAGACAGACGTTTAGACACCAATGAGCTAGAAGCACCACCTCTCAGCGCCACGTGAAACAGTCACGGGCGGACACCTGGGAAGTGGAGGCAGAAGTTTAAGATCATGCTTGGGACATGAGAGTTTGAAACCAGCCTGGACTAGGTGAGACCCCGTCTCAAAAATAACTAACACGATGGGTCACAAAACCAAACCAAAAGTCATAAATCTGAAAAGGAACAGACAGGGGCAGGGCAGAGTAATCAAAACAGTGTATGCATGTATGAAATGACAAAAGGCAAAACTGACTGGTAAAAAATTATAACTAAAACAGCACACCAGTATGGTGCACGTGCCTTTAATCCCAGCACTCGGGAGGCAGTGGCAGGTGGATCTCTGTGAGTTCAAGGCCAGCCTGATCTACAGAGTGAGTTCCAGGACATCCAGGACTATACAGAGAAACCCTGTCTCAAAAAAAAAAAAAAAAAAAGTAAATGAAGTATGGAATAAGATTAATTAATAGGGTGACAGAGCAGGCTGTCCTATGTTGGTAACAAAAAAGGACATTTTTAAGCTAAAAACAAGTCCCTACAGAGTCGTCCCTCAGCACTACCTGCCCCAGGTCCACTGTCTTTTCCCCGGCATGGCCCAGGCTGTTTGTGCCATACGTCTCCTGACAGCACAGAGGTTGCTGTCCTGGTTCGTGCTGTAAGAGAAGAGACATTTCCCTGCACCTGCGCGCGTGTGTGTGTGCCTCCAGTCACATCCCGCAGCTGAACCATTGTAATGTGGCTGACCTTCCTGCAGACACCATCCACTCACAGGACTCATTGGTCCATCAGACAGCACCCTGGTGACATTCTGCACAGCCCCTGGCCGTGGCCTTTAATTCATCTGGTGTTTACCCAGGGTGAAGCCTCCTCTGGCTGTAGCACCTTTGTTGGTGTGAGCTGAGCCTGGTCTGTCTTCTGCTCCCTCACCTTCAGGGCTTCACACCAGTTTGTCAGCACAGAGCGCCCTCCGCCCATTTTCCATCTGGGCCTTTGTTCTGACTACTCTCTCGGCCAGCTTCTGTCTGCGGCAGGCATCCGGATGTCAGTCCTTCTGCTTCCAGATGCCTTTCTCCTGGACACCCTTCAGCATCATAGCCTGTGACAGGTCACACCGTGGGGAGCTGGTAACCAGGCTTAGAAATCACAAGAAATTTTATACTAGCATCTTTTTGGAAAACATGATGTTTCCAAAATGCTCCACTATATATGACTGTGTCTGTGTCCCTTTCCAAAAATCATAGAATGCGCTCGCTGTCTCTGCAGGTAGACTTTGGAGTCAAAGCAGGAACCCTGCTGGAGAGGTGATGGGTGCATGGGAAGACCTAGGACTCTAACCCCAACCCTGACTCTCGGGACCCTCACCCCTCTGACTGGAACCTTTCGTGGGTCAGTGTTTGTTGCCGGGACACAGTTCTCTTATCTAGGACTAACCACACAGAGCTCTCGCTAGGACTTGCAGAGATAATTCACTGGGCACAGTGCTTGCCTCACAAGCATGAAAAGGGGAGTTTGATGCCCGTGCTCAAGTGAAAAGCTAAGTGTGGTGGCATGTGCTTTGTAATGTCAGTGCTGTGGAGGGAGAGCCAGGTGGAGCCCTGAGGCTCGCTGGCCAGCCAGCCTGGCCTACTTGTCCAGTTCCAGGTCAGTGAGAGACCCTGTCTCTAAAACAAGGTTGGGGCTGGAGAAATGACTCAGCAGTGGGTAGCGGCATAGACTGCTCTTGAAGGACACCAGAGTTCGGTTTGGAGCACCTACACTGAGTGGCTCACAACCATGTGTAACTCTGGCTCTTGGGGATCCAGTGCCGCCTTCTGGCCTCTGAGGGCACCTCCACACTTGGATATTGGCAAATAACTAAAAACAAAATCGTATTATGTATGTAGTCACTGCAGCTGAGACCCGATGGTTGGAAAGCCCCCAGCACTGTAGCACAAATGTCCCCCGACAAATACAAAGATAAGAATTAGATACCAGAATACTGGTCCCTACCCTGTATTTCCACACACCCCAAGAAAGAGCAAACAGGAAGCAGCAGCAGCACCTCTGCCTCTGGCTTCTCGCAGGCTGCAGGGATGAGTGTGCGAGCGTGAAGCCTCCTGCCTGCAAAGGAGACTGTAAACATCCATTTATCCTTCTGACCCACGAAGAAACGTGGTGCAAATTCTAAGTTTTAGTGGGTTGTGTCTGACACATACCCGCATGCAGACACACCAAATGTGTCCAGAGAGATTTACAACTCATATTCAGATACTCCAAAGCTCCATTGGCTCAAAGTCCTTGCCTTGTAAACACGGACCAGAGTTTGATCCCAGAATGCAGCATAAAAAGAGCCAAGCATAGAAGTATGCATCTGTAATCCCAGAAGTGTGGGAGCAATGACAGTTGGGTCTCTGGGACCTGCCAGCTAGTGGTATAGTCTACTTGGCAAGTTCCAGAACAATGAAAGACCCTGTCTCAAGAAACAAGGTGGGCTGTACCTGAGAAACAAAACCTGAGGTCAACCTCTGGTCTTCATGGGCATGTACATAAGTACCCATAAACGCATACACCTGCAACACACATATACACATACACCCACACACACTGCATTGGATATCCCTAACACAAAGTCATCACTCAGCAATAGGCCCACTGCAGAGAGCTGGCTACACAGCCAACTGGAAGCTGGGGTCACTGCCCCTGCCAAGGATCTGACCACATACTATTACATTGGGAAAAGTATTCCCAATTCAAAGTATGGCTGCTATGAAGTGTGTGTCATCTCTGTGTCGTCATAGAGTTAAAAACTGTAAGCCAAGCCACCAGTCAGGGACATTCCTGAAGGTAAGCTAGCCAGTCCTTGATCTTCCTCCCAGCTCTTTAAAATCTAGGGGTCATCCTGCTTCAAAGACTATTCATGTTCCTTTGGTGCTAGCTTCTTCCTGTCTCCACACTGGTGTCTGTCTGTCCCCACACTGGTGTCTGTCTGTCTCCACACTGGTGTCTGTCTGTCCCACACTGGTGTCTGTCTCCACACTGGTGTCTGTCTGTCTCTACACTGGTGTCTGTCTGTCTCCACACTGGTGTCTGTCTGTCTCCACACTGGTGTCTGTCTATCTCCACACTGGTGTCTGTCTGTCTCCACACTGGTGTCTGTCTGTCTTCACACTGGTGTCTGTCTGTCTTCACACTGATGCCTGTCTTCAGTAGTACCTGTCTTCACACTGACACATGTTTTTACACTACTACCTATCTTTGGAAATTTAGATGAGGTGAAAACACAAAGTGAAAATTGTTTAGGAATAGCAGATTTATTTTTCATAAAGTGTGTTCAGAACAATTTGTTTTTGTAGCTACAAAAATAAATCCCAGTGGTTGTGTGTGTGTGTGTGTGTATACATACATGCATACATACGTATATATATTCCCCACTCTGAGTGGCTGTTGGCCACTGTAGATGGATGTTGGAAAAGCACATCATGAAATAAACCCAACTAACTGTAGTGTGCAATTTTCAATCACTTGTGAAAGTTACTGTCAATTCTGATCTGTTCACAGAGGATGAAGAAACACCGGTTCCTATCACCAGTAGACCACATTCTTTGTTTCATTTGAATATTAATTCAGGCATTGTTTTCTTTCTCCTAGTTTTTCCAAATCTTCAGTTCTTTGAAGAGGCAAGTCAGGCTCCTGCTAAACCTCCAAGAATGCACTTACTTTATTCAGAAGCTTGAAGGAAGTCCCCATTCCATAGAGATTTGCTCTCTTCACACCATATTTGGCACACTCTGCCTCCTCCTTCAGATGAGCCGCGGGGACTGGATGCTGATCTATGGAAATGGATTTCTGGGAGCAGCATCTGTCTCCCCAAACAGGTCCTGGGGCTGTGCTGGCACGCTGGTCCACGGAGCGCCACCACCATGCAGCTGTTTGCCTTCACTCCAGCTGTTCCATCCCTGAGGAAAGCAACCTTCTCCATCCACCTTTCAGCATGACTTTCTTAAACTGTTTTCCCGTACGGTTGTCAGTGATAAATACGTTTGTGCTCTGTATGTGGCTTGCTGAAGGGATGAGGCTGCCGACCCTGCATCCTGCATGAAAACAGAACAAACATGCTTTGGGAAGTGTGGAAACTCCAGTAAACCAGGTTCAGTTTGCTGGGATGCAGCTGCAGCTTCCTATCCTCAAAATATGCAGGTGATTTGTTTCTGCAACCATATCTGAAAACCTGTCAAGCAACTACAGTGTCCACCTTGTTCTCATTTGTCCAGGCATTTCCTGGGTTTGAAACTGCAGTCTTGAAGGAAATGGAGTGGAAGTAACGAGGACACATAAGGGGCCAGGGAGGCAACTCAGGTGTAAAGTGCTGGTCTTGCAAGAATCACCAGAACCAATTTTTTAAAAATCCAAGTATAATGTCTCATGCCTGTTAATCTCAGCCCTTAGAAGACAGAGACAGTCAGTCTAGAACTCAGTCAGTCAGCCTCCTAGCCAGAAAGAGACCCTATGTCAACAAACATGGTGGACAGCACCTGAGAAACACACCTGACATTGACCTCTGATCCCTACATGCACCCACATACATGTACATACTATGCTCACAGAGATGAACACACACACACATATCTGTACACACAGAAACACATACACATATAAGCCTACACACACACACACACACACACACACACACACGCATGCACGCGCACACATACACACAGAAGTTGGGGCTAGCTGACAGAGAAAGGCGGCCATTTGGTGGGGGGTCAAGGGTCACATACATGGGGAGAGCAAGACAGAAGAGAATGAACAAGAGCAGAATACACTGACATGCATGTGAAGATGCCCTGGCAAAAATAATTAATTTGTATGCTAGGCTAAACATTTTCTAAATACCCTGAGGGTCTCATGTCCCAGATTAACCAGAACAGCTCAGCTCCCTAGACTGGAAAGCCTCTTAGCCTCCCGGAGAAGGCCTGAGTCACTCACAGACGCTGGAACCATTCTGAGGAAAGAGCTCCAGGCCCCAGGCTCCTGGTTTAAAGCCTGAATGCAGCCACTCTTGAGCTCTGAGTCTCTTAGAATCCATGATGGCACTACTCCGTCATTGTAGGGATCTTCAAATAGCCCAAGAGGACACTGAGGCACAGAAGGGTAGATGGCGGTGTTGCCAGGGTAGGGAGGAATCTGCACCCCAGTGCCTGGCTGGCTTCAACCACAGCTGTGTTGTCTGGACCCTGCAGGTGTTTAATCGCACTGTGAGTCTGGGATTCACAACACTCAGCTCAGAGCTGAGCACGGAGCCAACAAACCACCTGCAGCCATGCTCCCATCAGCGTGTGTGTGTGTGTGTGTGTGTGTGTGGTGTGAGTGTGTGATTGTGTGTGGTGTGAGTGTGTGTGTGAGTGTGTGTGGTGTGAGTGTGTGAGAGTGTGTGTGGTGTGAGTGTGTGAGAGTGTTTGTGGTGTGAGTGTGTGTGTGAGAGAGAGAGAGGGAGAGAAAGGGAGAGAGAGAGTATATGTGTGATTGATTGATTGATATTTGTTCATTTTGAATCATTATCAGCTGTGTAAAATTCATTGGGAAAAACAGCTCAAGCTCTAGCTCCTGGGACTGGGTCCTAGACATTCCTGAGCATGCATACATGCACATGCAAACACCTTCTCTCTCTCTCTATCTCTCTCTCTCTCTCTCTCTCTCTCTCTCTCTCTCTCCCTCCCTCTCTCCCTCCCTCCTCCCTCCCTCCTCCCTCCTCCCTCCCTCCCTCCCTCCCTCCTCCCTCCTCCCTCCCTCCCTCCCTCCTCCCTCCTCCCTCCAATTCTGTAATGGAGACCGGGAATCTGTTTGTACCAATGACCTCAGGGAACATGTTGAGATGTACTGTATTATATAGATTTATTGTTGGTTTCACATTTCATATTTCTGCGATAAACATGAATATATATACTATTCAAAGTATATATTCTATATGGTGCTTTTCTGTTTTCTCCACAGGCTGCCCCTTAATTCCTTGGGTATCATCTGCTGAATAAAGAGAATTAATACCCAGGATATCAAGGTAGTGCCTATGATTTAACCACAATCTTCATGAAAATCTGCAGAGACCTCGAGGAAGCTCTGCTCACTGGCTTGCTTGTCCCCAGGCTCACATAGCCACCTTCCACATGCCCACTGTGGGAATATCTCTCCTACATCACCAAAAAGCCAAGAAAACACTACACAGACATGTCTACGGGCCAGCCCAATAGGAGCAGCTCCACAACTGAGGTTCCATCCATCCGGGCAAACCCAGTTTGTGTCAAGTTGATGAACACCAATCTGCACAACACCCTAGCCACAAAACTTAATACTAACAGACACTGCCTCAAATCAGAAAAAGAACCGAGACCCCCCAACTCCAGGAACTCAGAGTAGAGCAGAGTTTACCTGTTTTACGTGGATTTATTTGTCTTACACTCTTTGGGCCATAAAGTTCACCGTTACAGTTCATACAAAAGCAGACGGCAACTGGTGCCTTGTTCCAACTCATCACAGTTTGAGCGGCTTGATAGAAATAACTCGCCCATCTGGAGGTGAAGGAAAAGAAGGGAACAGATTTTTAAAATAATTATTCATAAGATGTCAGCTCTCATAACAGTGTTTCTTGATTATCCAGCAACATAAGGGGTCTTGCTCTGCTCCCAGAATGATGTGTGACACTGGCATATCCTGCTGGTCAGTGGTGACAAGATCTTCAGGGGGCTGGAGGGGGTCTTTTGGCCAATGCCTGGCTGCCCTTTGTCTATCATCCATTGGGAGGTTTTCAGCATATTTCAGAGTAGGAACGTGTGCACAGCTGCCCTGAAAGTTAAGAGTCTAAGATCCTCAATACCAAGTACTGGGAACAGGAGACAGACAGTAAATAATGGTCCAAATAAATAGGTGTGTTCTCTTAGTGGCCTTTATTTAGACATCAGATAGGAAGTAGGGATTAAAAGATGAGGTGTGGTGTCGCAGAGTCCCAGAACTAAGAAGGCCAGGTCATGACTGCAGTGCAGCACTAATTACCTTTCCCTGTCTTTGTTTGTTCAAGTAACATTACCCCAGACTGTATGGCAGAAGTTTATGGCCCAAAGTGTGTAAGGCAGATAACTCCGTGTAAGACATAACTCCTGAACTCCTCTGAGAGCTCCTCACAGAGCCACTGGGCCTCAGTTGTGGTATTACTCAAAATCAACTAGAGCTACACTTAGTTCAAGTCCAGTGAGCTATCCTACCACAGAGCTCAATGCCAACAGACACACTACTACAAAAAAAGAAATCGCCCCAAAAATTCCAGAAGGAATCCCAGAGGAGGCTTTACTTTTTTTTTTTTTTTTAACCCCAGGTTATTTGTGGGAAGAGTTTCCCGTTGTGGAATACTACTTTAAGATGTGTTGCATCTGTTTATGGCTGTGGAATATTTGTTTAGTGATGCAAAGATGTGTCGCATTCTTTTGTGTTGCATTTGTTTTAACTCTGTAAGCACAGCCTATGCTACTTTGCCTGTCTAAAACACCTGATTGGTCTAATAAAGAGCTGAGCAGCCTATAGCCATGCAGGGGAGGGCTGCCAGGCAGAGAGGATAAAGAGGAGAAGAGAGAGAGGAGGAGAGAGAAAATGAGGAGAGAGGGGTTCCAGGGGACAACCACCCAGTCACATGGCCAGCCATGGAGTAAGAAGGAAAGAAAGAAATACAGAATAAAGAAATGTAAAAAGCCTAGAGGAAAAATGTAAAGAGAAACGAGAGGATTTCAGTTAGAAAAGCTGACTAGAAACAAGCCAAGCTAAGCCCCAGCATTAGCAAGTAAGAATAGATCCCTGGGTGTTTATTTGGGGGCTGGGCGGCGGGTCCCTGTTTGGTCTTACTGTCAACACACTCTAGTACCAGCCTGTACGATGGCTTCAATGAGAATGCCCCCTAGGGACAGGCATTTGAGCACTGCTTGAGGAGGTACTGGTGTCCTCCTGAAGGAAGGACATCACTGGCAAGGCTTTGAGAGATCATAGCCTCGCCCCAATCCCAGTCCACTCTCTCTACTTCATTCTTGCAGTTAAAGATGCAATTGCTCAGCTTCCTGCTCCTGCCACCATGCCAACACGCCTGCCGCCGCCGGCAACCATGTCCCTTCGCCATGATGGACTCTCATCCCTCTAGAACTACAAACCAAAAATACCACTTTTCTTTCATATGTTTCTTTGGTCGTGGTGTTTGACCACGTCAAAAGAAAAGTAAGTGATATGCCTAGGAAGAAAGAACCTCAGCTGAAGAACCGCCTCCATCAGATGGGCCGGCAGCCATGTCTGTGAGCAGATGCTGGGCAGATGATGGATGTGGAGGAACCCAGCCGACTGTGGGCGGCAGCATCTCTAGGTGAGGAGGTCTGGACCATACAGATGATGGATGTGGAGGACCCAGCCCACTGTGGGCAGCAGCATCCCTAGGTGGGTGGGTCTGGACCACACAGATGATGGGTGTGGAGGACCCAGCCCACTGTGAACGGCATCATCCCTAGGTGAGGAGGTCTGGACCACACAGATGATGGATGTGGAGGACCCAGCCCACTGTGGGCAGCAGCATCCCTAGGTGAGGAGGTCTGGATTATGTATAAGAATGGTTAAGCACGAGCCAGTGAGTGAGCCAGTAACCAGTGCTCCACCATGGTCTCTGCTTCCTCTTTGCTTGAGTTCCTGTCCTGACTTCCTTCATTCATGGCCTATAACCTGGAAGTGTAAGCTGAAATAAACCTTGTCCTCTCCTGAGTTGCTTTTGGTCAGAGTGGTTTATCACAGCAACAAGAAGGCGAACTAGAACAGATAATGTGACTATCTCAAAGAAATAAAAAGACAGGAGGAAATAGCAGAAACAAACTTTAAAATTTACAGCATTGATATTGTAGCTGTGACACTGAGGTCACCTAACTCTACGTTTATTTTTCTTTCTTCCTCTCTCTTCCTTACTTCCTTTTTTATTTATTTTTGGGGGGCAGTTGATGGGGGGATTTGTGTAGCCCTGACTGTCCTGGAACTCACTCTGTAGACCAGGCTGGCCTTGAACTCACAGAGATTACCCTGCCTCTGCCTCCTGAGTGCTGAAATTAAAAGTATATGCCACCACTGCCCAGCTTGAATGAAACTTTAAACATCATAAATTTAATATTAAATATTATTTTTCTACCTTGAACTTCTATAGTTTTGCTGAATATCACATTTTACGTGGTCTGCATGCTTTTTGACATGTGTGAGTGTGTGTGTGTGTGTGTGTGTGTGTGTGTGTGTGTGTGTGTGTGTATGTGTTAGCGGTGGTGGTGGTGGTAGCCTTCCAGAAGAGGGCATCAGAGCCCCTAAAGCTGGATTTGTAGACTATTTGGAGTCCCCCAAGATAGGGTGCTAAGAACTTCACCCTGGGCGTCTGTGAGAAGTGTACGCTCTCATCCCCTGAGCTGCCTGTACTCCGGCGGGATAGTTCTGCCATGACAGACTGTAGCAGCCTCAGCCTCACCCCATAGCCGAAATGAATGCCTCTCCTCTTCTCAGGTACGAGGTGCCCTGCATCCCAAGAGTTTCCTAACACCTTCCAGTGTTCTTACAGTCTTCCCTCCCTCCCCCCTCCCCCCTCCCTTCCCTCCTCCCCTTCCTCCCTCCCTCCTTCCTTCCTTTCTCCTTGCTGTGACCCAAACCTGATCCTGGTAAAGATTTATGGCTACCGGACTGAAGAGATGGCTTGGGGATTAAGAGCATTTGCTGCTCTTGCAGAGGACTGGAGTTTGATTCTTAGCACTCATATTGGGTGGCTCACAACTGCCTGTAACTCTAGCTCCAAGAGATCCAATGTCCTCTCTTCTGGCTCCTGAAGGGTGAGCATGTACACACACACACACACACACACACACACACACACACACACACACACACTTTACAAATACATTTCAGTTTTAAGAACTTAAAGGCCAATCTTTGATTACTTCTGTTCTTCTTGGTTAGTTCCTAATATGCTTCTACCATATGGACAGTGGCTATGCCATTGGATGGTTTCATCCATAAGCAGACCCTGGTGGGGGTGGGGGAACGAGTCATTTATTTGGAAGGAAATGCTAGGAACCACTAATGATTTTGGAAAGTAAGCCAGGAAAGAAAGAAAACCATTATGGTCTGTTAAGCAAGCAGACTTCACTGTGCAAAGCTGAGCCTCTGTTCCCTGGGAAAGCCCTGGAAGATGACAGAACATTACTTGCCTGGCGTGTCTTGTCATGGAGGTTCAACAAACAAGGAGCCCCTCTGCTGAGAAAGGTGTTGTGCAACCATCACCGGGTGGCCCTGTCCTTCTTGCACTGTAACATAGCCTGACGAAGGAAGCAGCATCCCAACACTCTTGACAGATTGTACTGCCTCCATGCCAGCCACGTGTCATGCACACACTCAAGGACGAGGACATGCAAAAGTGTGAGCCACGGGGACTGGGAGTCATTGGGGTCTGTGTGGCAGAGTCACGGTGCACACTCGCAGATACGAATTTGTATCATCTATTGTTATGTTGTTATTCCCTTCACAATCAGTTTAAAGCAGAGCAGAGACTCAGAGTAGACATCATCGTAGGGTTAAGGAAACAGCTCAGACATGACAGCTCCGTGGTGACAACGCCGCTGTCAGATCATATTACCTGAGTGCGGCTATCGCACATTTACTGTAGTGAAATGTTATCACGGGCAGGCTGAGCTGATGCTTTTAATTTGAGTCTGTGACTAGAGCTATGTGGATGCTTTTGGCTGCTGGCTAGGCTTGGGGGTTGGGGTGTCATTCCCCTACATTTCTACCACCAAGAGGAAGGCTTTGTTCTCTCTTCATCCTAAACCTTCCAAGCTAGTGTATCCCAGGTAGAAAAGACTATCATTAAACATCAGGTCTCTTCCCTTCCCATCAGATGAGATTCTAAGTGAGCTATGGAAATATAGAGGTAGGCACCTTCACATTCTGGGAACTCTTATGTGTCGACTAAAATTTGAGTTTCCGAAAGACTTGATGAATTAAAGAGCTCACAGAGGTCCATAGGCAGTATCTGCCTGATGTCACCTGAGAGTATGCTGCACAAATACTGTCTGTGCAAGTAACTATTGCTGTCCACCTCCATGTCCAATCCCAATTGAAGTGTCTCTAGAAATTTTCCTGTGGTTTTAAATGCCTCATTTATGAAGTCAGACCCTGAGATTTTTGTGGTTGGACTAGCTATGTAAGACAGAATCTACCCAGAAGTCTCTAGGATGAAGTCTTACTGCCCGTTGTTGTAGATGGACTTGGTAACATCATTGATGGGAAAGACCAGTCGATTCTGAAACTCAGAGAAGACTTGACACCAAGGCCACAGGGATCATTCCCCAATCTTTGCGTAACTGCCATTCAGGTTGAGAATGCCTTGGCATCACTTGCCAGTGGTCAACTCAAGTATGTTGCAGGTGACATTGCCAGTACAATTAGCCAGCTGACAAAACTGAATATTACTATGGTGTCTGATTGTGAACCTAACTGAATTAAGAAATGCCTAGGGCATGGTGAAGCTCTCCTTTGGGTATGTCTGGGAGGGTCTCTGCAGACAGGGTTAATGGAAGGAGGAAGCCGGAGGGGATAAGAAAGATAGCCCTGCGTGTTGGTGGCGCCATTCCGTGCACTGGGGCCCTGAAGAAAATAAAGAGAGGGAAGGAGAGAGCCAACTGTGGGCATCAGTATCCCCTTCTCTGCTCACATCTGTCTACCCAGATGTGAGCAGGCAGCTAGATGATCCTGTTGCCACAACCACAGCCCTACCCCCTACCCCCAACACCATGGAGCCAAAATGAGGCCGACCTCCTTAAATTGCTTTCTGCCGGGTGTTAGATCGAAGTAACTAATACAGTTCTAGTGACCAAGTGAATGTAGTCGGTCCCAGCTAATGAAGAGCGAAGTCCGCCGTCGCGGTCGCTGACTCCAAAGGTCTACTCTTTATTTCTTTTGGTTTAGTTAGTAGTTTCTGTTCATTTTCCCTGTACTGCCTTTGGCTAGCATGCAGCCTAGTGGGCTTCCTCTTGATGTTTTCTTTCGCGTTGCCGTATTAACACCCTGTTCATATTTACTCGCCAATCCCCCTCCCCCCCACCCCTCCCGTTTCTCACTTTTGTGAGCTCCATGTTCTGGCATGGTCAGTAGTTTCATGAATGATGGAGGAGGCCCTCGCTCAGCTGTGATGCCTCTGCCTCTTCCTCTCTTGGAGGCTCACGCTGGTGATCCCTTCGGTCAACGCCAACAGGTAGTGATGGCTTTGGTAGAACGAGTGAAACAATGGTAGCTTCCTAATGTTCCTTCCAGACATTGAAAACAAAGTAGAACTGGGGCTATGGCTTCGTGGCAGATCCCTTGCCTAGTGCATGTCAGGTCCTAGGTTCAATACCCACTAGCCAAAAAAAAAAAAAAAAAAAAAAAAAAAAAGAGATCATGTGTCTCACATCATGAAACACCTAAGGAATAGAATTGAATTTTCATAGCCTATCCCTGACATTATGTCAGGCTGCTCCAGGCATCCACGTGTGGAGAGACATAGCAGTGTGGAGTGTGGTGCCATAGAATTGTGAAGTTGCTACTTTTTCTTGTTTTGTTTCTCTTTTGACAGAGAGAGAGAGAGAGAGAGAGAGAGAGAGTGTAGGTACGCGCATATGAATGTAGATGCCCTTAAGGGCCAAACGGGGGCATCAGGGTTTGAGTCCTCTGCAGAAGCCGTTTACACTCTTAACCAATGAGTCATCTCTTCGAGCCTCTTTATTTAGTTTTGATTTGCTTGACATCCACAGAGTTTGGAAAGTTTTCCATGTGACATGTGACCATCGTGTTATGAAGAGCTTCTAAGGCCACACCCTGATGAGCAGTCAGGAGAGACCGCCTTCCTCAGAGGTGTCTGTGGATCTACATTTTACATGGGGCTATTTCACAGTTGCTTTTTCATAATTATCTGCTCCCATTTGATACACACTTGAACAATATACTCGTGATTCTATACAGAAATACCACTGAGAAGTGAATTTCTTTTTTCAGTACATTTATGGACAAGAGGAAGGATTACAGCAATGTATGAAAAAGGCTATTCCTGGACTTCAGCTGGCCCTGAGTTGAACTCTGCCTCTGTTACAGACCACACGGAATCAACACATTCAAACTCTCTGAATCTGTTTCCCTATCGGTATGAATTGCTGTGGTTGTTGCAGGGATTAAATTAAACCATCCATGCAAAATGTTATACACGGACCAAATGCCTGGCTTTGATACCCTTGTTACTATTTCAAATAAGCAAGAGCTGGAGACTCCAAGTAGGGAAACAACCACCCTTGAACATTAGTGAGGAGGTGCTATGTGATAGAAATATCCGGTGTGTTTAAATGTCTAGTAGTCCTATTGAAAACAGCAAGAAGAGGGTGTAGGAAGATGGTTTAGTCGACAAAGTATTTATGATGCAAGCATAAGGATCTGAGCTGGACCCTCAGCACCTCATTAAACAAACAAACACAAGCTCTTGTGTGAGTGGCCCATACCTAAAATCCTAGCACCCAGGAGCCCAGACCGGAGGATCTCCAGTGCTGGGTGGGCGGTCCACCTAGCCAAACTGCTGAGTTCTAGGTTGGGTGAGAGACTTTGTCTCATAAATAATTGGAGAGCAATGGACAGTGCCGCTCAGTGTTGACCTCTGACCTACACACACATATAATCATCGGGTACACACGCACGAAAGTAAAACAACACGGCTGAAATGAATATATTCTCCCTACTTCAATATATTTGATAATGTTTTAGCATAGAGCCCATGTAAAAAGTGCTACATGGTACACTGCACTACACTGCCCTTCTTCATGTCCTTTTTAAAAAAGATTTGCCCCTGCCATGCTGAGTGCTCTTGCATGCAGTTTCCACAGAGGCCAGAAGAGGGCATCAGAGTCTCCTGGATCTGGAGTTACAGTTGGTTTGAAACACTTGGCATGGGTGCTAGGATTTGAACTCTGGTCCTCTGCAAAAGCAGCCAATGCTCCTAATTGCTGAGCCATCATTCCAGACCCAACATTTCTCTCTTATATTTTTAAAGCCTGAGTGTATCAAATCGAAGCCCATCTTTATTTGGACCTAGCACGTGTGAAGTGCTCAGAAGCCACGTGTGTCCTGCAGCTACTGCCTTAAGAACTAATGGTTTTAGACAGATTAATAAAGAAGGTATTTCTGCCGTGAGGGTGGCAAATGTGGTTGTGGGGCATGAACCAACTTCTCAGTTTCTAGCATGCCTGAGAGTTACCTAGTGCCATCGGCATTCTTGCTGACCAATTTAACAGGACTAAGGAGCTCCTAAAAGATGCTCTGGACTTGCCTGGGAGGCTGTTTCCAAAGGGGACTAATTGAAAAGGAGAACACTCATCGTCCCATTGGGTGGCACCTTCCAACAGTGGGCTTGGACAGAGGTCCAAGAAAACAAGCAGTGAGCCCGCTGACCTCACACCCCAAAGCCTGTGTCGTCCTCCGCAGCAATTGCTACTACCATCTCCTGCTGGCCTCCTCGGCCTCCTCCTATGGAGGGAGTGCTGACGGCTCTCCAGGATCCTCCAGCCTTTGGGGCTGAGTTGCAACTGCCAAGGCATCCAGCTTCATGTGCTACCAGGGGCAAGAAGTGTGCAAGCCAACCTAATAAACCCCTTGTAATATATATAACATAATAATACAGCAATAATACAATATAATGTAATTCTGTAGTTCTGTTCTATTCTAGAGAGCCCTAAGCAATACACACGAGGAAGATGGCAGTTCCATAGCTGTGTTCTTCTAGTGAACTCTGAGCAATGCATATACAGAACAGGTAAGAATATGGGAGTTCCCTGGTCCCTGATCTCAACTGAGGGACTGCCTCCATCCAATTGGCCTGGGATTCTGTGCTGACTACTTAAGGTGGGTTGATGCAATGACATTGATGGATTTACATGACGACTTGTGCTAATAACTACTCTAGTTGACTAACATCTTCCATCACAGTCCATGCTAACTTCCTCACGTTTTTCCCCAGAGCTTGTATTTAGGCTCGTATTTAGATCATTTGTATAAACAGGTATCTTCAGGTTAGTATTCGAAATCCAGATAATCTTTGTGATGGCTACTCTTCATTGTCAAGTTTACTATATCTAGAATGAACTATAATCCAAAAATGGAGAGCATGCTTGTAATCCTGATCTTGAGGCAGGAAGGCACACTCTTAATCTGGGCCACACTAGCATTAAAGCCTACCTCATCAGGACTCAGGCATATACCGAAGACCACTTGAGACACCCAGCCTCATGGGACTAAGAAACTAATAGATTCTTGGACTTTCCATTCACATCTAGCCATTGGACTACAGCCTGTAGGTTATTCCAATAAATTTCCATATAGATAGAAGATAGATAGATAGATAGATAGGTAGGTAGGTAGGTAGGTAGGTAGGTAGGTAGGTAGATAGGTAGATAGATATGTAGGTAGATAGATAGATAGATAGATAGATAGATAGATAGATAGATAGGTAGGTAGGTAGGTAGATAGATGGGGGTGGGGGATTCATCCTGT